>NC_045484.1:16426074-17026074 GCF_009650955.1 Corvus moneduloides
GAAAGTTGGGCTGTGCTTTGTTTGGGTTGGCTTGGGTTGATTTGCTTCAAATTCCTTGTTTACAATTTGTTTTGAGAACAGCAGTTAATTGATCTGCTTTCAGGTGAGTTGAGAAAAGAAAAGCACTTAATTTTTAAAATGCAGGTAAATATAACTCTGGCGAATACGGGACTCGAGACACAAATCTTATGCTCCCTTCCCCCTCTTACACCTCCCCAATTCCTTGCTGGCATTCCCTGTTTGTGCATTGACAACATGTTGGGAAACAGGGTCATCCTGCTGGGATTGGGTAGGAGATTTTATTCAGCTCCTTTCCCTGCAAGACAGGCAATTTTAGATGGAGTACTTGGGGAGGGTTGTTGCAGGCTGTCTGAAGGACACTCGTGTTTGGCTGCTTTTCTTGTGCAGTGGCTGGGCACAAGGAGGTGTCCCCAGTGGAACTACATGGCAGCTCTGGAAGGGAGAAGGAGAGGTTTCAAAAGCGCTCATTTTATTTTGAGCTCATAAACTCATTGATGAGTAATGTCGGTGGCATAAAACAGCTGTGAGAAAATTGCCAAAATCTGTGAAGGAAAGAAGTGGCCTGTCAGCTGTTTCTGCCTTACCCTGCCCTGCAGCCTTGCCAGGGCCCGGCAGCCGTCCAGCCCACCAGAGAGCTCTGCTGCTCGGGGGTGGTGAGAGGATGGGAGACCCTCTTTCATTGGCCTTGATAGCAACTGTTTCTTCTTTCAGTAATGCCATGGAAGATTGCTGGGCTGTAAACCAGCTGGAGCTTCCTTGGGCACAGGGTTTGTTTTTGGGCAACGTAGCAGTCGGGACACTGTAGGGCCAGGGAAATTTGAAAGAAACCTCCAGTTCCATCCTGAAATCCTGGACCAAAACCTTGTGTGGAGGAGAGACCCTGCAAAGAGACACAGGGTGAGAAGCAGCTGGATCCTCACATTTGCAGGCTATAAGGACATGCCAGGATGTGCAACAGGCCACCAACTGCTCCAGTGGGCTCAGCATTCACTTGGAAGAAAACACCTTCTGAGCCTTGCTTGCATGGTTTTTAGCTGGGGAGTTGCCTTGGATACTAAGGTTATATTGAATTGGAAGTAATGAAAGCAGGAGAAAGGGATAGTAAAATACAGTGTATCTAGAGGTAAGATCTTGGCCTCCTTTTGCACTGTTAAAGATAGGATAAACAGTAACTTCAATTTGATTTTTTTAAAAAATAATTTTTATTCAGAAAATGCTTGAACCAAACTTTTTTTGCAAATGCCTTCTTAGATCCAGGGTGGACTTTCAGGTGGAAAGTCTAAATAGAGCCCTGGACTCAGCAGATGGTTCACAAGGATGTTTGGATCCCAAGACTTAGGGTGCAGGAACTTGAATTTGAGTATTCTGGTATCAAGAGAAAGGCAGGGTGACAAATATTTTAGTCAAGAAATACTAATTAGAAGTGGGAGAACAGCCCAGTCTATCCTGGAAGTATAGTGTACTACTGAAAATGGGATCAAATGGCAAGAGTGTGCAGGTACTACTGGATTACTGGCCATATTTTAGAGAGGGAGAGAGGGAGGGAGGAGAGCATCCTTCTCAGAGTAAATGTAAATAAATCCTGCTGTGAGCAGTACAATCCTTTGTGTCAAGTTTATCACAAATCCTGGTATTCATCTTCAGGGGAGGAGATGATGTATGTAACTGAACACCTGCAACCACGGAGCTTTTATTGTGGAAATTCTGCTTGCTGACCTTCTTCCACTTAGGAGTTGAATTTAACGTGTGTTGTATTTCTGAAAGCAGTAGATCAAAGCAGCACACACTTACTCTGTGAACCTCTCCTGTATTCCAATCCTATTTGCTTAGTTTAATGGCAGAGTTAAGGTTTTACTATTATTTATTCCTACTACAGAACCAATATGTGAGAGTAATCAGGGTTTTATTCTGGTAATCAGGGTATTGTTTGTATGAACAGGAAATTCATTTAAATTGCAAACCTAGTGATGGTCCTTGCTTACACCTCCTGTATTTCTGTGCTGGTTTAAATGGTGTGCAGGTAGAGGGGAGGTCAACAACTGGAATTTAACTTTTACTATGTATGCTGAAGCACAAGACAGAGGGAGCTCAGCCTGATTTGCAGGTTCTAAGCTGGATTTGCAGTGGCTACAAGAGGATGTCTTTTAAAAGCTTATAAACAGGTTTTATTTGTAAACCACTGAGACCCAGTAAATATGGAGCTGAACTATACTGGTTTATGATGCCACTTTTTAAAGCTGATTGACTTAGTGAAGTTGAATGCTATCTGCAGTCTCCAATCTATGTTTTAAAATGACACAAGATTGCTGTTTTAAAGCCCTGAACCCCAATGTCTGTCTGCTGCCAAAATCTGGAGCTATGCAGGGCTGATGCAGTGCTGGGGAGCTCTGTGAGTCCCACAGCTGCCTGTTCTGTGCTGAGCTTGCAAGCTGTTCTCCCCACTGGTGCCTCCCAGAGCACATTCCCTAGCAACAAATACCTACAAATTCAAAGGTATTTAAAGTACTTGGATTGCCTTGTGCATAATAGTACCCACCGCAGAAATATCACAGCTATGTCAAAGATGAAGTTATCTCCACAAAGATTACCTCCCTCTTGAACTGAAGCTTCAGGAAATACAGCTGAGTTAACCTGATCATTAATGTGATGAAGTGTTCTCACCTGGAGGATAGTTCGATGTCTTCTTTTTCCTTCTGTTCATTGAAGAGGAATTTCATGTACTACAAAAACTGAAGAAGGTAGAACCAAAGAGAAATACCCTTGGGAAGCCATTTTAACACAAATCTCAACTAGAGCTGAAATGCATGTGCCCTTTGCAACCATACCTAAACTGTGTTATGGAAGGAGACATTGCTTTATATCTTTCCTTGACTTTCAGCCTCTCTGTGGAATAAAATGCACTCAGGTGCTTAGTAGCCATTTACCTCCAATGTATTGTCAAAATTCTAGTCTTTCTTGATGGTTTGCAAAGCTTAAGCATACCTATGACAGACTGTTATTTTACAGTCATTAAATAATGATGATACTCTCTGCCAGCTTTCTGCTGGCTATTCTTAGCAAAAGTCAGAGGAATTTTCTGGCAGAGAAACATTTAAGATGCAGTGCAGTATCAATAGTAGCTCCAGAGGTAGGTTATTTTCTTTGTGATGTCTCAGCTGGTTTCCTTTCCAGAAAAAATAATGGCAGGATGGAACCACAAAGCTCAACAGATCTTCTGGTACTGCAGTTCCTCCCTGTACATGGACAAGAGATGATTGTATTATTTTATTATACTAATACAAAAGGCATTTGATGTCTTATAATAATGGTTTTAATTCTGAAATTCCAGTGAGAAACTTAATGCTGTGAGTGCAATAGGAGAAAAACCTTCTATTGTCAGGAGGGAATTTGCCTTGTTGGCTGCTGTTTCTCAGTGATGCTTGCAGACCAGGATGCAGCACATGGGAATGCACGCACACTCTGCAGGGATGGGAGCGTGAGAGGCTGGGCACGAAGGGCTGCGTCTGCCCAGGAAGGAAGGAGTGGCACACCACGTGCAACTTTCAACAAAGCAAGAATCAAGAAGCTGGAAAGAAGAATTCAGTAAAGATTACTTCAGAAAATAGTGGCATGTGATCTAAGGTCACAACACATTTACCTTTTTCACTTCAGTTTTCTTCTAAAACTGTCTTGTATTTGTGTTTTCTTCACATCTGTGTAATGATGTACAGCTACAGGGCTAACATTCACATTTTGCTATGAGTGTCTTCAGCAAATATGTCTGAAGGGGCTGCGGGGCTGAAAAGGACTCCTCAGCCAAAGTTGTTGTGACAAAGTAACATAAATGAGAAGAATCTTGCACACATGACTGTACTTGGAAGATGCGTTACTTTGTCAAGCTGTAATGTGGCTTTGGCTATCTGAGCTGACTTGGGAAGTTTTCAATTTCCTTTTGTCTCCTGTATTTTCCATTTTCCTTGAGTTGCCCAAGTTTATTCTCACTTTTGATTTCAGAATGATTCAGAAGCACTCTGGAGATGGTCTAGCTACTTAAGCTTCCAGCCAGTGAGAGAGAAATTGTACTTGCAGTGTGATGGAGATCACACTCTGCGAACTACTCTCCCACTTGCACTGCTGTGTTCAGATCTAAGGCACAGCAGTGGGTGCTCTATTGTAGTCTTCTAAACTTCCTCTCATAGTCTATATTTTGCTTAATAGGTTTCTGAAGGGGCATATTGATTTCGCTGCAGAATGACAGCGACTTTTACATGCTGCTGGATTTTATCTCACATTGTGATAGCCCCACTGAGTCCCTCTAGACCTGACCCCACATCCAACCTGTGAATCAAGAGCTGCACATTTTGAAAACCTGCATGTTTGCTCCAAGGGGGTTGGAAGGCTGAAGGGGAGGACTCAGATATCTAAATATTCAGCAGCCTTCTACTATTCGCACCACTCGAAGGCTCAGTAATGCAGAGAGCCACCTATGATTCTTGCTTGGGATTTGTGCAAGTAGAGTGCAGCTATGAAGTCCTGCAAGGAGGTGTGAACAGGTTCTGCAGGTTTTCTGGTTTCAGTGTTCAGTTTTAGGAGCAAGCTGTCTGTCAAAGATGAGTTGCATGGAGTTCTTGTCTTGTCCTTGTGTGATTTTAGCACTGCTCAGGGTGAGCTGAAGTTAGTGCCTGAACACTGGTGCCAGTTTGGGGGTTTTCTTATCCTTGCTTCTGCCTGCTCCATTATCAGGGCAAAGAGGATGTCACTTAAGATGGAGAAACCTTAATTCATGTACAGTTACAGCTAAAGAGCAAGGTATCACCCCTGTGGATGTTGAAGGAATGGAGGAACCAGCAGGCACCCTTGTTACAAACCTTCATCAAGCACAGATCCTCTTTCAGTTTGCTCATTGAGGAGTGCTGAGGGTCAGGCTTTTCACCTGACCACATAGTGTTTGATGACTTGTAGCACTGGGAGCAGAGGGCCCCAGACAGGAGATAAATCTGTTAGAACCATCTTGGTTTGCAGATTCTGCTGGACACCAACGTGTTCAGAAATATAGTCACAGCAATTTGTTCCTGTCTGAAACCAGCATCCTCTTCTTTTTGTGTTGGCCTCAGAGACAGGCTGGTAAAACTCCCAAAATGGTGACTTTCACATGCAGTTCTTGTTATGTGTTACTGAATAACACAGTAAACACCCTGAAGGCTACTGTGCATGGATTTACTTGTCTTAGTGTAACTATAGATGTGAAGATGGATAGCCAACATAATATATCTATGAAGGAAATTTAGTAATAAATAAAGACTTTGATTTGAAACATCAGTCTGCAGAGTTTCAAGAGAAACTAGGGGGTGTTTCCTTTTCTCCTGCTCTACCAGCTAAGAAATATATGTCTAAATACATATATAGATACATATACTAGCCTATGTGGGGAAAAAAATGGAGATCATATTGAACAAATATATGACCAGTGAGAGAAAATCTATAATCATGGCATTGGCTCTGAGATACCAGCTCATTAACAGGTACTTCTAACATATTGCTTTGTCCCAGAAATTAAACAAGAAGAGAAAATCCATCCTCTTTTACTGTGAGTTACTGAGGGTTAAAATTGGTGCTATCTCAAGGCCTGCTAGATCAGAAATACTAACCTGTGTCTGATAGGTACTGAGTACCTTAAGAGTTTGGTATGGAGATGAGTTGGGCATTTAGTCAGACAGTTAACAGGTATATTAACTAATGTGAACATTGAAATAAAAGACAGCATTAATACAAAAACACTGTGTAAGTGCTTTTCATGTAACAAATGTCACCGTTTTTCTCTCTATTGTGGATCTGCCTAGAAATATATTTTTCCCAATTTTTGTGGCTTAGAACTAGCCACTGTTCCTTTCCTTGTTTGAATATAACTAGTTCCACCTATTGGTATCATCATAGTGTAAGACAGCAAGTAAATTGTTTATTTATTGATTTTTCTACAATACAAAATACATGTTTTGTGAATTAGTGGTATTATATTTAAAATACTACAAGCGATGCAGGCTCTTACCCTAGAAATTTTGAATAGTTTAGCACTAGTGAAATGGAGTGCAGGACAGTGCATTCCATTTCTGAGCTTAGTGAAAATGACCTGGGAATATCAAGGGCTGAGTAACTGCTGACAAAACAACTGGATTTTCTGTTGAAGAGGAACTGGCAAAGTCTGGCATTTCCCAAGGCCAATTTTGTTACCTGACATTCTGCCAAAAAGGAGCTACGAGTGACATGGTTAAGGGCTCATTCGATGGCTGTGAAATCAGCATCAAACAAACAGCCACAGGGAGTGCCAGACCGTGTTCAGTCCTTTGCCTGGAGTCTCCTAATATTAGGGTTACTCTTGACAGAGCAAGGGCTTCCACTGGCCTAGGCAGGCGGAATGAGCAACACAAACCAACTTACTACAAAGCACACAGATAGTGTCACAGTGGCAGAAGCTGCCGGTGAGCCTTTGCTACTTTTAAAGCTTCTATGTCTTAATTTACATTTGTCTGAGTCCTTCTTCCTCTCATGAAGAAAAAAAGAGTTAATACATAGTCAAAAGTCTTTTCTGAACCCTTGGCAAAATGGCAGTTGTCCATTTTAATCTGGCATATAGTAAGAACCTGACAACCACATAAACAGAGCAAAATTTTCCAGTTGCATATTGAGTTTGTTACTCATAGGCTACAATAAATGAATTTTTTATGTAATAGGAATGACTTTAGCCAAACAGCGATTTTAGCCATTTAATAAGGTTTCTTTTGCAGGTGACCACTTTGCTGATGGCCAGGTTAAGTTGATCACATTTGATAATTTGAATCACTTTTCTTAAGAGGATGATAATAAGGCTTTCATAATTGTAGGGATTGTAAGTATGCAACTAATACTCCATTCACCATTTATTCAACTTCAGGTGGTGATCTGTGTCCTCAACTGTATCTTCATGATTGCTCTGAGTGTGTTTATACTCTTCTCAGAAAGATGAGTCTTCGCACACCTTCAGTTGTCCATATCCTCCAGGTGGACCAGCTGACATTGGCAAGGATGATGAGTTACGGGCAGATGGGATCCCAAGGCAAGTAATATCCCATGCAGCAGCAGAGTATGTTAGTTATCCAAACAGAGAAGCCATTATTTATAAGAAAGCAAAAGCTGGGTTGTCATTTGACTGTGCAAACATAGGCATTCCTGACTCAGCAATGTAGAAAAAGTTGGACTTTATTTCTTATTTGCACTGCACGGGTGAGATACAATTGACACGTAGGTGTGCCTGGACTAGTTTTCATCTGTGAAGGAGCTGCTAGGAGAAACTCAGGGCTTGATGTTTGCTCTGTAGTGGAGACTTAAGTGGTCATGACTTGTTCAGTATGGGTCACTGGACAGAAGCAGTGTCAAGAGAACCTGCAGAGTGATGTTGCAACATAAACACTCCACAATTGGAGTGTGGATTTTATCTACTTGGTGTTGTGCAGTTCTCTCCATAAGGTCTGACATATAGTGAGGGTGGGCTGCAGCAGTTACTGGTTGTGGTTTCATGGTGGTTGCTGACAGCACTCGTTTTTCTGTATATGTGTGTAACTGTTCAAACTGTGCTGATGATTGTTTGACAGACACAGAACATGTTGTTTTCTTACCTGTCCAGTTCCCTCCATGGTGATCACTTTATTGGAGCAAGGAGGCAAGGCATGTGCTTAAACACATACTGGCTGTCACAAAATTGACACCTAAAAAATTCAGGTACAAACAACTATACAGAACAATTCCCTATAAGTTATAGCAAGCAGGACAATAATAGCCCCACTCTTGTCCATATGTCCTCTAGAAGACAAAATTAAATGGACTTGAAAATTGAGTAAAGAGTCATGGGATGATGTAGTTTCCTTGGTCCACTAAAACAAAATGCTACTTGTGTTTTTGAGGAAAAAAGAGCAAGCAAAGAGTGAAGCAACTTTGGGGTGATAGCTGGGTCTTTTTCAATTTGCTGAATCTCACACTGGCTTATGCATTCATAACATTTAGCATTTTACTTGAACTCTGTACACACAAAAGAATCTGCTGAGGACAGTGGGAAATAACATATGGATGGAGACAAGTAATAAATAAGGTGCATATATGTTTATTCTGGATCCATCAATTCCACCTACCCACATACCTAAAGGACATATTACTGCAGTAACTTAGCATCATGTCTTATCCATGGCATGTTCATGTTTATGTATTTCTTTTCTGTGAAAAAATGAGGCAAATTGAAGTGTTTGTTTATATTCCACATATGTTGTATGTTATTTATTAATGCTTTTTTGCTCTTACATCTAAGAAGTATTTCAAATCATCTTGACATCTCATCTATACACAAAGCTAGGAAATTTTGCATTTCCACCAGTTTTACAACCCAGTGAAAACCATTTATTTATTTAATTTTTTTGGTCAGTGCATCATTGCAAATTTCTGTCATGAAACAAAGTATTTTTACCCATGCAATCTGAGATTTTGCTTCATAAAACCAGGAGCTGCTCATATCCCTGTGGAGGCAATTGCATGGGGTCAGAGGTTAAATTCAGATTTTTCAGTGGCTGATCCATTATAAAGTTAGTTTTCAGAAAGATATTACCCAATCTAGCCAGGAGACTGGCCAAAGGGACATCAGGATTGACTGAGAGACAGGGACAATTTAGTTCAGACTGGAGGAGCAATTGACAGACCACTGACTGCATTCCACTCCTCTGAGGTTCAGAGGCTGCCTCCTCCAGCTTCAGTGCAGAATGGGGTGGGCCTGTGTTTATGGTTTTTATGATGCAGGATAGAGAAGAAGGTTTTAGAGCACCTGGAAGAGTTACAGTCAAATCAGCATCTGAGCAATGCCTCTGGTCTTTTACCCTAACTCATGCTCAGAGACTTCAGCAGTGTGTTTCTGAGACCATACAAACTGTACATGAGGGATGCCTTTCTCCCACATCTCCAAGTTTCACCCCCTCTCCAAAGAATGTGATTGAAAAACTGATGTCCTTTGAATGGCTTATTTTGGGGGTGATCAACACTTTGTGGCTTGATTTAGTTTTCCACTCTGCCTTGCCCTGCCTGACATGCAGAGCAAAATGAATGTCTCCAGCACCAGTTTTATCAAAATGTGATTGTTTGGGGTGATTTTGGTCAAATTAAGCAACCAACAGACTTCTTGAGTATCTGGTGCCCAAAGTAGGCCTTGGGGTCACAGTCACTCTGGCTGCTTGCCCCACATTGTGTGGGCATTAAAGACCACTGAAGTCTGTGGGCAGTTTCAGGATGATTTTGAATGAGCTGTCAGGCCCCTGGAGAGCAGAACTGTAGCCTTGTCCAGCTGGCTCCAGGTCAGGTTCTGAGTTGTCTTGTAGAGAGAAAAACATCACTGCTCTGAGATGTGAGGAGAAGTGGAGGATGTGAAAGCAATGCTAATTCCTACTTCTGCCTCTTGTCAAGCAGGTGAGAAATGAAATCCAAAGGAGCTGTGCAAGAAGCTGGAGAGTTTGTGTCTTAAAAAAAAAAATTAAAAAAACAAAAAAGCAGAGCAACAGATTCCAGCTCTGGGTGTGATGGAGTTTTGGGGAGCTGAAATTTCTTAAGGCAGCTCATCATTTTGCTGTTGAATAGCAGGATCTGCTTTTTTAGAGGAGGAGGGAGCCAGGCTGTTCAGCACTGCAGGAAAGCTAGTGCCTTGTCTGATGTCTCACAGTGAAACACAAGAAAGAGAATTCTGTGGAGGCTTCTTTTTCAGCTGATCACCAGTGAGCAGACAGGTAATTTCTAATTAATACTCGTCAAATTAAACCAAGTTAGTCTGACCAAGATGGGGTGTATTATATCAGAAGCTGTTCTGTCATCCAGGGTTTTACTTTTCTGGGCCAACTATAAGGCTCTCCTGTGTTCTGATATCCTTATCAGACTCTTAAATGCTTTAATAGAAAATGGGACTTTACATACAATACACAGAATGCCCTGACTTGGTAGTCCGCCTCCCTCTGAGGGTAACACTTCCCGGCCCAGTTCTTGGCATGGGCAGGTTCTGCTCTGTAAGTCCCTTTGTGGTGCTGTGCTTCCTGTTTGTGCATATTGAGATGGGAAAGGCAAAACACAATCCTTTCTTCTGTAGGTGTAGGAAGGGCAGTTTTTGATTTTGATTCTTTTGCAATAAAAAAGTGGCAAGAGTAGATAACCAAAATCACTTCATTTCAGACGTGAGACTGAAGAAGGCTATGTATCCTCATTGTACTGTATTTCATATTTTTTTAGTGTTGTGTTAAATTTCACTACTAGAAACTTTTAATAAGGTATTAAAAAAGGCTGAAGATTTGCAATTTGCACCTCTTAAGAAATGAACAGTACTCTTGTTTTGATATGTAGCTCCATTATCAATTTGCATCTTTAAACAGGTGTAGTCTTTCTCTGATGACTTCTCTCTTTTGGTTAGCTGAAAAGATTCAGTTTTACTTTGGCTGTATTGCACTTTCCTAAGCACATTTAAAGCAAGCTAGTAACAAAAAGCAAACCAAATGTTTTAAGACCTGGAGTGTGATTCAGCTTATTGTAGCCTAGGCTGTCAGACTTGACTGGTAATTTTGCTGAAGAGTAGCCCTGCAGGTTATTAAAGAAAAAAAAAATTAGTTTCTGAGAATATATCAACAAAAATTTCTTCATGCTTGACAGTAACATACCCATAACCTCCTTATTTACCAAACTGCCTTCGGGGAATGGTACAACCTTCAGCCTGCTATCATACAGTGATCTGTGCCTGTTGGCAGAGCAATCTTGACTGATAATTCCCATCTTTCAGCCTGCCTTACCATATCTGTTCATGTTGACTTGTCCCAGCAATAGCAACCAAGGATGCACCTTCTACTATAAGGTCAAGCTGTGAGAGGTCAGTCCATTCTTCAGCAACCTGGCCGGTCTGGGAGGTCTGAGATGTATGGACCCTATACAGATTTGTTGCAATGTAAATATCACAAATAGGGCCATGCTGTTAAAAATATGCAAAGAATTCCTTTAGCTGAAAGATGCTTGAAACCTTTTTACAACATTGTTTTTATTCTTAACTGTGAAAATGAAATCTTATTTTTATTTTCTTCCTATTTCATCACCTCATAAATACTCAAACTTGTTATCAGACAGAAAACTAGCAAGGAATAGTCATTTTTATAAATTTTTTTCTCCACTCAATTCATGACAATTAACGCATTGATGGTGAGGCTTACAAATTAGCTCAATTCTGTCTAGACTTCCACAGAGGCTAGCTGAGCTCTGGGGCAGGCTGCAAGGCACTGTGGCAAGTCACAGCTTTACATCATCAGGGAGTGATGCTTGGTCATCTCTCAAGGAGATGATGTTGTCTGGCATTAGGGGAAGAAAATGAACCTGAAGATGATAGTCTGGCTGCTCACGTTATAAGTCAAGGTTATGGAGAGTAATTCTTGGTAAGTCTGAACCAAACTTTGCTGAAACACAAGGATTTCAGTGGTTTTTAGGCCTCATTAGTAAAATCTTTCTTCAGTTTTAAAGTTTTCTTGTCTCTGAGTTGGTACCAGAAAGAATATGAAATTTGACTTCTGTGGATGGCTCAAATAGGGACTCAAAGAAAAGAAAAAGCATTAAACTATTGATAATTGACACTTCAGATTGAAGATCTTATAATTTTAATGAGACATCTTCCCAATTCATACATTAATGTCATACAAAGTAATATTCAGTAGGATGTATTAATTATCTTCTGCTGAACGCATGCAATTTAAGTGTCAAACAATAGGATTTTTTCTCCCTTAGATGTAAAAGCCTTAATGCAAACTGAACTACAGAATGGTTGCTGAGTTCTTGTCAAATTTGCTAGCAATTGATTACACAGGGAAAAGCATTTCACTGCATCTATCAGCTCTCTGCATGGGGGAATGATTAGACTCTTTTGATCGTTGATAGGGGTATATAAGTTCTCAAAATGAATCCACTCCTCCAACTTTTAAAGGAGAGAATGGTCAGTCCTGACTGAACTTTGATATGTATAGGAGGATCATAAAATTGAAATACAGGGCTGCAGCACAAAAATACTTGAAAAACCAAAATCTTGGACTTAGTTCGATTTATCTTTGTGCTGCAGGCAGGACAGCTGTCCCCAGTGGCAATGTTCTTTAGTGGCTTACACGGCCTCCACACTGGTGAAAGTGTTGTCCTTGAAATCGCCAAGGAATATCTTTATTTCAATTTCAGCTTGAGGTTATCATTATAGTACATTTTAAAGATATATTTAATTCCCAATTCATATATGGAAGTCATAAAAATTATTGATTTTTAGCCCAGATCATTAAGAATTTTAACACAGGCTGTGGCTACTCAGATAAAAGATGTTCTATTAAGAGCTTAAGAAAGGTTAATTTTAGCATATAATTAACTCATCATCTAATGAGCTAAAGACAACTTTATCATTTAATTGCTACAACTGGTAAAAAGTTCAAAGAGGAAAAACAACAGCTTTCAACATCTAAGTGCTTAGAGTAGTAGCTGTGCTTATTCCCTCACCCCAAGGAAGGTTAAAATCCAGACCCTCTTACAAATCCCTTTTCTTTGTGTTTTTCATTTCTTTCTTCTAAGTCTACTTGTGGGAACAATTCCTTCACCCTTGGCTTACTGTATCCATTCTTGTATGTTGCAGGGTAATATTTAAAATGCAGATGGGTGATGAAATTGTAAGCAAATTTTGGAAAGCATTCAAATGAAGGAGATGTGGGTAACAGCCTGGTAGAAGATGACACTAGCCACTAGCTCCCTCCCAGTGTTATCCCTTCAGTCCTCAACCTTATCCTCCAGAAGCTGCTGGAGGAGTGTGGTAAAGGAGAGACAGCATTTCAGGCAAGAGGAGTAGTTGCATTCTAGGGTGCTGTTACGAAGATGTGTGACAGTCTTCCTCTTGCTTAACATTGTCAACCTACTTGGAGACTAAGAATTAAATCCAGAAATTTAATTAATCGTTGAAGTTCTGAACATCAGGAGGAATTTCTTCTCATGGAGAAGGTTGTTAAACACTGGAATAGACTACCTAGGAGGGTGGTGGAGTCACCATTCCTGGAGGTATTCAAGAAATGACTGGATCTGGTTCTTAGTGCCATAGTCTGGTTGACAAGGTGGTGTTCAGTCAAAAGTTGGACTTGATGATCTCAGATGCCCTTTTCAATTAAAATGATTCTGTGATTCTGTGAATGGACAAACAGTGGGACAGCTGTTCAGTTTCTGTAACTTCCGCAATTTGTCACCTGAGAATCTGCCTCGTTGAATATGTGGGACCTTGTTTTCAACCTTGGGCTCCTGTTGAGCAGAAGGGTCTCTCAGCAACAGCACTGGCTGTTCTCATCTTTTGAGAGTTCCTGAGTTTGAGCTCCATTTTCCAGTCAATTTTCTACCCAGCCCATATGGGCTGAACCTGGAGTTGCTGGTGGTCCTGAGCAAGGCAGAACAAAGAATTTAATGTGGGAGATGGGATTAAAATAAGGTATAACAAGGAAGGAAAAACTGGGCATGAGTAAGGTGGAAAGCATGAGACAGAGCAGTTGTGGGGCTGAGAGAGTGAGGAATCAGCAGCTGAGGTCTATCTTTCTTCATTGAAAGGTGAATATTCAAAGACAGAACGTCCAGCACACAGTTTGTGATGGGGTTTGAAATTCCGTAGAAGGTCTTCTATCCTTATTCTTTACACCTTCTTCGCATGATGAGAAACTTTCCTGCAAACAAGCACCCTGACAATGACAAACCAAATCCTCATTAAAACAAAGAAAGGTTAAGGGGAAAAAATAACCTATTTAAAATGAGGTAACTCACCGGTCTTTGAGCTGTAAATTGACAATAGGATTTATATAAATCCATAATTGTATCTCTTTTACCTGCAGTTAGGCTGGTTAATGATGAAAAAAGTATACAGCCTATCGTGAGGTTTTAATGAGGATTCTTTTTGCAGAGTTAAAAAAATCCACCAAATTAAATTCTGCCAATTTACTCCATTGCAAATTGAGCGCCACCCTGTGCGCAAAAAAATCATCAAGTAGCTTAAATCAGTTACAGCTAAATGTGTAAGTCAGCGTGTGCTTTAGCCTTTAGTCATGAAGAATATATTAGATTTTAAAAATAAATGGCTTTCTGCTGAGTCTTCATTGCAATGGCTTTCTGACTTTTAATTAAATTTTCAGTACTTGTGGGTACTTCTTCATGTACTTTGTCCATAGAATTCACAGCATCTCTATCATTATATGCTGTGGAAAACCAGAAACTTGTTCATTCCTTTGTTATTCACTGCTACAATACCTAGAGAATTTTTTTTTGCTCTTGTAAGATAAGAGCAAAGCATTTATTCTACAATAATACTCTATAAGAATGAAGCAAGAATGCATAAACTGAACATGATTAGCAGTCGCTGGTAGCTCATTACAGTTTGCTCATTAGACACTTCTGGTCTCTTTCATTGGTGTTAAATGAACTTAATGTAAATTAATAAGTATGGGTTCGCATCATTTTCAAGAAGCTTGTGAGGAAAAGGGAACAGTAGGCGTTGCTGGCCTCAGCGAGGTGAGCTGCTGCCTGCAGCTGTCGGAGGAAATGGCTGCTCCTCTGTAGGACAGCAGGAGCCATCCCTGCGAGGCTGGGCATTGCCTTTTTCAGCTGTGGCACTCGTGGTTTGAGGGACAACTTCACACCATCGACTGCAAATTGGGAGGGGGAAAAGAGGCCTAACACTGGCTGGCTGCTTCCTACTCCTCTGGGATCCGGACAGCAGCCCCGGGAGTGGGGTCCTGGCCCTGCAAAGCGTGTGCTGGCTGTGCCTCCTGGCACATGCAAGGAGGGCAGGGACCAGTGCCCATCCCTGGGATGTGTGAGGCGAGCAGGGGCCAGTGCCCACCCTTGGGAGCAGCGCGTGTGCTGGCACTGTGTGGCAGCCCTGTTGCCTTGGTGGCCAGAGCACCCTGAGCTGCTGCACTCAAAACAGTGTACCTAGCCTGGCCTGTGGGCTGCCAGCCTTCCTACCCACCCCTCCTGCTGTGTCTGTGGGCTTTGAGATGAGAGAAATCAGAATGTGCAATTTTGACATGGGTGGCAATGTGAAGGAAGAGCCATCTCCCACTTCTCACCAGCCTGGGATTTAATCTGCCACATCCTCTCACAGGTGTGGGTAAGGCCAGAAGGTCTGGGGGCTACTCTTGCCCTTCACCCCTGAGAGCCCTCAAAGCTCCCTACCAGCTGGACACTGGGGGTGCCATCCTGCCATGCCTTGAGCCCCCATCTCATTTGCTGTGGTGGGCTGCTGAAAGTAGCACGTGGTGCTAGTGTGAGGACATGGACACAGGCAGGCTGAGCTTTGTTGTCTCTTGCTGAGACCTGTGGGAACATGGGGCCCGTGCCGCGAGCTCTGCCTGCAGCCACACGTCCGCAGAGGAGCAGTGTGGGTGACAGCCTGCATAAGGCAATTGTCTGTGTGTCTGTGAGGAAGATAAGGAGTCATGGAAATGTGACAGGAGAATGCAAAGGTTTAAGAAATATTCTTAGCTTGCCCCTGCCCATCAGTGCTCATTGAGTGTAAGAAAAATGTATGTGGCTGGGCAGTGGGGGATCTATCATACACCTAATTTCAAGTGTCTCATCACCAATTATCCCCATGCGTACCTATTCTCTTTACCTGATGGACTAAGATTGACTCTCAGACCTGGGCTCTTCCTCCTCTCCCAGTGTTGCTTTCAGCATGTCATTTTTTTCATTTGTCTCAGCTGCCACTTTAAAGGCTATAGCCCAATCAGTTACTGCCTGTGTGGCTTTTTGTCTGCAGCCAGTGTCAGTCCTGGAGGCTGGCATCCCCCCTGCTCCTCCCAATTTGTTTATTATGGGACAGCTAGGAGCCTCGTCCTGGAATTTGATGTAATTTCACTGTGAGCTAGGCCTGTATAGAGAAGACTTTAATGGGGACATGAGAGGTATGTTGGGGGTGGAGATAGTAATGGATACTTTCTTCTTTAAGTGCAGGAAAATTATGGTGTTGTCCTTGCAGAGTGTTTCACATTAACTGCTTACATCTGCTGGAGCTGGCTGGAAAGCAGGAATTCTGGTGGGGTGAGTGGTGGGAGAGAGGAAATTTGAGAAGTGTTTAGTTTTTATTTTGCATCAAAATGAACAGTGTAACTTTTTGAGGACAAAAAAAGGAGACATTTAGGATCCTCCCTTCTTTCTCCCACCTGTTGCAACTCACTGGATGTACTGAAACCCTGTTCAAATCCCTACCTGGCTTCTTTTGGATCGAGAATTGGACCAGGATGTTCCAGGGAGAAGCAGCAGAAATGTGGCTGGCAGTGTTTTTGGGTGGCTCTGCATGGATAAGGGTGTGTTGGGGTTGGAGGGGGTTTGCAGGGGTTGGCAGACCACAGGCTGTGCAGGCATGCTAATGTGGCAGCCCTGATGCCCTGGCTACACACATCTTTGCTGACATCTGTGGGACTTTTATCTCTCCTCTTTCTAGTGTTCTGCAGAAATGGGCTCCAGAGTGTATCTTCTATAAAAACCTTTCCCTTTTGACTCTATTTTCTGATGAAAGCTGGTTTTTATTAAGAGATCTCAGCCCAGTTGTATCCAGATGTTGCTGCTCTAAGCCGTTAACTATTCACTTCAAACGTGGTGAAACTGCCACTTATTATGGTTATTGTGGCACTTTGCTGAGACAGGGTTGGTATCCTTCTGAGGAGAGGTGTTCAGGGAAGGTAAAAGTAGAGGGGAACAAAGACTCAGACATATTTTTTTTTCCTGTGAGACAGTTTGTGTGGAAAGTATCATTATTACATTCATGTGCTGTGAGCAAAGTTGCTAGATACCTTAAACATTCTCCAGCAGATTCATGTGAGCGCTCATTTGTACAAATTCTGGTAAAACAAGTTTTCTGACCTAAATCAGCACCAGCCCAGCACTAAGGAGCTGGGTTCTTTATTCGGCAAGGTATCCTCCCTGTCAAAATTCATTTACATAGAGCCCTGCAGCCTATGCACTAATAGCGCCTCCCCCTGCTTCTGCCTCCTAGTGGGCTGCTGAAGGAGGCTATACATATGTATTAAGTTATTAAGCAGTGGTGTGGGTTCTCACAAGTTCAAACGCAGAGCATGCTGTGCCTATGCTCAAACGTCTCCAGGAGGGCCTGGATTAATAGAAATGCAAATGGAGCATCTGCACAAGGCCATATGATTAGAGCCTTCCCCCTCACACCTCAAAGTCAAAAGCAGAAAAACACTGCATGTGAAATACAACCAAAAAAATCTGGTGATATAATATGCAAAGTCTGTTACCAATTTCAACAGCAGTCAGCAAAACATTGAGCCTCACCCCACTTTAAGCACCATTGGCCCTACCTTCTCAAAGGTAAGTGGTTTAATCAGCATCGAATTACTTGGGTCCTAGAGTCCATTGTGATACTTGTCTTTGCCTAGGCTTCCAGGGAACTTCAACTTAGCCCTGTCCAGCAGGAGCACTGCTAACCTATTTTGTGCCAACTTATGCAGAGTCCTTTCTGTACTGATGGGAGATTTAAATGTGGCTCAAGCTAAAAAAATCAGTCATTAGTAAAATCAGCTAGGGCAGATACAGTCAGTCAGATTCTGCTTTCAGGACTGGTGTTGATGTGAGTCCATATGTAATCACTTTGAGTTTATTTCCTTCCAACTGAAAGTAGAATTGGACTCACTGGAGACATATATTCTGCTGTGTCAAGATTTTACCACCTTCCAGAGACATCCATTCAGCCATGGTGTAGACTAGCGTGGCCTTATCAGATGTTAATTCCTGCTGCCACAAGAGTGGACTAACCAGAATGCAGTGAAGCTCTCATTTTGTGTCCTTGGTCCCAACCAGAGCCATGAGATGTAATGGAATAGGGCTAAGTTATGGAAAAAGCTTTAAAAATTTTTCTTTGTGCATTGGTATCAGATTCCTTAGAGATGGTGAATGAGAATGACCTCATCTGTGGAGAGATCTAGACACTTCTGCTGGAAATAGAGATTTGTGCCTGTTCAATACCCATAAAATTAGGCATTTATTTTTGTCACTTCCTAGTGGTTTGTCTTCTCTGAAGGTAAATTTTCACAGGTTATTTCAGGTCTGGTCTGGCCAGGGTCTTCTGAAGAGAAGAGAAGAGAATCTCATTCCACCAAGAACTTGCCAGGTAAAGTCTGTAGAGACTGAGGGACAGAAGCTCACCATTCTGTGCCTGCTTGCCAAGTTGTTTACAGCTTTGCATGGGCATGGCAAAAAGAGAGGTGCTCATGGGGAAGAAGCTTACCTTTTTCTTCTACAAATGAGACTTCCCACTGGATATAGGTCCGCTCCTGACACATTTCAGAACCAGGTATGTGTAACAAGTCTGATATGTAAGCCTTACCCTCACCCTGTACCATGGATGTATCTATGCAATCAAACATGGTCCTATACATTTTTTTTAAGACTACATACTGTAAACCCTCTTTTTTTCTGCTTCTATGCAGTTATTGTCTTCTTGATCAAGAAGCCATCCTGGCTTTGAGAAAGTTTCTTGGGGTGAGATTACAGCTGGCATTCAAAATTTAAGTGACTATTTGTGATTCTGTCAGAATAAGAAATCAGACTGATCTTTCACCCTTTGTGGAAATTTTATTTAGTTTATCCTTGACAAAGACTCTCCTGATGGTAGAAGCTACTCACAGATGCTGATATACTTACTGTCTTTGTGAATAAGGGAGCAAACATTTGAGCTCTTCCCTGCTCTAGAGTAAGGCTCATAAGCAGCTGTTGTTGTCTGTACATTGTGTCTATTTAATATGTACAGGGTAAAAACACATCTAGCTCTCTGCCTATGGTGTTGTGTATGGAAGTGTGGAAACTAACCTAAACATAATGTAACTTGGTTTATGAAGGACAGTCTGATATATCAGATTCAAATACCTCTCAGTTTTATGATCCTTACGGAGCAGCTGCTGGTTGTGCTTACTGCTTTGAGTGACTTTAAGAGCCGAAATATGAATATTGCCCTACACATATTGCAGTTATTTCTTCAGAATCAATTGCCATGTTTTCTGGCTGTTTGTGTGCTGCTTGTTATTATAGTCCATGTTTTGGTCACCTGCCTTGTATTCTGGGATCTACTTTCATACATCTGTTGCAATAAAGTTTCCAAGCTTCCCTTAGAAAACAAGGAGAATTTGTCCTTGTTCCCCAACTTAGGCTTTTGAGCTGGAAAGCAAGTCAGAAAAAAGCTACACATAGAACAGTATGTTCTACTTTTTTCAAACAGAATAGGAAAAGCTGCAGAGTTTTGGGGATTTTTTTTTTTTTGGTGGAGATGTTTCGTTTGTTTGTGTTGGGTTTGGTATTTTTTGCCTTTCTTTTTTTTTTGGCAACTAGAAAGTAACTCTATTTGTAAGGGAAGTAAAATTTTGTATATATCTTTGGACAGTGTCCCTGAATCGTTGGACTTTTTGTTCCTCTTTGTCTTTAAAATTCACAGGGCAAACAAAGCATTGGACTAGATGGGGAATTGGGTGTGATTCTTCTGTTCAGTGTCAGAATAAGGTGACTGTGAGCTGTAGCTCACCTTCCTGGTTTGATAGGTGCTAGCTTCCTGCTTCACAGTTTTTCAGCAGAACAGCAGCCTGACTATATGGAGGCCTTGACTCTTCAAAGACATCGCTGGATTTATTTGCGTGGTAGTTAATCAATTTTCTTATCTGTCCTCAAACCTTAGAACCAATGCTATGTAAATTCCTAAATAACTGCATGCACCAGGCCTGCATGGACCAAGATAGAGGAAGAATTAATAAAACATACATATGAGTCTCTGCTGATTTCTCCACACATTAAAGGCTAGTGATTGCCCAGCAGTGAGCACGTTTGTATACATACTTCTCAGATGCCATTAACAGAGATGACCTCTTTCAGCAGCATTTGTAACCCAAACTATAGCTACAGGAACCTTTTTATTTCTCTTAGACAGAATATATTATTGTGGTGTTTGCAGTTTGGTGGGGAAATGAATAAAGGAAACAGTTCCCTTAGGTTAGATGGGACTGACTTCTAGCATATTATGGGCAGGATGAGTGTAATATCTAATGGGAGAAGGGCCATTCCTGTCCAACCAGTTGCTGCTCGTCTACAGAAAAAACAGTTATGTATTTCTGGGAACCTATTTGCATCCTTGGTTGCAACTGTCATGGTTGATTCCATCAGAAGATAAAGAGGAATGGCGAAAACAGAAGAGTTTAATACACAGCAAAAATGCACAGCAACAAGAAAAAAATTAATTGCTTTTAACATTTAAAAAGCTTTTTTTTTGGTTCAAGATGTGATTCTGCTCTGAGAAATAGCACATCAGTTCGATATGGATGAATAGCTGTGCTTGTCCACTTTGATATCTAAAGCAGGTGTTATATATAATTTATTTTGATTTAAGTAATAGAAGTAGCTGCCTAGGTGAAACTGTGGCTATTCTATCACATATATGACCTACAGTAAAAACCTAAGGTACTCAAATAGTATTTCAAACAGGACGTTTGTCTTTCAGCTATCTAGAAAAAAATCCATTTAACTCGTGAAGGGGGCAGAGCAGGGCAATAAGAGGTGCAGGTATGACTGAGCAGCATGAGAACCTACCACTGCTGGTTCACTACTGCCCCATAGCTGAAGATTAATACAGCATACAGATTAGATGTCAAATAAATCCTGTGTGAACTCCTGGACTGTTTCAGGGCAATCCCACCCAGGTAAATTTAAATTATATTAAAATGGTTTAGTCCACATAAAGGTACTTGCAACACTGTGGCAGCCATTGAAGCTGAAGCAAACTGCTGGGTTGGTAATTCTTAAACCATTTCAGTTAGGTCATTAGAGGAGGTCTTGAATCCACCCCATACTGGTTCTTACTCTATTGTGCCAGAATGTAGTTCCCCAAATGCTTAGCTCCTGCTTGCTACAGTGGCTGAGCTCTGCCATTTCAGAGGATGCTGCAGATCCCAGGGAGGCACTATGCTTAGGGGAACATTGCTGAGGAGATCCCTCGGGACAGATCTTTCACTGCTGTAAAGCGTCCGAGCCCCACTGAAGCTGTCAGTCAGTACCTCGTGCTGCAGCTGCAACACTGTTGGTAATGCTGTGAAGTAAAGGGAGAGCCTGGCTGACGGTCAGATCTCACCTTGAGTCTTCAGGATGAAAGTTACATATCTGGCACTCTTTGAGGTGTTTTTTAACCGTATTTAATTAGGAATCTAATTAGCCTCTCTGAACATGGAGCCCTTTGTTGCTGCCTTCATAATGTCACTTCTCAGAATAGCACAATACAGTAAATGTTATTTAGGAAGAAAATACTGCAAAAAACTGTAACAAATTGCTCCTTCAGGAAGGCTTAGTGGTGAGACAGGTGCTCAAAATCTGGAGATAGAGACTAACAAAGAGAAAATAATTCACATGTCCAGGATGAGTGCAGCCTTTATAGGGATGAAGAACGTTTGTTTGACCATGAACACCACTAGAAGGCAAGAAAGTGTCTATTTTTCCTAAAATAAGCAGGATCTTTTCTAGCAGTACTTAGGTAATCTAATTGCCTGTGCAATGATCTAAAGATGTACCCTACCTTCTATTTTTGATCCTTGTGTGTGTTAATGCTCTCTGGTTCACAGCCCTGGCTGCATGGTTGGTGGTGGGAGGAAGAAGGACCCCACTGGAGGGCAAAGGTCAGTCTGATTCTTAGACTGTATCTACCAAGTGCAGCAATGTTCTTCACAACAAAGTCATGACCAGGACCTTCCCTCCTTCAGACTTACTCGATGTGTAAGAAATTAGGCAGATTCTTGCCAGGTCAGAGCTGTAATGCTTCACTCTCTTCCCCAAAAAGATTTGCTTCAGCTCCATTGCTTCAGAGGAGAGGACAGACGTGAGTCACAAAGCTTAAATGGCTTATCTGGAAAATTACAGCAGGTTTTAGTTAAACTGGGAACAAAAATTATCCAACCTCTTCCCTCACCTCTTTTCTCCTGAGCTTTAGCATTAAATCCCTGTGGGTATTTTTTCTTCTGTATCTACCAGTTCATTGTAGATTGGCTGGTCTTTTTCTGTTTATGAATCGGTGACACCATATGGGAGATGTACTTTAACACTGGCCTGTACAAACTGAACAAGATGGGAAGCATGCTGTAACAAAATCATGCTTTTATTTAAGTGACAACCTATAGGACAAGCTGAAGATAGGCAAAGATAGCTTTACATTAGAGATTCCTTGATACAATATGTTCTGCAAAAAGATAGCTGTCTCCACATAGCAGCTTTCTGACTTTTGTGTGTATCGTGATTCTCTTTACAAGTGCTTCTGAGGATTGCAAGAAAGAACTCTTACAGCGATATCATCCTGTTCAGTAATAGTCACCTCACATGATACCACCAAGGACAGGTTCAGGTTTCTAGGGAGCCAGTGAACTGAATGAGTGATGTCCTGTGGACACCACTATATGTCAATCCTTTTAAGAAAATTTTTCTGTTGCTGTCTGGGAGTCTCCCAGCTACCACAGTCCTTCTTCTCTCCAAAGTAACATGAGAAACAGTGATCCCTGCATGTTTGGCTTCTCTTTGAAATGCTACAAGAACACTCTTTCTTGCTGTGTTTGAGTGCAATGCAAAAGGGTACACTCAATGGACTCTCAGATCTGAAGGGAAAGTAGATTTTTTTTGGTTGACTTCTTTTCCTTTTAGTTTCCATCCTTCTTTTGAAGTATGACTAGTTTTACAGGTACTGTGCTTCCAGCTGACACAAAATTAAAGTGAGATGTATATTTTTTGACTACTAAGAAGTGCAGGGTTAAAATTATATTCTTCTACAGAAATGGTCCTGTTGTGGATTTTTTTTGTCCTTCCAGTATGGTCGGTGTCCCCTCAAAGCACAGCCATAAACAATTGCAGTGTAGCCCTAGCAGAGGTGAGAATCGAATGCAAATGCTGATGAGAGGTTGACTCCACAACGGTACACCAGATGAGGAGATGAAGAAAGGAATCAGAATTGTGGCAGACTGAGAAACAAGCCAAAAAATTTGGAGGGCTAGTCCTCATCCAGCAGCTTGGTCATTCCAGGTAGTACCATATCAGAAAACTTAACTGTTGTAAAATTTAATTTAATCTCTAGAGTGATTCAAGAGATGTCCAGAAAGAATTGGAAAGGACAGGATTAGACCTCTGGCTTCCCTTCTGCCCAGAATATATCTTTCTAAGATGGTATCAGTTGTTTGTGGATATTGAATGAGGGCTTCGGTGGATGGATGCCGCGTTTGTCCCTACTGGCTCCCTCATGGAGACCCTTAGGCGGCACTCTGCCAGCACCTACGCGGGCACACGATCTCACCTTCACAGGTAGTTGCAAACAGCCACTCACACACACACAGTGTCTCTGCACGAACCAGAGATGAAGAGGAGAGAGGGGTTCTCTGTATGCAATTCCGAGGTGTTTAACGGCAACACACCCGAAGGGAGCAAGACGATCACAAAACGGAAAGCCCGCGCTGGTTTTATCCCAAAAAGTCCCAAAGGTGGGCAGAGCATCCAAAACCAATAGTCTGAGGGGTAGGGGGCAGAGGTAAGGTTGGGTGACATAACAGGGGCCAATGAGAAAAGGGATGGGAGGGGGGAGAGGGCCAGTGACCAGAAGAATCTAGACAAAGGGAGAACTTTCTAGCACAGTGTTGTAAGGAGAGACCACTTTTAGGGCAACTTGGGGGGTGTAAAGTGGACCTAGCCACCGCAACATCTCCCCCTAATTTACTTTAAAAGAAGGCCTCCCCCATTTACTTGGAACTAAATAAGGTGGGAATTGTTCTTCCCCTTTCTATGAGTGGGGAAAGGGTATTTTGATTTTAACAGTGAGGGTCCAGGGTTGTGGCAGTATTTCAAACAATGAGTGGATGGCAGAACAACCAGAAACACAAAGCCTCTGAAGGGAGGCAACCCCTCCCCCAAGTTCCCAGTGTCCCATCAAGTCCCGAGTTCCTTCAACAGTGCTGGGTGCAGTGGACCTTTCTGGGCTACTGAGGCTGCTATTTCCATGCTCTCATCAGCCACAGCATCCGTAGCCACAGCAGCATCTCTGTGTACTTGCTTGGGTTAGGGACGTCTAGGAGACGGCAGCGTGACGGGTGATGGGTTCCATGGGGGAGTTGGGGCTGGTGTCTCTGTAAGGGTCTCAAACAAAGTTGTTAAGGATCATGGCAAGATTACTGAAAGGTCAAATCACTTGAGAATACCTGAAACTGGAAATGTTCATTCTCCCTTTATCAATTTCCCTGTTCCATTCCCCCTTTTCAAAAAAGAAGGTAGGTATGGGGTATAGGAAGGGTAAGGGATTATTCGGGTGGGGAAACCATGAGGGAAGGTCAGAGGGGTTCAGGGGGATTTTTAACTGAAACAGTTTGGAGGGGGCGCAAATTAGATGTTCACGTGGCTTGTCACTTTGCGTCGACGTCGCCTCCAGGCGGCACTAGTCTCATCTTTGGCCGATTCAGCGTCAGGGTTAGCTTTGTTTTTTCTTATGTTCTCAGGAGCTGTTGTTGGTGGTCCAAGGTAGGGCTTGGTATTCTTTCCCGGCACCCATTTCAAACCTGCTGGTGTGGAAACACAAGCATATCCCCCTCCCCAGGTGATGAGTGGAAAGGGTCCCTGAATTTGACAGCTCTCTGAATCCTTGACCAACACCGGTGGCTGTTCTTTTAATTTGGCCTGTGTTGAATTGGTAAAGTGTCAGAATACAGGGGGGGTGGGTTCTGAGAAGGAGTTGTTTAAGAAATTGATGGTAAAGAGAGCTTTGCAGAGTCTCACAACAGGAGAATTAACCTCTGCACTTCCGCGTTGTTGGTCAAGGACCCTCTGGAGAGTTTGGTGGGTCCTTTCAACAATAGACTGTCCTGTGGGGGAGTGGGGCATGCCTGTGGTGTGCTGGATGCCCCACTGACTAAAGAAATCTTGCACTTTATTAGAAACATAGGCAGGACCATTGTCCATTTTCACTTCTTTGGGCACTCCCAGGGTGGAAAAGGCAAGGAGAAAGTGTTTTATCATGTCTGTTGCCTTCTCTCACATAGGCAGGTGGAAAGACAACTCCAGAGAAAGTGTCTACTGACACGTGGATATATTCGAGTCTCCCAAATTGGGGGACAGGGGTGACATCTGTCTGCCACAACTGACAGCTGCTGAGGCCGTGGGAATTTACCTCTGTGCCTAAAGATGGTACCTGATACTGTTCACAGTTAGGGCACGTCGCTACAATTGCCCTTGCTTGATCTCTGCGAATGTTAAACGTTCTAATGAGGGCAGGAACATTTTGGTGGAAAAACTGGTGGCTTAACTTGGCTTGTGCAAAGGTGTCAGGCAAACTGGGACTGTGCATAGCCATGGCCAGGGCATCAGCTCTCCGGTTTCCCGCTGCTGTGGGCCCTGGCAAATCTGTGTGTGACCTTACATGCATCACATGATAAGGCTGCTCTTGGTGAGAGAGAAGGTAGACCAGTTCTGAGAGCAGTTGGTATAACTGGGGATTTGCCACTTCTTTTCACAGGGCATGTTCTGCTCTGGTGGTCATGCCAGCTACATAGGCCGAATCTGTGACTAAATTGAATTGTTCTTGAAATCTTTCAAATGCTCTAACCACAGCCTCCAATTCAGCAATTTGTGGGGATCCCTTTACCACCTGGACATCAGATTCCCACATCTGTGTCTTGGGGTCCCTCCAAGTTGTCATAGATTTATGCTAGCTTGAACCATCTGTAAAGACTGTCAGAGCCTTGAGAGGGGTTTGACTTAGCAGTGATTTTGGCACCAGATTGAATGCTGTGTTAAACAGCTTATGTTTGGGTTTGTGGACTGAAATTTGGCCTGTGTAGCTGTCCAGAGCGTACTGGAGATGTTCATTTGTCTGGAGCAAATGCTCCAAGTTACCAACTGTTAATGGCAAATGTATGCATGCAAAATCACACCCAGAGAGGGTTCGGAGGTGAGCCCTGGCCCTCATGATTAATTGGGCCATTCGTTCCTGCGGTCTTGTGATGCTTTTGGGCAACTGATGCAACAGAAAGATCCACTCTATAATGTTTAGAGGGTCCTTCTGCGCTGTGTCCCATTGAAAGATCAGGCCATGAAATCTGGGTGCGTTACCTAGAACAATGACACTGAAAGGCAGGTGTGGAAGGGTCCGGTGAGCCTGTCAAGAAGACAGGGCAAGCTGCACCTTACTGATGGCTTCTCGGGCCTCCGCGGTGATGGCATGTGGCGAGTCCAGGTCCTCACAACCCTTGAGAAGGTTGAACAGGGGCGAGAGGTCTTGTAATACCCAGCAGAGGATGTACCCAGTTGATGGACCCACAAAGCTGATGCAAGTCTTGAAGGGTCTTTGGGTCATCTTGGATGGTGAGCTGCTTGGGTACAACAGTCCGTTCACCAATGCGGAGTCCAAGGTAAGTCCACAGGCAGGTACGCTGGATCTTCTCGGTTTGAATCTCAAACCCCGCTTTCTCGATGGCTCGGACAGTCTCTTGGAGGGTCAAGTCTAGGTAACTGTTGTCAGGTGCGCAGATCAAGATGTCATCCATGTAGTGGAGTAGGATAGCTCCAGATAGCTTTGTCTGTCTTCCAGGTAAGAGCTGGAGTGGCACACTTTACAGTGGCCCCAACTAAAAATCCCACAATGGAGGTGGGATTACCAGCTGAGTTCCCCATTGGCTTAGGAGGTCCCTGCCCCATAAGGTGAATCCTGATGGGATAACAAATGGCCTGATGGATGCATAGTGTCCGTCTGGGCCCTCAATAACGATGTTATTTGTACTCCTCATAGATGCTGCAGAACCCCCAATGCCCGTAACCACCCCAGCAGCTGGCTTATGTCCCCACTGCCGTGGCCAATCTGCTTTGGATGTGATGGTGATACCAGCCCCTGTATCTACCATCCCCCGCAGCGTGGCTGTGAATTTCCCACTGCGCAGTTTGCAATGAAGGGTTGGTTTGTCCTGTCCCACTACTTCTGCCCGCCATATGGACAGTGTCCTGTAGCGCCTGGGGAAGTCCCTGAGTAGGATGATAGCCTGTGCTACCACTTGACCCTTTTGTAGAAACCAAAGGTGCTAGCACAGGAGACAGCAATCTGTATTTGTCCACTGGGGTCTACCATGTGCACCTCAGGTAAAATAGAGAGCTTGGGTGGACCCCACACGGTGTCTCCGATTACTAAAATGTCCACTGTTTTATCCAAAAGCTTTTCAAAATCTGCATGTATGGGTTGCTGAGTTCTGTTGTGGAAAAGGTGTGCACAGGTGCTCACTGTCCATGGCATGGGTGGCAGGGCAGGGAGAGACGGCCGATGATTTGGTGTTGTCGCGTGGGGCCAGGCCATACTTCACTGCCCGTTTCCTGGCTGGTGCTTGCAGGTAGAACAGTCTGTAACAACAGGCATTCTATTCCCGTTAGATATCTTGACCCAAGATAGGGTAGTGTTTTATGAAGTGTTGAAAACCTTGTAACACTGGGGCCTTTCATTATCGTCCTTTCCTGCTGTTATGACACCCACCACCCCTTGTTGGAAGCTTGGGTTAATGGTGGATTCTTCCCCCACTAGTTTGGTGCATACTTCTACCATTTGGTTGAGGGTGGGGGCAGGGTCCAGGGGGAGGGCTCTTAAGACACTCTGGCATCTTGCATTTGCATTATTTCTTGCCAAAGTTCTAAGCAGTTCTCTCTGAGCTGCTATGCTTTCGACCTGGATCTCTATTGCCCCTTTTAACCGGTTTACAAATTTGATGAAGCTCTCGCCTTATTCCTGCTTTATACTGGAGTAGCTAGCAGGAGGGATAGAGCTGGTGGGGGTAAGGGACAATGCCCTCTCTGCAGCCTGCTTCAAGTCACCCAGGACCAGTTCCAGGAGCGTCCGGGCCTGATCTAAAGGCTTTTCTAGGTTGCCTTTGCCACATAGCTGCTCTAGGGTTAAATTTGATCTGTTGGGATCTCTCTGGTAACTCACATGGAGATCCCAGAGCAGCCTTTTCCATGTTCTCTCCCACAATAGACATTCAGTCGGGGAGCGCAGGCAGAACATGATCCTTTTAACATCATGTGGCACTAAACTGCTTGCGGCAAAAGTAGCATGTACTAGGCTTTTGAAATAAGGGGATTCCCGCCTGAAATCATTTGCAGCCTTACACAGTTCCTTTAAATTGGCAAACGGGAATGGTTCCCACTGGGGATTCTGTCCCTGCCTATTTTATGTAACAGGGGCAGCTATGAACTCCCAGCCTCTGTTCACTTCCAGGTTTGCGGGACCATGGGAACCGAAGGTGGAGACATGGGAACTGAAAGAGGGGGGTGGGGTTAGGGGAGGGGCTGCCAAAGGAGGCGGGGGTGTGGGTGGAGCCCCTGACCTGAAAGGGATTCCCTGTGGGGGTGGGGTCTGTCTCACAGAAGGGAGGTAGGAGAGTCCTGGCAGGGTAGCATCCATCAACGTAGGGGAGGGGCCCAGTGCCTGACGCATGTGGGAGCGGGGGGAGATGGGGACCATGCGATTGTGAAATGCCCGCCGCGTGGTCTCTGCCATTTTGAGGAGCAGCTGCTGACACGTGGCTGCCATTGTTTGGGGCAGGGGTGGGAGATCCCGTGGCGGGGGGCGTGAGGCGCTGGAGCTGGCCATGTGGCCCGAGCCATGTTTGTGGCGTGGGGCTGGGGCTGGGGCATGCAAACTTGGAACCGGGGAAGGCGCCGTGGTGGGGCAGGCTAGGCTGCCACCGCTACTCGGTCAACTTGGTGGGGGGGACGCGCCCTGGCGTGGCAGCAGCCATGAGCGGCCATGCCATCCGTGGGCAGGGAGCGCTGCGCGGTGGGGAGGAGTGTCTCCCGCCTGGGAATCGTCATTCTCAGGTGTTGCAGCCTCGTGTTCTGATTCTGAGACTGCTTTATGAACTAAAACTGCTAACGGGAAAACGTCTTAACCAACTCGTCCCCACCTTGCCTCAGGAAAGCCAGCCTCTCGATCACGCGGTCCCAGAATGTGGGGCTCTTAACAGATTCTATTGTAACATTAGGGAAATAATAAAAAACCCACTGCATAAAGTGTTCTAAGAGTCTCTTAGAAAAATGGATTTTCCTCGCTTTTAGGGTATTTTTAACTTGGAGAAAAGCCTCTCATTGGGGAACTGAGAATTTTGTACCTATCTTTCCCCAAAAACCTCACCCAGCCACCGAGAGAAAAAGGCTAGTAACAGAAGAGGTGAAAAGGGACCCAAACGAGTTTTCTTCGGCTTCACTCACCCCCGAGTTTTGGCAGCTTTCACTGCCTCTGAAGCTGCTCTGCTAAGCCTTCGCTGTGGCGTTTCTGCTCGCGCCAAGCCCTCTGGCTCCCCGCTCCTGGGTAAAAGAAAAAATCTTGGTGGATGGTTCTCCAATCGTCAGCCAGCTCCCTCACGCTGAGAGAGGTATCGGCTGCCCTTCCAGGCAGGTCTGATAGAATTTAGATCTCCTGTCAGGTTCATGGTGTTTCGGAACAGTGGCTCCTCAGGGCTTTCACTCCCCGGGGGACAATCTTCCAAAGACTTCAGCCGAAGTCCCTGTTCAATGCGCCAGGTATTGAATGAGGGCTTCAGTGGATGGATGCCTCGTTTGTCCCTCCCTCGTGGAGACCCTTAGGCGGCACTCTGCCAGCACCTACACGGGCACACGATCTCACCTTCACAGGTAGTTGCGAACAGCCACTCACACACACAGAGTCTCTGCACGAACCAGAGATGAAGAGGAGAGAGGGGTTCTCTGTATGCAATTCCGAGGTGTTTAATGGCAACACACCCGAAGGGAGCAAGACGATCACAAAACGGAAAGCCCGCACTGGTTTTATCCCAGAAAGTCCCAAAGGTGGGCAGAGCATCCAAAACCAATAGTCTGAGGGGTAGGGGGCAGAGGTAAGGTTGGGTGACATAACAGGGGCCAATGAGAAAAGGGATGGGAGGGGGGAGAGGGCCAGTGACCAGAAGAATCTAGACAAAGGGAGAACTTTCTGGCACAGTGTTGTAAGGAGAGACCACTTTTAGGGCAACTTGGGGGGTGTAAAGTGGACTTAGCCACCACAACATGTGGACAAATCATGATGTTGGCAGCACTGTGAAAAATATCTTGGACTTTTAATGACCATAATGTTTTGAAGGTAATTAAGTATGTCTGCTGCTCATCAATGGATACTGTGTTGACCTATGTTTTCAGAAATGGCAGTCTAAAATCTGTGGAGGGCTACGTAGAACATGCTGGATGCTTGTCACTTTACATAACCAGACTGGATGCTTACAGATCTAATATGCAGACCAGGGGCCCCTGTGTTTGAGAATCTGGGCTATCCTATATACCCAGCTTCTGAGCAACTTGTTCCTGCAGCAGCTGGGACTGTCTTAACTCCTGTGCTTTACCAATATTAAGTCTAATCTTTTAATCTATAGCTTTATACTTGGATTTTCTTCCTCTATGGACATATTTCCTTCATTTCTCAGTCCATTCTCTCTTTTGTTCCTGACACTTCTTTACAGGGATTTTTTCCCGCTTATTGTAATTCCTCTTTCGCAACTCACTGTGACAACAGCCAGCAGTCTGGTTGGCCTTGGTGCATCTCAAGTGGGCAGCCTTATCCCTAGACAGGGCAGCAGACCTTGGCTAGCAGCTGTCTGTTGCCTACACTAAACAAAATGCAAGTCTTTGTTTTGACTTTATTGGTAGTCTGAAGAACCCTTTTAGTCCCACTGGGGAATTCCTTGTTAGATGCTGTATAAGATGTAGAAATATGGGTGGAGTTTCAAAGTTTGGGTAGATTAAGGGTTATTTTCCTATTTAGAATCTTTGGAGATATATGAACAACCAGAGTGAATGAGCTCTGGATCCTAGATGCCAAACCTGTATCAACTCCAGTAATGAGAAGGGAAAATCATCCCTGATTAATCATAGCCAAAGAGCTTGTCTTGAATACTATTCCAGGTCACTGTGCTGTGGACTCTGGATGCCATTTGGCCCCAGTGAGGTAACTTTTGAGACAGAATCTCAGTGGAGAAACAAGACGTTCTAATTTATTGCTCAAAGTAGAAAAATAAGCGATGTTGCACTTCATAAATAGGGTGTTAATGATAGCAATAAAATAATCGATTTCTCCTCATTAAGTAACAAACAACACAAGCTGAAAAATTAACCAGTTTGTTTCACACAGTTGGATTAATGGAGAACCAAGCAGGTTCCTCTCACCAATGAATAATGGCCTAGAGAAACACAGTGCTAATCGAGACAACAGTTCTGGTAGTAAACAAGTCAATCCTGTATTTATTAGAACAGTAGAGCATGCATAATACATTGAGCTCTAGTTATCAGCTGAAAGTTGCACAATGCTGGCAAAATAGTCTGTTGTATCTCTACTAGAAGGAGATTGTTCCCATGACAGGAAATCCATATGTCTAGGAGGAGAGACATTAATTTAGTAGAAGGTAAGAAGAGTGCCACATGTGGAGCAGGTGGCCTGCTCTTGACTGAACGGCCATTCAATAATTACTCTAAATGCATCACTAATACAGAAAAAAGCACTGTCAATCATTCAACACCCTGACTTTGTAAACTTCTTAATGCTGCTTAGGTTTGGCTAGAAGTTTAGAGGAAACCAGGGAAAGTATTTAAAAAATGCAAAAGCAAAAATATTATACTAGGCAAGTCAGACTGGGGGCTTTTGAGTACAGGAATGTGCAGAGATTTCAGCGTCTGTGACATGAGCATATTGGAATGGGATTCAACTCATTTGACTTCTTGTAGTGTACAATAGGTTTGGCCTAGAGAACAGCATGCTAAATTGGACCTTGGAATGCGGGCTCTGCCTTTGACCTGCTGGATGACCTTTGGCTTAAATGTGCCTTTTTCTGACACACTTACAAGATAGGGTTGCTGATAGTGCCTATTGTAAAGCACTTAGAAAGCTAAAAAGTCCCTTATGGAAGACATGTAAGGATTTCTAATTTCTTTCTTTGTGATTAAAATACATTAAACTTAAATTTACTGGTTCTATTGGAATTAGTCATGATGATCTCATTGGAGGGGTTTTCTCACTGAGGTAAAGTTTTTCTTTTCTGCTTTAGTTGACTGCCTACATTCAACTGATTATGCTGGTATCAAGAAGCAGCTTTATACAGTCCTAGTTTAATAAAGAATAGATTAGTGCTGAAACATTTGGGAGGTGGTCAGATGGAAAACTAAGGCTAACAGTAACTGCTATTTGGTAAGCTTCAATTTAGGCTCACAAAACCAATGAATTCTAAAGAGTCAGCTGTCTTCCCTGAATATTCACTGATTTTGTCTTTGTTTTAATTCAAGCAACAGTCTTTATGGCAATGTGATTTATTTTAACTAAGTACTAGTTGATGGTGTTCCTCATGCTAAGTGCAGATGTTGGTCCTTGCAAAAGTCAAACAGAAGATATTTTCAGTTTAAGATAGCTCAATTTTCAGAAGTTAGGGGTATCACCATTTTTTCCCTAACAAATCATGTCATGGCACACAAGAAATGGGATTCTGCAGAACTGCAAAATCCAAAGATAATGAAAATTCATAAAGAATTGATAAAAAGAAGAGGAAGTATTAGGGATATTCCTGAAGAAACTGTGTCAGTCGGGGAGTTTCTATTACAGGTAACTGGAGTAAGTCCCTCAGGAGTCTTCTGTTTTCATCTATTTATTAAACAACTAAGAGAATAAGACAAACTATAAATTAATTATACTTGCCAGCGACATAAAGTCAAGGCAGTGGTGAACACAGATAATGCAATTCATAGACAACAGGGGGCCAAATTTTCTCCTTGCTTACACCTGTTCAATCTTACTGAAGTCAATGGGATTGGACAGGTGTAACTGAGGGGAGAATGTAGCCTCAGGCCTTTTCTACAAAGGGGTGGAGAGCTGGTGAAAGATGCTTAATGTTAATAAATATGAAGTCTTATCCATTAGTCTGAGATGCACAAAAGACAAAGAATGAAGTGAACAGAGAGATGAGGTGCACAAGTGCCCAAAGCATGGGCACTTTGCATGCAGGAGCTCTGGTGGTTTCAGGGGATGCTGTGAGATCTCACCCCAACCCAAAGCCAGGTAGCTTTTGTGGTGGCTCAGAGGAATTGCACCAATGAAGAATTTTGAGTGTTTAGGTCTGTGTGCACAACCTGCATGGCAGATTGGAGCATAGCACATAGCTGTCATTCTATTTATTGGTGACTTACATATACAATAGAAATGACTACCTCCTATAAATTAAGCGTTGTCTCATAAAGAGATTAAGTGCCAGTACCTTTCAGCCCTGCAGTTCTCTCACTCAAACTGTTCACCAGACTCTTGTCTGATAAAAGGTATCCACAGCCTTACGTATTCATTCACAATCTAAATCTCAGGTTACCAAGGTAACAAGCAGGTTAATCAGCTCCACCGCACTTTCCTTAATTGAGGGAGAGTACTTCATTCTCCTCTTCAGTCAGCTAAGTACAGTAGCCTTTTTTAGTTGGCTCTCATAGACTGTTTGGATCCACTTGACTCTGAGACAGTTCCCCTCTCTAACTACAGTGTACAGTACTGTACACTAACAACAGACGTGATTGAATTGCTGAATTAAACAATGTGCTTTCCAACTGTCTTGTGCTACAATGTTCATACATAATTTATATTGGAATTGCATTAGGTTGTGTCCTTTGCATGAGATTGGCTGTCTTGTAGCTTATAGCACCAGCCCTGTGATGGAGGTGGGGCAGAGCCATTCTGCATTAGCATGGTTTTGGGAGATTGACCCATGACTGAAACAGAGTGGGGGTGCACATGGGATTGGGGAGCCTTTCCTTGCTCTGCCTGTCTGCCTGAGGTATGTTCCTGGTCTTAGTTCTCTGTCAGTAGAACCAGTTCTCCATCAGGACAAGAGAAGCTAATTTCCTGTAGATGTATAGCTGATTTGGATTCAGACTGTGTGTGAAGTGCTCCAAGGCAATCTGTGCTACCACCTCATTTTTTCTGGGACCCCTTACTTCTAAAATTTTAAAAGAAAGAAAACACTGTGCTGTATCAAGTACTTTTTATGAACATTCAGAGCTTGGCCTTAGTCTCCATAACCACCAGAATCTCAAAGCTCTCAATGTTTCCTAAAAGGATTTCAAGTGGTCTTCCATACTTCTAGTAAAATGCTTAAGCAGGGGAGCATATAACTGTCACTGAAATGAAGCCACTTGTGCAGTGTAACATGTATTTATCATGCACAGAAATAGTATCCAGCAATTACAGGCAGCCAGTAAACTGCTTGTAACAACTTCAGGGGGATTAAAGTAGGAAGAATGAATTTGAAATTTGAGCTTCAGTATTAATAAAACGGATGCAACTCATGGCAGAGAGTCTGGACTTTCATTTATATACACGTGGATGAATCTCCAGGTTTATGTCTGTCTTGTGAGATGGGAGCCATAATAACACAATGCCTTCTAATGCCAGTCTGGAGAGTGAAGCAAGTAACAAAACTTTTCCCTAGTTTGTAAGTGCAAGGTTTTCAATGACCTCTTCAGACACCCTCCCTAACCACCAGTGTAACCCTAAATCCACCTAAAGCCACTCAAGTAACCCTAAATTTGAAAGGGAAAAAAAAAGTAAAGAAGTATTAAAAATTTTAAACTAGGGCATTCTTTTAGTGCTTTTTGCTGAGAACATGAAAGGTTGATTTGTGATGGGAGTAGCTGGCTTCAAATTTTCACCAGTGTGGGACTTCTAAATGCCTGCTACTAGCAGCATGTTTTTATTTATTGTGGTGTGTGCCTCTCTTCAAGTTTGGGAATCATCAAAATAGGGTAGACTCAGCCTTTGTAATCCAACCCTCTAGGAACAATTTTATTCAGTCAAAGTAATACTGAGACCTTGGAGAGGAGAATTGATCTAAAAAGCATATTTTTTTAAGAGAAGCCCTTGCACCAACCTTCTATTCTATATTGTCATTAACAATTTCTGCTAACCCAGGAAGACACACTGCTTTCTAAAGTAAAGCTAAAGCTCACTCAGCTATGTTAGAAGCAGATTTTTGAATCCCTTAGTTCCTCAAGTCTTTAATACTGCCTGTAAATCTTGACAAATTACATTTTTGGGCTTCAAACAATGTTTTTTTTATTAACTTTTCCAACTGTCCCCTTGAGAAATATCTAAATGACCCAAGATCTACTTACATTTTTTGCCCTGTGTAAACCAAAATTTCACAACTGCCTATAATTTGAAATATTGTATCTCTCTGTCTTGGAAAAAAAAGGAGACAACCCTCAACCCAAAGCTCTCACACAGTCATGTTTGCTTTTTCCTGTTGTCTGCGTATGACGTAAAACCAGCTCCCATGTCTGGGGTCCCTAGTAACCAAGACAAAAATTTGTTATTTTTTAAATGAAAAAGACTCAAAAGTTTAAAAAGGTAAAGGCTACTCTGCAAATGAGAAAATGTGTATCTTGCTTACCAATGAGAAAGAACATAGTAAATGTAACTTCTTCTGGAGAGAAGAAGGAAAGAGCAGGGATTCCCCACAGTCAGAAAGCTTCACTGCATTTATGCCCATACTTCTGGCCAGGAAGAAAAAACACATTTGCAGCACCAAATGCCCTCTCAACATTATGTGCTTACCACTGGTAAGAAAATGTTATTTCCTTCTCTTCAGTTAATTTACTTGAGATGCTAAACAAAGATGCACATTGGCAATCAAGAAAGCTATAGTGGTAATTCAAAGAGAAACAAAAAGTGGTACTGAGAGCAAGACCAGTACCATGAGAACAGTTGCACTTGGTGAATTACTGGCAGAGAAGGTGAGCTAAAGAGGTGTTCCTTCTGTTTTTTCCTCTGGCACTTCCATGATGGTCATAAAAATGCTTACCTGATTTTAGTCACTTCAGTACCTTTCTTTTATTCATGTACGCCTAAGAGAATGTATGTCTCTTCATTTAGAATAAAATGGTTTTGCTGCTCATTTCTGTACCATTTTTGACTGTTAACCTTTACATTTTTTGGGGAAAAAAATGCTTGTGATAATAAATTATCCCAATTATCCCAGTTATTTTACAATTAAAAAAGAAATCAGAAAAGAAAATTCTTTAAAAATGCATATAGTGATTTCAGCCCAGATACTATTCAGAAATTAACCCAAAAAAGGGCTCATTGCAAAGCAGTTGAAAGCACTTATTCCTTGTTAATTTGGAGGTTTATTTATTTATTTTCTATATATCCACTTGAATATATAGAAAAGGTGGCTGTGTACTTCTGCAGACTCCTTCTGTCTTTACAGGGTTCTAATTAAAGGCAAAAAAGACAAGCCAAACAAGTTTGAAATTTTAATAAAATAAAAAAGATATAAAATATTATCTTGGTGATATGAACCAAAAATACAATAATGAGTATCGATGGGATGTGAGATTATTCCCACTTGTAAAAAACACCTCCATAATTCATTTGTGACTAAGGCAGTTTCGAATTATGGGATTTGCAGTTCACTCGTGGGATAAATTACATACTCCTCAGATAACCATTATGTATCTGGCAATGTCTGTATCATTCACAGCTCTGAGCAACAGCAAGAGAGTGTGCCTTCCTATTGCTTTAGTGAGTGTACTCCTCAAACATTTATTGTACAATGGTTATTGCAGGGGATAAATAATGCATACGAGGGAACAAAATTTGCATTATAAGTTGATTAAACTGCTTAACAGTTTTTAGCCACTCTCCAAATAAGGATTTTTAACCAGATTTAATCTATGCAGTGTTTCATGTCCAAAGAACTAGCATTTAATCTCTGTTTAACTGAAATTTAGTTAGCAATGTTGACACCTCTGCATTTTAACACTGGGATTTCTTTGTGAGACACAATCCCTTTCACTCAACTTAATATCCCATCTTGGTCTCTAAGGGAAAATAATTGAGTTTAGGCTAGTTCTAAATAGCGATAAGGACAGGGAACACAGATGGGTATTTCATTGATTAACACTAACACTGGCCTAAGGCCTTGGTGTCAGGCATTAGATTAGGACATTACTAAGAGAATGACAGAGTTTTGGCACTTTATTCCTCCTCAATAACATTCTTTCACATATTAAGTTTATCCCACCCTAGGTAGCTACTTTATCATGCAGAAGGCCTTAATCCACTGATGTGACTCTATCTGCTTTCACTTTGATGCTGCCTCTGTTTACAAGAGTAATGCAGCCTGTGTAAGACAAAGTACTCGTGACAAGAACAACTGAATAAGGCTTTTAGATGCACAGAGCTCTGACCTAAAAAAAAAAAGAAAAAAAACTTCAATAAACTTCAAAATACTCCAAAGCAAAAGAGAAGGGAAAAAATCAACAAAAAACAGAGGCTTTTTGAAATGAAGTTATGTTGTTTGCATCATGAAGAAGCAGACATGAGTTTTCTATCAAGAAGATTCAACTTCACTGATCTTCTTGTACTGCACTTTATCTTTTCTTCACCTTTGACCTTCCTTTCAGTGTCTCCTCAAGGCATCATGAACGTAAGCCTTGTGGTGTTCTTTTAGAAGTAGGATTGCTGCTATCCCCTCTGGTGAATTTAAGCAGCTGTTGGAGTCAGTGACAAGGTTGGCTACAGATTTGGTATACTGGCTGGGAAAGAGATTATGGGTCAGTCCCCAGTGCTGGGAGACAAAAGATTCAAGTAGTTCAGGATTTTTTGGATATCCGAAAAAGATTTCATGAAATTTGTAAAGATCTAACAGTGTATTGCAGGTTTCATGTGGTCTAAACAGCTTATAGCAAGTAAAACTCTAGGTAGCCAGTAAGTGGTGTTTTCACAGCAATGCTGTTTTGTAGAGGTGTATGAGGTCTTGTGTAATATAATTCCACAAAATTGCATTGCTGAAGACAGAAACTAGTGATTCTTAGCACTTGCAGGAAATGTGACTATTAGGTGGACTGCCAATTTTGTGAATCTCAAACTAGATTATTGGTGCATTTATTACAGGGAATTGAGTTGCTGGTGAGGCTTTTTCTCTCTTCTTAATAGAAGATTTAATAGACTGGCTACTGAGATTGGCATTTTGGATTTTTAAAAATCTCATTTAAAGAGATGCTAGCAAATTTATCTCATTTTTTCTAAATCATGGGAAAATTTTTGAAACTTCTGGAAAACAACAGAGTTATGGGCAGCAGACAAAGGTTTTGACCTTACTGGTTTGAATCTAATGAAGGTTTTCCTCCTACAAACACAGACTTACTTAATTTTGTTTGGAGTGTCACTGTACCTGGATTCTGACTGAAGGTAGTAAAGGAAATTGCCTTCAATCAAAGTTTCAGACAACTTACAAGAATTGTTATTCTATAAGCATTGTAAGCCTGCTGTGAATGTTGGCAACAAGGAAATGTTATATTTTTATATTTGCATAAAAAATAGTCCTATTAAGATTGTTTAAAATTATCCACATGACACAGGGGCTATCTTAAATTTTTCTTATTTACACAGATTGAAAATCTGGCCTTCAGTGTTCAGACAGAAAAGTGTATTTTCTTTTCACTTAAATAGTGCCGAATAGAAGTAACTCTATGTAAGTCAGTCGAGCTGAATAAGAACCAGAGAAAAAGATCCTATCTTATAGGTGGCATTTTTTTGCATGCACTGAGATCACACTGGAATATTTCCCTTCTATAAGAAAGAGTGAAAACTTATCATGTAACTTTTCCAGCCCTTTAATTTTATATGATTGCTCCCTTCTGTTTTATAGTTTGTACACTGTATGGACAGTTTGTTGTTCAATTTTTACCACAAATTATGTGAATTTTGCTTGAATTCCCCAGCCAAAGTTCTTTCTGGAATTATCTCTTTAGAACATTACGATTATTTTTATAACGATAGCAACTCTTAAGTGACTTGTGTAACAGAGAATGCTAAAGTGGCTTCCAATTCTGTTTTTCAGATCATTAACTGTTTTTTGCACAGCTGCTTCAAAATGTAAAAAAAATGTTTGTTCTTCTACTTTCCTCAGTGATAGCTTCATGGCAGTTGAGTCTCTGGTAACAGTTTTTAGTGCAGTTCCTTTTCCCTAAATTTCTTTGTAAATGAGATGTTATTGGCAGTTTCTATGAAAAAGAAGGCTCATAGGAATAAGCTGGAGCCTGACAAAGTGTGACTAGATGCTGGAAAACTTCTTCACCTTTGCTTTGCCCTGTCAGCCTAGGCCCAGTTTTCTAAAGGTCCTGTCTTGGCAGCCTCTTTAAGTAAAAGAAGATATAATGGCAAGTTAGATTTTGATTTTTCAGGCATGGACAAGGATTGCCACCTAATGCACAATTTCAGCTCAGGTTTCCCAAGAAGAAGGGTGAGCACAAACATCCTATGACCTGCCTGTGCTCTCCACAAAGAATTTGCATTGATTTTGACAGCACTTGAGAACATAAAAGGTCCTAACAGTTCAAAGGGTGGTATTTTAAAAAAATAATAAGCTGTATTTGTTAGTTCTGAACACTGAAGTGATGCGAATGTAACTGTTTATGCCCACCTGTAAGATCTAAAAAATGCTGTCTTTCAAGTGCTTATTTTGCATCCTTTTTCTCTGTATGGTAGATAGAAACTTCGGATTGTTTGGAGGAGAATTGGGTGCAGTTGTGAGGCTTTTGAGTTTTTTATGTGCAGCAATGAACAAGCTGGCTTCAGATTTAAGAACATGGTGTTACTTCAGATCAGGAAGTTTCTGTATAATATTTACCCTTTGGTGTAGGACATCCTGACAGCTAGGGTTTTAAATCTTCATGGGTTTTGTTTTTGTTTTTTTGTTTGTTTATTTATTTGGGGTTTTTGTTTGAAAAGGGATTATGCCTGTGCAGAAAAATGTAGAACACTTCCTTGAGACTTTCTGTCAGTGTATGAGTTTAATGCACATCTGAGACATTGGCAGCACTATAATAAGCCACAGTGGTAGTTACCATCTGTCATGTTGCCAAACTATCTCAAGGCACATTTGTCTTTCTCAGGGAGGGGAGAATATGTCAATGCACTTGGAAATGGAAAGAAAAGCTGTGCTTTTAGCCCACCCCTACCACATAACCACATCTGGTGCTTCTGGACATATATAGAGGAGATTAGCTCCATCTATCCAATATGATGCCCAGAAAGGCAATGCAGAAGTCTACTCACCCTCTGCAGCTTAGTCCACTTCCAAGGCAGCTTCAATTGTGATATCATGCCACCAAAATACCACTGTTGTTTTTTGTTCATTGGATAACTGGTAGCTTTCCTACGAAGTCAAAAGTGGCAGGAGACAAAGATGATTTAATGGAGCCTCAGTGGGTCTGGGAATTGCGTGGGAGGGCCAAAGCCTCTGTGGGGCAGGGGCAAAGCTGGTTGGGAGCCTCGCAAACATGTGCTGCTCTTGCTCTTTCTGCTTTCAAAAGAAAAGGGGTGTCTGTGCCTGCAGGCCAGGGCACCAGCATGACAAGATCTGGTGGGAAAATGGACCAGGGAAAAAATGTACCTGGGAAAAAACAAACCCTTGAAAACCCCACTCTTAATTAGATAAAATATGCATGAGGGGAAGCTGGTGAAAGTAAGTATTAATGCAGAAACACCACAATAACTTGTTTTTACTTTTTAAGTATTCTGCAGTTTCTGGAAATAAGGAAGGAAAGTGTCTGGTGGCAAGTGTCAGATTGGGTCTGTGTTGTTCAGAGGCAAGTCCTATGTCACTATTGGGATGCAATTCCCACTGCCACTGGTATCAAGTATCACTCTCAAGCACCTGATTTTACTGTCAAAAGTGGGATGACTCCTGAAGGGCAAAATTGCAGCTTCAGTGTTTATTGTGTTCAGATTGACCAAAAATCCAACATGTCACACTTCTGTGATAAAATTGGACTATATTAGAATAAATTTCATCTTAAATGCAGACTTTTATCTAATTCCAGCCACCTCCTAAGATGACTGTGCAAGTGAACACATAATGTAGACAATAATGCAATGGCAGTTTAAATAAAACTGCAAGTCTTTAGGCTCCAACTCAGAATTAAAACTCTTAGAAATCTTGTCTAATGTGTTGTTTATGCTGCCTGCCCCCATTCTTTGAAAAATGCGGGCTAGCCAAAAGTTTTTGATCCTTCTGCTATTAACAGATGGTATATGTGGCTAAGGATAAGCTGAGACTATCACTTAGGCTGCAAGCAAAGGGGTGAGGGATGCTCCCCTGTGGGTACCCTTAAAAGGCCATAAGCTTGAGTAGCAAAAATGAAAAGGTCTAGTGCTGGTGTTAATTACGCAGAAACCACACAGAAAGTGCTCGCTGTCACAGAGTTGAGAGGTTGTGCATCCCTTCCAAAGATAAAAGGCATGGTATGAAAACATTTTGCAGAGGACAATGAAGTGAAGATTAGCATAATCTTTTGCAGTATCCTCAGTAAGCTATCCATGAGTGAGCTGCTTTTTTCTCATTCCTTTTGCTCTAATGTCTGGATTTAAGGAATGGCAATGTAAGAATAGGCTTTGTCCTTGAAGCCTGACAGTTGTGTTTTCCCGCCTTCATGTGATCATCCTTGTTGCTAGTGTACTGCTCTTCTGGTAATCAGACAATGGAAGGAAAATGAAGTGTCAGTTCATTGACAGAACCTTATCCTGGCTATGTTTTTGTCTTAATCCAGACTCATCAATGCTCTCACACTCTTTCATATTTCCTCATTTCTTCTGATTCAAAAATGTAAAATCTCTTCTATAAATGTTTGGGATGAAAGTAAAAGAATACTGCTGGAAAATTCATAAAAACAGCTCCATGAAGCCTAAAAGCAACATAATAGTATAATTCCTCTGTTCTTGGGAGGAGAGTGTCTGTGGTGGATGCCTGTTTAGCATGTTAAATTGAGCATGCTTTCATACCTACCTCAGCGAAAATGGCTCTTTAGATGCACGTCCTCTGGAGCACAATGTTTAGTTTTAGCATGGAGACTTAGCCATATACATGTTTTGGTTTAACGTGACTGTCTCTAGGGCTGACACAGTGGCTAATACTCAAGTTTGTTAGCCACTTTGATCCTGAGTGCCCTGTTTTAAGTCTTGCTACTACTGGTTAAGCTAGCACTTTGTTACCGCGGGGATAACTGGAGGATTCGGAGTGTTGGGAGGCACTATCCCCAAGATCAAAATATAAAAATAGGTCTGAGGTCAGGGAACTGTGCAGACCCCCAGAAGCTTTTCAGTTTTACAGCTGGAGATAGTCTCTTAAGTATATATAAATCGTCATTAGGATTCTGACAAAGAAGTGCACGATGGGATTGCTGCAGGGCAGGCTCTTTGAATCTTATTCCTGATAAAAACCACTTCTGGCTGGCTGACAGGAGACAAGGCAAGTTCAAGGAAGGCATTAAAAACATCTTAAATCTATTGATGGCAGCAGAAGTGTTGGGATGAATAGTTTGGGATTAGGATGAAAATTTCTGAGTGCAGTCAGGGCAGAGAATTTGGCTCCAGCTGGCAGTTCTGGGGAAAAATACGTTTCTGAATATGGTCAGATTCAAATAATAATGCACATTATCGCTGCGAGACTTTCTGAGAGGGAATAGTTGATTTCTTTTTCCTTTCTTTCCCCCGCCCATTCTCCCCAAGGAAAACCTCTGTCTGATTGAAATATCACTCTAGCAGAAGGCAGGCTACCTATCGAAGAGCTCGCTAGCAAAGGCACCAGTGAGGCAGCAGGAGTGGATTGCAGGGCAGTGATGGGCACCTCTGCCCTGCTAGGACCAGCTGCAGCGAGACATGGCACCAGGAACTCCCCACGGCTGCTTCTCTTTAGCAGAGCAGAGGAGCAGTGTCTTTCCACTGCCTCACGTGCCTTGGAGCCTGGGATGATGGAGGGCAAGGTGCCTTTACCTACCTGGGGCCAAAATTTCCTTGATGAACAAGGAAAGCATCACTATTCATCTTTGCAAATCAACAAGCAGTGCAGCTTCTTCCACAAAAGGGCTGAAGGGAGGCTGAGGCAGATGGTGTTTTTAGCCTTTTCCAAGCTGTGGCTCCAACCCAGAGGTCTTGGGCGGCATGCATTTGTGTCACCATATTAGTGGCTGCCCAGTTGACACTGACATTTGGTTTCCCAAATTCTTCATCCCCCACAATAAAGGGAATGTTAAGAGTTTTTGCACTATAAGACCAGTAATGTCTAACCCCTGAACAAGTAATTTCAATGTACTTATAGACCTGCTGCTCTCAGTCAAGCAAGCATCTGTTGCTCATTTATATTTGGATTTTGCATTGATGTAAGAGCAAATTGGCTGTAAAATTGATGTAAGATGAATTGGCTAGAGTATCACACTTGCCACAGGTCTTCATGTGCAAAGCTCTATTGCCTTTGGTCCTCCTGGAAATACCTCTGTGAGACAGAAGGGAGCATCCATGTCTGCTCACAGGTGCATGCACTGTAACAGTGGACTATGGGCAGTGTGACTGCTACAGCACAGGCTGTGGTAGCTCCTTCTGTGGGCACAAGAAAATTCTAGTGGGAAGACTTTTCCTGATAATACAATAGAAATGGTGTTAATTTTCTTCCTAACTGATGCTCAGTGGAGCAATGACTGAAAGACACATGCTTTGTTCGAAAGACTAGAGAAACCGGTAACTGAGCATACCTGCAATGGAGCATCAGCTCGTACCTCCCCAGCACTGTCCAGAGCCACCTAATTTGAAACTCCAGTAGGTTACTCTTCCTTGAGACCTTAGAGGTAATGTTTTTTTCCTATGATACATGAACAGTGCATCAATATGACTGAAATCCAGCCTGGCATTTTGCTGAGTGCAAATGAGAGTGTCTCTGTTAAAAGAACAGTTCAGTGAGAGGGTGACAAAAGGACCTAGTGGTCAGAGTTATCCTAAGTTCTGTGCTAGCAGTGAGAGTGGTTATCAGCATTTTGTTAAAGAAAAAAATAAATTGCAGCTTTTCTATCCAACCTAGAAATCTGCCCCAACCTAATGCAAGCAGACAGGTTCAGTGCTACCTAAAATTATTTTGCCTCGTCAGTGAACTGTGGTGTTTGCCTGTTCATAAATACTATGGACACCTTATTGTCTGCTCCACTGCCATCTGACACACAAAATTGAATCAAATACTCACAGTATCCAACTTGTCAGATATCAGATACAAAAATAAGCCTGCTTCCCTTTGTGTTTTAGCTATCATGTTTTGTTGTGTCACACTCTGGGATCATATTATGTTTGACTGGGTCCCCCTGAAAAAGAACACAAGTGATCTGCAATTCATGCTTATTTGAGTCAGATAGCAGTTGGTGGGCAGCAGATAATTGAAAGTTTCCAAGGCATTATACCTAGCTGTCAGCACAGCTCTGGATTTGCATAATTGTTCAAAACATCAATGAGAATTGTTACATTTAATTACATCTTATTTACAGGGGACTTGCTGCAATATTTGATTTATTGTCAAGCAATGGAACAGACTGCCCAGGGAAACAACTGAGTCACTATCACTGGAGGTATTTAAGAGACATGTAGGTGTGGCACTTAGGGACATGATTTAGTGGTGGACTTAGCAGAGTTGGGTTAATGGTTGGACTCAAAGATCTTACAGGTCTTTTCAAACCTAAACAGTTCTATGATTCTATATTTGAAAGGGTGTTAACTGAGGTACAAAAAACCTGAACCTACAGATAAACAGGAACCAGCGCATGAGAAAGCTCATTATAAATTGTCTAATAATTATTTTCTTCTTTCAGAAGTACCTCTTAATAAGATACCCTTAAAGCACTAGAAGTGATAACCATTTAAGCTTCCCACAAGTGCATGGCAACAGGAGTGACGAATTATGGAGAGAACATAGGCATAACAGCAAATATCTCACAGCTTTCTTGATCACTACAGAAGAAGCCAGGTGAGATTATATTTTTGTTAAAGTACCTTGGATGTGCAAGGGTTTCTGTGCAGAGCTAGCACAGAAACCTGTTGTATATTTAGGACAGCAACATTTAAAACATACATATAGGCCAGGAAGCCAAATTACACAACAGGCTTCCTATAATGACTATCATTTAAAAAAATGCAGTCCACAGTGCTTTCCAATGCAAGGCATTTGTACTAGCACCTTGTTCTTGGGAACATTATTCTTCATAAGGTACTATAGCCAAACAGCATTTAGAACCCTTCATTCCCATGGTCTGTATTCATATAGGATATATCCTGCTTTATTCACTGTTATGAATATTCGTATCAGTATTTGGATTTGTTCACACAAATGTTTGTGAAATTGCTGCTTTATTCAAATAAAACCTCTTCGCGTGAAAAAAAAAAGGACTTTAACAAGAACATTAATCATTTGCTACTCAGCATACAGTCTTCTTTTGGAGAGCTGTCATTCATTAGGTGTAGACACAATACTGCATGACTCAAGCAAATGATTGTTCCTTAAAAAAATACCCAGGGAAGCAAGCTGTTCACTGACTCTCCATAGGCTCACCTGCAGCTCACTGAGAAAACTGATGGAGTTCAATGGGATTATGGGGAATATGGAAAGCTAAATGTGTGTCTAAGTGTTGTCAGGATCAGAGCTGATGCACACATCCACCACTATCAGGAGCAGTTTGTGAATTATTAATGATAAGAAAAATTGCCTAAATTAATTGGATAATTTATTTGTAATGAATAATTCGAGTATCTCCATTCCTGAATGTCTTCCTGCCCTTGAATAAAGCAGTTTGGAGGTGCTGCCTGCCTCTTGTTTCGAATGTAGTTAAAGCTTCAATTAGGCTTGCCTACATTGAAACTTGACATACCAGTTTCTTTCACATATTTGTACAGACAGAGAAGCAAGTCTGTGTTTGGGTTGTATTTTTTCAGGGTTTGAAGTCTTGTTCAAAGATCTTGAAAAATTGAATGACTGAGGACATAGACTGGAATTCTGCCCTTCAGTTTATGTGCAAAATCAAAAACATGCAAAGTTTGGTAGTATCTGAGCTTCATCTGATAAGGCATACATTAAAGTATAAAAAGAAAGCCCAGAAATAGGGGACTTGTCAGTTTGAATGTTAGTTAAATAAGTACATAAGATAAACAGTTCAGTGAGGGTTATGTAGCTGAATTTTCAATCAGGATGCACAAAAGGCTGTTGCAACAGCATCTTCCATTACCAAAACCATGTGGAATTTGTTGCACAAAGTAGCAGTCACAGTTTACAAAGGAAAGTCTAGCAGTTTTAACAAATCTTTCTTTTCAAATTAAATATTATTAACAAATTCAAAGCACCAAAAATCCCCTTAAACCTGAGATCTTTTAAAAATCCAGTATGCAGCAGGTTTTGACTGTTCATTTGTCACTTAATTAGCACTGAAAAGTCTTCCTTTCAAAACTGTTTATTTCATACCTGCAAACAGGTACTGCATGCTACTAAATTTAGTTAAATGCATTCCTCTTTTTAGTTTTAATCTTAAAATAAATTACTGTTGCCAATCTGTTGAATATAATTGGATGAATAGCTGCAAGTTTCTGATACTACCGCTTAATTTCCACATGCTACAATACAGTTTTAAACTATTTTGCTTCATTATAGTATTAAATTTGAAATAATTGTCCCCAGAAATTCAAGGCGAACCAAGCTTTTAAAAAAAGGAAAGAAACAATTAATGCCTAGGTGGACCAAAGTTCTCACTGCCTGTATCTCTGCTGAAGAGAGCTGCTTCCACTCCTGGGAAAAGGTGTATCAGGGACACAGGAGACAGGCAATAGGGCAGGAGCCAAATGTAGTAGCTTCTAGTGCCACTGTCTGAGGACAAACCAGTGACTGCCTGGAAGAACTACTCTGTAGAGTGAGACAGGGTAAAGGTGGAGTTCTGACCTGATCGGGGAATAAGTTTAAAAGGTACCTGGGAGGGAAGAGTTGGCTGTGGGCAAGAGAGAAGCAGGAAAGAAAGAATAGCTTTTAATGTAACTTGGAGTGTGTGCATATATACATATATATATATGTGTGTGTGTATATATATATATATGAAAGTATGTATATATGTGTATGGGAGGGAATTTGAACCTTCTGGGGTTTGTAAGGTGCAGCACTGCAAGGCATAGACATTTTGTACTTTCCCTGCACAATCTTCACTTTTGTTTCTTGAGTGTGGCATTGGAAGGAGCTGACAAACCAGGACAAGTGATCCAGAGAGCGTGGTATCCACATGTGGTTTGAGAGCTGTGTGTAGATCCTGGGGTAGCCAGCTGTGAAAGCTCTATTCCTTCCTACAGTGACATGGGCAAACTGCTTTGCTCGCTACATTGTCACACAAGGTACGAAAAGGGAGGACATGGCATACTGCCTCCTCTTCCAAAAAATGGCATGTTTTACAAATCAGTGACCAGGAACACCAGTGAACACAGGAGATACAGAGCTCTGAAAGGTCACAGCTCAGAGGTGGGTGGAGGTGCACCTCCATGGAGATCATCAGTGAAGAACCCTCTGTGGTTACAGCCCTATTCTGTGGAACACTAAGGGCTCTTTAAAATGTGGTGCATAATCTTACCTACAAACAAATTGTCACAAATTAACGTTTCCTCTTAAGGTTTTTAGGGCCTTCCACAGGACTCAGGTTTCTGTCACAAGAGAAGAGTCTCCTTTCATATCTACAGATATTGTACATGAAATTTAAGCACTACTGTTTATTGTGTTTTTTCACATGTGTAATTTATCTGGATTCTGCAGGTATACTTTTTTTACATTTGTCCTTTGGTGTTAATGTATTTTTTGTAGAATATGTGTAAATAGATATGAGCAAACTGTGTAAAAGTTATTCAGCTACCCAGTGAACCATGTAATCTGTTGATTCATAGAGACAACAGATAATAGAGTGAGATATTTGCTTTACACTGTCTGTATAGTATCTAGGCACAGAGTCAATTTGTGTCCTGTCGGGGCATGTTGTACCACACTATATTATCACTTTGAGGATAGGCAATTTGGGTAATGAATATGTGAGCTGGTGGGGGTGGAGAAGTATATCCAATATTATCTATAAAGTGGAAATGTTGAACCAAGGTTTTGGCTTCGTCCTGGTTAATACAATGAACTAACATTATAGACAAGCTCTTTTTCTGTCTTGGAAACAGTATTGTTAATTAGCTTCTACCTTCACCTCTATCATATCATAAAAATGGAAACAATGCACTAAGTACTGACATTTTCTTTGTACAGCAGGTATGAGTAAAAATGCCATCTCTTTGGGAAAACACAAAAATTAAATGGAAGTAAATGAGCATTTTGAGAGCAGTTGAAAGAAAATAGTTACTATTTGCTGTGCTTGATCCAAGGATCCGTTTGACCAGGCTGCTCTTATGCTCAACTACTGCAACAGCCCATCACTGTAGCACCGTTCCAGCCGCTCCCAACAGCCCCGGGGCTGGCAGCTGTGCAGATGAGCGGGAGGTGCAGAGTAATGACAAAGAGGCTACCCTCTGTCCACTCCTCAGAATATGCTTCACAGCATCAGATTTTTGTTTTCTTGTTAATCCTTCTCTTTACAGATGCTCTTGGAAGCTGTTGACATTTGCATGACTTTTCCATGAAAGTATCCTCAGATTCCTGACAGGTACTTACAAAAGAGATCTTGTAGAAGAGTGATGTTCCAGGACTGAACTTCTTCCTCTACTCCAAACATTTTCCCTGATATGCTGACAGTATGTTGTGCAATGCAGGAAAATCTGGACCTAGGTTCTATGTCGAGTGTCAGAATGGGTTTAACTGTGTTACTCCAGACCTCTGCCCTGCATAATTTGCCCTTTTAGTATAGAAATGTAGGTAAATAGATTGCTTCTCTCTGATACTGGTACAACAGAGCTTGGTTGAAGATGGCTCCAGTATTGCTATGCAGTTAGGGTAGCAGGTGAGTCTCACAGTCAAATATACAGGTGATCCAAATGAGCCCACTGAAGTGTATCCTATGTAATGGGAGTACCTAGAATCTGTCAAGATGAAGTTAGCTCCATCCACTTAGCTCTTCCCCATTTCCTGATCCTGCCATCATCACCTGGAGTCATTGCTGAGATTAGAAGCATGCAGAGGGGAGTGGGAACGAGCTATCCACCCACACTGCCGGTGACTGTCACATCAAGGAAATCTCCATACATCGGATATGAAGCCAAACAGCAATGGCTTAAAAATGGAAAGGCTGGGTGAAACATATGAAACTCTTTTTTCTTTCCTCATTAATGGTTGGTGATTTGTCCATAAGCAATCATTTTACTCACATCTCACCCAGGCCTCCTGATAAGGTCTGCTTCTGACATCTTGGTTAGCTTCACTTAGATAAAATTCCTCTGGACCTAAACACAAATTTTACTTGAATGGATAAAGACTGCAGGTAGTCACAGAACCTCTCTTGCCTTCATCCCCACACCTTCTACCACATGCACCCAGGCTACTTTATCACCTTACTTTTCAGGTAAGGCTGGCCAGCCTGCCCCTGTGTCCCAGACAGAGAGCTATCCCTCTGAGGGTAGCTGGGCTGACCCAAGCAAGCACTCCTCTCCTTCTATGTCTGCCAAGTGTCACAGCCACCTGGGCCATGATGGGCAGTCACAGAAAAAGGAAGCCATGTGGTAAAAGCAATGCTTAGTTACGATTTCTGCAGAGGTATGGAAGTGGGTTCTTTTCCCCCTAAATAATGCTGTTTATTGTTTGTGCTGAGAAGCCCTGGTGAAGGAAAAGGTCAACATTTTGATACACACTGTACAAACACAACAAAAAACCAGGCTGTGTCTGTGTAGGGCCCAGTGTTTGTGACCCTCAGTAGGAGTTTTTTCCAAGACATCTCTCAGCCATGGGTGCCAGGTGAGTTCAGCTTCTTTTATGCCTTAGACTAGAACACACCTTGGAACAGAGCATGCAAGGAGGCAGCTTTTGATTGCATTAGAAACATTAATTCTTAATTTTTAGCTGCTTATAAAGAATGTTTCTTCAGCAATACCTCATGCTGATAGTTATTGCTAAAACATCTCTGGGAATGGCTTGGAGATATGTTTGTTCTCAGCTCCTGGTAATCTGTTGCAATTTAATAATGTACCTCCAGCTCCAAGCACGATGAGGCAACTTGATTCTCATTCATCAGCCACACGGCTTAATGCAAGCAAGCTCAGGGTGAGCTTTTAATGGGACTGGATCACCTCCCTGATGGGAGCTTTTTGCTGCTCAACTGTTGTTCCCCATCTCCAACAATTTCAGCAACTGCAGTGAATGTCTTGGGCCCAGTTGGAGTAGTTCTGCCAAGGCTTTAATTTAGGCCAGTTTTGAGTTGTCCTGAGTTCTGGTTGGGTTGGGGACAACATGTTCAAGCATTGCGCATGGAATAAAAAAAATGGACTAAGGAAAATATATTATTTTACTTAGCTCATCCTTTTTTCTTGAAAGCAAAAGATGAAGGAGATGAAGGACTGTGTGCCTCATTTTTAACTGCACAAATTTTACTGTGATAAAATGACTGCCCTGACTATGGAGGACCTTCTTCTGATAGGGATTGGAACTGAACCCACTGTGCTCTCAGTTTCCTGTCTGGGAAGTTGTTGCTGCTTTACTTGGCTTAGCTATTCCAGAAAAGCCTAACAGAATGGTGAATTCCCCTGCCATCCCAGTACACAGATCTCGTGTCTACGGTATACACAAGAATACTCTGAAAGAGAAGTTAGAAAATGTCATGTGTACTGTGTACTATAAAAATTTCAGTTTATCTTGCATGTATTTTTAATGGCAGCCACTTTCCAACTTCCTTTTGTTCGATACAAACAGCAGACTTGTTCTTGAAGTAAACACTGTTTTAGTCTTCTGGTTTTTCCCTTTTATTTCATTTCAGTTCAGTTTAGTTTAGAGCTTCTGCCTGAGCAACCAGGGAATATATATAATAGGGCATGAATACATTCTTATAAGTATTAGAACAAGTATGGAAACACAGAGCCCTTAGTGACCTTGCTAGTCCTCTGCTGATCACTTGTGTTTGTTGTTGTAGGAAGGCAAACATAAGTATAGAAGTGTTATTGAACAGAAAACCCTTCAAAAATTTCACCAGTCTTTTGTATTCAAGTCGCAGAGCAATAGGGGGCCGCCCTGCTCAGAAAGCATACTTATGTGAGTATTAAGAACTGGCTGAGATAAGAAGTAAAGCTTAAGAGACCTTCATCATTAGCTGCTAGTGGTGGAGATTAGTGATCCTACTACAGGATTACAGATGGAAAGAGTGCTAGTGTTGGTTAATTGTTCATTAATGCTTGTAAAATAAGATAGCACTAGTAAAACTTGTTATTGTCTGCTCTCTCAAAGTAAAGCAAAACTGGATCTGCTTGTCAATAGCTGTATTGATGTTAACAGGAACATATTTAACAGATCATTTTACAGTGTAAACTACTATCCAGCTCTTTCAACATTTAGTTAGACACTATTATCTTAATAAGAAATAATTTATATTTTAAATAATCTCTATGCTTGCACATTTTATCCTTTTAATTAGCAATGCCTTCACCAGGGTGCTTTTAATATTTCAGAGTTTGCATAGGAATCTCAGGTGGAACACCACCTCCCTCTAGCCTCATGGATTTATTTTATTTACAATTTCTTTAGAATTGCCACACTTTCCCACCAGTGCTTTTCTGTACCATTAGGGAATGGCAGCCATGGTCCAGGTAGCAGAATCTGTCTCTCAGGTGCAGTCCAGGATTATGCAAACTTCTACCAGCAAAAACCTGTGAGTAGGATGTGCATCATGGAGGATGAGCCATGGCTTTGACTCTGTCTCCTTAGGGACTGCCCTACCATGTGCAGCAAGGCTGCATTTGCTGCTGAGGGCTTACACTTGTCCTCTGCCTTGGAAGGATGCTTAGTCCAGGCTGCAAACCAGAGCTCCTCAGGCTTGTACCTGAGGTGAAGCGGTGCTGTGGTGGCTGTGTCTCAGTGCAGACACGCCTGTTCTGCTGCCAGCCAGCCAGTGCTGGGCCATGACACTTCCAGCAGGGAAGGAGTGCAGGCAGCCCCTCTGCCCCAGAGAGGGACCAGCCCCCTCCTGTTGCTGCCATGCTGCCCCAAGCACTGTTCCCAGCAGAAGCTGTCGCTGCGTGTCCAGCGCAGGCACCTGTGGGACACACGTGTGTGCTGGACTGGCCAGAGTGGGACTGCTGCTCCTGGGAGCCAGGAGGTTTTCCTCCCACAGCCAAGTGGGTCTGCAAGGTTTCTGCAAAGTGCACTGTGACAAAAAGTGGTCTTTCGACAAGGATGTACTTGAAAAGAAAAATGAGATCCTCCCTTCCTCTTAATACAAAGTAAACTTCAAATTAAATACTAATCCTGGAAACTGAAAAAAAATAGTTTCAATGAGATGCATGTGAAGCATTAGTGTTTTCACAAAAAAAAAATTATTTCACAGCAAGAAATCTCAGTTGTTCAGGAAATAAAACCACATTTTGAAGTTATGTGTTTTAAAGGCAGAAGAAAACTCTGCACCTTACAGGTTACTTCCCTGTAGTTGCTTGAGCATGAAAATAGAAGTCTCTGCATCTTCACAGCAGACACACCCTGGGAGACTTCATCAGAGCCTCACCAGATTTTCCTGTGTATCTTTAGTTGAAGATAATGGTTAAAACCATTGTTGAAGATGATTTGCTCTGCCCTGATCTTGGCTGCTTTATTGGTCCCTTGGCAGCAGTCAGATGAGCCTGAAGGGTGGCTTTAGCCTGAGCCAGATGCCACTGGCCCTGAGGGACTACTGCAGCATCCGGACACTGACAGGGCGCTGAGAAGTCCTGGCTGGGTCCCTTGCAGGCAGCAGGAGAGGTGCTTGGCAGTGTGAAAAGCTGCCACACTCTGATAACTGGTCTGAGAGGGGCTGCATGTGTGGCAGAACAAATGCAAACACTTCTGCTGAGTGCCACTAATCTGTCTGCCCCAAAATGTCATCAGCTGATACCAGATACCACATAAACCATCATACCGGGGCGCAGGCAGAGGGGTCATTTATGGCTTCCCATTGCTCTTCACCTGCAGCCTTCTCTGTCCGGGCAAACAAGCAGGGGCTGAAATCCAGACCTATGTCTTGCCCCGTGGAGAAATTTGAATGTAACAATATCTCTGTCAGTGGATAAGAAGTGATACTTCTGGTTAATTGCCTCAAAAGTGATAACCAACAGCTCATTAGTCTTAAAGATACAAACTTGATAACCCTTTTTATGTGGCATGGAATGAGACGTGCATAAATAATTGCATGCTGAGACCTGCCACTGAGAGACATAAGATGTTGGTTTAAGACAAAGAAAAATAAAACCTTACTGAAATATTTGGGAAGATGAGAAAGATACAAGTCACAACCTCAGTTTGCAACAGAAACCCAAGCCCAGGCTTTCTGTAATGACTGTTTTCATAGGAGTAACAAATAACATCTAACTTGTCTGTGCTGAGAGTTAATCCCAGCACAGAAAACCACCCTGCTCTTAATTTAGTAACTAAACAGAGAGTGACTGTAACAAATGTTGGAGCTTTCCTCGCTGTTCATTGAGTTTTCCTCTACTACAGTTTAAGGGTGCTTCTTCAATCACTGCAGCTGTAAATCACCAACTGCCTTAGATCTGATTTGGGCAGAACCTCTGGGTCTGGCAGTAACTTCAGCTCAGACCATTCAGCAGCAGCATGACAGGCAAAGAAAAATGAAGAAATCATTACTGTGGCTTTGTTACATTGATGGAAAGCTATGGATTTGGAACACATCCCTCCTGTGATATAAAGGGATGGGTAAATAGGATACACCACTGCATGGTAGCTGTGGCTTAAAATCAAAGCATAAACACCTGGACAAATGTGCCTTGTAGCCAGATAATTTAAGGAAAGCAGAGTGCTATGTGAACATGTCCAACTTGGGAACATGGCAAGGTACTTTCATTTGAATTTGAAGTGTACATTAAAATGTCATTTAATGCAAGCACTGGGACTACAACCCTTACATGGAAGCACTGAGATTGCAAATGATTAGAAGGGAAAAAAAAGAAAAAATTAATTCCTGGTAGAAATTCTCCGAACAGCTGCAGCTAACATATAAAATAGGTGCTAGAGTAACTGTGTGATGCTGGTAGAGACCTTCAGGAAGAAACTCTTTGTCTGTACCAAAAATAAGTGAACAACGAAGCCCCTCTGTGGCTAGATGAGAGAAAGCGTCTGAAGAGGGGTCTTGCCATTCATTCTACCTCATTACAGGTATCTGACTGATAGCAAAGCTGCATCTCAGTGCAGCAGCTCATTAGTAAGAGAAGACTCTGACATTAGTTCAGATGTTGATCGATGTGACTGGTAGTGTGAAGTCAGGATTTTGTTGTCAGATGGAGCTTTATCATCTGCATTGCAGCCTGGTGGTTTATAGTGGAGAATCAGTATAGGAAGAGTATGTTAAACTGTTTGGGTTTAATACCTACCCAGCCATTTTCTTACGTCTTAGGCTTCCTTTACCTACTATGTCATAACAATCCAGGTGAAAAGATCATGAAAAGGCAAAGCACATTTTCAGAGCTGCCTCCTAGAGGCCAGGGCCTGCTCAACGCCATGTGTTGTGTGACATGAGAGAGACAGAAAGTTAGATCATGGCACTGCCTGAAGTGCCAAAAACATGCCCATGTGCCCATGCAGCCTGTGCCAGCCCAGCTCTCTGGTGGGACTAATATTGCTGTTATTATCCACTCTTTTGACCTAATGCCTCATGACAGAAGAGAAAAGTCGTGTGTATCTGTGTTCTATTGGAGCATTAATGGCAATTTGCAATTGTTTAGTATTAAAAGCCTATCAAGCATGATGTGGCCTTCCAGAGGGCTTTGTCCTTAGCGTGCTCTGGATCGCCCTGCCCGCAAGCAGCTCTGCTCCCCCCTGCTCACAGTGCTCTCCATGGCTGCTCTGGGGGAACAGGCCATCTGACTTCATGCAATGTTTTCCTTGGCAAGATCTTTTTCCAGCTTGCCTGTTCTAAACAGTTGACGGTTTCCTGCAACCCTTCGGACCTACACTTCAGTTTCTTGTACGCTACAATTGAGCTCCCCCTTCTTTACTTGTTATGAGGCAGCACATGATGGGTGAGCCCCCAGCATGCCTTGGGGTATATCAAGAGCAACAGAGAAGTAAAGACAGCAGATCTACTTCAGCAAATTAGCAGCAAAAGCAGGCTCTGTTGAGGAATTTCTTTTCAATGCCATCATTTTAACTGTTCACTATGGAGTAGTTCTTAAAGGGCATTTATATTTAAGTCACTTTATTATATTATTCCAGCCATGCAAAGATGTACTACAAATTTACCAGCTCAGGCACAAAATCTATTCACCCACCCTTTTCCAAGGTGGTGATAATGGACCCCCTCTCTTTTCCTCCTTCTTCTCTCAAATTATTATATTTTGCTTGCCCATCAAAACAAATCACTCATCTTGGGTAAATAAAATTTTGCAAGGCTGCAGTATGCAGAATGACACAGTTGTTGGTTTGGGGTTTTTTTTTACATTTTCTTGCCATTGTTCTCTGCAGATTTCATGCTCCTTGCTTAATTTTTGATGGTTAACCATTTTACTGAATTTTGACACATCACTTTGATGCAGCTCTGTCAATGCAACACCATTTTTCTTCTATGGAGAATACACTCTAGCATTATTTTCTGATTTTTTAAAATTAAATAAAAGAAGTAAACAAAAGGTATGCTTTAGAATAAATTCCTGGTTTTGTGCCCCTAGTTTCAAAGTTCTTCCTCAGGTTTTTGCACACTGTAAATTTTAACCAAATAAAGCTATTCCAAATGACATTTCATGGTGTTTGTACACAGACCAGCATGTTGGTGCTGGGCACTGATGGGTGCCTGGGTTAAAAGGACCAAACTCTGCCTGACAGAAAAGACTGATAGCAACCGGACAGGATACATCCTGCTCCTGGCCTCCTCAGGCCTTTAGGTGCATCAGGATCAATAAAAAAGTATTTAACCATTGCCCACTCATGCTGCAGCATGCGAGGGGCTCTGGGTGTTCTCTCTTCCACTGACAAGTTTCAAAAGGAGCAGCATGAAACCTTAGTTACTGCCAGCATTTCTGGGTGTCCTATGAGCCACCCACCCTACAGCTTTTCCTGCAGGGGGAATTTTTCTCCCCTTTGAGAAGCAGCTCACCACAATAGACCTTATTTCAACATTTGCCCCAAAGCAAGGACTCAGTTGTGCATTTTGCAAATATGTTGTTTTGGGCACCTTACCTGTTTCTTTGCTATTCAAAAATCAATATGACACTTGCAAAGCAGCTCTTTTCCCCACCTCCTTGCCACCTGCATTGTCAGAGATGCTGAAAATCAAAAATAAAGTAATCAGTTATTTTAAGCCAAAGCTTAAAAGGGTATTAATTCAATGGGATAAACTGCAGTTAAGTAACTTTTATCAAGCAACCTGGGTTAGGTGGTTTAAAGAAAGAAAAAAAAAAACCCTCTAGAAAACATACAGTAGGTAGCAGTTTATGTGTCAAGAAAACTGAGAGAAATTTTGACACTCTGATGTCTAGCAGATAGCACTTAAATCATTTTTCTCCAAACTTCAGTCATAAAACTTCAAAGAGTTTTAGCCATAATACAAATTTTTAGACTAAGAAGCGGTGTTTGAAGTTATTTTATAGGATTTTGCTGTAAGGGTTCCAATTGATTTGTAGTAAGATAAAAGAAGAAAACTTTATTTTCGAAGCTTTGTCGGAAAAAGCTTAGCTTCCATTGGCCGTTTTGCCAATATGCCTTGAGGGGATGATGATGTCGACACGGATATTATATGCCTATACGAACTGAACTGAGTTTACACCTCCTGCTGTTTGTGTTATGGTTAAAATCTGTCACAAAACTGGCAGTGATTTATTAAATGTTTAATGAAGTAAGACAAAAACTTCAAGAACTACAAACAGAAAAGTAGAACATCACATTAAAGTATAATAATATAGGTTACACTTCTGATTTTTTCCTATTTCTTTTGCTAAAAATGTGAAAAACACAATTAGAAATCAAGGCAGTATCAAAACATTATGGGGTGTCACAGATCAGTCTACCAAAGGTTGTGCTTTGCTTGTTCACTTTTTTCTTTCTAAACAGAGGAATGAAAAAAAAGAGTATGAAATAACAGTATGCTCACAAAAATAACAACAAACCAACACAAAGCAAAACTCAAGCTGGCATTATAGAGTATCAAGTCTCAGCCACAGAAAATTTTCCCTGTTGAGTTTTCAGAGGAGCAATAACAAATGTGACTCAGAGCTGTTTCCAGTTAGAAGAATATTCTGCTGTCCCAGTTAGAAGAATATTCTGCTCCGCACCTCACATTTTAATGATGTTTTTCTAATAAACTATTTTTAACTAATGAAACTAACTGAAATTATTTTTTATGTAAAAAAGTAATTGCCAAATGCAGGAATTTATGTCACTTTCCAATAGCTTTCAGAAATTATCATTACTCCTGATACAACTTTACGCTTTCCACATCATAATAAAAGACAATATTTGTATAAGCCTCCCGTCCATCAGTGTGTGTGACTGTTAAAGCTCAGTAAGTGTACGCCTGTACTTTTTGGCAGAGGTTATTTACATTTCTTTGTATAACAGAGACTAAGTCTATACTTTAGGTTTAATTATTTTTCATTGTAAAATGTAAATCCTGTTATTCCCTGATTATTTATGTACATCCTGAACTAAAAATTCATTAAAAACAGCAGGAGGGGGTTTAAGAGTACAAATTCATGTTTATTCTGTTATTTAACTCAAAGGACATCAGCCATCTATGCATCCATGCCAACATGGTAATTCACCGAGAGATTTATGGTGAACCTTGAGGGGCTGCTATGCCTCATGAGCCCCTCTAACCCAGAGGGTTAGAGTTGCTCCATAGGCTTCCTCCTCCTGGTCCTCCCTTTCCCTCAGTGACATTTTCAAATCCAACATTTCCTGTCTCTGGGAAAGCCAGCAGAGCAGGAGAAAGCAGAACTCCTTTCCAAGCCCACCTTGTGGTCTGCTTTCCAGAAGCGTTTGTCCTGGTCTGTTGCAGTTTCACGCTTTCAGACTTCCAGGGTACCAGTGTAACCCCTGGCCAGCTGGCCCTGACAGAGCCAGCTCTGAGCCACTTGCTTTCCATTTCTGTGCACCACAGAGGGGAACACTAATTTGTTAAATAACGAAGGTTTTCACACAGTGTCGATAAGCATGACAGCCAGTGTTATTGACAGACCCCTCCTCTCATGAATGACTCGACCTTTTTCCCCTTCCCACCCTTTGCAGCAGCCCAGGGTTCAGCTGTTTTGCAGGGGTTTTGGCTTTGCTGCTGTATTGAAGATCCCACGTTTTAAACTGCATTTATCCCAATATTTTGGGTTATTGGTAAAATCAAATTAATAGCAATAAACCCAGAAATGTCAATAATAATAATAATAATAATAATAATAATAATAATAAACCCCCCCAAATAAATCCCAATAGGCAATGCTTTAATTCTGCTGCTGCTGCTGCTTTGTTCCCTGCTCGTCAGGTGAAGGGCTGGGTGGCATTTTGCCTACAAGTGTTCAGCAGCTTGAGGGTGGTCACAGAGGAGAACCATGTTTTCAGCTACTTATCAGGTAAATTTAAATGTGGGAAAAAAAGTTTGTAGTTGCTCATTTTTGCCCTCACTACTGGATGTCACTGCCTATGGCTTGGGCAGAAATATTCAAGGTTGCCATAACGCAGCACACCAAAAAAAAGGTGCATGACATTGAAGATATCCTTAATCCCTGGCCTTATATAAACTAATCTGCTGGGATTTTTAAACAGGTTTATTCTGTCAGCTAGTTTTAATCAAGTGAGTCTCATATTCCCTGTAATATATAAATGATCACAAAATAACTCATACTTCTTTTTTTTTTTTTTTTTTTTTGCTTAAAGACTAAATACTAGCTGCATATTTTTTGCTATCAAGTCTGATTTTTTTCAGTCAGCTATATATTGTCAGAGATTTTCCAGCACATAAAAAGTCCATGGCAATTGGCTCCAGGTGACCTGCATTTTTTTTTTTTATTTTATATTAAAATTTTTTTTACCCACATGTGCTTGTGTAATATCAACTTGCCCATTTCCCCAGTTCCAGTCCCGTATTTCTACAATAGCAAGCTACACCTCTCCCTGGGACTCTCCTTAAGGGGCCCTGAAAAGAAGACCAGTGTTTTAGACTTTATTTCCATATTTTAAATGGATTTTTTTAAATACTGATAAATTCTTCCTTTGTTTCCCCTGGTCTAAACATTTGAAAAAATTTATGTGTCTTTTGATGTTGAGAAACATCACAATGAAAAAGGATTTCTAGACCCCTCATGAGCAGCAGGGATTTGCAGAAGGTGGTGCCAACTTCATGTTTCTGAGCTTTTGGGCTGTCCATTTTGTAACCCTGGACATCTCCAGACTACAACAGAAAATAAAAACTATCTTCAATTTGTCTTTAGTCTCCTAGAAATCAACATGGAGAGTCTTATGTTCCTCTTTTAAAAGAAAAATGGGACACCCGCTTCTATTAAAAATTTACATCCTTAAAAAAAAAAAAAAAAAAAAAAAAAAAAAAAAAAATTAAAGGACAAGCTTGACCCCGGGGCAGGGAGTTCTGTGTGCTGAGAGGTGGCGGAAACCTTAACCCCAGTCTGGTCTGACAACAGGAGTGCTGTGTGTACGGCCGCGCCTTAAAATAGGGGCTTGAAATTAGACTGATCAGGCTCCTTAGAGTTGTTATTCTGCAAAATGAAGGGTGCGGTGTGCTCTCAGCACGGCACGCGTGGGGCTTCTCCGGCCCTGGTTCCCCACGCTCCGCCCGCCGGCACGAACGCTCAAACCCTCCTGGCCAGGCTGGCGATGCAAAGGCAGCGATCCTTCCCTCCGGTTAATCCATGGGACATCTAGTGGTGGGCTCCCAAATAGCACCGGGATCGGCGCCCCGGCCGCCGCGGGGCTCTCCCGGGGACGCGCAGGATGGCCCCGGGCTGGGGCACGGCTCGGTGACCGCTCCGGGGATCAAACCCTAGCATCTGTCAGGCTGGACTCCTCGGCATTGCTCTTCACACGCAAGTAGGGTGGGAGCTTGGATGAGCTACCAAAATACAGATAGGCGTCTCTTCTGCCCGGGCACTGAGACTGCCTCCAAAATTACTGGGGATGGAGGCATGTGACATGTTGTTGGGGATCTCGTAAGGTGGAAAATAACATCAGGAACATTTGAAAGAACACAAATATATGTGATATAAAAAAAGAGAAGGTCATTGGGGGATTTGGAGCATTTTCTTTAGGAGGATTTGGATGGAGAGCAGTTATTTTATGGGCTCTTTATAGAAAGCAAGTTCCACCACTAATGTATGTGGGGAGTCACAGACATTTTGATAGTGTCCTATCTGGCCTATTAATGACTTCAGTCCTGGTTTTATAGTCTATACTTCGCATATTTATTTTTAAGGAACATAAAATTGTAATGGGACAGGAGATATCATAGCTTTCCTATCCATGTAACCCTGTAGACATTTCAAATAGGAGTGTACTTACCTAATCTATTCTGCAAGGTAGACCTCCACTGCTCTAGCCTGCGTTTCTTGTGTATCTCCAGCTCCTAGCCACTCTGAGGTTTAGATGTGCAAGGCATTCAGTCCCAGCCTATCTTTATAAAATAACAGCAAATTTATCCCTCAGCATTCAGCTTTCCTCAAAATTGAGTTCCTGAAAAGAGCTCCTTCTTACTAGAAATGCATTTCTGAAATCTACAGAATCACACTTCTCCCCTTGATTTTTGTATAATTATAGACAGGAGAGCGCTGTTGGTCAGAGCATGGTGCCAATAACGCCAAGGTCATGTGTTCCATTCCTGTATGGGCCATCCACAAGGGTTGGACTTGATGGGCCTTCTGGGTTCCTTCCAGCTCAGATTATTTTGTGATTCTGCGTCCATTAGTAGGTTAATGAGGTAGCAATGATTAAAATTCCAAAGGTTGTAATAGATTAGTTTCAGCATGAAATGCAGCTGAGTGTTAAAATCTCATCTCTCTATGCCAGGATACCCGAGTGCACCATGCTAATTATTGCTAAAAGAGCTGGCCTGTGTCTCCTGATTAACAGACAATTCCTCCAACAGAACAGCTTCCTCTGGGAGTTGTTGGGGCACGTTGACCACATGCAGCCCCAAAAACTGAGCTCAGCAGAGGCAGACCCAGAGGCAGACCTGGCTGGGCTGTGGGGTCCCAGAGCTGACTCCTTTGAAATGGATGCTGATTTAGGAAGAGACACATTCCATGTCTTTTAAATTAAAACATTCAGAGTACTCTTTCTTTCAGGAAAACCGTAGGACATTTGCTGCCATGCCTGGTAAGTGGTGTAGCTACATTATTTTACTTTGTAAGAGATTTTCATAGAAATTGCCCTTTTGGCCTGTTAAAGAGTTACACTTCCTTGTGATATTATGCCAGAACCTCGAGAGGGAACTACTGAAGGGTGTTACTTACAGGAAGAAGTTGATGGGCTTGGAAAAGACACAATGTGGCTTCCCAGGCACTAACATTGCGCAGAAGCTGTCATCTGCAGGATTTGTTTGTGAACCAGCCTCTGTTAGCTCCCTGGCTGTCACTGCACACTGCTCTGCAGAGCACTCACTTCTGGCACAGGTAACCGCACCTCCTGTGCTGGTATCACCTTGAGGCCCTTCATTGCTGTCTGTAGATTGAAGGGCTTCATAGCATTCCTTGCCTGAGCCACAGGTGGAAAGGTGCATCCACTTTCCCCACATCAGTCCTGGCAAGCTGTTTGCACCCAGAAAGATTTGGACTGGCATAAGAAAATAGGATTTTTATAAAAATTAGCGTCCACTACCAAAAAGATTTGCCCCATGCCAGATGTTCTTACTGAGCATGCATATTGTGAATTACTGTTATACTGTGAGTATAAATACTTACATTCACGTCCGTCTTCCCAGCCCTGCTGGAAAAACCCCCTGAGCCTTCCACGTGCTAAGGGAGGACTGGCAAAGGCAGCAAACAGTTTCAAAACAGTGTGTCAGGTATCTGTGACCTTCCTACCACCACCCAGGTGGCACTCAGAGCCAGCACACTCCTGCTCAGGCACATGCTGGACCACAGCACTGCTCCACTTCTGGCAAGGCATATATACCCAGCCCAAAATGTGTTAGGGTGACTCCATCAGTTTCATTAAGCTGTAGTTAATGCAATACCACAGAAGGGTTCATTCCTCTGCAGTTACAGATATTGATAACAAATTCTGAAACCTCAAATGCTTTCACAGTGCGTAACTGTCTATTTCCAGCCAGCTGTAGTTACAATCCTGGTAACAATGTCAGAGCCACAGGCAGAAAGCATTGACCGATGATTTAAGTCAATATACATGACATTAATGAAGGTATTGGATAGATTTTCTAAGGGAAGCAGTGAATTTTTCCCATTTTTTAGGGTTCTGGTTAATCCTATGTTTTCCCTGAATTCAGGGAATTCAGGGCATCAGTTTGAAATGCCATAACTTGTAATAAACATATTCTACAGTGCCTCAAAAACACAAGATGCACATTTCTACGAGGAGTATTTTGTTCCTTCTGTAGGGTTTTATCTGGATAAATCTGCTTGATATATTAATTAAATACAAACTTCAAAGCTGATCTTGCAGTGTTCATCAACTGATAATAGCTGATGCTCAAATATCCCCTCTTAAATGCATTGTTCTGTTTCCTTTGTAGAACAATACACAACTAAAAGGGATTTGTAATTAATTTTCTTAATATTATCTCCAATACATTTGTGTTTATAATCTATTTTTCATTTGTCTGTTTTAAACAATTAATATTTAAAATCACAACTTGTATACAACTTTTCTCCCATGAAATCCAGCTGTCCTTTGGGGAGTTAAAGAGTCCAAGACTGCATTTCTCCCTTTTTATTGGGTAGGTTGTTGCTCACTGTCTCCATAAGCTGTTGGACCTGTACTCCGTTTCAGAGGTAAAATTAATCTCACATCCACAGCTCATTCAAATCAGCCCAGAGAATCCATGCAGCCAGCCCTTGTTCTCACATCTTCGTGATGGAACTGCCCCATCCAGTCATGGTTGTCTTTGATGTCCCTCCAGTATCAGTAGAAAGAGACAGCAGTCTCAAGGCTGTTGGGAAGAGGACAGCAGTGCACAGAAGGTTCAGTGCTGTGTCTCCCAGGTAGACTGCAGCTTAACCACAAAGCTGGTATTGCACAGCCACCTCTGTGAAGGACTGTGCGTGTGATGGAGCATGGCAAGTTGATTGCATGCAGGCAGCAGGAATGCCACAACTTCCTAAAGACCTGTGATCAGATGGGATGAAAATTCCACCAGGACAGGTGGGAGGAACTTGGAGGGGTCTCTCTGTCTCCATTGACTATTGAGTGAACCTTAATTGCTATTTTAGACCAAGTGTTGCAAGTGAGATGAATTCTCCCCCACGTCATGAGGACATGAACTCGTTACAAGGGTGGGAGCCAGCAGAGAGCCAGCTCCTCTGCAGTAATTGCCTGTATCCATGCCCAAGCCCTCAGTGAATGCAAAGTACCTTACTCCTCAGAGAAAGTTCACCTCGCATGTACCACAGTAAGAACTTGTACACATGCAATTACTGCCACTGCACTGTAAAATTATCCCCTAGCTGTCTCTTGGTATCTTATTCAGGTGCCCATACCTTTAATCTTGGTGTCTCCTGGCTCCCAGTTTTGCTAATACACTGCCTCTTTTGCCTGCCACAGTTCACTGAGGCTGTGTACAGGTGTTAGATTCACCTGCATGAACAGCCTGAGGCTTCAGTCTTATCAAGTACAGAAAAACCTGATCCCTGCCTGTGCAATCCTCCACTCTAAATTCCTGCTGACAGTCACCTGGTCTCTTAACTTCCAGTAACAGGTCAAAACTAAAGCCTGCTGATGCTGTGGGAGTCCTTCCATTGATTTCCACAAGCTCTGGATCACTATTTCTTATCAGCCACATATGTAGACAAATATCTGAACACCTTTGCCTAAGTAGTTCAGATAATCAGAGTACTGTTGCTTTTATATATGCATTAAAAAGAAAGACATTGAGAGAGATTATTCTAATTCACGATTAAAACCAAACCAACGCCTTGTATGCGATTGGAAAGGGCTCAGAAGACATCTGTTTACCAATTTCCTCCTGGTAACATCACCTCCACAGAAATAACTAAATCACCTTCACATTCCTCTCGGTGAAGCCATTAAGCCTAGAAACATGCTGGTTTGGGCAATACAGAAATCAAAGTGGTAGCACAGCAGAGAAGATCTGTGTTAAAGAACAAAAATCCACAGGCTGCTTCAAATATCAACAAGGAACCCTGAAATTTTCTATCAATTTCTTTTCATGGCCTTGTGACATTTTCAACTAAAAACTATATTGCTTAACATCAAGGCACTTTGAGAGAGCTTCAGTTGGAAAAGGTAATTTTTGAGTGAGACTCAGCAGAAAAGGTAATTTTTCAGAGAGGTTCACTGGAAAAAGGTAATTTCAGAACCAATTGCTGCATTCTTTTGCTGTTATTTTGTCTCTTTTCTAAGTAGCCCTAATGTCATTCATGGGCACACTATGTCAATACATCAGTACTGGCTAAGTCATTTGTGCAAAGTAAGTTTACAGAAACTGTAGCTTTAGGCTATGTTATTCCAGGACTGTGAAGATCAAACAATGCAATTTCGCTTGGAAGTTTCATCAATTTTGCATCAATGTTGATGCCAGAGCAGGAGACCTGCTCACAGAATCATAATTTCATCCTGCTAAAACTTTTGTTTTTGATAGAGAATCTAATTTCATATGATAGGTTATGCAGTAATACCATGTATTCATAATATCAGTCTACCAGAGCCATATTGCTTTGCTATAAATTGAGGCGGCGGTAGAGAGGAATTTTTAATAGCTGATCTGAACCACATCAATTTATACTGTTTTGGGATATGAAGGGCAAAAACCCCAGTTTTTGAATGCAGGTGTTATTATGTGTTATTTGTACAAGTGGAAGAACAAGAACAACAGAAAGCCCAGAGCTTTCATCTGCTTATTTTCTGAAAGCTTTGGAAAGGGAGTAATGTATTTCAGCTTTAATGGCTTGAAATAAAAATCTCTGAAAATTATTAGGCCCCTCATACGTGTATCCTTTGATTGTAGCTCTACAGAGAAACGAAGTGAGTCTTGCAATGAGAGACACAAAAGCTGACGTGCACATGGAGAAATAATAAAAAGCCTCACATTTTAAAGTAAAATAGCAAGAATGACAGTCAAAGAGTTAATTCCACCCTGTTATGCCCGCATATATGCTGAATATCAGATTTTCATTCATTTCCTCTTTGCTACCTAAATGCTCAGAAGGGAGTATCCAGTGTTCAGCATGTGGACTGGGCATTGTGCTGGGATCCTGCACACAACATCCACCTTTGGCACCTCTGTGGGGAGATTTGCTGACCCAAAGGACAGGAACTGTCTTCAGCTTTAAACTGCCCATCTTTCCAAACCTCTGTATTGGCTTTCTGCAGAAAAGGCACAGGTACATCCCTCAGCTCAGCAACCCCACACAAGGCAGTAAACCACTCACTCCTTGGTGAGGAGCCTTTCAGAACTGGGGCGAGAGGGATGAATTCACTCCAAAGTCTCACACATCATTTAGAAATTATTGCTTCTATATCTCCTGCTATTAGGTTCATACACAGTTGTCACAGTGGTCCTGGAAGCACACAAGCACAGGCTTCCGTACATGGGAAGCTATCAGGATACAGTATTGTAGTAGTTCAGACCCATTTTTGGAAGTTCAGCCTAGCTAAAGGCCATACTCATTAAAAAGTTATGTAGCATTTATAGATTTCTTTTTTTTTTTTTTTTTAACTGCCCAGAAACGTGTGGATGAACTTTTCAAAGTAAAGTATACGCTTTTCCAATCCATTACACTTCTTTTTTCCCCTGAGCGCCAGCAGCTACCTTTCTGCCATGCTCCCAAGGATACACAGGGCAAAAAGGGGGCAGGAGTAATCTCAAAATCTATTCCCTCCTTCAAACACGAGCTGTTGTACAATTATTCAAAGCAAACCTGAAAAGAGAAGTCCATAGTGTTGCTGGCACATGCACCCTGCAGGTCGTGCTCTGGGCACTTCCAGTATCTGAGCATGGAGCAACTTCCCCTCTGCTGCTCTGGAAAGAGAAACATACACCAGTGTGCCCTGTATTGTCCTGTCACCAAACAGAGCAGAACTCTGGCCAGAAAGGGACACAAGTGCCTGAAACTCTGGCTGTTACTTAGGCAGAGGCCTCTTCTATAAATTTAAACTTCCATAAACATAAAAAAATGCATATAGGCTGTACCTGAACAGTTTTGGGCAGCATTTTCTGTCATAGGGCTTGTTTCTTTCCATGCAAACATCCAGCTGTAACACTGGAGTCCTCAGCACACAGCCTCTTCCTTCCACCCTCACTTCTATTGCCCTCACATGGGAGCTTCAGGGGAAAGATTGGCATTGCTTACTTCCTCCCGGACTGTTGATGTGTCAAAATAGATTTCACTCCAAGCTGTTGGCTGATTCAGATTACATACCTTTCTAAATTTATTTTCAATTTGAAGGATGAATATTCCTAACAGACCAGAAGGAAAAAAATCAAAACAGTCATTCCAAGGTAGAATTGAAAAATGCCTATTCAGAGTTTCAAGTGAGATGGTAATTTCACTTAAAAACTTGATTTAAGACACAGTTTACAGGATAGAATATTTGGCCTTAAGATGTAGGAATGTCCTATGACTTGTTGCTGTAACACTGATGAGCATGGTGGGTGACAACCCTGCCCAAGTTCCACTTTTAATAAATCCCATCAGTAATATGGGTTTATCAACAGAGCCTAATGCAGCAGGGAGGTGCCATCCCCATGGCTCCTGCTCTGCATCTCCACTCCCCTTGCTAAGGACAGCTTTTGCAAAGGAACAAAACTTATATTGAGTGAAAGGGAACAAGGATCTCAAGGTTTCTCAGAGCTTAGGAGGATGAGTCCTCTGTGCTGTGGAAGCAGCACTTGTTTGCTCTTTGCATGGAAGAGCTGCAGGGTGCCTCACTGCTGCTCTCACCTGCATGGGCCAGGGCTGTGCTATGTATTTGGGTGCTTGCTGGTCTCTGCACAGCCCATCCCACATGCCAGTCACTTGGTGCAGAGAATGAACACCAGGAGGACAACTGATTAGTGAGGGAGGGCAAAAGTCTGCTGCACAGACTTAAGGCATTTTATTTTTGCTTTCTGCTTTCTTTTTATCTCCTCTTTCTCATGTGGCTGGCTGGGCTCCCTTTATTGTGCAGCCATGGTGCTGAATGCTGATGACAGTGTGGCATTCATTTTAGGGGCAGTACATGCAGGCTGCGAATGTCTGACCTTTAGGAGGGAAAATGAGTGGAGACTGTGGTTTTATGGCTGAGAGATAATAATGCTTTACCTCTTGACACTTATTTGGGTGAGGCATGTCAATATACACCTAGTCCTTTTGTGTATATTCAAGCAACACAAAGCCGGTGTCCAAAGGAGCAGTAGCACATGAAATTGATAGCTCCTTTGTGTTTTAATGTAGCCCTATCTTTATGGGATTTTCTTCAAATCCTGTTGCTAGTTCTAGGCTGCTGATGACTCGATAATATTCAGTCTCAGATGTGATGCTATAAATATGATCCAAAGATGGGGTTGATCGCGGGACCAAAACTTCATGCATTAGTGGAAAGTACCTATCAAGAGTATGTGCTGAAGGTTCCTCCAAAGTGCCCAGCACTGGAGAGCCTCATCTCTTGGGTCCCAGGGGGAGTCCCAGGCTTGGTTGCTCCCAAGGACATGCCATGTTGAATCACATAACAGGTTTCATACCATCTCAGCACAAAGGCAGCCTCCAGGGATGCCAGCTATAAAGTCCTAATCAACATGCATGCAAAAATGCAGAGCAAGACTTTCAAGAGTGGCAGTGCTGGGCCTGCCTAGGTCGGTATCCATTCTTTGAGAGCCATTACCAGAGGGAGCTTAAAGGAAGCCAATATGCCAACATCAATGTGCCCAAGAAGGCTGATTTTGCAGAAGTGGTAAGCATGGAGATGTGAAACACCCAAACATGCCTCTCGCTTTTGAAACCTTAAAGACAAAAAGGTTGCAGTTTCCATCAAATTTCCATCAAATTCCACTTAATGGAATTTAAAATCTTATCATATTAGTTGCAACTACCTTTACTATAAATAATAGACAGGTGAATATATGTGTATACATATGTACCCATACATGTGTATGTGTATGTGTATGAATGTGTGTATATATATATATTTATAAAAAACCACAATCTCATTGAGTCCCACCAATTACAGGATTTTATTAACAGAGGTTAATGCAGAGCAGGGAAAGATGCCTACACTACATATATATAACATATATATTAGGTGCCTGTAATTTAAAAAAATATATATTTTTATATACATATTAAAAAAAAATAAAATATATATATATGGGGGAGGGAGGAGGAGAGAAAGAAAGAGAATGAAAGAGCGGTGATATTGGAAATGCAAACAGACCACCAGCCCAGGGGGTGAGAGATGTTCCCATTACTTATCCGGAATATGCTGATGGCCTCAGCCCAAGTCCTGACAGACATGTCTGCCACGTCACTTCAGTGGCAAGGCTTGTCACAAATTGAGGGCACATTTGCTTACAGACAGCAAATAAAGCCAAAGATTGAATGGCTATGGAAGCATTCTTACCCTGGCTATTAATTTAGGGTTTCTGGTATGTCCTGGGTCCACTGGCGGTGGGGACTATCGAACTAGCATCTGTCAAACCACACACTAATTGCACTGAGACAAATGGAAAAATATAATTTGCAGGTTTTGACACGTGGCAAAATACAGTACAACGACCTGGCTGAGAAATACTTGCCTTTGGTCTCTGTGTCCCATGGAAAGCACATTCTATTAACATTTATGTTTATAATTATCCTGCAATTTTATTTAGGTTCAGTTGAACAGAGGCAAAACATGGCACTTTTCTCACAGATCCGAGCAGCTGATGGGCAAAGGTTAATTTGTCAGTACATGGACACATTAGCTTGTCACATCTGTTATTAATTGCAAACAGATATATTAGTCTAATTAAACATTGCAAAGGACTGACCTAAATTGTTCAATGGTCTGTAGCTACATATATTCTGCTATTAACACACTTCATGTTTCATGTTTAGCTTTTGCATACTGATGAGAAGTAGCACTCTTAATTGTAAAGCTAGTTATGTGTCTCGCAGTCACCACTTACTGCTGGTACAGTTAATGTGCTCCAAATGTAAAAATAAAACACATGTGACACAGCCATGTGAATTTTCTGTCAAATAGCAGCCATTCCTCCTCTGCCATCTCCATTGCTCGCCTTCCTAAATGATATTTTCCTTGGCAGCTGTCTAAGTGGCTTGTCGCAGTCTAATTTCAAACCTCATTATTAGGACAAACAGTTGCGGCACATCAATAGCCCATCAGGATTAATTAAACTGGGAATCAGCAGCTGACTGTTAATCAGATCATTTGCAGTTGATCAGTGTAGGGACTATCATCAAGATATTACTGTAGTCATTTTTTGTTATGTGTCCACAGCTCGTAACAAACCCAGTAATGTCTCGATACAAAATATTTGCCTTGCAAACAGCAGCTTCTTAGCAAGTTTTGGGCAGTGGAATTACTGCTTCAAACAAGATAACCTCCAAACGGCACATTTATGACCTGATTCACTTTGTCCTGCTGGCTTTAGATGCTCTACTGCATGGGAATAAGCAAACCTCTCCCTTGGTCTTAAGGCACAGGATGCCCAGCACATCACATCCTCTACTCTTGCTCTCACCTTTCCAAAGTAGTTTCCTGAAAATATAGAAGGAATTTTTTTTCCCTAACACTCCTTTTTCTATTGTAATTATCTAGAAGAAAATATATTTAAATTGCTAAAGGACTGTAGCTGCACATATCATTTGTGGTCAATATAATCTGTTACAATGACATGCAAGACCTAGGGAATCTGAAAATCACTGTTGAAAAACAGGCAACAGAGAGAAAGATGGTTCAGTTTTACAGCACAGAATCTTGCTTCAAAAATGAAACTAGAAGATATGTTTCCTAAAGACATATCTTCCCTAAGTACTTCCCAGACAAGTAACTAATTTTTAACTTACTATGGCAATAATTTTTAAAAGTTCATTGTTATATAAAAAGACTAAAATCTGGCATGATTCAAAAACTACCTTTAGCTTTTAGAGTGGATTTTCACAAAGAGAGCTTGTGCTTCTGGGAACAGCTCCCTATTTACACTTTGAAGCAACTCAAACACAAGTGGGAAGTTAGCAAAGGGCAGGCATACAGGGAAGTTTATTCCTGATGGAAATGTCAAAGTAGAAGGTTTCTGTATTGTATTTTTCTGTTGTGTGGACAGACAGAAAGGCAACCACAGCAGCTATTGAAAGATCATCTGAAGGAGTAAAGAAAGAAAGAACATAATTCAAAGCATGTCCCTATCTCAGAGGGTATAAAACAGAAGGATGGAGACTCTCAACTTCATCATCACATAAACAGAGTCAGAGTGGAAGTGATATATTCACTCCTCTTTGCACTCAGGGGAGGCAAAAAACAACTGTATATTTATCTAATATACATATGGTTATTTATAATAAACTAACAAAATGATAGTGTTTGGGATTTGTGTGAGCCCATAGAAAAAGAAATCCAATCAAGGTGAATTTCCTGAGAAAAGACAGTACCCAAGATATGGCAGGAGGAGGTTTCATTTTTGATGCATGTCTACATAAGACAGACAAGGAGGTATGAAAAGCTGCATGTCTGTGCACTATTCTCAAATGGTTTTCAAATAAGCTGTGTGTCAATCAGCAAGTTTTCTTGTTCTTTTCTCTGCAGTCCTCATGGAATTGATGAGATATGAAAACTCCTCTGCGTATTATTTTCAGTGATCAGTGGCTACTTTGAGGTGGGGCCCTTGTGCCCTACAAATTCTTGAGGGTTCCAAAAAGTGACTCGGACTTTGCTTTGGGCCATGCTTACACTAAGGTCGGTTGCCCAAGAAAAAGAACAAACCTCTGCCACTAACAAGTTTGCTAACACTGAACACAGAGTGTGACAGGACCTTCCGATCTCTTTCTCCTCCCCGCCAGCTGGTGGCTCGCCATATTTCCAGGGCCCCAGTGGTCCTTCCTGTGCCCCAGTGAGGTAGTTATTGACAGCACCTCACTGCATTTCATTCCTTGTAGTAGCCAAGATGAGAGAACAGCCAAAAACAACTGTCAAGATCCCCCCTAGGGCCTTGAGGAGAAAGGAAATATGTGCTTTCCCCAGAAAACGGTGTGATTTGAGCGTGTTGTAAAGGCTCTGGCCATTTCCCATAAACTGCATTTCTGCACTTTAGTGAGCATTTTTCCAAACAAAGCCAAGGGAGAAGTCTACCCAGAGCCCTGTCTACTTGGGGTAGCAATGCTAATTTTAATATGTGCCTGGTGGCTTCATTATCTGAGATTACAAAGATGGTTAAGTAAAATGACATACTCTATGTTGTTTAGCCAACAGAAAATACCCCTTGGTGTGAGGAGTGTAAGGAATGTGTCATTCCTCAGTACGTTATGGCAGAAAAAAGAAGCTGGTATTAGAAGAGGAAAAATCCCAGTTCTGCTGTTTCTCGCCACCCTATCAGCCTCGCTGCCCTAGGCAGGAGCTGTGTTTGCTCGCACTGGAGGGCTGCCCCCAGACAAAGTACACACACGTGGCTGATAACACATATGCCCCAGGCACTGTGGTTTAGGTGACAATGAGGTCAACTCTTTACATTACAGATTTATATAAGGCTCAATTTCCAACTTATCCTGCCATACTAGAGGTGTTTGCTGTTAGGAAACATAGCGGGAAATGTGTGTTTGCCTTTAAAGTATACGACATGCCTCCTCTCCTTGATGATAATTGCTGGAGGAGCTGTGGAGGCCATGGTGACTAATGCTATGCCCATATGTTTTGGATGCAGCCAGTAGCACAATAATTTTTTGTGAGCAATCTTTGATCAGCTTCTGACACTGATGAGATGGAAATTAAATTTTACATGCTCTAATGGCACTGTCTGGAGAGAGCATAGTGGAATTACAAAAAGAGACCCAATGTAAGGAAACACAGAATCTGCCTTTCTGCAGCCAGCTAGAGCTCACTGGCTGGTAAAATGCTTGTAGGGTAGAAAGGACAAATTTCTGCCCCTATTCCAGTCAAGCACTCCAAATGTATTCTAGACACTGACATATGAGAGAAATTCACAATAAAAGAAGGGGAAATGGCCATATGGTTTACCTTTAATGATTGGCCATGTAAGCAATGTCCATCTGGATATGGAAAGCCATCAAATGCATGATGATTTATGTTGTTTTAGAAATAGCCATGCATTTTAGACTACCTCTGGATCTGTGGGTATGCTTCAGCAATCTGTGTATCTCATACTGGTGCTATGAGACATGAACTCCCACATACAGCTACTCTTTTCCATGGAAAACTGTGAGGCACTGCCTTTCTTTGAGACAGAGTAAGGTGTCTCATAGTCTACAGACAGCCAATCAAAGTCTGCTCTGAAAAGAAAACTCTCATCTGTGCAAACTCTCATGCCTAAACACTGATTGCAGCGTTTCTTCTGGATCTTACAGTTATTTGGTCCTTTTCCTCTTGAGGCCTCGAGTGGACAGGAATCAGAAGACAGACACCATTGTAGTGGTGTTGCTGTTAACAAAACACCTGGCTAGCAGCTAGCAGAAACCCACCTGCTCATCAGCTATATGGCAGCCCTGCTTCTCACTCAGAAACAGCCTGACTTGGTTGTGTGATGAAGAGAAAATGATATCAAGTCCTAAAAACGTAAGGAAAAGAAAAATAGTAAAGAAATGTTAGGTAAGAAAATATAAAGAAAAGTAGACCATCTTCTCTAACTTCCTGCGTTAAGACAGGATCTGGTACACTTAGAAGATCTCTCAAGGATATCTTTCTGTTTGGTGGCTCTATTTAAGATATGGTTTACCTTTAGTGAACAACTTCATTTCGGGCAACAGTCAGGGACAGCCAGGCCTCAGAGTAGGCCAAAGACTCAGCATCTTCACCCCCCAAAACAGAAGGCAAATCCTGTCATACTCTGCTGTCATGTCTCACCGTGATGGAGAATCCTATTAGCCAGGTACTTAAATTGGTGGGTCTGAAAAATGGTGTTGGCTCCTTGGGTACCAAACCTTTTGATATCAGCTTTAGGAATAAAATCTACTTGTCTAAGAAAGGCACACCAGTATTAACAATGATATCTTACTGAAATCCAAGAGAGAAAGCCAAACCCAGCCAAATCTGAGGGAGATTATCAGTGAGGTTATCATCTACCTCCCAGCCCAGCGGGGACTAACCCACCATCGTCAGTGTCCTGTGGAACAGAGCACCCTACTTGGGGTGCGGGATGCCTGGACCTGTTCTTCCCCGTGCTGGAGGCAGATCACCTTGCAAATGATCCTCCGTGCCGCCCCTCTCCCTTTCACCCCCTTTTCCCAGAGGAGATCCATGTTCCTACTGTGCAGAACAAGATTTTTGTAATCCCACTGAGTTATATACTACAGGGAAACCTTTTTCCCTACTAATCCAGCTGTACCTGTCTTATTTCCAATGAGCGTCTAACAAAGATACCTTAATCAAATTCACTTGTAAGAAATGTAGGTATTGACCTAAGCTCCATAATTGTAAGCATTTCCAAAAAGCAATTTTTAAGAACTTCACTGAAGAGATGCAGATTTTTAGGAGAAAATGCTTATGAACAAATCGTTGCAACCCAACAGGCTCTTCAGTAGAGGTACACTCTCCTCTCTGGGGATGAGCAGCATCTTGCAGTTTCTGGATATCCTGGAATTACCTGGTTTCATGCTCCTTGGGAGCCTACACCAGACACCTGATATCACCCGTGCAGTTACGGGGCCCTAGCCAGATTCTCAGCAGTAACATGCCACAGCAAAAACCTTGAGAGCCATGCCAGAGGTCCTGGGTGAAGGTTTTCACACAATGCCTAACATTGAATGAAAACCTTAGGCGGCTCTAACGCAGAAAAAAAATCTAGTAAAAGTAACCAAACTGCGAAACTCTTCCTTTTAGGCTATTTTCAGTCTGGTTCCCCACAACTGCCCCACTCCGAGCTCAAATGGTAACAAGGTTGGGGTGGGGATTACTGCAGATCTGCAATACAGAAAAGGACCATGAAGAGAAGACCCAGCCCATGGTCAACAGAGGACTATGGGTAGAGGACAGCACAAATGCAAATGGCCTCACAGCTGAAAGGGAGCAAAAGCAAATCAAACATCAAACATTCAGAGATCAATCGCGAGAGAAGCTGGACAGCTGGTAAATCTGCTCACCCCTGTGGGGCTATTGCTTCTGAATCTGTCGGGGGACTTGGCTTTAAATTATCAGGCAAGGTTTAACACTGGTGCCGTCTGCAGGGGGATGCCCTGCGCTGAGCCACACTGGGGACTCGTGGGGGAAATCTCGGCGGCTGCCGGCTGAGTGGGTGCTCAGTGTGGCTGCTGCCAGCAATGCTTGGCCATGCTCTTGTGACCGCATGGTAAGCCCTTGCCCAGATGATGGCACTGTCCAAGGGGAAGCTCAGAGAGGTGATGCCAACCCAGATAAATGCTTTGCCTTGCCTGGGTGTGGGTAATTGAAGTTAAAGTGTAAAACCTGGTCTATTACTGACCTTTTAAAATGTCTTCTTCCTTCCACCGCAGTAGGCTGGTAGCCCCTCACTGCAGAAGCCACATTTTTGTGACAGCATTACAGTGTGGTTATGATCAGGCAAATGACTGGAAACTAAAAAAAAAAGAGGTACATTTTTACCTGTCCATGTTCAACTCCTGTGTACCTCAAATTATCTGTTAATTGCGAGTGCTTAAGGAGAGGTGATGGAGGACTTAATGCTAAGCTGTGTACTGTGAGCCTACACAGCAGAGCAGCACAGTTGTGTTTTGTCTCATGCAGTGTTGATACAGGACTGAGATATTTCTGATTCTGAATATTTATAGCTGTTAATGAATAGTGTGCGAAGCTGAAAGAGCTGAGTGTGATTTGCAGTTAATAGGGTGAGTAGGTGTTGCTGGCACCCAGAAGAAACAAAGGTGAGACTTGCACACTGGACCAGCATCCTGGGGAAGGCAGAGATGGGCACAAATTACAGGAGCAGATGAAGTCATTTTTACAGAGGGGCTTCCCTAATTATACCTACACTTTACGCCTGAATAGCCCTGCCAAAATGCAACTACAGATCTCGGTCATCATATTGTCCTAACAGAGTTTTGGACTAGGTCACATTTTTAAGCAGGGAGAGAAGTCTTTCTGTCATCACACATAAGGGAGTTACATTCACGAACAGATTAAACTCTTGACTGTGAGTCCAAAAATACGCAAGATACAGTCCCTCTTTTATGCCCTCTCAAATGAAACGTGCTATTAACAGACATTAACAACTGAAGCCTTTTAAGATGAAAAGGACTCTGTATTTGTTCTCTTCATGCTTGTTAAATGTTTTATGGTGATGCTTATTTACTGTCAAGAAAATATTTCCAGTGGAGGCAACGTACATAATGATAAAAATAAGCAAGCACTAAAACTATTTCTTTACTGACCAGAGCACCTTCCAGCACTTCCCCCTGGATTCTTTCACACAAAGAACGTATTGTCATTGGGGCCATTATAGGGCTGCACTGCTTTGCTAGGCTCGGCAGGACTCAAGGGAAACGGCTATAGATTGCAGCAAAAAAGTCCATCAGACAGATCGCATCTGACCCCACTGTTTCTAGGAAAGAATGCACCAGAACACTCCGGCTGAATAGACAGATTTTCCAAATGTTTTAAATCAGTTTTGAGACAAAAAGGGAAGATGCTAAGGAATGGATTTGGCCTATAAACATTAAGCGATGTGATGCCCATTTCTCTAGGAAGCTGACATTAGGGGCTTTCTTGTTGATGGTGGACCTGAAGGAAAAAACCCACAACAATTAAGCAGCAATTGAAGAAAAGCAGGCAAGAAAAGATGGTTATGTATTAGTACAATAGCTCAGAGGCTTTTCATTTTAGGATACAAAGAGGGAGTAGAGAATGCTGTTTTCTTTTTAAAAACCTTTTAAAAATGGTAACTGCATCCTGCTCTTGTAGATGTATTACTTATGACATCCCAGTTTTCATCCGTTCATGATTTTACATTAGAGTTAAATCTCTGCAGCTTGAATCTCACGGCTGAGTTAGCCAGAGCCCATAAAATATTGAAACCTTTAGAGCAGCAGCCAGCCAGGTTGAGAGAAGTTCATGTCCAAAGCTGAGCTTTAGATTCTGAGACATCCCAATTGGAGTGTAGTACAGAAAAAAGCACTGATAAAATTTTCATAAAAATGAGCTAAGGATATTGCTAGCATGCTTCCCAGCATCTATATGAAAACTTAATCTGAGCTAATGGAAAGGATATGAAAGCCTTTCTCAATTCAAACACAGTCAGTGCATAATTCATAAATTATTGTCAGAGAAGTGATTCTGCTCTGAGATTTATTCTCTTTTGGATAGGAGCAACTGGAGGAAAAACTGGGTCTTTTTGACCTTTAATGCCAGCAAATTTTACAGTAGAGCTGTCAATATAACCAAGTAAACCGGTCATTTCTCCAAACAGCAACAAAGTGCCAGTATGTGCTCACTGCAGGCTAATATTAACACAGCCCTTTAGGTTACTTGCAAACCATTCAAAGCAACTGAACCTAAAACATTTAAGTGAAGATAGTTACAGAGAAGAGAATGAAATTTCCATGTTTTCCATGACAGACACAAAAAGGTTCATTATGTTAAGAAGAAAAATCATGCAAAAATATGCTTCACTTCCTAACTCTAGTCTTCAGCTATGATTACCTTTAAAAGCCTATTTTCCAATTAAAAACCTATGCAACATTCCAATAGAAAATGCATACTGACAGATTTTTTGTTCCTTATATATGCCTCACTTCTAAACAACATAGCATAAAGTATGAAAACATTTATCCACGGGTAGTGATTAAATATTTCAGCTCTGAGTGAGGTTGTTGCACAGTCAATGCACACAATCTGTAGTGAGTTAAAAGCAAATCTGACAGAAATAGTTGGAAATCTGAGGAAATTGTAAATGCAATTAAGTGCTATCAGTAGAAAAGGCAGCAGCTGGCTGATAACATGGCAAGATTTCTCTTTCCTTCAGTTCTGGAATTGCTATTACCTTTTCTCTAATGTAGCAGGCACTTAAAAGAAATCAAGTATCAGAGACATTTACAAGTTGTGAATCCTGGAGTGTTTTGAAGCTCTAAAAATGTATTAGTGATTGGAGGCAAAAGCACCACTAAAAATGACCAACGTAATCCCCCCCAAGAAAAACAAAAGCACCAATCCAATAAATCAGTCTGAGAGTGATATGAGGAACATTTCACCAGGAGGAAAGTGCATTGGAGTCTGAAAATGATAACATACAAGAAAACAGCTTGATACAATGCCATGATCTGTTCCTTTTTACTTCTGTTTAAAAGTGATTACCTGGTGTATGGGGAGGGGGGCAATTAATTGCTTAGAAGTGGGTACTTTAAACGCGGAGGTGCCAAAAAATATTGACAGAAATAAAGATTGGTTTGGGGAGCTTTTTTTTTGTGAGATAATGGCATCAGAAAGCAAAAAGACAGAGAGATACATGGAAAAGTGGCTAGTAGCACAAGGTAAAAGGGAGAAAAAGAGAAGAGAGCTGTGGTGATTTAAGACAAATTCTTAGGACACCTACCCTGAATTCTTTCTATGATTGTTGCCATTCCCCGTGTGCAGTATCAGGTAGTATGTGATCATATCCCTCTCACTTCTTCCTCCTTAGTCTCCAGATATGCTTATTAATCAATAGGGCTCTAGTGCTAGAGAGCTAATAAACCCAAACCCTACTGTAACAGGGAGGTGCTCAGATTAAGGGGCTGATCTCCTGCCCCTTGCTCAAGCAAAGCTCGTACAGGGAGATGGACTTACTGGCAGAGCCTCATCCTGCACCTGTGGAGTGATAGATAGTATTGCCCTGCACCCAAAGTCCTGTGCATTCCTGCTTTACCTGTTGGGGGAGGATGCTGCTGTGCCTGCTGCCAAAGGATTTAGCTGCAGTTACATATCTTGCCTTCAGCCCAAGCAAACACTGAATTCCTGTCCTTCAGTGGCTTCCTCCGACCTCTCACACTGCTGTGCTTCACACTGGTAATAAAGCCATATTTTTAAAACTCCTTCTTGTCCTTCCCCAAACAAATTTCACTGAAATGTTGAAGGAACGATGCTGGTACATGAACCTTGCAACTTATTTCCAGGCCACAATATTAGCTTTATATAATACTAATAAGTTTTGAGCAAGTCATCTTCTTTGAGTGCTTTATCTCACATTTGAAATACGAATCAATGATTCACAATGCTAAAGAACATGGAAACAGAAAATGTTTCCTTTTCTCATATCTGACTGGTATTGTTTATGGTAGTTGAGTAAAAATGTGACCAACATTTTCTGTGGACCCATCCACACCAGAGAAGAAAGCCAGAATAACACCTTCCAAACAGAGTAGTCTACAGGTACTGTTCCTGTATACATATTATCAGAATACTGCCTTCTGCAATACTCACCACCATCTTTACTGATATCCCTCTTTTCACTCTATAGAAGGTTTTTTTTTATTTCTGAAGGAGAGATAAATGCAACATATATGTTGCACATAAAAAAATATAAAAGGTGGTAATTATAGTTTCTCCAAAGTGATCTTGGAACTCAAGAACCATAGTTAATCCAAATGATTACCAGTAGATTGCAGACAAATAGGAGGTAAGAGGTCAAATTTTAAAACAGGCTTTTTTTTTTTTTTCAGTAAGAATGAACATCCAGAATAGTCCAAAGTAATTAAGTACTATAATGCAGTAATTCCTCCAATGTTTCAGTGTAAAGCTCTGGTATGTTGTGAGCAGGCTGATAACACTCACACAGACACCGGTGGCTGTTCTGACAGATTTGGGTCCTGTTAGTTCCCCAACATAACCCAGTGTATTGGGTCCTTCATGCTGAGCAAAGCCTCGGGAGCAGGGCTGAGTCCTCAGCGCACAAACCCCCTTCCCACTCACATATAGATACAGTTCATGTGTTTGTTCATACACTAAAATATTTTCATTACTAAGACATGAGACTGACATTGTAATTTTGCCTGTAAACCCTATATTCAAATTCTATTTGATTGATGAATACACATTACATGATCTCATAAATTGAATAAATAAATGAAACTGCCTAAAAATAGAGTCTTCTTTTCTTCCAGAGAGTTTAATGGTGTTCAGCCTCAGCCTGTATTAGTCACGGAGAACTACAAAGCACAACTGTAGTCAGATATCTTTGGAAGGCAAACTGATTTTTGTCTTTCCCCTACCAGTTTATAGAAACAGACATATCTAAATAACATATATTGGGCAGCACAGAGCTTTTTTAAGCTTCTTGCTCTTGCCTGTTGTTATTTAGCTTTCATGCAGCTGTAGCCCTGAGAACAATTCAAGTTTGATTTTATAAAACCTGATCTTCACCTCTTCCTTTGACTGCATTTAACTGTTGTGGAAATAAGGAGAGAAGGATGCCTATTGCAGCTGGAGAAGTTAACATACCTAAATGGCACTTCTTTTATAGAGGGAAGGTTGTAATAAGTCATGTGATTTAGAGTAAAGGCAGCAGTGTGCAATGGGAGCAATTTTCTGCCCCTCAAACAGCACTTCAGGTGATGTTGTTCATCTTTCTGTGACTCGCTGTGTCAAAGCATGCCCAGAGCAGAGGTGTTCAGGGACCTGACAAGCTGTAAGTGTCCAGCTGAAAAACCTGGGAGATATCCCAGGGCTCAAAGAATTCACTTTTTCAGTTGCTCTGATTTACTTCAGAATGCACCTTTAGGGAATTTATGTCTTCCATGCCTTTAGTTTCCCATTTCCTTTCTTGTCATCTTTAAAAATCCATTAAAGATCACAGAGACAGTTTCTCCAAGCTTCCATTTCTGAGGGGCTGTGGAGCTCCACAAAGCATGCAGTTCCAGAGGTGAACTGACTCTTTTACTCTCTGCACCTTGATGTTGTTAGGACGACATTTTAATTATAGGTGATGGTTACAGGCTGAGAAAACATGCTGAATTCTACAGGGAAACAAACAGTTTTCACTCATAAGGACTTAATGACAACTAGCTAAGCCTTCTGTCTGAACAGGAGAACATTAAAATGCAAGATAAATGGGGGGGTTGATTTCTCAAGGTGCTTGTCTGAGAGATTTAAAATTACAGTAATCTTACGTTTGCCAAAAGCATTCACTAGGCTTTTCAGGTGTTGCTAAAATAAAATTCTTTTAAAAAGTTAGTTATCTTAAAAATAGGCAGCTGCAGTAGTCCAGCTTGCATTTGTATTTTTTAGAAAAACATTTTGTTAGTCACATATGATGACTGGTATTTCACCTATTTTACAATATTCTTACAAGTTTCCATACAGTAGAGTAAGTTTACATTAAAATGCCACACCACCTTTGCTATGATTAATTTAGGTTTGTCTATCACTGTGCATGCTTGCTGATTTGCCCTGGGTATTATAACTGTAGCCTGCTTGTCATTTCCCACTAACATTGCCTCACCTGTAAAACTGCAGCAGATCTATTTCAGCTTCCCCAGTTTCTGCCATTGCCTTACCTATTACAGTAGAATAAAAGAACATTTCTCAGGTGCGTGCATAGATATTTTCATCATATTTCAAATGCATTCAGACAATTGCTGCATATTGGCACCAAAACAAATGAAATAATTCCCCATATCTCTTCACGTACGAAATGTTTCCTTCCCTGTTTGAATGATGGCCAGCCTCTGTTTATCCAGAGCTGGAAGGCAATGTTCCCACGTACATGCAGAGCTATTTGGTTTGTTGATATATGCATCAAATCATATGCTTATGCATTAATATGTCTAGTGTTCATACATGTTTGTCTTTTTAAAAGCATGAAACACTTAATTAGAAAACCTATAGTTTAAAGTGCAAAATCTAAAAAGAAATGACAGGTCAGGTCATTTGGATATGGACTTATTTTAAGGTAGGCGAAACAGCATGTCATTAACACAAGACCTTAACTGTGCACACTGTCTGTGACTGCACCAATTAACTGGGCAAGAGTAGTCAGACCAACACGACTGCCAGTGGAAGTGGCCGCATGAACGGACCAGCCATGGGGCACAATCTCTGCATGTTTTGGGGCTGTCAAGCTCTGCTGCTCTGTTATTTTGGGAAGAAAAAAATCCTTCTGAAAAATTCTTCTGTTTCTAGAAACCTACAAGGGCAGATGCTGCAGTCAGAGCAAGTTTATTCCCATAAAAAAAGTCTGTTCCTAATAAATGTAGCAGGGTGCTGAGAGGGGCTCACATCCTTCCCTGGCCCTGAGCAGAGCCTCACCAGTGGGTATCATGCCTGTTCCTACCAGAGGGTGTTTGGCTCCCCTATAGCATTTGCAATCCAATCTAGGAGAAGATGCAAGAAGTGAATTTATTAACCCATGGGGGGTGGGGAACCAGCAATGAAAACAATAAAAAGACTATGTGTTAACCTATGTGCGTACCTCGATGGCTCCAGGTTTAGTCGCATGTGCTAAATTAGACCATTAAACACTGTAAAGCAAACGGTGTACTGAAATGCTCCCACAGCCTTGTAATTTATACTATGTTACACAGGGTAGACTAAGTTGCTCATCGTAAATAGGGTCTCGTTGGATGACTTGTCTCTAACAGTACATTTTCACATCATTAAAGTGGACACAGCTTAGAAAAATTAAAAGGCTAGACTATAAAGCTCAGCTGCAAATAATATTAAATGGCATTATCAATAACAGAGATCCCAGGGTTTGCATATTAATTGTAAGAAGGTGCTAATTTGAGTGTTTTAAGCTTGCATTCACAAGCTTGTTTACACGCTTTGTTCCACCTGGACCTGTTTGGAGGTTTGTCAAAAACCTAACAAGCAGAAAAAGATTGCATTTGAAAATACACATACATGTTTAATTAAGCCAGGGCCACCGAACATTCCTCAATATATTTAGCTGTTGAGATTTAAGCACCACCAGAGCATCAGGCATTATCACCTTTTGAAGTACTGCAGAATCTTTAATATTTAAAGCACAAAGCAGACTTTAATATAAAATTCTAGCAGACCACAGAAGATTAAAGACGCATTATAAATGTGACAGTTTGTAAATGGAACACCAGTATTAAAGGGAACCCCCCTGATATTTTATAGCATATTTTTCAGGTGTATACTAAATTATAAATACAATTAAATAGCAGTAATTATTCTCTGGAAGGGGATGGCAGTTTAACTGTTCTAGAAAATAGTGATTAACAATAATGTAGGAAAGTGGTAATATGTGTTTTACCACACTGTTCTTGCAGTCAAACTTCATGCAGGAGTCTTCAGCTAATTTAAAACCACCCTGGGGCCCTACATCCATGGGCACAATGTCTTTCCTTCCATGAGGCAGGGAGTGGGAAGGGCTGTTTTCCTGGTGTCCAAAACTCCTGGCTTTTGCTTAGATTACACAGCTGATCTCCATTACTGTAGATGCTGCTGCTGCTGCTGCTGCTTCGAATTTCAAGGGAGGGAGGGCAGCAGGGACACCCCACAGGAGTTAAATCAGCACCTCTTGAAGAATTTTAATCCTGAATTAAGATGGACCAATGTTGTCTCTTCAAAGTCATGTGGAGAATTTTGAAAGAAGCTAACCTTACTGTATACCAAATTAATTTGGCAATTATGTGTCTCTAGACCACCACCAAGACTCGTTTAATAGATTGTACCAATCCTTTAATTTAGTAAATAAACCCCACAGGACCAGAATTTCCCCACTCCCTTTATAAACACCTGTGAGAGCAACAGCAACTATTAGAAGAGGGGAGGTACTCTCAAGGACAAGATTTGGGGGCAGATTTTCTGCTTGCCATCTCTTGTGGGGAACTGAGACTGGCCCCCCAAAATCAGAGCCAATCACTCCTGAAGGATGCAGGCTGATGGCAATGGGCAGCACAGGGACCTGTCTCCTCCATGGCAGCCAGGATTTCAGCACAGGCTGGCAGGAGGCCTCTCAAGGAACATGTCTGTCATGACTGAGACTTGGGTGACATTTTTCTGTCCCTGTCTTTCTGCCTTGACCCTTGACCCCCTTCCCTTGAAGAAAGGAAGCTGATGGAGGCAGCTCTTTTTATTTTTTCCTCAAAATACATTGGGATTTTTTTAGGACACTCCCAGATTATGATTAATAATAATTAGCAAATTGCATCTTTGAAGAAGAGCTTTTGTTTTGAAGGCCATATGCATCCAGACTCTTTCAACCTCACTGTGAAGAAAATCCCTGAACATTGGACATTTTGGGAAGCTCTCCACAGCTTGAGAAAGGGGCTCAACATTACCAAGGGACATGCTTGCAGAAGCCATGGTTTCTGGATCTCATTTCTCTGACCACAAAATCTCTTACTCACCCCTTCCCTACCTGGCATTTTGCTTATTCCGGGTTGCAGCATTAAGGTCCATGCCCAGTCATCATTTAAACTGTTGGCAAAAAGAGCAGTTCTGATGTTGACAGCAACAGTTTTAAGGGGGGCAGAATCTGAATAAGATTGAAGAGGAGAAGAAATTTAAAACAAGATTTCAAAAGCACAGAAATCCAACAATTTAGCATGAATATTCAAGTCTTTGGTGCTGGGCCATACAACTCCAAGGTCTCAGTGCACAGCTAAAGCAGTTCTCAAATCTCTGGAGTGCCAGGCACATCACTGCATTAAGGGCATTTTAATATGCATTGCAGTACAAAAGCTTAGCATATTATTTTCACTTTTATTATCAAAAAAAGGAAAACATAGTGAATGTTATCCAACAGAGTGCTTTAAAACAGAATTTTCAAATAAAAAGTATAAAGAGATCTTAGTTATATTATTCATTGCAGAAATAAAAAATAAATTATACATATTCTCCTAATAGAGATTAAAATGGATAAATAATGAAAAGATTACAATAGCTATATTTCTCAGGGTCTAGTTTATATTGTTAACCTAAGTACTATACACTATAGATGATTAGGCACAGTGCTCATATGAAAAATGCAGTGCATCTGCTATTCACAAAAGCAACACCCAGGCCATGTTTTCCACGAGACTTTGCAGGAGCTGGATTGCTCACATTCTGTGATGGCAGAGGCACACCAGACTGTGCCTCACATCTACATGGGATTTTTTTTTTGTGCAAGAATGGCAAAGAAGTTTTGGTTTTGCTAAATTACTTGTTTGTCCATGTACCATACACTCTAACAACTCTACCTTTCACTGTAGGTTGCAGCTTCTCTTAAAACAAGGATGCCTCTATCTGTTTCCAGATTTTAAAGAATTAAAATAAACTAAATATTTTCATTTGGACTAAATACAAGATTTTATAAACTTAGCAAAATAAAGAAACCCACAGGGCAAAACCCCAGCTGCACAACAGCCAGCAGATCCACAGGCACACTGTCTGCCAGGGATGCTCAGGATCCCAGAGGAATTCTCTCCCCTGGCATATCTGCCATCTTTTACTTCAGCTTAGGAACTGCAACCTGGAATAAAAGGCGGCTTCCCTCAAACCCAACATTCATTCCAGAGAATAACTAGCTTAAGCAAATGGGTGTTTTGTAAAGAAAACTGGCTTAGTTTTAGAAGACATTCAGATTCTCCATCTGTCCAGCTTTGCCTCCTGTTGTGCTGTGGCTGAGTGGGTGAGGAGCAGCCCTGTCCCCCAAGCCAGGGTAAGATTCCAGACTAGACCAGCTGAGGGGCTCCCTTATCTATCTCCAGACCTTCAAATCTGAGGATTCCCTGGGCAATTTTGCTTATCTGAGCAATCAGCCCAGCCTTCCACTGACCAACCAGCATACCAACCCCATTGTGCCCCTCCATGAGCTTGTGCAGGGTTTTGAACCATTGAACAAAACCAGCACCAGAGTAGATGCTGCTGAGTGTGCTCATGAAGAAAAGACTTTCCCAGTAAACATTTTTTGTCCTTAGTGATGGAAATTATGATCTTAATTTGCTTGCTAAACCTGTATTTAAATGGCTAGAAAATGTTTCATATTCTGCAGTGCAAGGGCCCAAATCTGTTGATATTACAAGTGTCATCAACATTCAGCAGCATGGCAGCTGTCACCAGGCAGTTCAGATAGGCTGATTTAATTGATACTTTCCATTTCAAATACAATTTGCAGTCGGCATGTGGTGAGAAATGCATCTCACCATGCAGATTTTCATGATGCTGGAGCACAAAAAAAAAAGGGTGCCGTTTTTCTTTTGAGAAAAAGCTTGAAATGTAGTCTAGGAAGGAAATGTTCAACTCTATATGTGAAAGGTGCTCTCATTTAAATGAACTAAATCATAGTAAATCCCAGATTATTTATTTCTGTATATGACACAGCACATGTGGCAAAATGTAGAAAGCAGCATACTATTTTTGGAAATGGGAAAGGAGGCCCTGCTTAGCTATGGGGTTTAAACTAAGGTCCGCAATTCAAGCTTGAGCTTGGAATCTAATTTAGGTTAGATGGCTCCAAAATTCTCCAAGACTTTCAAGGAGTTTTTTTCTTTTTTTTTTCCTAAGATAACATAAATCTCACAAGAATAGTTGATTTTACCACTGAAGGTCAAGAGATTATAGCAAACCCAACTGCTATGACTTTTTCTATGTAGTTTAATTAATAGAACCTAAGGGCAGGCAGAACCATTTGACCATCTGAACTGACATCTGCACCGCAGCCCATCGCACCATACCCAACTGCCCTGCACCAAGCCCAGTAAGTGGTGTTTGGCTAAGCCAGAACACTTATTTTCTTTCCTGTAAGAGACCTTTTCTCTGAACTGCACCTTTTTGTTTCTCAGGAGTGTGCCTGCCTGCAGGGGCAAGTGCCACATCGCAAGACAGGGCTTTGAATACAAACACAGAGGCACAAGCACACGCTGTTCATCTTACTGATGTGACTTTTTCTCGGTTTGCTCTCCTTTTTAATCTATGCTAAAGAAAAAAAGGCTTTTAGATTTTAAAATATGAAGCTAATTTTTTTGCCTGAGGAGGCATTATAGCCAGAGTTGGACCATTTTAGTGCTATTTCCCACAAGAACAGCTCATGGATCCCAGCAATGCAGCCTTAGCCATGGCTGTGGTGAGATCCCAAGCTGCACACAGCCTCCTCGGCCTCTGCTCAGATCCCCTCCGAGAGAGAACTCCACTGTGGCTCAAGCCCACTCAGCCTCAGGCCAGAGGGCAAGTAGCCCACCAAGGGCGTGATTTATCATGGTGTGTGCCCATGGCACAGAAGTGTGTTCCCCAGGGGAATCTGTGGGACTTCACACCCTTGAGCCTGGCTGTGAACTCACCCTTGCTTTACACCTCCTTTTTAGGGAGGAGATTTAGAACAAAAGCTTAGACTGGAAACTCCTTTGACATCTTTTAATGCATCTCTTTCAGAACCGCTCCATCCAGTTCTGAATGAGATGCATTAAACTGCTCCATCCAGCTGTTCCCATCCCCGTTTTAGAAGACAAAGCAGTGACTGAAATCCTTTTTTAGTTCAAACATCGCTGAATGTTCTTCTCAAGACACGATGCAGTGCTCCTGGCCCCCTCCCCCTCCCTGTATCTTGGGTGAGCACATACTTAGATCCCCCAAGCACAGTGATAATTTCTCCTTACCAGCAGAGCCAGTCATTATTTATTATATCACTCTCTCACTTCTGCAGTCTCTCCTAGTGGGAACATTGCAGTGGCTGCTGGCTAGAAAATTAGCCAAGGGAACTTCTTCTGTTGGTCTCTTTCCTCATTATACTAGTAAAAAAAATTTAACTGTGACATTCTCTCTCTCTCTGTATATATATATCAATGCAGGTTGGAAGCACACTGTAGGGGCTAATAGTGAGTAATTTAACTGTGGCTCTCTCACACGTTTTACCCTCATTCTTTCTCCAGAGTAGCAGCAGAAGAACAGTATGTTCATGTATTGTTGCTCCATATTACAAGCAGAGCTTGCAAGTTTATGTCTAATCTCACTCTTTCCACTAGGCTGTTTTTTTTTGTGGGGATGTGATGCAATTTCTTCCAGTGTCAAGGTGCTGCCATAAATTACAGAGAGATTCAGGTGATCCTTAAAGAAAAGTTTACATTTTTCCACTTAAAAAAGTGTCTTTAAAAAAACCAACAGAGGAACATCCAGCTGGAACAAAGTTCTGCATATGCATGCACACTGTTAAGGGCCATCATCTTGATATGTGCCCAGAGAGGTTGTTCTCTTAGGCTAGGAACAGACTCATCTACAGAGGTATCACTGGACAGAACTGGTGTTGTTTGCTGGTCAGACAGGAGCCATGTGAAGCATAAAGCAGAGGAACACTTTTCCTAGCTCCACTCAGGTGTCACACAGCAGGGCTTGGGCCAGTGATGGGATCTGGTTTTAGTTCAAGAAAATTAGTAGAAGGTGTGCTCAGCTGTTCAAAAGAGCTCTGTGCATGCCCAGGTCACCATTTTTATGTGCTGGGATATGTCTGTGCCAAGTGCATGCATGCAGCTCCATGGGGAGAACATCCACACTATACAGTGAATAAAGGATTGAGGACTTTTGAGGAATAATGATGTATTTGGGAATGGTCACAATAAATCATGTGACTCACTTCAGAATCCCTTCTTGAAAGAAACACAAAGGGGAGCTGCAAATGACAGCATCACAAATGCTCAAATGTCTTGAAGACTCAGGATTTAGATGTTCCTAATTTTGACTCAGATCCACTACATAAAAATATACATACTGCTAGGAGTGTAGATAATTGTATGACTTATGGTAAGGTTTATAAAGAGACAATCCTGCTTAAATATTTTGTAGAAAGCGCAAAACATGAGGTTAGGGGTGAAAAAAGCATGGAAACACATTCACATTTTCCTTTCACCCCAACCAGATTTTGGCAGTGAAGCGCTGCTGATCACAGGTGTGCAACTGTGATTCACAGGTGTCTTCAAATCTTTATTTCCTACATCAGCCCACCGGTGCTGAGGAGAGCCCATCAGCAGCCGGAAGCAGTCCCTGCACTGGCCAGTGACTCTGCATGTCCCCAGATGGCCCCAGGGGCCCCTCGTTTTGCCTGACCCTGTCCTGCGTGTCCCCCTGCTCGTCCCCAGCGCAGCCGGCTCGGCGGCAGCGGTGTGTAATTGGCTGTAACTCCATGTACCTAGCAACGCAGATGTCACACGCTGGCTCTTGCCCAAAGGGAAGGAGGACAAGGACAGTAAACAAAGACCTCAGTGTCCTCCATTTTGGAGTGCCTGCTGCAAGTTTGACTCTCTTCACTTTGAATTATAGTGGCAGTGCTTTGAGCAACTACATCTGAAGTACTCCAGCAACATCACACTCTTGTTCCACCACCACTCTGATGACCACCAGTATAATTCAAAGAGAAAGAGTAAAAACTCACCTCTAGGTATAAAAAAAGAGAGAGAGTTTATTCCCTGCCAGAAGAAACAATACAACCAGAATTATAGCAGTTTCTACCCTGAACTGTAAAAGTAATGCTTTCTGTTAGCCAATGAATAAAACTGTCCTTTTTCAGGAAAACTATCTTTCACACTTATAATATTATCTTCCCAATAGATGTGAATACACTGGTTTATTGTATCTAGCTTGCTTTTTTTTTTTAATGAAGGAAAAGGTACCAGAGCACAAAAAGTAATGCTTTTTTTTGTCCTGCTTATGAAAAAAGCGTAAAGGAGAAGAAATATTTCTATATTTGCATTGCTAATTAGCAGAACGCACACAGATAATACAGTGATCAGTACTGTACACACGTTTTGAGAGATGAACAAACATTGCACTATATTTGAATATGCAAGTGTACCATTTGTGTAGTTTATGTTGCATCCAGGCTTTTCCACAGGGCTCCACAAAGGACACACTGAGAACTCCCGATGGCGGACTGTGGGGGATGTTGGGGTATGATTTGTTTACCCTGGAAAGGGCAATGCAGGGGCACAGCTTGCTTTTCAATGTCATTTTGGTGTTTCTTCACCCCCAAACAAATCGCCAGCTGAGTTGACTGAGGAAAAGGATTTTAAGAGACTTGTCCAAGGTCACCCTAAGGAATGAGCAAGTCAAGCCACTTACTCAAGGGCACTGAGTGCTTCTGTGGCCCAACCTACCTCCCTCTTGCTTCAGGTTGTTTGTGCCAACCTCTGCCCCCCTCACCGCATAGCCTTCCCCACATAAGCAGTACAGTGCAAAGCTCACAGCAAATCCAGTGAAGCGCCCTGCACCATCCATCCATCTTCTTCATGAGATAAGAATAGTTCCTTAAACCTTTGTTCATGGCAGATGTTTTCCTGGTTTGACGTTTTTTTTCTAAGTGTCAGTGTCTATCCACAAACTATGTCTTGATGTACATTCCCGTGCCTAGATATATGAATAGCTTTACAAGATGAACACAGCTTGAAAAACTGAGGTCAAACCTGAAGAAGGTTGAAAAAGCCGGGATAGTGCAAGACATTATATAGCTTGAAATAAACACTGTCTCATCTCATAGAGGTCATTTCATTAGGAGAATGCAGTAACTCTTGGAAAACACCAGCCATATTATCAGGCTTGACATAAGCTTAGCTTCTGCTCATTCACATACGTGGTCTCAACAACAGCAAATATCTCATCTACAGGTATTCCTTCTTTAAGGGTTGGTCCATAAAATCAACTGCACAGACATCTCTTTTCTCTCTAATTCCCTTAGTTTCTCTTACCTGAACACGAAGAGTATACATTCAGAAGTATTTTTTGAGAATTTAAACCAACAAACCCATTGTTTTTGCCCTAAACACCACTTCATTTGCCTGGCAAGTGATATGTTGAGTATCTACACGAGAACAGAGTGCCTATTAACATGGCATCCTCTACAGGGGTTTGATCTCCAGATTGATAAGTTCAAACTGTTAGGGATTCCCTCTCCATTCCTCCCTTTCCCTGGCTAGGTAGGATGTTATTCTGTAGGTCAAACCAAAACAAAATCATTTTCATGCAGGCAAAGCTCTTTGAGTACATGACACCAGCTCTGCTGCCACCCATGTTTAGCTTGATCTTTCACTCAGCTTACTCTGGTCTTCTGCTCAGCTGGGTTCACTCGTCAGCATGGCAAGAGCTACACACATGCATGGGGGAAAGCTCCCCAGCTCTTGTTGGGATCCATGTATTTGGAAAGTCATATCCCTAAGCACACCCCTCAATCCTCACCTACTGATTTCAGGTAGGATAGTTTACACGTGATTTATCCATTGGAAGATCATTTTTATCTACTCATCTTCTTCTCCCTGAGTGTGTCTGTAGAGCTGTCTTTAAATCTGGACTCTGACACTTCACTGCATAAATATTACTTACACTTAAGAGAAAATAACTGAATTCTGCTGTTGGCATGTCTGCTCTGACATTGTCACCTTGCACCCACACGTGCACTGTTTGAGGGCAGCTCACTGTACTTCGGAAGGTCCCAACCGCCTCTATGCAAGCAAAGCACACAGTAACAAAACCCCTGCAGCAACCCTTCCACCTGTGTGCAGATCTTGCCTGCATCCCAGGAGTTCAGTTTACAGCCCTGAGCCCTCTGCTGAGAGCTGGGGATGCTGCACATGTCCTTGCAGGTCTAGTGGTCAGCTTCAGTCAACTATCGTATTCTCATCCCAGTTACATTAATAACAGGTGATGAGAAAGCTATTTATGAGCAGCAGTGTAATTTACAGACCTAAATAATGTATTTTTAGAAAAATGAAGGTATTATTAAATACTGTCAGATCCCAGTATGAAAAGATAGTTTCAATATTTTCTTTTATAAATCTATTCTCTAGTTCTAATCAGATTCTTCTCACCAAGGCTCCCTCAGCTATCTGCTGAGGACAACAGAGGACAACTTGTCATCTGAAGCCATTTCAAATACAGTCACAAACAAATACTTGTATTAATATTAAACATGTAGCAGTTTCAAGAGCATGTATTTTTTTGTATAGAGATCACACTATTCTTTTGAAGAGCCAATAGGGCTTTTGTTCCCAGCTCCTTTTAAACAATCTGGATATTAACTTTTCCACTACTGCAAGCCTCTGAGCAACTTCCTGCAATATTCTCCAGACAGGTGTTTGCATAAACTGTGTCTTACAAAGACCTTGGGCAGACAGCTAAGGAGTTTTACCTTGTGCATATTAGCAGCCCAAGTGCTCGAATGCCACGTAGGGCCCTAGAGATCCTATGATCGGCTCCCTGGTGCTGCAGAGCCTGTTACTTTATTGGTAGTATGAACAGAGAAATGTTATGTGTTGTTCAGAGAAAGAGTTATGTGCTTTGTGCAAGTGAACGTGAGAAGAATGGAGAACAGCAAACCAGCCCATCCCAACTCCCCACTTTCCCCTTGGTGTCTCTGTGGTTGCAGACCTCCCTCTTGTACAAGTTTCTTTTGGTCCCCATGAGAATGGAGAGAGAGTCTTTAGCAATTAGCCCAGGGAGGGAGAGGCTAATTGTACCAATTAGCACTGGAGCACCAGGTGGGGAGACTCAGAGGCCAGTCAAGAGGGGACTAATAAAATGACTGTCAGGGTCAGTGAGGCAGCACTATTTGGGGAGAGGGAAGAGACATGGAGCTGCTGATTGCATCTAATTAGGCCTTTTGTTTCCACTTTGAAACAGTCTTTTCAATGCACTTTGAGAATGGGAGGATCAGTCAGATCTGTGGCTTGCACCGTTCTTACAGGGGCAGCGGGGGAAGAAAAAGCCCAGGTACAGCCATCAACACCAGCCTCACCATCTTCCCTTACAGCTTGTGTGGCTCAGAGCAGCTTTGTTCTCCCCCAGTCCCCAGTGAAGCCTCTGTAGAGAGACCCAGAGTTGCTGTGTAGCCACACTTGCAATGTTCTCCCACATTTTAAGCACTACAAGGTCCTCACGGGGTCTTGCTCGGAGTATATTATCTTGCCTAGCTCAGGTTTTCCTCCCTGTAGCTCAAGGTTCCTACATGGAAACAACTGTAAATGGAGGGCGCCTCAATCCCCTTGTGCCCTGGATTCAAACTGTATTACAGTGACACGTGCTCAAGCGACAGAATAACACACCTGATCGCAGTAGATCACATTATAACAAGGTTGTTGCAAAACACTCATCAACCTCATTTTTGCAACAGTCATTGGTCTCTCTGGGTTTCAGTGCAGTGCTTAAACCAGACTCCAGGACATTTTGAAATGAGGCACACAGCTCCATGCTTCAGGTCAAAGCCTGGCCTTCTCTATGAGCTACTCTTTCACTACCCTGCATCCATGATCCGAATTTTTGCTCCAAAAGCAAACTATAACTACCTGCAAGTGCTCCAACAACAGCCCAAATCAACCATACAGAAACTGAACAATTAAAACAATAAAAGCATTGAGTTATACAAACTACAAATACCCGTAATGTCACAGCTTAACCACACAGCTACTTACTTGTTGGGTGGTGCTTTGTACCAGATCTTGCTGACTGCTGCCCTGTGAGCTGTCCCCTTTCCTGCTGTGGTAACTTGCAGGCAGACCTCTGCCCTTCTGCAAACCACGAGCTGTCCAGAGCAGGGCTGTGCTGAAAGCACGTCTGATCCTTTCTACCAAAGCCACTCCATTTTCTAGAAAGCAAGACAAAGTTTGATTTACCTGATGCTGGGACTATGCACACTGCAGCTGCTGTTTTTCCCACTTACCTAAAGGGAGGACATGTCCTGCAGTCCCAGCTCCATGGCTGTCACCGAACTAGTGCTTCACATGAACAGCACAGACAGTGCCTGCAGCAGGAAGCAGACCTGAAGGGTGACACTTCAGCTTCCCCCAAAAGGCAAGAGTTAGGCTACCCCTTATTTTCCAGCTTCCTCTGTTGATGAATGTTAGCACTGTTCAAAGACACCACTTCTTGCATGGGGAGCACCAATAGGAGCCTCAGGGCTTTGGGCTGTCGGGGTGATGAAGGCATTACAATGGCAAGACACTTGTACCTAAGAGATTGTCCTAGTTCCTGCATGAGGCTGAGCCTTGTCCCTGCAATCAGTGGGCTCAAGCAGTATGAGCCACCCTTTCTCACAGAAACAGAAAGTGGTTACTCGGCCAAACGCTCACTTTCTGGAGCATAAACTTTTTAAAAACAAACAAACCAAAAAACCCCTTGAGGCTCAGAAAGACCAGTGAACCATGGAGACCTAGTGAGACAGTCCAGGTCCAAATTAGCGGCACTGAATAGTGGGTCAACAGTGCAAAACCTTTCAGCTTTTTGCTACCAGTATCAGAAGAAAACCAGGGTGCATTTAAACCCCAGCACCTTTCCACAGTTTAACAGTAAATGGCCTATATTGAATAGCTGGCAACACATGCACTCTCCTTGTTTTCCTTCCTTGTTAAATGTTTCCTGGCATGGTGACAGGTAAAGCATAATACAGCTTGGCAATATGGCTTTTACATGGTGAAACAGCTCCTCCGTGCTACGCTAGAATACATATTACTGTGACAAGGGGCTTTATTCTGAATTATCTGCACATACTAAAAGCCAGTGGGAAATTGGAGGAGAGTTTAGTGAAAACTACATAAGATTTTGTTTCTGCTGAGCGGAAAATTTTGGATGGAAATCACGGAGTGTGGGGCTTAATCACAGCTCCTTCTGCTCAGCACACTATGTAAGGCAGCCCCAGCCATTAAAAATTCACTTGGGTAAGGTGGATGGTTATCCAGCATTAAGCATGTTTCTGTGGCACTGAATTCTTCAGATCACTTGGGGAGGTAAGTCATCCACTTTTTAACCTGACAGTGCTTGTTGATAAAAACAGTACACAGAACTGGATGGAGCACTTACACAAAGCTGAGAGATGAGATAGATGGAGAGGATTTATCCTGTGGCAGGGGATCTGGTTAGGAATAAAGCTGTGCTGACTTCTAAGCATGGAGATGATCAGGTTATGCAACTATTTCTTAACATATATGTGAGTGATGGAGAGCAGAAACCCAAGCAAGCCTGGCTCTGTGCTGCTCTTCCTTGGAGACAATCTTCCCCAGAGACACTGTTGTGCCCCACAGAGGTATCTTCACTTGGCAGCTCTCTGAAATGTAGGAGCCATTTTGCATGTCAAATTTATGAGATATTTTGTATCAGGAAGCTGCTGTTTAACAAAGGTCTTACTTGCTCTGTGAACTGATAAAATAAATAGAGAGATAAAATGCTGAAGACATTCCTACTGATAGAAGTTGTTGCTGAGAGTTTGAGCTGAAGAAAATGACCAAGAGGAGAACTGAGAAATTTCTGAGCCAGCAAGTTCTGTTTCTCTCTCATGGACTTATTTTCATATCCAAAATTTTCTTATTGCTGTTTTGCCCAGTCTATGAGAAGTTTCATGCAATGGTCATCACTGGGGTGTTAGATGGGGCTCTTTTTCCACTTCGATGTTTTTTTTCTATTTAATATCAAAATGGTGAGCTTACTTTGTATTCTCAGATTTTTTTAAACTGATTTCGAAAAATTCAGGCTCAGATTATTTTCACCATCCCACACCCAGCAGAGGCCTCAGACAATGACCTGATAGAGAGCTTGAAGACCAAAAGAATGCAAGTGTCCGACTGAATAGAGCCTAAGGTAAAAGAAGAGTCTATGCTGGTGGACACAATACATTAAATAGGAAAATTGTTGTCTTTACTGTCTTGGTTATCTCAGCCACCATGAAATCTCACAGGAAGACATAAACCACCTCTCTGGTGTCCTCTGTAGAACACTGTTGGTAGCACTATCAGAAATATTGAGGAAACAAGAGACTATATTTTTCAGATGTTCCTACCATTGGCCACACAGGGCATCCACCAGCCAGGGCAATACTGGATATCCACCAGGTGAGCTGGATAAACAGAAGTTAGTATTGGGAAGTAGGGATGAATAAAGGCAATAAATGTTCTTTTCCATTATTGTTACATTAATTCTGGAGATTTGCATTAATGGAGACATTTCAGAAGAAATGTGACTGTGCCAAAAAACCATACAGGGGGCAATGAGAGACCTGTGGTTACCTCACCCATTTCTGTTGGATGCTTCTTAAGACCTCCAAGTGACTAATACAGTTCTCACCAGTTGAATCTCAGCCCTGCAGCCTTCATGTGTGCTCCATGCTATATGACAGGGAACTGCCCATACTTTGAAGTCAGGAGACATATTTCATAAGTAGTCTGTCAGCAGAATTATTTCTGAGGCCCTTGATTAATAATGTAGGACATCAGTGATCTTGGAAAACTTTAACATCAGCACTGTACTTGGCTGAACAGAACAGCTATTGACATCCTTGTTGCTGTTTCTTGGCTGAAGACAGATGTTTGTGAGATTAGATGGAAAAGGTAAGAGTGTACAAACATACTGGAGTCAGTGGAAAGCACTCACTGCTTCCTTGTACTTATGCGGTGACTCAACCTGTATTCTGGGAACTCTATTAGATTATAATTACTCCATGTGTGAAGCCAGTGGCATCTCTTAGGAGCTGAGACACTCCTGATACTTGTATGATGATGTCTGAATAGTCCTCACATGGCAGAGAAAATACAAGTGCATTAGGGAAGAGCAATAAATACCATCAAGTGCTCTGCTGGATTGAATTTTTGAAGGGTGCTCTGGTCTCAGATGTTAATGGAGTGGCTTAATTTTCCTTGAAATGGTCACCATAAACTCAGGAAAATGTAATTCAGGGAGGAGGCATGGTATCTGGTGTTGGAAAAATGCTGGGTGTTCTTAATGGCTAAAAAAGATTGTTCAGCTGCAGATCAGCCGTGTAAAAATGTGACCTCTCTAATGCTCCCAAGTTCAAAATTATTTGCTGGGTAAGTGTCATTTGAACAACTTAAAGCTTCACAGTTTACTAAAGGATGTGTTTTGTATTCTGGTCCAAGTATGACTATACCAGAAAATGCTTTCCCTGCATCATCTGAAATACCAAATGTAAGGTAAAATTTTGCTTCAAACTTCCATGAAGAGCTAAAGCCTCTCCCATCCACAGTAATATACAAACTACATAGTAAATCATCCTTCTGAAAACATTTAATCTACTTTGTATTTTCAGTCCAACGATTAAGGGCTTCTGCAAGTAAATCTCTTCTTTCTTTCAGGGAACAAAACTGCCCTGAGCTCACAGACACTTTCACCTTGAGGATCCCATACGAAAACTGTTCGGGGGATGGAGAGGTAAGAACACATCTCAGGAGGTCCTGGGGCCCTGCTGTTCTCAGACCTGTCCCCTTAGACAGTCCCACAGAGTGAAACATCAAAGCAGGAAGCAAGTTTCATCCTGCAGAGGGAAGACTTGTGCCAGAGGCAGGCTCAGGAATGATCAGGCTATTTACAGGTACAGAAAATTTGCCGTGATCAGTCTTCATTCACCTTTCTTCTTTCCAGCTTTATTTCTCAGGCTGTGAACTTCTCTGCCTGCACAGGAGCTGCTTCTGTAGCCCCTAAAGAAGTCACTAGGAGCTTTCTCTGTTCATGCTGGGGGAGAGGAGACTTTGACCACACTGCCCCAGCTACATGGGCAGGTGAACTCAGGATTTTGAACATTAATGTGATAAAGTTGAAAAGTGAGGCTAGAAAGAAGTTTGGTGAGGGTGGTCATGATTAGCTGAAGATCTTGAGGTGAAGGATGGCATGAACTTGGAAAGAAGCCAGAACAAGTAAGCTCACCGTGGCTTTTGTGTTGCAAAATAACCCTAAGCAGAAAACAGATCACTGTCCCCAGATTCCTGTGGCTCTTGTATTGAAACCAGTGCCATTACAGCAAGGAAAGAGATTAACAACCAAATTTCTCTGAGCCAGCAGACACAAGGCAGAAACCAGCTGGAGGGTGCCCAGAGCTGCTTCTAGGCTACTACCACACAGGAAAAAAAATCAACTTGTTCTGCTGCTGCAGATATGAGACAGATTTCAAGAGGTTCACTGCTGTAGGACTAACAGTTTTTAAGCACTGATTAGCTGATATAGGATTAAGCATGTATTATCCAGTCCATGTGCCATCTGATGCACTTTCAGAAAAAAGCACCTCACCAGAGGTGCTGTCTAAACACCAGGTTTGTTATTATAGGTAGTATAATAGGTAGTATTTTAGGTGTTACTAAATGATTTGGGAATGAAAGCATTTTTTAAAATTAAATGTGATCAATTATTAGGGAGAATTAATAGACAGGTTTTTTCAAAGTTCAGTGATTTCTATTATTAAACCTTCTTTGGGGTTTTGCAGCATTGAACCAGTAATTATCTTCCAGCTACACAATATAACACAACCAACAAAATAGGGTCCATCAGACTGTATCATCTACCATTATTTATCTATGTTTGTGCCACAATTTCATCACTTGATCAAATAATAGCAGATTCCACAATATGTCATTCACGTATCCCCAGTTTATCTATAATGATTTTCCTCTTGTCAGCTCATTTCTTGAACCTTTGCTGAATCTGGTTTCAATAGTACTATAAACAATCATCATTGCATTGTAAAACTGGAAACTCTCCACTAAAATAGTGTTTTGATCTGGGTTGCCATAGTAATAAGTCTGTGCTCCCCTCTTTGGAGGCCTTGTTATATGAAGTATCTGTGATTTGCTCAGAATGGCCCCAGTTCATCTGTCAAAGTAGGTTTTTCCTTTTTTAAAATAATGATCTAGAAAATCCCACAGTGGCAACAAATATTTTACAACCATAACGAGAAACATTGTATCACTCAAGCTTTGTAAATCTATGCCATTATTGCATTAGAATAAATCACTTTCCTTAGGTATATTACTTAGAAATATGCAATTCTAATTTTAGAGCATGTATTCAATAGGGGGTATTTATTTTTTATGTAAAGAGAATTATTAACTTTGACTTCAAAAATACATCACATGTCAGATTGTGTTTAGAGGCCCTGCAGCAAAAAGAAAAAAAAACCAAAATTCTTTCTTATTTCTACCAAAACATCACAAACATCCAGCCAGCTTCAGATTTAGTTACTCTAGTCCATTCTTAAGTGCTGATTTTTATGAGATCAGATATTACCACAGATTTTACAACTGCACACTTAGATAAATGATATTCAGATTATATACTTGTAAAAATTAGAAGTCCTGAAAATACATCAACAACACTATGAAAATATATCATGATACATTATTTTAAATAGAAATGCTCCAGTCAGTTACAGTAATTTGATACATGAACTATGATATTTCCTCCTGCAGGAATGAGAGTAAACAAACACTACATCAATACGCCAGTGACAGACTCCATGGAAAAAAGTGAGGACAGGGATCATATTTTACCTAAGACAAATGGTTAAGTTGGTTACTTTATGTAAGTCGCTACCAGCTACAGGACTACTTCATGTAACTCACTGTCAGCTACTGCCTCATAATACCTGACAGAGGAATATTAAAATCATCAGTGGGAGAAAGTATGGAAGGTATCTGTCTCTTATTCAATGAATTCTAATTAAAAAGTAATTACCCTTCAGCGAGGACTCTGCCAGCCTCAGGCCCCTCCTCACACGTAATGTCAGTTGGCTCCTTGGCAAACAGAGGGAGATGAGCTGAGGTGCATATGCATATTTCCTTACATTTTGCCAGTCACTTAGTTCTAAGTAGTGCCAGATCATGGGAAGTCTTCGAAAATAGTTTTATATCATTTTGCCAAGTGGATCCCCAGAAGACGCTGTGGGGGCAGAGGTGCTACACATCTTCTGTTATAATTGACCTGGGCTTTGAGATTTCTCTGTCATGATGTATCCTAGAAAGGTGCATGACGGGAAGAAACTTGTTATTCCTCCAGCAGTGCCAAATGGACAAGATCAAGTAGGCCTGGGACTTGAAAAAAAAGGAAGAAATATTGACAGATAAGTAACCACTCCAGTAAATGACAGGCAGGCACAAGAAGCTTGATTTCCTTGGGGTTCAGAGGTAATCTATTAACCTTAAAACATTTCAGTGCATATTTGATAGTTTCTTTTAAAAAATACAAAAATAGAAGACGTTTAATTGAAATTATTAGGTCTGATTTGATTGCTTTTACTCCTCGCAAGTTAGCAGAGTGAGAACAAAAATCCACCCATGACTAAAAATGCTAAAGCCAGCCTTAACTCAAGCCAAAATATTTATTTATTAGATTACCAAAATTGTATCTGTAATATAGTTCAAGAACATTAAAGGTGTCCTCTGAGAAGCTGTCATTTTTTTATGGCACTGTGACTGGCACTGAAACATTTGTTTTGCAATTCTTTGGATAGTAGCTCATCAACAGACGGGGAAATGCTAGGACAAATTGAGGTCAGTAAGGTGGGCCAACCTAATTAAGAGCAGAATTTGTCTCTTGAGACTACTGCCTCCTTTAGTGAACTCGGTGCCAGCCCAGCCCATTTTGAGGCATGTCCTGGAGCCCAGGAGTAGAAGAACTCTGGTGGGTTCTGACACACCTGGTCACACAGCTGAGACCCAGGATGGAGTGCTAGCTCTCCATGCTGGCATGATCCAGAACAGAAGGAATACAAGTACTCTGGATTTAGGCTCCATTATAGAGGATTTCTGTAACTTTTACTTTGAGATGTTCTCATCTTCCCTCTGTTTGCAGCTGGGAATTCTTTTGCACTGAGAGGTATCCTCGTGGCCAGAAGCAGCTTTGCTGCCTTACCTGAAATTCTGTTGACATTTGGCTGAGGTTCCAGTTAAAAAAATCATTCCTGTTCTCCCCTGTGTGTCTCCCTGCTGAATTCTTGTATCCTGCAAGGCTCTCTGGGTCAGCCATATCCAGACTCATGGCACAGCAACAGCAATGTTGTACATGCCTCAGGCTCTGCTAAAGAGGTTGCTGGAACAGAGAGGGAAGTGGGTGAAGAGGCCAATTTCCCTCCACCTTACAACTCTCTCGACAGCCTACATTCCTCCTACAACCCATTCACATCTTCTGTTGCAGGACCAGCACGAAGAAAAAGCTTTAAAACAGTGGAACACTAAAGAAAACAGAGGATGAATCACCTCGGCCTCACCATGCAGTCTACCTCCAAGCATTCGTAATTGACATCTTCCTAGCTACAGTTTAAATGGATTACACTTTGATCTATCCACCCTTGAGAACAGATTATTTATATGAATTGAACACACAGCACAGTAACTTCCTCCTTTCTTCCCATAAATTTTTTGCATATTTGTTGAAGTCTGTTACACCCCCTTAGTTACTTTCTCTGGGTTAAATTACACCACTCATTCAATCTTCCCAAGTAGATTATGTTTTCCAGACCACTGGCTATTTCTGTTCTTATCCTCTGGACAGTTTCTTATGGATCAGCTACTTCTGGAGATGTGTCTCTTGTTCTGCTGTCACAACAAGCCAAATAAGGTAACAGATGGTCCTGGAAATGAGTTATGTTGATGAAAGAGAGAGCTTTGGTGCTCACTGAGGTTGGTAGAGGCTCACAGGAAAGATGATACAGGTTTGGTCCCACAGATCCATTTTATCAAGGATAGGGTTTAATTCTGGATTGATCAATACCTTCTGGCAAGACCCCAACGTATGCTCACTATGAAGTACATGAGTAATTCATTAAAGTTAAGGAGACACAATATGTAGATTCAAACTTATGCCTGCATTTTACAGAAACAGGAACTGCCTACAACATACCTACAAAAAAATCCCCCAAATGCTGCTTAATATCTCCAATATTTCAGTTTTATTTTTTTTCCTAGTTCTATTTATACATTAATACAATTAAATTATATTCCCTTTCGGTGTCACCTCTTTTTAAATTACATGACACCCAATTCTCATTTATACCAGGACTACTTTTGGCTTGCTATTGATAATAGCATGTAAATTAGATATAATAAAATACACTCTGACCTAAATGTCCCTCTGCTCTGCCATAGTGATGTAACACAGCATTAGTGTAGATGAATCATGGACCTCAACTTTGTAGATCCATTTTGATTTTTAAAGCTTGAGGTCTTAGCATGATACAAAAGCAGGTACAGTTGTATTTCCAGTAAAGTGTTATTATATTCATAATCCCATAATGTACATTTTCAAAAAATAGTAATGTAGGTTTTTCAGTGCATAATTTGGTGGCTTTGGGAATATTTGAAGAAGGAATGTGTTGCATCTGGATTCTGAAATATACCTTAATACCTACTTGCTAATTATTGTTGGGCCATCTGGAATGCTCTGCAGTCACTTTATGTGAGTTCTCTCTTGACCTATCCTACACTTTCCATCAGCTCAGTATGGACACGGTGTTATTCAGTTTTCTCATGCTGTGAGGGGTTAGGTGAGGCAAAGGCTCACAAACCAGTCTTATCCTATCTCCTAATTCTTTTTTTGTCCACCTGAAGTCTCCTAATTGTAACAGTGAAGAACATAATGGAAAAAGTGTATCGATGTGTTTAATTTCAAACAGGCTATATGAACTATCTTTACAATAACTACATGTTTCAATAATTTATAACTATGATGCTATACCTGACAAAATGATTCACACAACTAGAGCAATGTGCACTTTAAGTTTAAAGTCAAGGTCTTCCTTGCTCATTTTAATGACTTCTCTTGTGCACAAGATATTAATATTCCTGTGAGCAAACATAGCACTGACTCATTAATCAATAGGGGCTGGCTCCTCTACATAATAACAATAGCCATACTAGATAATTAACTTTTGTTCCATTTGCTTTAGTTTGTACATAATTTCCAGTGGCTGACACTGGATAATGAAAAGCTTTGCAGATGACAGACACCTTTTAAAATCCTTTTTACGAGTTTTGGAAAATGATCCACACCTACTGATATAAGTAAAATACAATGTAGGTGTCTGTGTGTGTCCATGCCATATTTAAAAGGAGGCAACTGACAATAAATAAAAGATCTAATAAATATTGTAAGGCTTCAGTGAGTCCTGCTGTTAAATTGTAGCATAGCGAAGGATTTGCATTTTCCTGTCATGTAGTTATAAGGCAGACTAGAGATAAAGGTATGTCTACAATTAAATGAGTATTCTAGACAACTGGCAGATTTCCTTAGTCCAGACGGGGTAAGAAACACAGATGTTTCTGCACCAACTTTTTTCCTCAAACACATTTTAAATATTAGGGTAAGTTCACCAAAGATGGCAACAGCAGAAACTCTGCTGCAGCCCCAAGAGACTTACCATGGGGTGGGGTACAGCATTGTCTGTGCCAGAACACAAAAGAAAAGGTAACTTTAAATCCAGTCCTTTCAGTTCCTCATTTTGCAGGATGGCTCCACAGGCAGCTGCAGCGGCACCTTCCAGGAGCCCATGGAGTGCGGCACAGCGGCAGGCACACGCAGCAGGGCACGGCCACTCTCAGGGAGCCACCGTGAGGCGCCAGGGAGGGATGGCTCTTTGCCCAGCTCATCATTTTCTTTGCTTCCATTGTTAGGGATTTTTAGTAATTGGAGATGTTACTTATGCCTTCCTCCTTGAAAGAAAGAAAAAAACAAACAAACAACCCAAAACACAGGGGCAGACAACTTGGTGTCATTAGCAGAGCAGGCTGTAGAGGGAGAAATCTACTGTATGCAGGACTTGGAGGGTTCAAAATCTACTTTTTTTTCCAAAATGAAAGTAAATTTTTCTTTGAAAATAAAAGAAATCTCAAATCACTTAATGCTTTCTTTTGACATTTTACATGTTTAAATTGTTTTCTCATTTAGAATGTAACATAGTGTTAAATAAACCACACATGACTATTTTGAAAAGCAAAAATTGAAACACTGTATTTCATAGATATCAATCTGTCTGACAAATAATGAGTTTCTGCCACCCCTATATTTCTTTCTGATTGATATGGTTGCTGGGCAAGTCAGCCTGGCATTCTGCAGTTTCAGAGATTATGGAAGTGCATTTTCTGAAGAAAATAATGTCCCACGGACTTTTCTTTAGCTGGATACTTAACTGTAGACATTAGTCCTGAAACCAAATGTGCTTATAATCCACTGTAGAAGAAGAAAGTTCAGTATAACACACATATCACTGTTGTCATCTGTGGCTGTTTTTCCTTTGTGATACTGAGCCTTGCAGAGCCAGACATTCAGCTACGTAAATCACTGCAGCTCACTGACACTAACTGAGCTGCCATGATCTGCCCAGATGAAGATCATCCCTTAGATCTGATGTTGATGAAGCATCCTCACAAATGTGAGCATGAACCATTTGTAAAATGTTTCTGCTTTCAGGTTCAAAGATGAAGATAGCTATCTCCCTTATTCATACAAAACACCCCATGCAGAGAATGCCTTGATTAAGCCTTAAATCAAAAGCTAAAGCGTGTGAAACAAAGGAGCCTCATACACCTGTAAGGGGAAAAATGGAGGGTACTGAGTACCTATTTGCATTATACAGTATGTTCTTCAGCAGGAATAAAATATACTGCAAATCCATGGTCCGTCAGCTTCTATATAGAAGAGAAAACATTCTTGTGTTCAAAATTGTGGAAATATCAATATTTCAAAAGGTAGTTTTACGGTTCATTCAAGCACTGATAAGAAATCATTACACTTTTTAAGAATATTGATGATTACAGAGAGCCATTTAATGGAGGGAAAGCTTTTTTTGCAGTTTGAGAGTTTGTGCATGTCTAACTGACTCTTCAAGACTCTTTTGCATGAAACACTAAACACAGTTTTAACCAGATAATTTTTATACCAGTTATAAGCAAACATCTCCACCTTATAGAAATTTCCTTTCTATGTCTCCCCAATGAGTACTGTCAAGTTCTAGACAGAGTCCAATGCAGGAAATATATGAAAAATCAGCACTTAAATCACCTTTTTTTTCGTGTAACAATAGGCTACCCAAGGAGCTGATTTAGTAGATTAGACATTAGATTTGGATATGTAGACCCCTGGATGCAGTGTGTTCACCTCTTTGTCTATCAAGATAGGTCATGAGGATTGTTTCTGTGGCAGCTGTTAGATCCTGCTTGAGTTATTTGGACACTGGGAGAGGAAAAAAAAGGGTGAAAAACGATGTGTAAAAACTCTACCAGCTCCAGTGGCACAAAGCAATGCAAAAGTACCCACTGACCTGCCTAAAAGATCCCTGTCTCCAGTGGGGTTGTGTGGACACTCCCTCCTGAGGCTTCTCCCACTTAGCAGGCTATGGGCTATCCAGGGCAAGAAGGGGAAAACGGTACAGCTGAAAGCACGTGGATAGTTGTGCACTGGCTGGGCTCTGCAAAACAGTGTCATTAAACATGACCTCCAAGGCTATTGCAAACTTCTATGGTATACAATCAACTATTAAGTCAATGAAATCATTTGTATCAAAGACATTGTGATGCTGTCTGAACATGGGAATGGAAAATAAAAAGACAGCCCTGCGTGTACATATGGTCATAGTCCAGTGCAGTTAAGTGTTACTGCTTGGTTTGCTGAAGCATACTGGACAAGCTTTAGAGCTTGTTATTTTTGCAAGAACTACAGTGGGGGAAATAACTGATGTATATTTCAGTAAAAAATACAAACAGAACCAAGACAAATGTCTTGCAGTCAAAAATGACACTCTACGCAAAACTCCTGTGATTACAGAGAAATGTTTCCCCCTGTGAATATTTCCCATTTTTATTCACCTTGATTCTTGCCCCAGCAGACTGGAAGCAGAATTGCAGGCCTCTGTGGAGAGATCCTATTCTCACAATATTTCTAGGCCCCATTTTGCTGAACCAACAGATGTGGATCATTGGGATGACTCTGACAAGCACTAGAACTTGCAGTTTCTTAGTGGCATCCAGAGCCTTTGGGGATTTACTCAACACCAGTGAGAAAAGCTGTGGCAGCCTTATCAGCTGGTATGCAGTAGTCCTCTTTGCTCCCAATTGGATCTGGAAGGCATCATTCACCCCCTGCTCCTGCTGGGCCAGGCATGGCACAGCCAGGCAGAGGCAGCAGGGCACTACTCACAGCAGCTGGCCCTGCCTCCTTGCCAGCTTCCATGTGGACACGAATGCATGGAGATCCCCCGCTGGCGGAGACCTGGCTGCAGAGTCCATGGGGCTTGGTGCCACCTGGGGTAAACCACAAGGGACCCTACAGGCCATCAGGCACTTTTCAAAAAGATCCTGGAGTCCAAAACTGACATGACACCATAGCCTGCCTATGCTCAGCTTCTGTCATATTTATTTTTTTCCAGTTCCTTATTATAACAATATTATGTGAGATTTGATAATACACCAGGCATTTGTCCCCATGTTCAGCTTGAATAAGTGCATTATCTAAGGGAAAAGAACAGAGAAATGTATTTGTTGACTTCTGTACTCTCTAAACTCTTCTAAATTTAAACAGAAGCATTAACACCACTGCCAGCCCCCCACCCAAAAAAACCAAAACCCCCCACCTCACCCCACCCCAAAAAATCATAAATACCAAGAGAATCACTCCATCTGTGGTATTATTACTCACTCTCTGTTTTTTACCAGGTGGAAGGTCAGGCTGCAGATAGGTTCGCTGTAAACAGCAGTAAAGTTACTCTACTGATCTTCAAACTCCTCCTTAAAAAACTCTACTTGGCCTACTACAACAAAAAAAGAGATAGAGATGTTTAGAGAGCTGGCATGCTTAAGACTGCAGGCTTTGGGGCTTTCTCCTGTCCCATCAGAGCTGAGCACATTTCCTTACCCCCCTGCCCTCTTCATGTGCTGGCAGATAGACATCAGCTCTTTGGGGCTCAGAGTTTCATGGTCAGTGCCAACCACAAGCTGGACCCTGTCCATAAATGGGACATGAATGCTACCTTAATATGAAGAGTGACTGGAAATGTTTGGTGAACCAAGTGTGGGATCCTTTTCTCTTGCAGTGCAAACTCATGACAGTGAACCAGTGAGTCTTCCTGAACCAGGAATGAGTTGGGCCCATGTTTTCCAACGTTTGCATCACATACACCATCCCACAGCTGCCAGCTCTGCAGCTGCCACAGGCTGCCTTTAAATATCAAAGCCTGAAGAAGCGGAACTCCTTTGCATTGCTACTTAAACCACCTCTGGGATTGCTCAGATCTGGTGAAGCAGTATTATACTGTTTTATGCAGTGGAAGTCCCAGACCTAAGCAAAAGACCATTAATAGAGAAAACTAGATTTCTATTAATGTGCTGCATCAAGGTACCTCTTTACCAACAGATGAGGACTATCCCTATCCCTTTCTTCTGAAAAGCAAGATAGATGTGTGCGTGTTCTGGGGGTGATCAGGGATTGCAGCCAGATTGCCTGCCCTCCTGGCTGGCTTCAGGCATATTTAGATAGATTCTTACTCTGATTCACACACAGAAAAAACATCTGATTGCTGATAATTAAAAAGAAAAACTAAATAGCCTCTTATCTTTCTGCATAGTTGGTGTCTCCAGAAGTGTCCATGTAAAGATTGGTGTTACCTACCACCAGATGCAGAAACGACAAATGAACATGTATCTCTACTTCATCTATATGTAGCTGCATTAGAATGTGTTGGTTGTTAAGAAAATGTGATACCCTCATCAGGGGGTTTAATACCACTTAAAATTTTACCCAGATAATCCACATCAGGATTAGTGACACTGTGAATTAAGGATTTGGCAGCAACAAATTTGGGTTACCCTCACAAAGGACCATTACAAGAGAATGATCTCTAGACCTGCATCTCTGCCACATCTGCATTAAAAATGTCCTGCTGCCAGTGTTGTGCAAAGAAGCCAATTCTTTCACATGCCAAAAAAAGTTCCAGCCTTAATATAGTCTTATAGGAACTGCTGTAGGATATTAAAGCTATGTAAATCCATCAAGGGTTTTTCTTAACCTGAAGATATTCACTGTCAGGAAATGCATGCCATGCTCTGTTGGACTGGGAAAAGCCCTTTTAGGGACATTCATCAGGGAAGTGAGCCAGATAAGTAGAAGTTTACTGCCTTATCCTGACTCAGTCAATCCTTGAGACAATGTTGTATTTTAGGAACATGACACTAGCATTTTGTTGTGAATTTTGGAAGAAAGGATTGTCTGATTGTCTGTCTTTACCTCCTTTGTCCCAGAAGAGCTGTCCATAAAAAAATAGGCTAAATGTATTTACTTTGCCAATTCTTCATCTGCTGAGAGGCTGTTCTGCAGGCTTCAGACATCTCCTGCAAAGAGATAACACCCCCCCCCCCATGTTTGCACAGTGACAATGTGCACGGCAGCCTGTTCAAAACTAGGCATTCTGGAGGACACCAAGGCGGGTGGGCACATATCTCCTATGACTCCCTGTGCAACAGCTTGGGAGTGACCATTCCCTACACTGAAGTGAGGCATTATTTTATTTTTGATACCTTAAAGCCGGTACAAAGTGCAAATTTTAGGCATAATATGCTGAAACTGAGAAAAGCAGGCACATTTAAATTTTACTCTGGCTAGTTCATCTAATCCCTGCAAAACAGGAGTACTGCCGACATTAATTTTTCATCCAGCTAACTCATATTGAACACACCATCACTAGTTACTTAAAACTGAATCTATTTTTAATAGAAAAATTGATACTGGAATATGAAACATGAAGTAACACATCATTGTTCTGCAAAAGACTAAGCTTTTAAAGATAGCATTGTAGTCTCGAAACAGACTGAAAAAGGTAAAAGGTTATTTCCAACATTAACAGTAATCTACATGTTCACCAAAGCCTAGATCATCTCCAAGCAATAATTATTCCCTGACTGTAGATGGTCTTATTTTGATATTTGCTGTATGTTTATTATTCATCACAGCAGATTATCACAGGATTACTGCAACATATTTTTCCTTTCAGTAAAATCTTATTTTCAGGTAATCTGGACTTTTTTTATCCCCCTTCACAAAATCTGCTTTCATCAGCCTCCAAGACTGACTAATAGCCAGCTACTTCAGTTTCCACGTGATTATCCCTTCTTGCATTTTATATGGAGATATCTAAAACTCTTTTTTTCTGTAGTGCAAAGCACACTTTTAAAATTCATAACCACTGAATGTGTGTGCATGAAAGCAAGAACGGCTGCTTCTCATTCATACTACAGGGCAACCAGCCAGACTTTAAAGGCTTCATAATTAGGGACTTTACCAGATTGTAGCAGAAGATGTATTTGCTTATTTTTTGCTGTAAAGTCAATTATAAATATGCAAAATTCAAAGTGTGAGTGACCAGGCCACACTTAGCAGAAATAATAAGACTGCAGCCAATTAAAACAGAAAAAGGTTGAGTTCTCAGTTTTCTGCCCAGTGTGTTTCTGGTGATGACATAACAACAGCTGTGAACTGCCAAAGTCATCCCAGAGAGGTGGCTCAGTCTAGCCCCTGCCAAAATGAAGGGTTTGCCCTAAAAGCCAAACGTTCTTTCCCACACAGAACTGACAAAATGGTTGCTCAGCATATGTGAATCCTTATACCACACAATCATTTCTTTATAAGAATATCAGTCCCTTGAAGATGCAGCTTAAACAGACAGGACGACAAACAACTTCACAGCATTAAAATCCTAAAATTTGTGCTTTTTATCTTTGTAACAGGACTATCTGGCTATCTTTTTGTTAATTGAACACTTGAAAACTGTAATTGAAACAGTATAAACATTGTTTTTATTCTTCTCATAATATAATCATTACGTGAGAAACACTAAACTAGACATTTGACTTTATTGATCTTTTCATGGACTAACAGTACAGGGAGTCATTTTCTGCCTAGGCTAATTAATTGATAGACTAATTCATTGATCAGGCTCTCCATAGCATAGTTAGTATTGACAAACACTGAATCTTTTTCCATCAGTTGTATTAGTTTGCACCAATTACTTTGTCTGTTTCACTTAAGCAATTATGATAGCTCAAAAGCAACAATCAGAATCTCAGCTGGTATAAATCAGGCTCTCTTCCTGAAGTCAGACAGCTGTGCAGTTTTACTCAGTTTGGTTTTTTGGCTTTTAAGATTTAACAGTGAGCTTTAAAACATCCAAAACAACAACAAGGATATCTGAGGCAAAACCCATCATGTTACCTGAAATATGTTCATCATAGCAATGAATAGTGAACATGTTAAAGTCTTATGTACAGATGCACGACTTTGCTCATAATTTATACACAGCCTTAGAATGCTATCAGGTGCAAAGTAAGGTACCTGTAGACACAAGTAAGCATTTGGAGTCACATAAAAGTTAGATGCTCAATAGACTCCTGTTTTCCATACCTCGGTTATCTGTGAATCAGATCCTAACAATATCCTGCTTCCAAGCAGTCACTGCCTTCCAGATATATGGAACATGGCCATTTCATTATATGTGAAATCTCTGTTTAGACAGCTGTGATTTTTTTAAAAATATTCAACTTACTGAAGGATTTTAGGAGAATATAGTGGTTTGTGCAGAGCTTTCTCACTTCTGGATCACTGCTGAAAGAATGTCTGGATATGGACACTGCTGCTTCATCTGTTGAGCACAGCCAACAAAGACACAGGATCACCAACATACTGACAGTGAAAGAAAAAGAACCATATGGGAATTTAGTAACTTCTGTGAATTTTCAAAACAAAGACTAAATAAAACCAAGTAAATTGAACTGATGGTTCTCTGCATAGAGAACAATTTTCTGTAACAAATTATTTTTCAGGTAACCAGGGGAGCCACCAGAGTACATGGATGTGACACAAGAAGGAGACACTGCAACAATTTTTCAGCTAAGGATGAAGAAATTAGTTTCCTTTCAAAAACAAGCCATCTCTGTCAAGTTGACCAGTGTTGAAAAATATGAGTCAATTTAAACTTTCCATTAATCTACGGTCTGGTTCTCCTAGAGTACTATGGAAAAAGTGGGCCCATGCAGGAAGTAGTGTTTGTGCTTTGGATCTACCTCCCAGCTCTGAATAACTGAGAATTCATTGAATACAGGCATTAGCAGTTAGTCCCTTCTTTTAAAGTCTCCAATCACTTTTTCTCATCTTTGCATGCAAAAATATAAAAAATATTATATACTCTCCAGAGACAGCAGCAATAGCAAGAAGTCATCAAGACTAAGAAAATTTTGCTGAGGCATTTTGCACACACTGCTCTAAACCCAATTACTTCCTGTGCTTGACATGCTCATGGAGGCTTCCTCTTTGATGCATAGTATAGGGTAAAATAAAGTGCACATTCTTCATTAAAATGAGTGTTATTCCCTGGCATGATTAAAAAGAAACTCCTATGTGTGCCCTGTCAACACTATTTCCATTTGCCTCAAACCCATATAGATGCCAACGTACAGGTCACATTTGTAATGTTTTTGCTTAACAAAGAGTGACCAAAGTACCACATCACTTGTGTATGAACTCCATGGGGAAAAGAGGCCTGTGCAGGCAAAAGTGGATATGGAGAAGAGGCACAGTAGAGTATGATCCTCCTAAAAGAATGCTTTGCACCCTTCACACAGCCAGAGCGAGCGATTTGCAACGCACAATTCAATGACATGTAATTAAAATCAATAGAAAATTGACATTACAAACCCAAAACAAATTAAAGCACAAATTTAATCTCCCTTTCTCATTCTGGCATTTGAAATGGAGGATTTGCTATGAAAATATAGTGTAAATAGGCTGATATATATGTACTGGGTATGTCCTAAGCAATCCTTCTTTATGTTGTACAATTACCATTCCTTACCTGTGAAAAGAGATGACCTAATATCTTCTTGGCTGATTTGCAGTATAGAGTAACCAGGCCTGACTCTGATCACATGCCAGTTTTACACAGATACCTTTATCGTAGTGGAATATTTTTTTTTAAGAGTGTCCTAACAATTGAACAACAAACAGCATAATTTCATGCAAGATCAGGTCCTGTGGATCTGATGCCTCAGAAATTTGCAATTTTCCATTTTAATTGTTCTGTTTTTCATAAAGAGTTGTAGAATATGCAAAAGCAGAATAAATCTATCCTCATATTTTTCTTTTTTTGACATGTTATTATCTGTAGTAGTTATATATGTTGCAGGGCAAACAATTTTAAATGTTATTAAACTACATTTTTCTTACCTAAATTCATGTTGTCATGCCTCTGAACACAATATTGTCAAACCTCTAAAACTGCAGAACATCCAGGGAAAAGCCATGTTAATGGTGGTGTTTTTTCCTGCTGGAAACATCATCAGCTCACAGCTTCATGAGACCCAGCTGCACATTCCTCTTGTTTACATGTGAGATCAGGTGCCTTCCATTTATTACCCAGTTTATTTTTTTCAGAATTGAGGACCTAAAACATATGAGGATGATATGGCCTTTAGTAACCAGTGACTGGGTTCTCCAGTGACTCGTGGGGTCAGGATGGATAGACTGACCTTGGCATTGTTAACATCAATAGAACTGATCTCTGGTTCACCTCCCTGAATTCTCCCAGACCAGTGTTCCATCACTGGTTGTCCTGGATGCAGTGAAGTCTTGTAGAGCTTCCAGCATTTTCCAACTGGTCTGTCTCACTTCAAAAACTACTGAAAATAAAACCTTCACATAGAGACAGTAAAGTCTGGTTAATGTCAGATACAGCATTTTTCAAGTGTAGCATTATTACTGATAAGCATGTCTGTGCATTTTGAGTCAATCAACTGTGGTCTTTCATATACTATTTAAAACATTTTTTTAAAAACTAAACAAAACCAGAACTGATTTTTTTCACATTGAAATCATTTCATAACTGACAACTGATAGGGTCCTGAGCAACTTGATCTACTGGGGCAGGGGGTTCAGTACTAGATGATCTTTAAGGTCCCTTCCAACCCAAGTCATGCTATGGCTTAGTATCTGCAAATTAAAGATTTTTATTTCCCACTCCAATCACAATGAGCAGACTCTTCTGTATAGTTCATGCTATGATCTCTTACCTCCTTTGAAACATCTGCTCTTGGCCCAGGTCAGAGTTAAGACATGGTTGATGTAGGATGATTGTTTCTGTATTTCTAAGGCTTTGGCCACAAGGTCACCTCCTGCCATGGACAGAAATGGCAACCACCTGTGGCACCACACTTGCAAACCCATGGTCATTGAAACTGATTCTTGACAGTACCTGGACTACCCTACAGCAGATACTTGGATATACAGGCTTGTGCTGCTGCTGCCACCAAAGAAACGACTCCACTATATTGTGTTGGAGACACTTCTGGCGGACAGAAGCCAGCTCTGCTCCTCTGCCTTCCTCCACCTCCTATGGGATGTGGGACTGGGCTGCCACCTTGCCCCACACCCTCGTTCTTGGGGTGACAACATTCAAGTTTGCCAGCCTTGCTGAGGAGCTTTGAGCCAGCTTTGGCTGTCACATAGTGTCTCCAACTCGTCATTTAGCCCATGGCTGTGAAGTGCAATAGTCTAAGATTTGGAAAGTGTCCTACAGAGGACTGGGTGACTTAGGTTATATCTAGTTTTTCTGCTATGTCTTTGTTCAGGATGTGTACAGAACGACTCCATCTTCATTCACAGCAGGAATGAAACCCTTTCATCTTACCCCAAGGAAATCTTAGGGTCTAGCTTCATGCTCCTCAGTTACAATCATGGTCAACAGAAACCATTTTTCCCCTTTTTTTTTCTTCTCTGCATAATTTAAAAATACTAAATTTTCCTACAAACCAACAAATTACCTATAGAATCTGACATGAAATTCCAAACTTAATAATTTCCAGTTCGTGATTACAAAGATTTACTACCAGTTGTTTGAGCAGAAATCACAGGCCACCAAAACCACCAAATGTTTAAATCAATTATATCTCAACATATTACAGTCCACATGCTTCAAAACTATGCTCAGAAGCTGCCAGAAAAGCAAGATGATTTGAATGTTTTATTTACTACTGTGGTTTTCACCAGAAAAGTTAATTCTGTCTTCAGAGTGACAGTAAGAAGCAATTACTGAAAAAGGTACACTGTTCTCTAACTTAGTTTTCAATAGTCGATGAATTAAATGGCAAGTGTTGATCACACTAGGTCACAGAAAAGTCATTTTGGTAGACTTCTGCTCTCCTCTGATAAGTAATACAGTGAACAAGCATGGTCCTACACAATGTCTGTTCATGCAAAACTTGGTTTCTTATTATCGTTGAACACAGCAGAAATCTGTCTCCTTAGTCTGAGCAACTGTTTCTCAATCAATAATTAAGTAACTTTAAGGTCTAGATCTATACAAAGATATTGATATTTTCACTGAAAATGAATCAATATGAACAGGGTAAAGTATCTGAGTAAGCCTTTTTAATGGCAGTGTTTTGGCTGTGAGAAGTAAATTAATTGATTAAATGAATGACAAATATTGGACAACCAAAGTACATATTTTCACACTTTCACAAATCTTTTAAGTAATTAATTTAAATTCTTTTGTTTCCATCTTTTTTCCAACTTCTTATTGTCTTAATAGAATTTACAGGCCTTCCTGTGAGTATGTAATGCAAGTTATGTCTTTTTTAATTTTACATAAATAAGTAGAGGTCAGATGAATTGTAGCAAAGGAGAAGAGCAAGCTGAGATTTATGGAAGGAAGGGCTTGTTCTGGGTGATAGACTGTAAGGGATCCTGCTGAAAAGGCCACAGTGAGAGAGAGATGGACTGTAATGGAAGACTGTAATGGAAAAATCCCGTCAGAGATGGGAAGTGGTAAAGGACAGGTAAATACATTCTCACCTATGGTTTGGTGGACAAGAAATAGTTCTGGATAGGTCTTTCCTACCATCTTCTTAAAAAACATATTTGCAGGAAGTCCAAAGTAGTAGAACTGGACACAGGACAAAACTTTCTAGCAGTTCCCACAGAGATGCCTCTACTTCCCAATGCCTCAGTTTGCTTCCACAGGCACCCTGATGTGACCAGAGTATGGCCTTGTGCGAAGGCTGTGCTCTAGTGCAAAAGCAGAAGTGCCCCGTCTTCTGTGGGTGAATTTGCAGCAGTTTGATGCAGGTTTGGCCTTAGGGCTCAGGCCATGAAAGCACTGATTCTCTCCCAAGCTCTGATGCTTTTACAGCTCTCTCTAGAAACAACAGCAGAAGCTGCAGGCCAGCAAACCCACTCCAGTGATTCACATGACACAATAAAGTTCCAGAAATCACTGAGCCTCCAGGATTTACTCTGCCTCTAGAGCTTGATGACAGTGAACATTCTGCAGCTTCTTGAAGTAGGACTATGTCTGGAGGGCCACAGGTTTGAAAAACTCCCCAGCAATGGGAAAACCACTGCTGTCTGCTGGTGAGATCACTGAGGCTGGGAGAGTCTTTCGTGCCACTGGGAACAGAAAGGCAGCAAGGGGCAATAGTGAAGAGACCCGGAGACACAAAAGGGACTCTTTTTTTCCACTCACACTTCTATCTCATGTTGTGAGCTAAGAAATTCCTTTCAAAGCAATGCTATTTTAATTGCTGGAAACAGGTACAGTATAGCCTCATCCACGGTCATCCCAAGAATGAGAAGGGAATAGAAACCAAAGTTAGGGAGCCACTCTTCAGGTATGTTTGCTGTGCAAGAGAGGGGAGAAATGCAAATGGGTAAGCTGGACAGCAGAGATGTCTTTATTTCTCCATACAACTTTCTAGTGACGGTGAAATGAACTTCCCTCATTTCCCTAGCCTTTCTTTTTCCATCTTTGTTCCCTTTTACCCTTTTCTCTGTTTTTGAGTTCATAGGTTTTCCCATTAAACAATGATTTCTTTAATTGTAAAGAAGCAGGTCAAAGAAACCTAAGCCTTGCACTGGCTCTTTGTCTGTATGCAGCTATCAAGTGGCAGCTTGGGCCACTACTTTTGCTGCTGGTCATAGAATAATTCTTCACTGCCCCATAGATCCTGCAGGCTATTGTTGGGACTTCAATTTTCTGAACATATTTTTGAGTTGTGTGTCTTTTTCATTATTATTATTAAATGGAAAAACATTCTCATCTGTAAAGGTTGAAACTCCACTTTTTTCATCTGTCTCTGTCCTTTTTGAAATTGTAGGTCCCCTGTGGTGTGCAGCTCAGAAGTGTTCACTTAAATGTATTGGTAAGGAAAAAAAAACCCAAGAAATGTAAAGAATGAATGTGTGACAGAATGGAAAATACTGAACTACAATAACTATCTCTAAACTGCTCAAAGAAGTTGCATGATACAGGCAGACCCCACTCATAAATAAATATTAATCTGCCTTGCATTTAAAATTGAAAATTAATGTTGGAGAGGGCACACAATCCATTTCTCAGTGTAAAAATGTTTTCCCCTTTCTTTTTTTAATCAGCATTCAGCACTTTGAAATCACATGTCCCATTTTAAGCACTTAAGATGTGACTGGTTTGGTTATTTTTAAGAAAATCCTATTTAATATTTATGTAACAAAATCTGATGATTCTTGATGTGTTTCAGTTTTAATCAGAATCTAGTATCATGATTCTAGTAAAAATGTGTGCCTTTGTAGCTGTTCAACATGGCACAAAAAATGTCTAGCAGAGCAGACAGATATGACTTCCTTATCCCCAAAATGGTAAAAGTCACATTGCCTGACACTGATTAAACTTTGTTATTCTTAGAGCACAACCTATGAACTAACTACCCAACATTTACAGTTCCCCAGACTGGCTGGAATATTATTTCACAGACACCCAGATCTACAAGAGCAGCAGGAAAGAAAATTAAAATCAAAGCAGTGGGAGAAAATCTAGATGAAACATGAGATGTTAGCTCTCAATTCGGGGCGAGGAAATTTTGCCTTGCACAAGGTCTGTTCCCACCCCATGTGTGCATCTAGATAGGGCAAGTGTGAGACCCTTTCTACCCACTTCCTAACAGAGCCTCAGCCTCCAGCTGCAATGCTGAATTTGGAAAGGATGCATGTTGAGTGCAGCTTAGGTCCCCTTGCACTTTGACTTCCCTAAATCTATGCTCACTCAGTAATATATGACACTAAGGGATTCTCCACTGTGCTTGAGAGCAAGACCCTGTGCTGCACCTTTGCTCTACCACCTGGGCAGTCCCCATCTCCTTTTGGCTGCTGCTGAAGGCCAATGCACATTTGCAAAACTCTGCACTGCCACTTGTCTGGAAACACAGAGATCACTCCCTCTTGTTCTCCACGGCTGGGCCAAACAGCTGAAGTTTTTGGGGCAGCCAAAAGCACAGAATCAGTTTGCTGAGTGCTTGCAACAGCAGTAGTTATCACCAGTACAAATTTTACTGGTGACACATCTTGGTGTCTCGGTATGAGAGCAAAATGTGGAACTCCTCCAAGCACATCATCTCAGCTCAGCAGGCCATAGATGTGGCAAGAAGCCCTCCTAATGTGTTCCACTCTGGTGGACAGCTTTGGCATCCCTGCTGAACCCTAAGGGCAGCCTGAGCCCAGCCTGAGCTCAGAGAATTTTAACATCCCATCTCCTCTCTGCAGCAGGAAACAACTGCACCCTCCCAGGGACTATCTCTAGCCTCCTTCATGTTTGACCCTGGCACTGCAGTGGCAGCTAAAATGCTGGAGGGAGGCTGCACAGGAAAATGTGCTGGATGGTGCTCCAACTAGAGGTTTGCTTCTAAGCAGGGAGAGCTGTGACATGACATGAGATAGCGGGTGAAGGGCAGCTGGATCCCCTTGCTGTCACAAATCAGCGAGAAAGAAGGAGTAGAAGTGGATGTAAAAAACACATTGAGGGGCATGAAAGAAAACGTATTGCCCTGGATTCTATCTATATGTTCATAGACTTGCCTCCATGGGGGATTTCTGATCATCTCAGTTACGGCCTTCTCAGCTATATGCAGATCTTTCTCACCACCTGTCCCCCATCCTGTGTGTGAACAAATGCTAATGACAAATGAATTATCTGGTCATTTTTCCTGTTCTTCTTTGTGGAGAACAGAAAATAGCATAGTATGAGTGAAAAACAATTTTAATAGTTCCTGTAAAATTCATGAAAACAATGTTTCTTCATTGTACTTCAAACATGGTTCTCTGAGTTTATAAACAGCTTTTGTTTTTAGTCAAATGAAATACTGTGCAGCAATACTTTAACTCTCCTTTGCCAGATTATCAGTTATTTCAAGCAAGTGTTAAAATCTCCATCACTGGCAAATGAATTATATTTTGTTTGTCAAACTTGCATCAACATGCCCATCAAGCTGAGCTGGAAAAGACTCTTTAACAGTGCAGCATAGGTGCTACTGTTTGTGATTGTAAATGCACCCAAATCTAAATTTTGCAGCTATAGGGATCTCTTGCTCTGCAAGAGGTTTTTATTTTCAGACAGACTCTCAAAATAGTTTGCCACATTACAGTATATTTTTAGTCCTTCTAAGTTCTGTTAATTAGTAAGCCTGATTCTCCCAGACATTACTTCTGCTTCATCTGATAAATGTGAATCTCTCATTTATGTGGCTTCCAAAATACTCAATCAATTACAGCTACATAATAAAGGCTGGAATACAACAAGTAGAGTTCATCCTGTCTGGGGGAAATAAGGTGGTTTAGTTTATCCCTTCAGGTTTCTTTGGGCCTCATTCTGTGATGAGAACAAGTTTCCTCCATTATTTGTCAATATGCAAAGCGATACTGACACAAAGTCCTGACACATTAATAATTTCACAAAGTATTTGAGAGAACTACAGTGACCACTCACATACATTTTCTGCTTTGTAAGCAATTCAGGCTCATTCCTTTATAGGGTGTGGCTGTTGCTTCAGATGTGGGAAGAGTATTCCAGAAAGACAGTTCTGCCTATAAATGAGAAAGAGCAAACTTCAGTAAGATCACTTACACAGATTGGTGTTAATACTTGCTGTAAGAATGTACTTACATTCAGTAGTCTGTAATGGGGGAAAGAAAAGCAGCACTAAGATGTCTTATATATAGAGAGACATCAAAATCTGCCCCGTTCATTTCTGTCTAACCTAAAGAAATGGACAAGATAATACATCACATAAATTTTACTGATGAATGTCAAGACTTTGATACAATGCAAACCCATAGAATGCACTGTAAACAACATCAATCTTTCTAAAGGCAATGCTGAGACAAAAATATTATTACCATATCCAAGGATGGAGACAGTATATGTGCTTAATAACGTAGAAGAGCCATCCCTACACAATTTTAGTGGGGAATCGAAACTTTCTTAACCACCTTTTTTTTTTCCCAGGGTTTCTAAAGGAAATAAATTCATCATTTATAAACCCAAATAATATTTGGTGAGAGAGAGTGTGCTGGCAATCTGGAGAAAAAGGAAGACAGTTTGGGATGGCAGCTGACCTGAGAGGGAGCTGCACGTGACCAGTGCCTCTCAGGGCAAAAACACCTCAGTCATACCCAGGGCAAAGTCTCCACTGACCACCACCAGCAAACTTTATGAAGTTTTTCTCCATTCTCTTTTGACTTGTGGCTCTTATTTATCTCAATAAAAATCCACCAGTTCAGAATACCTAGCAATGCCTCATTTCTGCTTAAAGTAGTAACCAACAAATCCAAGCAGGCAGAGAGACTGTTCTTGAAATCACAGGTGACTCTTCCTAATATCTAATATAAACCTACTCTCTTTCAGTTTAAAACTATTCCTCCTGGTCCTGTCACTACCTGCTCTTGCAAAAAGTCCCTCTCCATCTTTCCTGTAGGTCTCCTTCAGGTACTGGAAGGCTGGAATTGGTCACCCCAAAGCAACCTCTTTTCCAGGCTGAACAATCCTGATTGTCTCAGCCTTTCCTTGTAGGAGAGGTGCTCTGGCCTCCTCTGGGCTCACTCTAACAGTTTGATGTCCTCCCTGTGCTGGGGACCCCAGAGCTGGATGTGGTGCTCCAGGTGGGGTCTCACCAGAGCAGGAGGGGCAGAACCCCCACCTCACCTGCTGCCCACGGTGCTCTGGATGCAGCCCAGGATACAGGCGGTTTCTGGGTTGCCAGCGCACATTGCTGGGTCGTGTCCAGCCTCTCATCCCCCAGCACCCTTGAGTCCTTCTCAGCAGAGCTGCTCTCTCTGTTCATCCCCCATCCTGTGCTGTCACCAGGGGCTGGTGCAGTGCCTTGCACTTGCTCTTGTTAAACCCCACGAGATTCCCACAGACCCATCTCTCAGGCTTGTCCAGGTCCCTCTGGATGTCATCCCATCCTTCAGGTGTGTCATCAGCACCACTCAGCTTGGTGTCATGTGTGAATTCCCAGAGGGTGCACTCGATCCCACTGTCTATTCATTAGTGAGGATGTTAAATAACACTGGTCCCAGTACTGACTCCTGAGGGACACCACTTGCCACTGATGTCCATCGGGACTCTGAGCTGTGACCACGACCCTCTGGATGCAACTGTACTACTCTCTGGAAATTTGCTTCCAAAGAACTATTGAGGAATCTTGGACCTAAATGTAACCTTTTTTAAAGTAACCAGTGGAATGTAAAGAAATACAAACATTAAAGTCAGGGAAAAAGTGTTATGTTGCCTGTGAGAAAACAGTGAGGTGGGAATACCAGTCCACCATTAAATTATTTCTGAGCTTATTTGTAATCATAGCATGGACCAGACACAAAAACATTTCCCCTTTTCAAATAAATGAAGGACACACCCCACTGTGGTAGACCCTGACAGGGATTTTTTTTCATCTAGCTTACCTGGTGCCTTCTTGCTTCTTTTGTGTGTGAAACTCCCACCAATGTGGAATATGGAATGACAAAGTGATTTACTTGGGAAAGTATAAGACAAAAATTTACCAGAAGTTTTGAAATAAACCAAGCTCTTCCTTAGAAGATAGAACACAGAAGAGAGCTGTGTATTTGGAAGAGTAAAGTCAGGAGCATTAAAAAGCTTTACCCTTATTTTAAGATTGCAGGCAGTTTTGTGTTTATAGACTGCTCATAGTCTCCAGATGCTCTCAAAGACTTTGTTTTGCTTCTCCCATCTCTGTGGGCTCTGGCCTTGATGTCTTTTGGAGAGAAGGGCAAAACATTTTCTATATTTTAGCAGATCAGAATTAGTGCACAGCTTTTACACCTACCCTTCTGAGATAAAACCTCTACTAAACCTCTACACCTGCAAACAAGAAATTCTGCTTTTCAAATGTACTAAATCCAGCTCTGAGTTTGTGGCCCAGATTTGAGACTAACATGCTGTTTGATTTCCCTTAACATGACTAGACCCATGAAGTGTGCATGCGTGTCCATGTGTCCCCTCTTGTACCCATTTCTATTGCATTTCACATTTCTGTCAATATAGCCACCAATATTTGAATCCACTGATAGAACTGATGCAGTAATTGCAAACAGCTGTAAAGTATTACTCATCTTGCTAATCAAAATGACTTTCTGCTAAATAAACCATGAAAAAAGCTTTTCCACCATCAGTGAAGTGGAGTGGAAATGATACAGACTGTAAAGAGTCCACCATGGAAGTAAAATCAACAGATCAAGTGTTCCTACAACAATGATTCTACGTGTTAATGCACATTTCCAAAATTGTTATAGAAATTTCTCTATGTTTAGGAAAATGAATTTGTGTAACAACACAAAGGTTCCTCCAGGTATTTTACGTGATACCACCAGATACACAGAGCCTTGAAGAACTGCTTTATGGTTTCTCAAGATTCATAAGCCAAGGGGAGATAATTGCCCCATATGGTTTTGCTAGATGTTCGTTACATGCTATGCTATCTTATTCAAAAAATCCCCAAAACTCAGAGTACTATATATCCACATCAAACATGTCAAAGGGACTGTTTCTGAGCTTATGGCAAGCATGGAAGAGGCTGGTTTGAGGAAAAAAAGTCATTCCTAAGTAAAACTCACGACTGAGAACTTAGTCTTTCATTAGTCTGTCCCCTAATGAAAAAGCTCCTTTTCTAGCTCATTGTGCTTCAGTTATCCTATTTTCTAAGTCATATTCTTTAATTCTTAAAAATGCTATTAGAAAAGATATCATCTCTGGTTATATACTCTTCCTCTATTCCCTTATGCCACTTAAGCACTTATTGCTGTGGGCCACTCCAGTATAAAACACTCCAGAGGAAACAACTTAGCCCTGAGTTATTTCTCTCACTTCTTTGGGTCACACTGAATTAGGAAGTAAGCAATCTTCTCCCACAGCTTTCTGGTACCATAAATGATTTGCTGGGAACCTCAGCTCTTCTATTATGAAATGTAACTAGAAGTTAAAAGGCATATAAATTACAGATGTGCTAATTTTGTGAAGCATGATGAACTTCCTACTACCAAGTTTATATATCTGCAGAGAGGGGAACAAGAGGGAAGAGTAAATGAGATACATATCTGATTATAGTACAGAATTAAAAAGAGTAAATCTACTTCCTCTCTGAAATACTTCATGTTCTCCAGCACTGGATGCAGTCTCCACCAAAGGAACTCAGCAAGTTCTCTAGATCAGTTGCCTTTCTGCCCCAGTTTTTCCTGGTTTTCCTTCCTTGCATCTTTTTCTTTGCCTTCAATTTTTTCTACTCTCTCAGTCATCTATGCACAGTCGGTGCCATGGCTGCAGCAGCAGGACCTGGTCACATCCAAGAAACCCCAGGAGAAGCTCTGCACAGCTACAAACTACAGCATCTCTGCCACAGACAAAAGAGATCACAACAAGGGAGCCCAAGGTTACTGTCTAGGCTAACATAGTCTACAGGGTGACATAATCCTCACTATTAAAAGGGTTGTTGTAAGGTTATGATAAAATAAAGTGATTTCTCCCATGATAACCCACTTCTTGAGGATGAGAGAAAGCATCAGAAGAACTGCTTAGAAAGCCTTGACCAAATCACTCTGATATATTAATTTATCCCTCTTGCTCTGCCCACTTTCCTCACAGCTGCTTGATTTTTGAGCAAGGAATGAAAATGGAGAAACAGGCACTGTTTCACTAAAAGCTACATCCTTCTGATGAAGCACATCGTGTACAGAGGACATTAAGTTGTGTCAGAAGCAGTGAACAAGGCTCAGACAGCTTCACATTTTCAGCTCCTCTCCAACCCTTGGCAGCAGCATGCAGTTTTCATTCACCCATCGACATTTCCATCCTACTTGTGGTTGCACCAGTTGCAGTTTTCACAGCTAATGAGTGCATCTTCCCACAGTTACTGGTAGTAGCAGTATGCCTGTTTCACAAATAAACAGAAGGCTACAAAGACCTTTCTGGGTGAGTGAACTGCATTGCAGTCATCATACAATCCCTCTCAAAGAACTGAAGCTGCACCTTAAGTACACTAACTGTGCTTGCCCTTGATACCCCAACTGGAGGCTGTCCCACAGACAACATTACTGCTCAGTCAGCTGCATCCTTCCCATTACAAGCCTAAGATTATCCATTCCTTCTTTAGTCTAAGGCAACAAGACTTAGAATCATATGGGTTATTTTTGCAGGCAGCAAGGCAGCAGAGCCAGGCCAGAATCTCAGCCTCTCAAGAAGCAGCAGGTTTCAGAGCTTTTTATAACCTGCCCTCATGCAGGTTTTCAAGAAAGCCATGCACAGCTCTCAAACGTCAGCACAGTTTCTAAGTCAATGTGCAGCAATGTGGGGTAGACAATTTTTGATCAATTTCTCTCTGTCTACAACTCTCAAAATAGGCACAATGGTCCTTTTCTTTTCTCTGCCCATTAAAATATATACCTTTCACTCTGCAGCCTATAAGCTGACTCCCATTGTTCTGAAAAAAATTTGGAAATTCCATTTCTCACTCCTTACAGCTCCTTTCATGGTTATATCCCCATCATATGCCAAATCCAGCAATTTTCTCCCTCAGAGTTTGAGTTCTCCTACTAGAAGTTTTCAAGATGTAAGATCCACCTTAAAGTGTGAGAACTGAATGAATGATCTCTGACCACGGAGAAATGTGAGATGATAGTTCTGAGACAAGCTAAAAAGCAAGAGTAGAACTTGTTTCTGAGACAGAAATGGGGAGCAGCAAAAGGAAAGGAATTTCTGGGGAAATATTTCCTTTGGGCAAAAAAACCCTGAAAGCTATAACACAAAGTACTTTTGTCTCCTGTTATTGACTTACTCTTTTGTCTCTCTCTTATTGAGAGCCCAAAACTGATTGCGAGAAATACAGGGACAGTCAGAGTAAGACTGTGGTGGTCTTCATTTACGAAGAGCTTCCCCACTGTGGAAAAAAAAACAAACTGAGAACTTCCCTGAACTGAAGAAGCAGCAAACCCTACACATTGCCAGCGTGGCACCCAAGAAAAAAAGATTACACAATATGCCCTTGACAGTCCATTAGCAATATTTGTGCTCATTACCAGTGAGATGTGTTTCACGTGAAAGAGCCACTTGGGCAGAAGGGGCACTTGAGGTAGTTAAGAATGTATTTACATTTTATAGAGCCATTGATGCCCTCATGTCCAAGGAACCCATATTAAAAGTGTGCTCAACGTGTTTTCCTATCAATAAATATTAAAATGGTTAATCTGCACTTGGTCTGCTAGCTGCCTGCCATGGCTGCAAGCTGTTAGCAAGCAGTAAAAAGCAGACAAAAGAATGTGTCAGACCAGAAACCAATGTTTCAATCTATTTCTTTTTTCTGGGTAAGTTTCCATTTATCATGTGGTACACTCTCTTTCATGAATGAAATATAGAATCAAAAAAATTGAAAAAGTCTCTAAACTGTAAGAAATAAAATAGGCTCTTGATTTAAATGCACTCTTAACTAAAAAAAAAATTAGCTTGGAGTGATCTTTTATTCATTCAGTTCTCAAACATTTCCCTATCCTGAAATCATCTTTAAGTGCAAAACACATCCAATCTTATGTGTCCATTTATTTAAGTTCTGCTGGAGCCTATTCTTACTCTGGGTTGTACCAGTGTGTTCTTTCTAGACACAAGCCCAGGAACAATAAACAGCAATCTAAACTCATCACAAAATCACCTTAAGAAATGCAGAAAGTAACAGGAATTAATCAGCTGAACAGGCAGTCTTCCACTGCAACCCTTGTTATTTAGACAAGTGCAGCTAATATACATAATGTAGCCATAAATAATTAAGTAAAATAAATTACAGCCCAACAAAGTCCACATTAAACAAGACAGGCCTCTCTGAAAGTCATGCGGGACTTACTATGTGAAGATCAGAGTAAAAAATGAAAGAGCATGGCTCACATGATCTGTCTGTTGCTCTAATTTTTGAAGATGATACCTAATCATTGTAGAATTTCTTGCCTAAGAGAGCTGGACCATGCTAGAACTGCTCTGAGTCATAAAAGAGTATGAAAATGAAAAATGATAAAGAAATGAGCGTGTACATTTTGCATCATGCTCATGTGGTAACTCTTACTGTCATGACTCACAAACCCAACCCAGAAAGAAGAAACTCCACCTAGAGCTGTAAATTCTGGTCAGCTCAATTATTTCACATGTTGCAGCCTGACTTAAGTTATTCAGAGCAGAGAAAGGCAGATCCCTGATGCACCCTTCCATAGTGCTGGACAGGGTGAAAATAATAAATTGGTCATTGGGAAACGCTGGATGCTTCCTGGATAAGAAACAGCGTATTTCATATTCTTCTCTCATAGCTGCCTCTTGATGGCAGTAAATGGTTTTGCCATAGCTGTCATACCTCAGCAGAGAAGTCCTGCAAGCAAAGGAGAGTCTATTTCCACTCCCTTTGACATTACCTTTCTTCCATGGCAGCTGATGTCCCACACCCTCCTGGCTCACAAGCCGCAACAAATAGCTCTATAATTTGTCAGTTTTTAAATACTACTGGGAGCCTTTTGCTGAAAACCATCAGGCCACATTGACCTAGACCTACTGGCAAGTCAATAGTTAGGAAATCACTCTGTTTTCCCCAGATAATTACACTGGGTCCCAGGAGTGGAGATGTGGCATTTCCAGTACATCAGAGTGCCTTTCAGGAGAATCACATCAGGTCTTGATGTTGCTGACTGTCTGCTTCTCCCATAAGCACTTGATAATCTTAAAAAAAAAAAAAAGGTGCCTTTTGATGCTCCCACTTCTATTAAAAGAACTCAGCAACATCTCTATTTCCCTATCCAGAATAGGCTTTGTGGCCAATGGAGTGGAGGAGTCAATGTTAGAGGCCTTCTCTTTTTCCACAGAAAGATCAGATTCTCACACCCTACAGATTTGTTCCTTTTCCTTTTGATTAGTCTGTTGTAAAGAGTCTGTGGCTTGATCCCCAGAAGTGCAGCTCTTGCTGAGGTCAGGGCCTCTGAACATGTGAGTCTTGATATCTCAGTCTTGAAAAGGACATGCATGCAGAGAGAAAAGGAATAATAATTAACCAACTGCCTTCTAAATGTAGAAACTATTGCCCAAAAGTGGAGTTATGGTGCCTGCTTGGACTGCTGCCCAGCTTATTTCCTGGCTGGTTGGAGAGAACAACACAATTTGCACAATGAACATGGTGCTTTGGGAAGATTTTCAGTCCAAGTAAATGATCTTGCACAAGTAACAAATGTCTTTCTGATGATAATTCAGGACTGCACTGGGTCCAGCAGCTGCAGCCAACAGTGAGAGGCAATATGGAGCTAACTCAACCCTCAAGCAAGAGAATGGAACAACATTTCTGAACACACATTCAGCATTACCCATTTTGGACAGATACTGAGACAATTTTCTTATGTATCTATCAGTTTTGCTGGTCAGCAAGGTTGCATGGATGCACAGGAAGCTGCCTTCCTCTAGGAAAAATCCTAGCTCCTGAAGTGCTGCCCACTCTGGAGCAATGGGTGATAGGAAAGCACTCCATATTACACACATACACTATGTGCATCAAGAGTCCTGCACCTGGGATTAAATGAGTTTCCCCAAACTTTAACTGAAGGACCCCTTCAGGACTCTGGACCCACCACTTGCACCAAGCATGGCTGGATCAATATCCTGTCCAGAGCTTTACAGGTCATGACACTGGATATTGCAAATTACTGACAGTTATAGAACAGTTAAAGAACAGTTATTCTGAAAGCTGGAGACTGCTTATTTGTCCAGGGGTAGTGATGAACGGGAACCGAAGCTATTAGATAGAATGAATCAGATTGGGGGAGGACTAGTGGGTGAGGGAGCCATTTTTGGTAGGGGTATCTGGATACAGGAATAACTCTTGCTTTAGATTCTGAAACTTGTTGTTATTCTATCTAATAATTCATATAATGGCATAGGTGAAGATTCTTACAGAATGTATTTTTCTAGGTACAGTGAAATTGCCAGGCTATCTTGCCAGAATTTATTTCTGATTTGTTCAAGGAAACCTACCAACTGAAGATTCAAGACATATCTCTGTCAAAAGAGATTTACATTACCCCTAAGCATTTCAATTATACACATCAGGCAGAACTGCAAATTGTAAGATATGCATAGATAAATCAGATAATATGTGGCAAATAAGGCATATAGCAGCAACATTAGCTTGCATATCAGAATCTTAAAAAGCAGATGCAATTAATAGACAAGACAAAGAAATAAATATCTTGTGAACCTTTCAAAAGGCCAACCACATTATTTTAATGTTGTTTAACAGTAACACTTAATAAAGGGAACATCATGATTGTGTGAACTAAATTTTCAGTCATAATGAATGCTACAAACTTAACCTCCCAAGTTTAAATAGGGTACAATGCCTTGGGAGAGATGCAAGAGAAATTATTTGATAAAGGTGACGGTTTTTCACACCTGAAAATAATGTTTTTCTACCAGGCTCTCTTGATCAACTGTCTGTAGCCACACATTAAAGATAAAATCTCAAGACTTACGGTGTATACTTGTCACTACTTGCATAACTTAGTAGGGAGAGAGGATCACAGAGATTTTGAACATAATTTCCTACACTACAGGAGATTAAATAGACTACATTTGAAGAAGGGAAAAAGCAACTCTGGCCCCTGGATAGCAGAAAGTAAACTTCAACCAGTTTCTCCATCATTTATTCAAGAAGTATAGTCTTGTCTCCTACAAAATTTAGGCATGAGCAGCAATTTAGGCATGTGCAGCAAGGATGAGTATTTGATTTAAACAATTAATTACACAGGAGTGGATTTCTGTTATGGTTTTCCTGGCACAAACTAAAATCATTACATAAATCAGCTGGAGAGTGGCAATTTTACCTATATAAAGATTGATCGAACATTCACAGCTAGAGTTTGCTCTGTTCCCCATACTCATCAATATAGAAGCAGCTGTGATCTGAAAGCTTTTCTGGGGTAAAAGGCAACACTAAAGAGCATGCTGGAAGAAAACAATCACTGTATCAGAGCTATTCCCCAGATCATTGTTCTGTGCTACAGCTCCTTTTTCATCTATCATGCTTTCTCTGATTGCTATTCATTTCCTTATTTAATGAATATTGTAATGATACAACACACTTTAAGGTGCATTGAGGGTTTTTTAAAATGTATGTTTACCACTATATATCCTGAGAGAGAATATTAGCAGCTCTATTAAGTGATGATCTCTTGTTACCATGATAAATACGTATTCAATGGTAGATTTAAAGTGAAACCCAGTGTATATAACTCACCAACAAACCTAAATCATGTATCATCCATTTGAAAACTGTCACCTTTTCCAACAGATAGGAACTATTTTCCCAGTGTCTGTTGCTTATTATACTCTGCTTGTCAGAGGGACTATGTCATCCCAGCATTTCCTATAACAAAAGAAAAACATACAGTCCAAAAAAAAAAAATACATATCCAAAATTTACGCAAAGAGGGTGATCATTAATGAAGACACTCAGATTGAATAAAGCAAAACAATTTGTCACCTTTTAATGATTTAACTGGTTTCTGTTCTTATTATACACACGTATTCTTATGTTAAAGCCCTGAATCCTATGCTGGTAAATACAGGGTCAAGGGCACTGGTCCTACTGTAAGTGGCATGTAAGGACTTGTTTTGAACAGTCAGTGGTATTTAGAGATTGTCTGGTTTCTATTCTGAAAAAAGCCCCTCATAATACTGAAGGAATGAACAAAAAGTTTCATCCAAACCAAGAAATCTTCTGTTTGGATTATGTAGAACAGTTATTTTTGATATGGTTCTTCTATTTTCTTTTGTTTTCAGTTGTTTTTGGTTTTTTAAGTTTAGTTTTTTAAAGCCTGTACTTGAAAATTTGTTTAAAAAAAGCTTTCCAACACTGGGATTTTTAGTCCTGAGAATACTGAAACAAAAATAATTTATTATTACCCTTACCCAAGCTGAATACTCATTCACATTCTTTTTTCCCCATATAAGATTTTGATTTGGCTGCTATTTTCCAAAGAAGTAGTAAGGGGAAAAATGTGCCCTGATTTAGCATAGACCTCAGCATGCCATTAGACCCTTTTTCTAAGAGGATGGCTTCCTTAAAGGAACAGAAACTGGGACACTGGGGATTCTCCTGCCTATTTCCCTGGTAAAGGCAATATATTTACTTTAAGATCTGTATCCCTCTCATAAGGTCATTTAAGTCCCCTGACAAGCTTCTTCACTGGAGGCACAAAAAGAATGAACTGTCTAAAGCTGACCCAGAGTATAGGTTGGTACAGGTGTCTTTCTTTTCTTGCTGAACACCTGCTTGTGAGCACCATACAGCTACCACAGCCACACTGCAGCTTGAAACACGAGGAATTCCGGGGAGTAACAAATTATGGAGTAGTATTGTGTTACCTATACCTGTCATACCAGTCCTACACCCTACTCTTGGTGTCCCTCTGCACTGTAGGAGACAGTGCAGAACACCCACTGCCTCTCTGGTCTAGCAGCAGTGTGGAAGAAGGGCTGAAAATGGATCTCTGCAAGTTAGGGATTCAACTCCTTCTGTCCACTGAATTGCTGGAGCCACGCTGCCCTGTGCATGGAGGGTCTGGGGATCTTTGGAGAGGTGTGTGTGAGGGATGTAATTGGGCTGGCTGGTGCTTCTGTTCGCAGACAGCAGAGGAGAGGCAGATGATTTCCTTCCCCAAACAACTAGCATTAGGAAGAAGCTCCTTGGCATGCACAAAGGGAGACCCCTGACTCTCTTAAGTTCACTCCTAGTGAACTTAAAAAGAGAGATAATAATGACAGATTACAGAATTGTGCTTTTAAATTCAGTCTTCAGTACTCCCTCTCCCAGTGCCTCTGTGTGTCAGACCCACACTGTCCTGCCCAATAAATGTGTTAATAGTCCTTGTCCAAGACAGTCAATGCTAGATATGCTCCTGATTTAGTCCAAGACTTAGATTACCAGGACATTTAATTTCCTTCTATAAATGATAGTTAGTTCTTTCGGTCATTTTTAGTTCTTCAAGTGATAGAATTAATGAGCCTAAGACTAGTTTCTATGTCTAGTCCTGAGGGCTTGACTCCAGCAGAGCTCCTGCTGTCCTCAGGGGCTGGAGGCTCGCTGTGCATGTTAGACCTTCAGAATTTGGATCAGTACACTCAAGAATGTGCAAAACTGGTAAAATGTGCCAGTTGATCACAAGAGGTGGATCAGAGCTATTTTCATCATTAAGGAATGGGAGCTGCCCTATTTCAATCCTTGTTATAAGCACTATTTTTACATCTCAGTGTCTGGATAAGACATGCCTGAAAAATATGATTTTCAATCAGTGTGAAATACCTCCTTAAAATTCCTTATGTTGGTGATGCGCACCCTCCAGGCACCTTTGAAAATGTTGGGAAGAAATTTGCCTCTATTGAAGTCAGTGAGAGTTTTACTCAGTAGCTTCTTGCTCAGTAGCACTGCATCTTGCAGCTGTCTACTGACTTCAGTCATTCTGCGTTCTCTGGTTAGCTGGGTCATTTAAAAGGTGTGGGAGGAAAGAGACTGTCTAAAAACAATTATCCCACAAACAAGATTACTATTGACTTATTCTCCATTTAAGCCATGCAGAGGTGTCACAACTCCATAAAAGGAGTGTGTCCATACATTATTTCTAACAGTTATATTATATTATATTATATTATTATATTATATTATATTATATTATATTTTTGTAATTTGCCTTTTCTCTGTTATTCTAGTTATTTTATTTCATTAAGGGAAAATGATAAATAAAATAAAAGATCTTTTTTATAGGAAGGTGCCTGTAATAGTCTACCCTAACAGTCCAAATCACCACACTTTGTAATGGTAGCACTACTGTGTCTAGGTTATCTGTACTGTATATGTCTGGCTTCATTTAACATTTCTACAAGGCTCATTTTAATACCTTGAGAAATGGTTGTTCCACAAATGTTTATCGTTAATGTACCAAATGCACTAATTCTAAAATGATTAAACTAAACAATATTTTGTAGGATGACAGTCAGTCAAGCCCTGAAATGCTGACAAATAACAGACCTAGTGACCATAAGTCTTTTTGACTCTGTCAGACAAAATAATTGGTAAGTGTTATGCCTTCATGCTTGTAGAGGAAATAATATGAGGGGGAAAAAAACCCAACAGGTACAGGGTCAGTAATAGCAACCTCACAGAAATACTGCAACACTGCCGGCATTAATAATTAAATGTACAAGAAATCTCAATAAATATTAAGTTATTTGCTAAAGAAATCTATGCCAATGTGTCTTTTGCATGTGTGCAAAGACAAACTGATTTGTATCAGAGAAATGGGGAATCTGTTTTAGTCAATCTTGCTTTTTTTCTACGCAGGGCTGTAGAATTATAAAGCACAAATCTGCTTAAGTTGGGCTTTTTTAAATTTATAAAGGGCCACACTTGATTTAGCAATACTATTTTTATGTGTAATGACATGGAATCATTTATTATACATTCTGCTAATCTTCAGACTTACATTTTGACAGGATTAGGAATTTATACAATACGTAGACTTTAGGATGCACATTAAGACCGAGGTACTTCAATATATTTGGTTTGTTGCAAGCTGAGACTGAGTATGTGAAAAAATCATTTTGTGTTTCCTGCTGTCTGAACAACAAACCACAGTAATCCTTCTGATGGTAATCATATTATTTTCTGTTTAAGATTACATTTTGTTTGTACATTTATAGTGTCACTTGAAACAAAATCCAGCAGGTTTTCTTTTTAGGTATCTTTTAAGAGGAGTGAATATTTTAAGAAAATGACATAGAAACCGAGTTTTCTAAAAGGTACATACTTCCCAGTATGTGTTTTATAAATATTTAAATGAAAGATGATCAGAAATGTATAAATAATTGTGTTAACACTTTAGGAATCATTACTGTGTTCTACAGCTCAGTAATAAGTAGATTTCCATACTGAGGGGATTAAAGGACCTAGATTTGGTGAATGCAGAAACTATTGTTTTTTTCTTTTTCCTATACTGCAAGCCGCGTCACTGTTTTTGATGCACAGACTAGTTAAATGTGATATTCCCATTCACAGAAGGTATATAATGATAGTTGAAAAAATTATTTACTTAAAAAATTAATGCAGAAATTTACAAGAGATTATTTTCAGTTTTAGAGAAACTTATTATTCATTTGCATGAGAATGGCAATTCAGTGTGGCAATAGAAAGCTTCAACTGCATCCCTGCACTTTATTGCCTTAGGTTTGCAAACTGCTTTAACAGCCATCAGCCAAGAAATGTACATGTCATCTGCAAATCACAAATCACAGATCTTGACTCGAGTGATTGCACAGGGAGAAGTGCTGAAGGGTTCATAGTGGCCAGAACAAGACTTAAAAGTGATGTGAAATAGGGAGCAAAAAGGGCTGCAATTGCCTTGGAGCCTAAAATAGACTGAGCTTCAATGCCATGGAAAAAATCACCAGCTTCTCCATCATTTCTTTAAAGGTCAGAATTTTTGTAGGTGGATTGGGAGCGCAGTGGATTGCAGATGCGTTTAACAGCAGGGTATTTTCCGCTGCCATGACCAGCTAAGGAAGATTTTCAAAAACACATCTGCTGGTAAACAGTTTGGCCCTACTCTGGGTCATCTGCCTTATCTGTGCTCATTGCTGCATGAATTCTTACCTGGATGAAGTCCCAAACCTCACATCAGTCAAAGTTAGGCTTTCAGTACAGTCCATTACATTTTTTAGAGAGGTAACTCCGTGGCTTTTGGTTGGTTTTATGATGCAGGTCTGCTTCTTCACAAATGTATGAAGCACACTGGCAGTAGAGACAAGGCCTGCTCCTTCCCACTTCCTGTTCACATTTCACTCGTCAGCAGGCAGAGCACATCATCAAAGAATAAATGAAGGGAAAATAGACGACTTAAAGAATAACAAGGATGAAGAGAGAGAATTTCTCTGTGCTGCAAAACGAGGCTGAATTCCAGTATCATTTTGCATCATTTCAGAAAGCTAATATTATTCAGAAATTGATTTAACAGGAATTCAAACACAAATTGCCTACAAACTGATGTGGAAGGCAGTAAATCTATTTTCCTTTTCAATCTCTCCCACTCTGCAGGTGACTAAATGCCCTTGGTTTAAGATTTCTCTTTCTCCAGTCTGTTATAACAGAATCTGAAATTTTGTTTGGAACTGGAGAGGTTAAAATATAATCCTCTTTATTAAATGGATGAACCAAAATGCAATTAAATAGACAAGGATCTTTGCAGGTTGGGTTTTATGCTGGAGAGTGTCTACACTTTACACATATTTGTATGATACTTAAATATCTCTAAGTAATTTAACTTTTCTAAATGTTTATTAGTCCATGGTGAGCGCACTGGATCCTCTTCTGGGATCAAGATATGAATTTATAAGAAGTGTAAAGTATTTAGATAGTTTCAAACATATTTCAGAGCGCTTGTAACATCTGGGGAATGATTTCTACTTGGCTATTCTACTGTTAACTTCAGAGAGAAATGTAGGCAGTTTAACCAGCTGAGATTCTGTGTACCAGGGACAGCTGAGCCTGTTTCCTAATGGTTGCTATGAAGAGGGTGTTGTTTCCTCGGAGTGCCTTCCCTCCCAACTCGACCTCTGCCACCCAAATCACGCTAGACAGAAATGAGCTTCTAAATTTCTGTAAAATAAAGAGAAAATCTCCACCAAAAGTACATGCCATGGGAAGAACTGAAAATTCTTCCTGACGTACTTTCCTGTGAGCTGAGACATTGGAAGAGCCTCAGAAAGCAAAATTAACTAGGCAGTGAAAACATAACAGCACTCTTAATGAAATCCTCTGCTTTGGTCATGAAAAGACATTTTGCTGGGGCAGCCTACACCTGTGCAATCACTACATCTAACTCAAGAGGCTTGCAGTTATGTCTTCCAAAATAGCTCTCATAGTGCATTTGAAAGATTTGTCTGCACATTTATTATTTGAAGGTTATGCTGTTCACACCTTGGACTTGAATTTGCAGTTTAAAAAGAACAATGCTATATTTTTGTTCAGTTTTTATCTCACCTTGTGCTCACCTCCAGTGGCAACTGCTTTTTCTACTACAGCCCATCACGAGGTGGCTTGTAACACCAATCAAAATCAACGGGTACCTCAGAGGACGAAGTGCTAGTTTTTAACATAACCAGAAAGCACTGGAGAAAAAGTAGAGGAAAGGGAGAAGGTGAAGAAACCAGAGTCCATAGCCATTGGTACTTCAGCATTTTATAGGAAACTGTATTGCAACTGAATGAAGCCCTCATGATACATGATACCATGAAGCCCTCTATGACATGTCCCAGTTCTGCAGCTAAACCAGACTTTGTAAGTTCCTTGCCAATATTAAGTGTCCTGCATTTTTTAACAGATGCTGCTGCCACGCTGAGGAAGAGCTGTGATTGTACATTATTATGTTTTCTCCTTTGTTTTCCCTTACCCAACCTAAAGAGATTTTATTCCTCTTTTTTAAACGTAGCTGATTTTCAGTCTTCTTAACAGAAAAATACAAAATTGTGTTGCTTCTGCTTTTGTACTAGAGCTATTTGTGAGGGTCATAAACACAAAAGCCAAGGATGACTTTCTCACCTCACTCTTAACTAAGGCAAATCTCCTTTGCTTTAGCTGGCCATACTCAACAGCTCTTCTCCACTGAGTTGTCATGAGTCCTGAGAGGAGCACACAGGATGTTTGGTGAGGAGGGAAAAGAACTAATGCTCTCCTTGTAGAGGCAGTTATCCTCACATGCTCTGGTTGTGATATGGGCCTCTGCTGCACAGAAAGTTCTCTGCACCTGTACAGGGAAGCAGGAACAGAGAACAGAGAATTGCATGAGCTGAAAACACTGAAGAGACGATAAAAAATGTCACAGACTTCTTGGCATAAGAAATAGAGGTAGGGATGACTGCATCCTAAAAAATTATTGGGATGGATGAGCCCTCAATGACATAGGAAGGTGGGAACACTGGTTTCATCTAACAGCCAGTGACTGACCACAGCCTGGTCACTGTGAAGACTTCCTGAAACTTTTAGAGTTCATACTATTGTCAGATGTATTTTCCAATTCAATCAAATGGCTTTTTGAAGAGAGAATAATACAGTGTGAAATCAGTCCCACCACAATTCAGATTTGATGGCATTTCTGAACCTTTGCTTTTCTTCTCTCTCTCAAGATCCCCCTGGCCCAGTCAGACAATTTCCCCTCAACATTTGCTAACAAGGGAAGGCAGTTCATTTAATTATTTCTTGTTCCTGGTTTAAACTAGATGGTTCCAAAGGGATAATGGTATCAGTATCATTATCAATTGGTGACTCCTCTGTGCTTGAAGAAGGACAGAAGTGAGAGGGGTAACCCATAAGAAAGTGTCATTACTGGGAAAAACAGATGGATGAAATACCTAAGGTTGCTGTTCTTCCCTTCTTTCCCTTCCAACAATTATCTAAGGCAGCTACTGAGACCTAACTACTAAGGATCCATGCAAATATCTACTGTGCTTGTCTGATCAATGATTCAATAGGCAAAGAGGGGCCTTTTTTCCATGCTCATCTTTGATTTCTGCACAGAACTATGCTAAGCTTGTGTTTCTCAGATGAAAGCAAGTGGTACAGTTTATGCTAAAATGACAAAACAATTTGAAAGCGAATGTGTATAACGGAGAGAAGAACTTAAGCGCATGGTTGACATTATTACGTTTATTGCTCAGTGAGACCTGTCTTTTCATGACACTAATCAAAAAACTGGGTCACCTCACAATGGTAATTTCCTAGGAATCTTGAAATTCATGAGTCAATTTGATCCCTTTTTAGCTGAACATTCACTAAGCACAGTGAGGCTGGTGGAGCTCAGCTAGCTCATCAGACTTGTCATCGACTATATGTGAAGAGTTTATATCCTTAATGGGATCAAAGGTTTTATCAGTGATCCTTCGTAAATGTAAACAGAGGAAATATTTTTCTATCAGCATTGATTCCACACCTGACATTTCTTCTGTTGATCAGTTAATGGTTATTGTCCGTTATAAAATCAGAGACAAGGAAGCTTTATTACTTTCTTAACAACCAAGAACCATGCCGAAGAACACCCCCTACCCTCCCCCTGTTTGAATCCATCTTGCTACAACTGAATATTAATAACATCATTTGCCATTGCCAAGGACAGATTTAATGTGATGCTAGTCTGGACATCATGAGGAACTTTTCAAAATATTGCATGGTGTTTTAAAATGCAGATCTCCCTTTAAAGTCAAATAGAAGTCAGTCAGCTAAAATCCTAGCCATCCTTCAGAAATTTAGAACTAGAAAGGTCTTCAGACAAGGATTTGTGAAATTAAAGCATCGGCAGGGAGTGCCATGCACTTAGCCTTTTTTTGTCAACACAAAATTATGCTCTTCTTTAGTGTCTTTTAGTGTTAACTCTGAATATCCCCCAGCAGATCTATGCAACTGAGAATATTCCTGGGAATATGACACCATTCTGAAACATGCTACAGCTATCAATGAATTAAGGCTCATCAGATTCTTCAGCTGTGTAATATCACCCTTGTTTGGCACAAGGAGGAGCAAAGTGATGAAAGTGACTTGTCTATAGTATTACAAAATTATAGCAATGCAGAAAACCAATCCCATTTCAGTGAATTATTTTTAGGGGAGGGAATGAAGCTTACAAAAAAAAAAACAGTTCTAGAAAGAAATCATACTGTACTGAGATACAGTTAAATTGCAATGAAAAGGAAAAAAATGTTTCAAACCCTATAAAAACAAAGGAAAAATATCTTGTTTTAAGTCAGACAGAATTTTTCATTCAACATCAAGTGAAGGGTTTTCTTAGGAAATTTTGATTCATCAAAAATAAAAACTACATCGCTCTGAACTGCATTAATTACCTGCTGCAAGAGTGACCAAGCCTGGAAACATGGCAAACAATACCAATTTAAAAAGAAGAAAGGACATTTCAACCTAGATAGAATCAGACCAGTTTCTCCAGGCAGAGCATGAGTAAGTCAGGTTCATGCGAGTCAGTCATAGCCACAAATGTAGAAGTGAGCCTCTGGGCTTAATATGCAATATAGAGTTGATCCCTTGTCCCTAAATCAGCATCAGCATTGACAGCTGGATTACCAGGAGTATGTCAGCACAGCACAGTGCAGGCTGTAGAGACACACTGCAAGAGCACTGAACCAGGACTGGGATGGTAACAGGTAAATCTCTCAGCTGACTGGGGCAGTCTCATTGGGCTGGGGAGAGCAAGAGCCACCCAGAGACACTGGGCCTGCAGCAAGAGCCATTCAGAACTAGCTGGTGGCTCTCTGCACAGGAGGATATTAGGATGTCTGGACCTTTCCTGCAGAAATTACCAGTAATCCTTTGAATTGTATTCTACAATTTGTGAGTCCTGTCATCGCTGGGCTGATGCACAGAAGAGAAAAATAAAACATAAATCCAAATGAGATCAACATATTATTAGCGATCAAATGATCACTGTTACATTTGAATTCAGAGGAAGTTAACATTCATCTCACAGAGCCAATGTAAAGAAAGTAGCTCTCCCCAAAATCTCCAGTAAAGATCTCTACTGATGGTCTGACTGTACAAACACTTACTGCACATACTGATGACTAATACCTCTGACACGGGAAGTATTTCCCCATTTGATGAATAAACATGGACCATTGAAGGAATGGGCCTCAGTACTGAAAACCCCTCAGAGCTGACTCTGCCTTCTTCCTCAGGCACAGTGCGTCCTGATGGTTTTATGCATTAATACGAATAAACAAGGAGAAAGGTTTCATGCTTCATCTTACCAGGTTGTTAACTGAACATATGTACCAACATTTCATCATTAACAAGTGTCCTTCTGATTCAATACCTTGGAACTAAAAGCCATAACCCAAAAAGCCTAAATGAACAATGTTTTTCTCACTTCTGCCTTGCAGATAATATATTTTTAAAAAAAGAGAAAAAGGCCTTGCAATGCTCATGCTACACAACTCCAGCATGTGACCTGTCCACTGAAATTATGGTGTCCCGTGATTACAAGATGGGAAATTTCAATTCCTACTTAAGGCCCATTTTTGAAACAGCATAACTTAATTCAGAGTTTCACTGGGGAATCTTTTTAGTAAGAAGTTACCGTATATCAAAACCTGTCCTGTTTTCCTTCCCCTCCCACTAAGTACACTAACTTGTGAGGAAGTGACGCTCCTTTGCTTGCTTTTGTTCTGGCCCCATGTTAGTCTATTCCAGCAAACTCAATCTAAGGTGGTGGCCACTGCCATCTCCCTTGACTGCTATACATGTAGTGCATGCCACCTTTACTCCCTCCTGAATCCGTCTGCTGAAAAGGCATGCTGATCCAGTCACCTGCACAGAGAGCACTCCAGACTCTGTATATGCTCAGTATGGAAGAGACTGATGGGAGCACAGGTCATAAAAGTGCTTCAGCCCATTTCTCTGTGAGGTTCATTACATGGCCGTATTTCAGTGGCACGTTTCTCTTACAGTTTTTCTGATTGTAAAAGTCTTAAGTGATAAGGAATTATTTCATTAGGCTCAAAAGTGGCACTGGCTTTGATGAAGTCACTGCTTATAAGCACTGCCTAGTTCTGATGACTACTTTTCAAGAAGAGCATCAAAAATTTGAAATTTTTCTCTTTCCTTAAAGGAGGAAAATATAATTTTTATTGACACGTCTGGATCACACCGTGTTTATGTGTAGTTATTAAAAATCAATCAGGTGCTAGCAATGACCTAGAAAAAAATGGTATTCAAAATACAGATCTCTAATGACAGATGTTATAACAAAATCTAGTACCCAGGAAAAAGTAGATGAATTCTGTTTTGGAAAAAGGTGCATACTTTAAACATTGAAGGACAATAGTTTACTATTGTGTTCTATGTTACGTCTTTGTCACTGAGCCATCTTTTTGGTCAAAACTGAATATTTTTCTTTTTTTTTTCCTTTTCAAAACTGTGCTAACAGAAGGGTAGCTCAGCAGATATTTCATTAGAACAATGCATCCAACCCACAACTCATTTTTGCCGCCTTCTTTTTCCAAGGATGGACTTACTTGTGCACTTGTGCTACGCACAGATAGACAAGGTCTTCTGATAAACTCTGTGTTCACTGTGCATTCAGACTGCAGTTGATCTGACAGATTGGCTGCAATGGCTTTTTTTCTGGGAAAGGGACAGACCACACTGTCACCCTTTGTGACTGGACTGATTGGTCCTTACAGCTCTGTCTCAGGATTGGTCGTCCTCTCAGGTACAGTGAGTCAAGGCATTGCTGGGCACCAAAAAATTCTATAGCCATTTTTGAGTAGAAGTCTTGGCATTAGCACATGAGATGAGGGTCACACCATCTATTCACCTCACAGAGATGTTTAAAAATAAATCAATGTTTGTGATTACTCAGACACCAAGTTATTCAAGGATTCATTTCCCTGATTTAAGTTGTTTAATGAGACACAATAAATTATAGAATCCAAGAAAAATGGGCAAAATTCCACGCTAACAAAGAGCTCAAGTTTCACCTGCAGATGATTATGTTTGACCTTACAGCAAATATGTTTTTACATATCTTTTTACCAGTTCTGCCATTTCCATGACATTATTCTTCCACTTTAACCCTTTTCCAAGCTAGGATGAAGCTGTCCTTATATGAGCCAGAAGCCATGGAGAACACTCGTGTTTATGCACCTATGGAATTCCCACCCAAACACAGGGGTCACCATTAACAGGAATACCAGAACCAACCAGCTCTGGCAGGCATGGATTTACCAACTTCCACATCAGAAGAGCTAGCGGTCATAGCCACTGCTCTGAGTGACAGCAAGCACAACAAACTTTTCATCTCACATACCTTATTCCACACAGCCACCTCCCAAAGAGCTGGGTTTTGGGATGCAGTAACACAGAACAGGAAGAAGGGTTACTCAGCAGCTGGAAGTGAGGGTCATCTCTTGCAACGGCCAACGTCCATGCAAACGCAGCTCATTTCACAAGAACAGTGCAGATCACTGCCTCACTATAGACTGAAAAATTTTGTAAAGCTCTTTGTAATGCTCTAGGGAGTCTCCAGACAAATTCTTCCTCAGTCGGTGTCCCTGTGGTGGCTGGTGAACTGTTAGTTCTGAAGCATCATTTCCCTCAAGTGGTCAAGCTGCACTGGGGAGTTGAGAGAAAAGCAGTGTAAGGCTGCACACATGTACTGCTCACAGACACACCAGAGCTGATCCCAACACCAAGGAGAAATGACAGAAAGACCGATATGGGCTCGAGAAGAAGTGAAGAAACTTCACAGTATCTAATAATGAGACTTGCAACTCTTGGCACTGCGGAGGGAGTGTCTGTGTCCAAAAAACCATCAGTCTTGGGGGAAAAGCGAGGGAAAAGAACTTCTGCTATTTCAGTTTTTTTCTCTCTCAGCTTGGTTTCCTCAATTTTTTAATTTTGCAATACCCAGTAAGATCTGGAGGTATATGTGCATATCAAGAAAAGGATGTGTCAAGGGCAAAAAATTTGATTAATTGCTTGGTTACATACATTGAAACCTGCTAAATGAGGAAGAAGTAAGACTAACATGTTCTAATGAAAAGAAAGATAGCACATATAACTTTCCAAAAAGAGTGACAGTAATTTTATTAGAGCACTTGAAAAAACATACTGAAAAATCAGTCGACTATTCAACCTACTCTATCAATTTCACATCAGCACTGACCTCAATAAATTCTTGCAATTCAACATGATGTTTCTTTTGTGAAGAATAGTCATCACCTCCAGACCTTTTACTTCATGAACTTATTCTTGAAGTAGATAAAAAAGTACAAAAACATGCTTTCTAACAGCAAAATAAACACATTGCCAAATTGAGCACTGGAGACTTGATTCCTTCCTAGCTTAGTGCAAGGAAAGAATGTGATTTACCAGGAAGTCAATATTCCAGAAATAAACTCCCAGAAAAAACCTTTTTTAAAAATGAGAAAAAGCATATGCAAATAGACATGTCTATATTGGCACAGCATTCCACTTCAGACAAACATGTGACAGCAAGCAAAATAGTTTCATCCATAGCTCTCTGCTTTGAATATTGAGCTGCAAATCATTGAAGAATCTTTCTTTCTGTCATAAGATTTCCAATTCTTTGATTGAGCTGGGCAAAAAATATTGCCAGAGAGGATTCCCCACCCACACTGTTTCTTTTTTTTTCTTCCTATTTTCTTTTTCCCTTTTCAGTTGAAATTCCATTGTGTGGATAACATTAAAAAAAAAAAAAACAAACCAACAAAAAAACCACCCCAAACCAAACCAACCAACCAACAAAAAAAAAAAACAACCCCACAACCAAACCGACAAAAAAAAACCCCAAGCCCCCACTAACAAGTAGGAGTCATACACCATTTCTTAAAAACTAAACCACAGTTTCTCCAACCAGCAACTGGATTGGAATTTGATTTATATTTTGAGTGTAAGCCCAATGCTATGCAACTTCATCTGTCCCTATTTAACCAAAGTTTTAGAGAACTTTCCATGATTAAATATGCCACTTTGGCTACACACAGGAGCTTGGTGCTGCCTAAGAAACGGTTTGGTAAGTGTGACACTGGAACTGGTTTTGGCCTCATAATGATACTGATTTTTCTCTGAATTCATTATGTCTCACATCAGTATTTGGCTCACTAGCCCATAGCGTAGACAAAGAATCTCAGAATTGCTACAGAAACACAAAACTGAGGCATTTTGGTTATGTTAGCACATAGTCCAGTAGAAAACATCTGTGCAATTAGCACACACACACAACACTTACAGATGTGTCTTTTCTGTTAGCTCTGCAGACTTTTCTGTCAGCTCACTTTCCATAGCTCAGTCATGGCTGTATGGGCAAGCTAAAACTCACACTCTCACACAGGGCATATGCCAGCTGTGTGCTTTGGCCACCGCTGGTGCAACACACAGGGTAGACGGGCCCAGAAGAAGCATTTACTGGAACTTCAGAGGCATAAAGATGTTTGGAAGGCAACTGTCAGATCTTGCATGTGTGTGGGGTGTCAGGAAAAACTGGGTTGGTGTCAGTCAAATTATCTTGTTCATCAGTCTTTTAGGAAATCTACTGAGAAGCCTAAAACAAGATGTTGAAAGAGATGGTGTTATTTCTTCTGTGAAATGAGGGGTTGTTTTATGTAGCAAATCTGACAATGAAGTTCCAACATGAAAGAATCCACTTACTACATCTTAGCTACTTTACTTGATCCAAGGTTTTAGAATAACCTGAGAGTGTCTGTCAGGAAGAAAACAATATGAAAAGACCTGATAAAAACTCAGAAGTTCTATCAGGCAAAGTCAAATGAAAACAACCAGAAGGATCAACACATCAAGCTGGCTTTTTCTTTCTTCTCCCATTACCTGCTGCAGCTTTTCCTCAAAACTGGTGGCTCTAATATGACGAGGGAAAAAAAAAAAAAATCACTGTTGACTCCCAGCTCAGATTTGAAGTAACACACCAATCCAGGTGTGTCCACCACTTCTTCACATACAGAAACTAATTAAGTAAAAAAAGAGCTTTAGAAGAGTAACTTCTTTCTCTCGGACAAAGTTAACCCAACTTCTACTTCTCTCTATTGAGCATGTTCCAAAAAGAGTCATACAGCCAAGGTATCAACATTTAAGAGGTGTATCATTCCTCTGCAATAAGCAGTTTCATTGGTTATAATATTTAAATCTTCTCCTCTTAGTGTCAGATGGCATGATAGTTACAGTGCAGATACAAATTATGCTTACAGCCAATGAGAGACCCTAAATATGGAAAATGGAAAATAACTGACCATTTTGACAGATAAAAATAGAGAACTTCCACACAGGATATGATGAAGCTGCTGGAGATATTGATATAGTGGCACTAAAATAATGACAGCAGTATCAATAAGTAGCTAAAAAGTCTAATGAAATATGAGCATGAATCTCAAGATGTCCTGCACTTGTTTAAATGCCCTATTCTGCAGCATGTCAGATGACAGAATAAAAGGTTGACCACAGTAAGCATATTACCCAGTAGTCCTACCAAGCCCCTTAACCACCAGGAGCAATCTCTCCATGTTCCACTTAAAAAGTGGAAGTGATAACCAACATTTAGGCCATTCCTCATTTCAGCAAAATACTCGAGTTTATAAACACTTCCTGCCACCACCTAGTCAGATTTTGTGCTCAAAAAGCTAGTTTCATTTATATCAGTATAGAAAGAACATTTTAGGAAAGCTTCATTGCTGTGCATTTTCTCTTGGGCTGGGGAAAGAAGGAAACTTTGTCATCACGTACTGATCTTACTGTTACAAATAATATTTTCACATGAGGACAGAGAGGTACCTGGGGAAACTTGGTGAAATGAGACAACTTTTCAATTCTTGTAGTGTACTTCACCCACCAGTACAAGAGGAACAGTAATAAATACTCATCAAAGAATGCTCATCTGTGTTCACATCAACAAATAAAAAATAGCAGTTGCTTTTAACTACTACAGATCCCTGGATGACACTTCAGTTTATTTGCAATCTCTCATGACTGCACTTTCCTTGCATGACTTGCATCCCAAACTTCAAGCATGACATGCAAAAATAAAGACAAATGTGCTCTTCTTGCTGAGTTTAGTATCCCCCTCTTCACACCAAACCTCACCAGCAACTGCCAAGCAACTTTGAGAGCAAGGTGCTATTCAGCACAAGTGGAGGGTTCTGGACTTGTGGGAAGGTGGGAGCACTCATGAATCACTGCTGGCAGCAAGCAGAAAAGAGTCAAGATCTTAATGGTGAGTTTAAACAGCTGGGATTCAGATATATTGTCATAGGATACTGAGAGGCTCCCTGGCCACAGTTTCCTTGTAAAGAATACAGCTGAAAATTACGTTTGGGTTTCTTTTCAAATACAGTAGTTCTACTACTTTTACTAAAGACTTAAACTTTGTTTCTTGAGGCCGAAGGTTAATCTTAATTCCAAGATTTCCTTTTTATTTGTTATCTTTAGGAAAGTAAAGCAAATGGCAATAAAGAGCACTTCCTCAATTCACTGCTTCAGCCAGCAGGCCTTGATAAATCTGAGTAAAGCCTTAACTAAGTTAACAGCAAAATCTTGGATCAGGGGCTTATACACCTGCTCTTGTTCTTAAACAGTCTGTTTAATTTGCAACTTTCCTGTAATCTTCAGAATTATCTGAAATTGACTATTAGAAAGGTTAATGTTTAAAAATTAAAATAACTATTAAATTCAAAAATCCACCAAAAAAATCCTTCTTCATTCATTGGATAATAATTTTAACAAGTAATTAACCCACCATAATGCCACCAGTTATTCCATAAGTCTTCTCTTATATTATTCAGCCTACACTCATCTTTCAGTCCTTTTGTGCTAGTTAATGGCAATACAGTCTGGCATTCCCCTCATCTAATCCTTTTTTAATCTTTTTTTCTTTCTCACATATATCTTAACTTTGAAATTAAAGTATTATAAGAAAGAACTATTTAGTCTACTAACACAAGCATACCCTTTTTCCTTTGAAAATTGCACCCCTTGTACCTGCATACCTTGCAGAAAACCTGAAGTATAAAGTTTGAGAAAACAGGTTTCCCAAGACCACAACATACCACTGGTTAAAAAAAAATCACATAAATTCCTCTGAGTACACTAACAGCTGTGCCCACTTGCCAATGCATTTGAGGTTACACACAAAGAGAAACACAACCACGCTCTTTCACTTTACCACAACCTCAGAGTTTAGCTTTAAATGATTTCTGAGGAAAGGCTTCCTGCAGACTTTTAACTTAAGTAGTTGTAACTACAACTGCAAAACACTGTTGACTGGTGGACTCCAGAGACTTGTTCATTACCTGTCATTAAATGTTTTAAAGTTTGCATAATTGATCCAGCCAATAAGTCATCATTGATTTATAGGGGTCTGTGCTGAAGAGTTGCTCATTAAAAATTCATAACACTGGTATGTGTCTTTACAATCCATTAGCTGTTTACGTACCCACAATCCTAAGATTGATTGACCTTGGACTGAGATTCTCATGGACTCTGCTTTTTTTTTCAAAAAACCCCCTTTTTCTTCCATATTTTTACACAAGCCCACAGTATAGAAAAGCAATACTTCAGTCTTCTCCCTTGACAGCTATACTTTGATTTTTTTCCTCTCCATCAAAACTGAAACTTTACTTGAAATAATGAATAAATAAAGCATACTCCATAAACAGCTTTCCACTATTATTTAAGCTTGCGAGCTGTGCTCTGTTAGTCTCCTTTCCCCACCATCAGATTCAAGTGTGTAAATGTTCTAAAAGGCTTTGAATGTTTTATGATGATTTCAGGGAATGATGGAGTAATAGCTGAAGAGAGAAGCTATTAGTTTTAATATTTATATTGAGTGCTCTGAAACATTAATGTGACAGGATGTAAGATCAGAGCAGCGGGACATATTTACTTCACAACTACTGCCACGTGGCAAAAATATTTATTTTCTGAAGCTCTAAGGTCAGGTTTTGTTTTTTCAAAAAATATAAAGTTCAGATTATATTAGTTTTTCCTGAACTTTGTACTTATTTATTAGGAACTAAAATAATTTATTACTTTCTTGGACATAACTTACTTAATTTAGGTAGAACCCAAGCATAACAATGTTGGTGTTGGCAGTGCACCTCAGTCTCTGTACAGAAGTTTTCTAAAGCTGATAGCAGCTTACAAATTTATCGCTTCCTGTTTGCTGTGTCTGCTTCCCATAGAGCACCTTAGAGAAAAGAAAAACAGTCATTTGTTAATAAAGAAATGGGATGGGCTCAAGAGCAGAATCATCGTTAAAAGGTTGTTTTACATTGTCTTCCAATATTTCATGCATGAAGTAAACCAACCCTGTAAATGTTCTAAGTCACTGTGCTTGGTTCTTCTGTTCAAACTAGCAAACATATTAAGGTAAGTGATCTTAATTACCAAGGGTCAAACAGTGCTCACCCCACTTGTATGGTTCTCATGGTCTTCAGTGAACAAGTAAAGGAAGTAGGATGAGATCCCTAGGGAGAAATCTTCCTATCAGATTTGCAGAGTGGATCTGATATAAGTGGAACAAATGATGACTTATTGCTGCTACATTATGAAAATGTGATTTCTCCAGATGCTTCCGTACTCTGTGTAAGGACTTCACAGGCTGACAACACTGCCAGGAAGCAGCTCACAGACCTCCAGCAGGAGAAACACTTGGGTCTTCTGGGTACATTTTAGCCAGATGTAAGGAACATTGTCTTGAACTACATCAAGCAGCCTTACAGGAAGAGCAATGCTGGGCATGCTCCTCATTGAGGCATAAATAGGGGATTACCTGAAAAAGTGAGGTTACCAGTACACTTTTACATTGCTCACCAGAGTCCTCTTCATGCACCCTTTTATACAGTCATGGTGCATGGGGGGCTTACATGGACAGGAGAGCTGAGGATGAGGGGTGGAGCAGAAACTCATAGGAACACCCTATTGCAAACCGGACTAGAATGGTTTGCCATGTGCTTTCCTGAGCAGTTTTCCCAATCCTGACTTTCCAGGAAGACAAAGAAAGATCCATAAAGGTCTTAGTTATCTCTCATGTATTTCTTTAGCCTTAACAACTTCTGACTAAGTCCTTGGTGACCTCCTTTCCCAGCTACCTTCCAAACCATCCCCACAACAGAAGCAGACAACAAAAATGTTTATCAGAGCATTCTTCATTCAGTTCCAACAGAGCAGACCATTCAGCATTTTCTTCTGGATGCGTATTTCACTGCCCTTCATGTCTAATGATACATAAGCGTCAGTTTATCCTCCACCGTTATTTTGAACATTCCACTAATTGCATCTATCTCTATGTTTTACACACATCTATAGCTACAAGCATTGTTTGTCTTTCCCACATCTGACTCTGTTCTTAACTTGCTTATGTTGCTTAGGAAGCATTTCTAAATACAATTCTTTTCATAATTAACTGAATCATGCAATGCACAAATTAATAGGTTAGAATTTTAAATACACTTAAGGGGAAAAACAAACATGCTACCTGCACCTGTGTGCACAGCTACTTTACAATTTCTTGGCCCTCTGTATCTGTCAGAGAAAATAATTTACAAGTATCTGCTTTCACTTCTCTGCTCAGAAACAGTTTTCCCTGAGTGTTAGGAAAGACTTTCTATAAGGAAAAAAGTAGAAATGAGAGTAGCAAGTACAGGGAGAATGATTTACATCACTGAATACGTGGGAATCACATTCCGACCCATGGCTTCAAGCTTTTTAGAAAGGTGGAAGGAAAATGATGAAGTCAAGGTTTTTGCTGCCTATCAGGACCTCCCCCCTTGCAGAGCTCCATTAAAAGACATTATCCATCAAGACAACTCTTCACCTTGTAACAGAGCAGATATCACCACACTGTACAAAAGGGTATAGAAAAGAGCAAGAGCTGCTATTTTAGCACTGAGATCAAAGCAGAAGGCAAAAGAAAGGAAGGCTGTGATGAAATCAGCACCCTGTCTTCTACTGGGGATATCCTCAGGACCAGAGTTTGGCAGCGCACAGTCTGTAACAGGAGCACGCACAGACTCAGTCCTCCCAAAATAAGACATTTCCAGCAGAAAAGGATGTGACAGTCTCCTTTAGCAAGGGGTTTCCATGCAAGTTCTGGAATCACAAATGATACTGTTTTCTCAGCAGGATGTCTACTGACAACTACTGACTCAAACCCGACAATTTTAATTTACAAACTTTACATTCAGCAACATTTCACACTTGCAACGTGGTGAAAAGTGCTCATTGCCATATGAAGTCTCTGCCTGAGGTATTGGGGGAAATCAGTGCAATTTTTCCTAAAAAAGGTCAAATTCATTTGTTCTTATTCCACTGCTATTGTCTGAGTTACATTGGTGGTAAATTTTGTCCAGTGTGGTTAATGGGGTCATTGTCAAAAATTCTGCTTGAAGATCTTGGTTATTTGCTGTTTTTTTATACAGATGAGTATTACATAGCCCAAATCAAAGTAATCTTTTGTTATTTACTACAAGCTAGATAGCAGTGATGTACACAGCGGAGTACTGGGATATCCCTAATTATCAGGAATGCAACTTGGTATATAGTTTGCATGATATACAAATGGTGACAAGTTTGCTTCCAGAGTGTAAACTTTTAAAAACCACCATAAAGACCCCATAAAAATATGACTTTGACTAGAAAAAGATGTAAGCTGCATAATGCCTACATGGGTATTTTTCCTTAGAGATCAGGAGAAATATGACAAGTATGACTGCTATTATAGTTATATAGCATATTCCATTTAGCAGTGATATAGCAGAACTGTGAAAGCATATCCTAAGGTATTTTCACTTCATGCATTTGACACTGATATTAGTTATTACATTTAAGATACATTGGGCTGTTTATTGCTGACTGTTTCCTCTCACTGAGAATGTTAACCACAGCAAAGGAATATTTGATGTTACAAATTATTTAGCTTGCTACTCTTCATTTTCTTTTTAGTATGCAATTATTTGTTTGGTTTCACTGAGCAAATGAAATTTCAAGGGCATTTCAAGGAAAATAAATAAAGTACAACCCAAAAGGGGTTTTTTTGTTTGTATTCAGGAAGAGCACTGAATCATGCATATGTATGAATCAACAAAATCAGGTTAGCTAAGAAATTGGAAATTGCACTCCACACTAGAGCATTTTTCTTGCTCTAGAGATCTTTGCTATGGATTTGAAGGACTAATAAAAAATCAGCAGCATGACTGGAACAGATGTTTTTTTATGGACTTGGCTTGTTAATAGCCTTTTTAGCTTCTCCTAAGGACTTAAAGCAAGTTCCTCCCTTGTCCTGAATATTTGAGATGATGTTAACATTGTCCAAAATGTACACTAACAAGCAGCGGTGAAGTGCTAAGGTCTTACACGTGGTTAGGAATAAAAATTCAAAACATTTCTGTGAATGTGATGAAACCCCAAAGTGAGCAATATTACAAAAGAAAAATACCAAACTTATTGACCATATCAAATCCACACAGTGCCATTCTCATGAGAGGGAGATAGGCTGGTAACATACTTCAATGCACTGTACTACATGTATTTCAGAAACAAGGGTCACTACAACTGAAGAAATTCCTTTTTATTTAAGCAGTGGTTCACTTCTGCATACAATGAGAACTGAAACAAAATGAGCCAGATCCTCAACCAGTGTAAAGCACCCAGGTTTTAGTGGCTCCAGAGGCACTGTGTCACTTTATATTTGCCATACAGGCTTTGCATTCTCATTGTTGTTAGTGAATTTCTGCAGGTAGAAAAAAGAAATCAGAATATTTGGGAAAATTAGAAATCAGAGTCTCTGTCACAGATATTTCACTGGTCAAGTAGCATTTTGTTTATTCTGTTGCTGTTTTATTAACTCATTATTATTCTACAATTTCCTATGTTCCTCCAAAAATTCATATCTGCCAGACATTATGTTTTGTTCACTATGCCCAGCTCTGCAAAGGCAGGAATCATTCTACAACTTGCCATTTTATCACACATTTTATCTAAGACCCCAGAACAACGGTGCTAAACAGGAACACACAGTCATAGAACTGGTCCCTCCAAAACCCAATCACTGGATTAAGAAACTGCAGAGGTATAGTTTACTTCTCAGTCTTAGAGAAGTAGGAGAAAGGGAAGTAACACTTATGGAGCGTTTGACTAAATGGTACTTGAAAAATTCAGAATTGCAGCTTGTGGCTTTTTTTTTTTTTTAACACAGAAGCACCAAACCATTACTGGTGTTGAACATTGAGTATCCTAATGTCATTGCTCTGTCAGGTGAAGAAGTACACCTTCATTCACTTCAGCCAAGTGATGCTTCTGCTCAAATATAAGGGATTTCTTTCAGTAAGGAAGGATTGCTTTTACTCTACAAAGTAAAGCACTCCTTGAGAAATCTAAGGGACAGAGAAAAACAGCTTTTTCCTTAACAAGTGACTTAAATTCAGGTGCAAAAAAAGGACAACTATGTTCACTCTTTTATTGTAAATGCTGTTCATATTCTTCTCTTAGAAGTGTTCTTGACACTCCTGGGAGTATTCCCACAGGAAGGATTGGGGATTGACCTTTTTCTTTTCTCACTGAATGATCCTAAAACTTGTGGTGGACAGGTGGGCTCTACTGAGGCATGTCTTTTAGCCCACTTATAGGAATAGCTGAGGTGAAAGTCCAATGTGGAAAACTTGCTATTATGCATACATATTGTATGTTGTTGCCACTGTCATCTGTATATTTAGAACATCTGGATTTGCTATGTGAGAGCTTTGGTTTATAAATAGCTTGAATTTGGAATATTTGATGAAAGGATTCCTACAAATGGCTGCATAAAAATCTGAAAAAATACTAATTACTGCCAAAAAGTTCAAATCTGATTCAGTAAACCCAAAGTAACCTCATGGACTATAATGACATTCTCCAAGATGTATGCAATCTGACACGAAAATTTGAGCTCTCTCATCCCAGGCTAGGGACTCTTTCCATACAAAAAGCAATGAAAAAAGGAGAAAATGCACTCATTCAAAATCTATACATTAATTGTCTCCTTGTAGGATTTTTGATACATAATAACCTGCTACTTCTACCATGTCCTGACTTAGAACTGCTTAAGTCAGCAGGCTTAATGTTTTAGCATATAACTAATTTTTAAAAAAATCAATCCAGACAAGAAAAAAAGCAATGAAGAAACAGGTATGACAAATAAACATACAATTCCTGAGTCCTTCCACAATTTCAGATTCCTCAGGCCAGTGAAAGCCATTACAAGAAAGAGTGGGAGCTGAATTTTTCACAAGTAACACATACAGACACTCACTGAAGGGAATGCAGAAGTTTTTAGGGAGGCTGTTCTGTAACTCATCCTGCAACATAACATCCATGCTGCCTATGGACTCCCCACTCTTGGGTTTTGGAAAGAAGTAAGCATCGTTAGTTCTGATTGTTTAGAGAAAAGGAAACTATCCTACATAACAGAACCCCTCTCATTTAACTGAATGAAAATTCCAGAATAACTTGCTAAGATTTCATACCAGACAAAACTGATATTTTGTTTTATTTAAATAATGACAAAAAACTCTGTTTCCTTACAGCTGACCACAAGATACCCAAGCACATATTCTTCTTTAATAATATTGAAAGTAAGTGTTAGCAAGACCTGCTGATTATCTGGTAAGAACACAATTAATTTTTGCCCAGACTCATTAATCTTTCTTAATACATGTCAGCGCATTACATTTGATCCGTGACCTCTGTCCCCAGTCTTGCATAAAAATCTCTCAGGATCAGAATCACATCATGATTTGGCATGGAGCCACCCGCCCCAGCAGTTGCCTGCAAAATGCTTCAAAGCCATCAGCAATGGCAGCTGCTGCATTTATGTGCACATGCCCAAATGATAAGTTCACAGCTCCTCTAAGGCAGACTGAAAGAAGTTGGCTGTTCGAAAACCTGAATCCTGTTAGAAATACAGCTGTGTCCCTATTTAGATCAAATGATTACTCATCTTTACTCTCACTTCTGTTCCCACACACAAGTATCATGTGGGGTGCTGGGATAGTCCATGCAAATTCTCTCCCTGTGGCTTTTGCAAATAACACTTAACAGCAAAAAATGTGCAGCAGTATTTGAAACCAATTGCCCTTTCACATATGGACATTCATGGATGAAGGATCTAATAAAAAATCACTCATTGCAGCCATACCTGGGTCCTTCCTGCTTTAACAATTACCTCAAGACAGAGAGGTGCAAATTTTTGTAAAAGTTCAGGCGTTTAGATCAATGAAATCACCTGGCTTCTTAGTGGACACGGAGACAGGCCTTTCAGTGCTTTTTGGCAGTCATCAAGTTACTTCTCCATCCATAATTAACAAGGTAAGTCCAAAAGCTCATATTATTATTGCTCCTAGAAAATAATATGCACCTAAGAACAAGTATCAAGTATGTGATGGCACACGCATAACCTCCTCATCTATGCAGAATTTTTTAATTGAAGCATTTCTAAGCTTATTCATAATTCCTTAAGAATTTACAGCCTAGACCCTTTCTTGTCATCAGCCAATGTTCACTGGTAGGAGAGAAGTAAGCGATGAATTGGAAAATGACAGAAGTCGAATGACGGCAGAAACAATGCTAAGCTATACTTGAAATGCCTTTATTTAAGCCAAATGGCAAAGCTTTAGTTAATGTGAATTTAATTAAAGTGCTCTTTCCCAGCTACATTTAACTCATTTTTGTGACCAATATATTTTGTGAAAAATATGTAATCATTCACTGTAAGACAGTGATCTAAATTGCATCACTCAAAAGGAATAGTATTCCTTTTCCTGGTTAGCTGTGGATGTTAGGTTTGGTGCTTATCATGTGAAAGGCACAATGCTACCACAGCAATAACATACGCAGCCCATGGCTCTAGTGGGGGCTCTTTTGAGGGATTTTCTGTGACTCTCAGCTCTGTGCATGGCTTTTTGCCTTCTCTTATCTTCATTCAACCCAAGAAAACAGATAGAAAACCTTGCAATATAACTGCCAGAGACAGTTCACACACAAAGTATGCAGTACTTCAATTACAAGTAACATTTGCTAAAATTTCTAAAGAGCAACTAATACTATGCATTGTTTTATCTTCAACCATACTATTTGCTGATCATGTCCTAGCAAGCAAATGCTTATTTTATTCTTATTAAAATGTCAAACAGGATCTTAATCTTATCAAAGTGATTATACTGCAGCTTTGAATTACTCTGCAAAAAAACCCAACCAACCATTCATTCATTAATCGCTCACTCATGCAGTGAATAAGAAGGTGAGATTGTCAGGAACTTACCATGCCTGATGGGCCAGTTGTGAGGGGACACAGCTCAGCTGTTTGCCAGCTGCCCAGAATGGTAACTCTCAAGGGAAAGGAGGGGAAGAAAAGTCCTCCTCTCTGCTCTCCCCCAACAGTGGCCTTTTCTCATCTTCCGAAGCCATGTAATCTGTGGAGGTGCAGACTGAGCTGGTGCTTTCCCACCTCTCTGGCATAAGGATGATCAGAGCTGTACCTCTCCCTTCCCTCTCTGTCAACAGACACCAGGTTGTGGTCTCTCGTCTTTAGATGCTTGTTTCTAGAGAAAGAGTAAAGCTTGAGGAAATACATGTGGTTATCTTTCCAAGCTTCACTGCCGGCACTGCAGAAAAATTACCCACTCCTCTTTTGGGAGCTTTCTCCAGCTTTAAAAAGATTCCTACCATACAGACTGCCAGGCTAGGATCATGAGGAAATCTGGTTTTTAAAAGAGTAGAACTGATGCAGCAATTGTCACAAATGCCACAGAATAAGCAAATTTGGTCTCAACTGTCAACTTTATTGCCAGACTGTCAGAAGATCTGAATCCAGAGAATAATTTAAATGTCAAATCAAGACACTGCAAGCACAAATTCCTGTGATTTGCTGTGCTGCTGAGAGATAACACAACCTAAGGGTAAGAGAAGAGCTGGCTGAAAAAAAAAAAAAAATCTGTTTTTCAGGGGGTTAGGGAACTTTTTGTTGTAAATTCACCAAAGAAATTGGAACATGTAAAGTTTTTCCAGGCAAAACCACAATGGTACCATGACAGAGTTCTCCAAATGGGCTTTGCACCTTGTGCAGATATGCTTGCCTTGACAGACGTTGCTACCACAAGAATTAATAAACTAACTTTTGGGAAGTGCTCTGAAATCCTTGGGAAGGAGAAGGTCGAAATGCCAATTATTGTTATTTTTAAATTAAATGTTTTACATAGAACTACAGACTTCATAGTGCTTCTGGTTTTAGTGTGGACTATTGCAGCATTTTTAATAAAATTTGCACTGGAGATGTAGAAACTAGAAAATAATCTATATTTAAAATGATAAGCCTTTCTCAATGGCTATCAATGTGTTGCTACTGACAGCTTTAGGGAGGTTGTACCTGAACAAGGACTGCAGAATAACGCCCATATTGAGAAAGCCATATGAATTGAACTGGAAAGAAGGAAAAAAAAAAACCAACAGGTTACAAGCTGTCATTCTGAAACTCATTTTCCCCACCATGAAGATGAACTCTTATTACCTGTGAATATGGAATTCAAATACTATTTTCAAGTTTTAAATGTAGGTAACACTTTACATTATGTGTCATTCTGGTACCAATTACAGCATAACTCTAATATTATAAAACTACTGAGAGAGGGCTGAGCCAAGAAGTTTCGTAGTAGCCCAAAATTCAAGCAAAATTCAAAAATATATCAATTTTCTCTTCTTAAACAAGCCCATATTCAGTATCCTGGGACACATAATGCCTTGGAAACAAGCACATTATGTTGTTAATGTAACAAACTGAAACATCTTGCACTTCTTTTATCTTCCTCATCTATTTTATGGGTGAAAATGAGATCATCATCTACCCACTTTCCCACCTTAGTAGCTATTGCAAAGTTTTCTTTACCCCTAATTAGGAAAGCCTGCATCCCCTGTTATTGTGTTTGTAGTCTGGGCAAAGGGAAGTTGAATGTTGCCCTGGATCCACATCTGAACTGTCTTCTGTTGCTGTGTTTGAAGCCAGCTCTTTCCCTGGCTGACCTACAGTGCTGTAGTTACAGTGACAGCTCTTCAGCTAGTCCCCTCTTGACTAGGATAGTATCTAGCCCTCAAAAAGAGGAAAAAATAAATATGATGGTTTCAGGGAAGCTGCTTTAAAGAAAAAAAGCAAGGCTTTTTAATCCCTGAGAGAAAATCTTCAAGGATTTAATACAGAAGTACAACATTGCTGTAGGTATGTAACTGGTGTTTAGTGGTAATTTAGAAGCTGATGGAAACAAGAGCCACACTTTCCATGGAAACAGGCAGATTTTTATAGCCTTCAGAGTATTGATTAGGACATAAAAACATTTCTAATGCTCAGTGAGGGCAATGGAGAAATTCCAACACTGGACCATCGCTCCTTCCCACTTACTGAAAGCCCAGATACAGACCCTGGACCTTTTCTGAAGAGGAGCAGGGTACCACGTCTGAGCTGCTGCTTTGCTGTGAAAATTTTTAAAATTTTAGACAAATAGGTCTAAGCTATTGAACCATACAAGCCATACTGTTTTCAAAGGAAGGAAACAAACAATCTACATTTAAACCATAAAATAAAGTTCATTTTCCCATGTAATTTTTTAGCTAGATGTGCAATCTTGGAGTCTCTTTGCTGGACTGTGCTTTTAACCAGAATATACTAAATCCCAGTGTACAGGAAATACCATCTATGCAAGTGATTCATATAAGTTAATTAGGTGTGCTAGACTATTTTCCTCCCAGTGAATGGAGCTTGTGTACTGGTATCTGCCATTAAATCTAAATGGGGCTTACACATGCAAAATCCCTCTGGCATTGAAAGGGGAAAAATGCCTTTCACTTTCATAAATAATGGATCTGTAGCAAAATTAGAATTTCATGAAAAATTTGAAAAACTAGAATGAAAATATAATATCGTTTCTATTTTATGTGTCCCAATTTGCCAGTGCATTGTGTGATCCAACACATAGGTCATCTCCTGTACATCTACTACATAATTACATCAAAAATTCTCTCAGTTACCTGCAGACTCAACTACTCACCTGTGACCAATGTCCTCTATGGTATTATGAAAGTAAAAGTGCCCTTCCTCTACCAGAGCACTGTGTCACTGGGTTAATTTTTTGGTGTATGGTTACTTCTGTGATTTTTTTTTTTATCAAATTGTAATAAACACCATTACTTTTCTGCTATGAAGTGTTTGTTTTTCTGTCCCCGTTATGTGACATGCTTACACAAAAACAATGATTCCTCTGCAGATACAAACATAAGAAACTCTTGCCTATTGTATTTCAATAAACATTTGACACTGAACCGTGCCATAAATCAAATCCCTCCTGATGGGAGAGAATTTTCTAAAAGTCCTTGCAAGGAGTTTCAAAGATAAACCGAGACTTTTCCTTGAGTTTCAGTGCTGCCGGATAGTTGTTTATTAAGTCTTATCAGAGGAACAGAGCCACTAGCGTGACCCAGGTACAGCATAGAGCACAGAAAGCAGGAGTGAAGTCTCTAATTACCAAGATTTACACAGCCTTTTAAAGATAATTTAACCAGTGGTTACTAAAAACGTACATTATTTTCACTTTCCTACCAATTATTCAGTAACACGGGCAGGAACTGTGGAATTCTCTATCCAATCATCCCAAACTACTTTTGCTGCAGAACATGGAGTAGTAAAAGAAGGAGAAGAAGGTTTAGAGAACAACAACAATCCTCCTTTTTGATATTTTTTACTCTTATCTATTTACTACAAAGAGAAGCCCAAAACCTCTAAGTTTTTCACCCTGTGACAGTCTTACATAATAGTCTACCACCTAATTCTCACCACTGTATTTTCTAGCTCCTGTCTGATCGTTGGTAATTTTTTCCAAGGTTGGAGGTAAAAACAGTGTTGTTCAGGGGGGTAAGAACCCTTAAAAACAGGCAGAGAAATCCTCTTGGCACTCTGGGTTCCTACAAACATTCATATGGAAAAAGCTATACACCCAGATTACTGAGCATGCACACTGCACACTGTGTACAGTATACTAGGTAAATATGCACCTATTCATGACATCAAACATTTCTACTCTTAGTCAGCTCATTTCATTCCAACTCTTTCCAGGGTGACCAAGATGTGCAGCAACCACCACCCACTTCAGCTGTACTCTACACTAAACCCGGCTGCATTTGAATCACCCAGAGTTCTGCCACAAACCTTGGTGGAACACGGATTGCAGCCTGTTTCTTTTAGAACAAGATGCTGAAGATCTCACCTAAGCCAAAACTTCTCTATAAATTTGCCCATTGGAATTAGGAATAGAGAAAAGATAGCCCTGCAAACTCCCCTGAAAATCTCCAACATGGCTCATGTGTGGTGGTGTGATATAAAAGGGCAAGAAATCATTCACATGTGAAGACAAGTGGGAAATTATTTTAGCAGGCCCACACACAAAGCCACTGCCTTTCCCTTCTTTTCAGGATTCAGTCTCTATCCCACGGCTTTAAAATCTTAAAGCAAAACCTACTAATATGAGTTTTGTGTTTCCAGTGGAATAGGAATTGCAATACCAGTGGGAAAACAAATTTCAAGAGTCATATTTTGGGGTTGTTCAATATTCTGAGCCCAAATTTTGCAATTTAGCTTTTTTTATTCCCTCACTGAGTAAATACTCACTTAGGGCAGCTAGATGCAAATTCTGCAGCCAGGCATACTTACAAAACAGTATTTTTGATCAAAAAGAAAACAAGTGACTTATTAATTTCTAAGCATAAACTCATCAAACACAAAGAGATAGATGGGAAAAGTTACAAATACATTAACTCATGCTTTTATTCCGTAACTCCTACCATCAGAAATTCTGCTCAACTGTTCTTTTGGAGGACACATTTAAATAATTTTTTTAATTCTACCTTTTAAATTGTACTTTATTCTATGTTTTTGGTGTTTATAAGCTACAAACTTTGATATCAAACAGGGGTCATGATTATATTCTTTGCTTCTTGATGTCATTATTTGTCTTATATTTAAAATGAAAAAAATGATTACTATTTTCCCAGTGGATCAACCAAACATGCTGAAGTCAAAGGAGAAAAAATAACACCCTTTCTGTGGTTGAACAGTGTGATTCCTATTTCCTCCTCCAGCTTCTGCCTATGGGAGCATCTGTCAAGGCTGAGTCAGCACCTGCCCAGGAAAACCTCATAAACATGCTAGAAGACATTTCATTTTGTCATCAACCTAGGCACATTGGACTAGTATGCAAATAAGACAGCACAAGAACAGGACCACAGCAGCAGTGCTAATGCTCTAAGTGATCTTTCAGTGTAATTAGAATTTGTTTCATCACACTAATTTGACATGGCAAATTAGTGAAGCTAAGATAAGGGGGTTTAGTAGAGCCAGGGCGCTGGTATGTACACAGAAACTTGTCACTAAGTCCATTTGCACATGGGAGTTGTGTAACATTGCAGAGAAGTGACAATTAGCAAAAGCTCTGGAAAATATCAGTTTGTTTTATTTTTAATCTGGGAACTTGATAGGTTATATTTTCTTTGGCTGCTATCTTACAACAGTGATTCAGGGATCTTAGTCTCTTCACTTTTGAAAAACCTTTCAAGACTTGGGATAAGCTAACATGGTACTACAATTATACAAGTTTAGTCAAGTCTGGCCCAGTGGTAAACAGCAACATGCTGTGCTAACACATGGGAATTCAAGGGGCAGCTCTTGTGATTTCTGTTTCACAGAATGAACTAGCTGTAAGCCATGCCATGGTGGCAGCAAAATTGAGGATAGTGGTTGGTTTCTTTTCTGCACTGTCTTGCCCCAGATCACGCAAGGCAAGAGGGACCATAAACACGAAATGAAAACTGCTCCCAATTGCTGCAAAGTAGTCCTAAAACTCAGAACATTTTAAGGATGGGTGGAGCAGGTAGAAGTCTGGCAGAGGTCTGAGGGAAGGCTTAGTTAAAGAAGAGGACTTGTCCAGTTTACAGGATTAATTAATCTTTAACTTCCTGATTAAAGTGAAGATTTGGGATTGTTCTTAGTTTCCTAAATAATTTATCCCTAATATTAGTGTAATTAAGACACCTGACCATTGATGCTACACACTGCTCTTTCAGACCTGCTGAGATCGTGAGCCAGTTGAGAGCAGATGGCTAGAGACATGATGGCACTCTCAGCTGAATCACAAACCCACACACCATCCCTGAAAGATGCAGCTTCCTTTTGCATCTCACACTCCTGGAGGAAATAGGGCCAAAGGGGGTCTGCTCTGAAATGCAGTCTAAAAATCTGAGACAGAATTCGTATTCTGTGCTCCATTGTGTTTTAACTGATTCAGAATAATGTCTGTGGATATAATAATACCAATCGCATATAAAATTTGCATCATGAGATGCTAGATGGGGTTTATTACTTGGAACTTCTAAGACTAATGTAGCAAAGAAAGATGTATCTAGATAGGCACATTTAATCTGATTATTCGTTCACAGATAGAATAGTGACCTATTCTTTCGATTATATACTTTGCATTGCTTCTATAATTTGACACGGTCCTGAGGATAATTTAAGTTACCTTTAGGAAATGCTGAACAAGCCAGTCTATTCCACAGCTACAAGGAAAAGAAAATAGTACTGGAAACCAAAGCAAGTTTTGAGCCAGTGTGGAAATCCCCACCATGGAGCCTAAAGAGAATTCAGAAGGGAAGAAGCAGAATAGCCAAGAATGTAAGTTGCCCTTCAAATGAGGAGACACGCATTATCTGCAAGCTTCACACATCTCAAAGTGGTAACATCCAAAGCACTGAAACAGAACAGACATCAGGCAAAGTTAACCAAGGCAATCCCAGAGACTCTGCATATCAACCTTTTCTTTCCTTTTCAGATTAGAAGAGGTTTCTTTGGCAGGATAAGAACATCAAATCTTTACAAACCCCGGGGTTTTTTGGGTACAGTTAAAAGGTTACCTGTAAGTACACTCCAGGAAGAACGCAAAGGAATTTCCCTACAGAGAAAACTAATTTCTCCCCTTGTAATCACCTTTTGGAAGCTTTTTTTTGGCTGAGAAGTGGGTCTCATGCCCTATAAATCTGAAAACTAAAGGATGAGCAATCTCCTAAAACCTGCACCGTAGAATTGCAGTCCTGAGGTACAGACACACAGAACAGCTTTGAGAAAGAAAGCTGCTTTTTTGTTCACTCACATTCAGAAAAACTTTCTTGGGCTATTATTTTATGAGGATTTTCAAGACCTAGTTTCTTGTTGTTCATTTTTTTTGGTGTGTGTGGTTTTGGTTTTTTTAATAGTTTCTTTTCATTATAGGAATCACTTGGTAAGGACAAAATAGCATTTTGATTCTTCATTCCCAGAGAAGCTTGGCCAAACAGGTACTCACACACAGAGGCAGACAGAATCTCTGTTATTTATCATAAAAACAAGCTAACATTATCTGCTTCTGAAGGTAATCAGGTATTGCTCATATTTCAAAGCTCAAAAAGTGAATACTGTTTCAGAGATTTTTAAAAGAAATGGAATTACAATTAGAAGTTGAGATGATGGCAGAAAATGTTCATCACAATACAAGCCATAAAAATGCCTTTTTTAAAGACAGGAAAGGCCATACTGTAGGGAATATTTCATGGCTAGTGGGAGGGTTAAATAAACAAATGATAATAACACCAATCAGACCTCTTTGCTTAAAGCCTGCGGAGTCAATCTGCTTCTGACTGTGGAGATACCAACCAGCAAAGGCAAACTAATTAGACACAGTCAAACACTTAGGCAATCACACCTTGTGAATGTAAGCGTCTTCCTGTCATTTGGCAAGTCTCTCAGCTGCCTCTGAGCGTGAGACAACAAATCCCCTGCAAACAAGTTCTTCACTCTCCCTGTTAGTGAGATCTAACAGAGCACAATGGCTGGAGGTGAAAGGTGGCAGTCTAGTCAGGTAATGACATCGTCTTGAACAGCCCACATTAAAATAGTGGCACTTGTTTAGACTAGCCTATTTGCACCTACCTGCAGAGGGCCTTTTTAATGTAATTATTAGCCTCTGCAGCTCTGCTTAGGATTTGAAAATATCATTCATTTTCATCTTGCTTCAGCTACCGCTGCTATCTCCTATTCAATCTCAGTCACCTCATCTCCTCACAAGTAAGTGTAGAAACAGAAGCAGATGAGAAGAGTTGAATTAACAAGAAACAAGTTGGCAGGTGAGCTGTGTGACACAACAGTAAAAAAAAAGTTAAAAGATTTGACAATATATTCTAATCACTACCTGACTATAGCAGAGCTGCAGGCATTGAAATAGCTTCCTGGGGAAAACAGAAAAGACAGCAGGAGAATGGTCTAAAACCCAAGGGCAGGAACCAATCCTCATGAGCCTTAGAACAAATATGTCATTACTGTCTTTCAAACTAGTCTTATTTTCTCAGGAGTTAACTATTCACTATTGACAAAACATGACACGACATCAGCCTAAGGAATGCAATAAGGAGCAACCACCCAATTCTAGCCTGAGATACCCACACACACAGCTGACCGCAGGAGCCCATAGGAAGGAATGGTGTAGCCACAGGCCAAAACTTTCATCCAGTTTTCCAATGAGAATCCATGTTGCACTGGAGAGGTGAAGTCAATTATCTTACTTTCCTGTGTCTTCATTCACAAAAGGTCCAGCAGAAGCTTTCTCAGGATATCTCAGAATGTAAAGCCAGCACTTGCTAGATGAGTGAGGCAGGATGCATTTGGAGAGTACTTCAGCAGCATGGGGCTGGTGACAAAAAAGCTGGGGAAAAGAGGGACTGGCCCAAGCAAGGAAGCTGAAATATGCATTTCCTCTTGCCGGGGAAGCACAGACCTGTCAAGCATGGGATCATTGCTCTGGCAAGTTCTACAAAAACAAAACCTGGATGAAAGATACATGGAGGAGGAAAAAGAAAAATTTCTGCTTCCTTTGTAAAGAGGAATTTCAACCTATTTTAAGGTGACATCAACAAGGAATAAATTATTTAGTTCTTGCCTTGTGTAGCAACAGTCTCCTCACAGAAAGGACATCTTGTTTACAAGATCAGTGCTAATTTCTGATAAAGAGAAGGCTCTCAAACAGCCTGTATGGAAGGTTTACTCAGTGTGATATTTTGCCTTTTGGTACAAGTACTTTGGGTTCTATTTGTTACCTTGCAAATATATCCCAAGTTGTACCAGTGAAGAAAATGTCTCTATCTTTGTTCTGTCAAGGTATTCAGGTTAATTTCTCCAGCACACAGCAGTTTCACAGAAGACTGTTACAGTGTCATTTACCATCTTAATTGGTGCCACTGCCCAGCTTCCTGTGTTGAAGGAGTGCCAGAGAGTCATAGCATGTCCCAAGCACTGCTGATACCTACTTTGTTTGTTTGTAGTTTTTTCCTCCATCTGGCTATGACGGATGAGGGTCCTTTAGCTACACTTGTTCTGTAAACTGATATTATGCATCTGACCTAAAATGACAGCTGGAATCAGGGCCACACTTAGAGATAATCACGCCCAACACAAAAATATAAGCGAGTTCTGGAGGGTGCCAGCCCTGGGTCAGTCTCAGCTTATTTGTCAATCTGCCAGTTCAGTGCTCCTCAGCGCTGTCTTTCCCGAGTAGCAGAAGGCACTGCTTTCAGGGGCAGTAAAAGCTGAATGTTGAGAGACAAGCGGTTGGCAGGAGTCCTTGTGACAGGGGTGGGAAAAGCAAGACAGGTAGCCAGATGGATCTGCTGTGGCCCAAGGCAAGCACTGAAGCAAAGGGGTGAATCAGAATCAGAGGGTTACCCTACCATGGTGGGAATGTCTGATTATAGTGACACTGCATAGGCAAACTGTGTATTCTGCAAGCTCTTATGGGTGCTCTGGTCCTACTGCAGTGTCTTGGGCAAATCTTGTTCTGCAGTGACATTCTAAGGCATTTTATATTGCTACTATTATTACTACTTACATCAGTTTGTCTCTGATCACTCCATCCTCCCTTTTCCCCTTAGTCTCATTTTGATACTTGAGGGGGTTATTAGTTAGTATTCACTGATCCTCTGGGCTCTGTATTAATTTGCTCTCAAACATTTATACCACTTCCATCAGAAACTAGGACTTATACAAACTAAATTTATTGATTAGTAAAGCAGCACATTTTGCAGACAGAGGTGTTATCTCTCATCAGACTATCTGATGGAAAGTGGGAAAATTGGGGAAGCTCTCCAGCTTCCTTAAGCTAGTTATGATACCCTGACACATCACAACTATTGTTACCACAACATGTCTATTGAAAAAAAGGAAGTTTTAAATGAACTTAAGGAATTCAGTTTGAAATTTTCAAGACTAAGAGGCTGAAAATAATTCATTTGGTCTGGATAAATTATTCAGTGCTATTGCACCACTAATACTTGTTTATTTATACTTATTTATACCACATATACACAAACACACCCACCCCAACACACTGTTACTTAGCTTAATATTTTAATTGTATAAAATATTAAGTGATGAATACAGTATTATCTTGCATATAATATGACCTTATTTTTCAAGCAAAGGTGACAGGGTATTGAAGCACCAGTCTGTGTGTGAATCTCTGTAATGACACACCACATCATGAGAAGCAGCTGCCTCACAGTACAGAAACAATCTTTGCTCACACAAGCCTGTCAAAATTAGGATGTGACTGATCCCTGTACCTGTAACTATATTCCTCATGATACTGCATCTAATTTTTCAGCAGATTTCATATTGCTCCTCAAGGGTCCTCACTTGCAGGTTCAGGATTTAGAGGACAGGCTAAGGGACACCTGCCCTTTTGGAAGGCCAGAGACAAAAGCATTAAAACCATTATTACCTGCAAAATGGAAGAGACACTGTTTTTATCCCTTTGGCCACAGGACTGAAGCAGGGGTACTGGAGAAAATCAAGGAACCAGGATTTTGTCACAGCTGCTCATCCATGCTCTTCCCACATTTCCCTTCAGCCGTTAGACCTGAATAAAGACAGAAGAGATGTTCATGGAGCAACGAACTTCCTCAGACAAGAGACATCTACTGGACCTGGCACCAGCTGTAGGGATGGCCAAACAACACATTTTTTTCCTCTTTCCTTTTCTTTCAAATAGTATTTTAAAGAAAACCACATTCAAAGAGGGAAACATTTCCACAAAAAGGAGCAAGCAAGGAGATGGCCCAAAAGAGACCTGAGGCAAATTAAAGCCCAATTTAACTTTTGCTCAATAACTTCACTTCATTTGGATGAATCATTTATGTGGTGAAAAACTTCAGCTTACTACACTAGAAAACTCAGTTAATAGCCAAAGTGCTGAGAGAATAGGGAAGGGGAAGCATGGAGGCAGAACTCCAGCTACCAAGTTAAGAAGCAGAAATAAAAGCCTTTTGACACAGAACATTAGAAACATTGAAGAGGAAATGGGAACAATTCCTACCCCCTTCCCCCCCATCCACAGCAGGAAGAATGTTTACACAGGGGAGTTGATGAATAAGAGAGAATAAATCCAGGTGCAGGACTCAGGAATGACTTGTACCACACTATGCCATTGCAGGTGGGCCCCAAATGACCAGCCAAAGGCCACAGGGGAAGCTTGAAGTGGAGCAGGGACAAGACTGTCAGTCCCTCAGCTGCCCCACTAGCACAGTCATCATCCTCACTGCCTCATTGGTAGGTCAGAAAGAGGGTTTCCCTGACTGTTCCTTGGATTATGGAAAGGATATTTTATCTTGGCTTGGAGACATACTTTCCCAGTTGCTCAGTGCCATTAGCATAATGTTTCATAGGGGCTGCTCTGCCTCTGCTCTTTAGGCAGAAGGTACCAAGAGTACTCAGAACAAAGGGAAATCACAGCCTTGCCTTTACTACCAAGAGATGAGAAGACAGAAACAATCTCCAGCCTTTTTCACATTACCCACTGCTTTTCTTTTGGATCTGTAACTACACAAATTCCTCTTAAACACACAGAAAAGTAAGTCCCATTTAGCACAGTATCAGACAACTTCTCAGTCATGAAGACTCCATCCCATCAAAGTGTGAGAAGCCAGTTGTGGGGCAGGAGCAGTTTATGAATTACAGCTTTTTTCAAAAGGAACAGAGAGAATGAGCACTTTTGTTCTCCAGCAAACTTAAACATAGCAGCAGAAACCAAATGCTTAACTAAATTTTTCTGCTGGCTCCCTTGTTTGCTTATTAAATGTAGAGGAAGGAACATTAGGTTCAAGTGGTAGCAACAGAAAAAGGGAAATTGAATAATAGCTTGATTCCTGTGGTCTCTCAGGTTTTATCACATTGGAATATGTTTAACCCTTCAAAATCTGGTCACTTCTCATCTGTGGTAGGAAAACTGCTTTGTTAGAAAGAGAAAAATGCACTGGTGCATATGGTAAACCCTTAATAAGTCTCACACCCCATAATAGGAACATTTGTACACAAATGTGGTTTTTGGGACCTAGCCAAGAGCAGAGCACCCTGTGAATCATAATGCACAGCTAATGAGTTATTTTTGGTAAATTTGGCAGAGTTAATAGAACCAATTTGTCCCCAAAAAGCTAAATCACTTATCACTTCTTTGGAGGTGCTAAGGGAATCTAGAACTTCAGGATGCTGTCAATAAAAATGAAAGAAGCACAAAGCTGCCTGTTAATTTGTGCTCCTCTCGACTTCTGTTTAGAACAAAGGTAAGATTTATGAGATGCTCTGACAGGCAGGGAAATTCATTACAGGAAGCAACAGCGCAATTTAACTGTGCTCCAGGGCTGATGCTGGTTGCCTGAGGTAGGTGACCACAAAGAAAATGGACTATTGTTTTTGGGAAACATCCAATTAAACAGCTAGACCCAAAGTGCAAAGTCCTGAAAAAATGTTGAATTTCCCATGTCCTAAACATGGGAGATGTGGAGCTCTGGTTCAACGTGCTTATAAATTCAGATCTGAGACAATATTTCACATCCTTATGAAACAGAAAGGTATTCAAATCAAATTGAAATTGAAGGGGAGGCTGGGAGGTTAATATGAGGTTTTGGTTTGGGAATGTCTCTGGTGGCAGACAAAAGTCTAATTATTTTCCATTTAGAGAGTATGTCTCCAACCCAGAAAGTCATTGCCACAGCTGTATTTCCTATGGGAAATTCCCCTTAACTCCTCCCTTTCAGGTGTAAGTTGTCATTAATGCCCTTCCTATGTTGAGCAAAGGAGCTGCATATGGATGTGCAAAAGATATCCACTGAAGTTTCTACTTTAATATCCAATGAAAAATGTATTTGGGTAGGGAACTCTAGTTTTGAGTGTATAGCAATTGTCTGCATTAACCAACCAGCCTAAGTGGAATGCACTGAATAGGAAATGAGAGTAAAGCAAAAGTTAGAGCTCTGCCAAACTACCTGAGTGTAATGTGGATAGCAGTGAACTGTGACTCATGTCATGTTGTGTTATGTAGCGTCAAATCACTGTACAGTGTGACACAACGTAAGCAACATGAGTGGCATGAATGTGACACAGCATAGCCTTTTTTCCTCTCTCCTTCTCTTTTCTTTCTTTTTTTTTTTTAAGAGCATTTTACTTTTAATCAGATAGCTGCTGTCAATTCAGATAACAGCTGCCTGACCCAAATTTTCAGCTGACTGAAGTGGACGAATACTGAAGTATGGACTTTTTATTATGAAAAGTTAACATTCCAGACTAGCCTGGCATCTAAAAATACTCCTCATTCTCTTCCCCCCACCTGCTTCTTTCTCCCCTAACACCAGTTATATTTTCTTATTGATACTGAATCAATAATTTCATTTCTATATTACAAACCTTAAAAACAATACTGGCAAAAAAGGTATACTGGAATTTTACTTACTGATGGTTAATTATTAATGTAGGCTTCTTTAAACATATTTGGCTCTCTGAAACAGCTCTTTAGAGCTGTGTTCCATTTCTTATTGCTTACCTATTCTGTTTGTTCTCTGCCTCCCTGATCCTTTTCGATTTTCTGCAGGTTAGCAAGTGCTGCATTGTCTGCTTTTGAAATGTGTCTTTAGGCATGCTTTTGTTTGACAAGGAATGCCAAGGCTGAGCTGACAAAGTCTGTTTGAAAATCTTTTTCCAGGTATACAAGATCAGTAAGTCTGTTCAATGTATTCTGTGATTAGTATTTTTCTTCAGATATTTATATCAACATTTCAGGTTTAGTGAAAGATGTTTTCTGAGCATACCTGTCAGTGGGAAACCTACTAAAGGTAAGTAACAGTATCATTTATATATTCAAATGTATAAATATATTTATGGTAAATAGTTGACATCTCTCTCCATATAACTTAAAAGAAAATATACCTTTAACAAGCACTCAGCCACTGTTCTTTTCACAGGTTGAAACAAATATCAACGTACGAAAACTGTCTTTCAGGTATTTTGGCTCTAGCTTTTTACAACCAGGATCATTTTAAACATAATATTTAGATTTCTGCACCCTTTCCCCTGCAGGGGCAGGGGCACTGGGGATAACGTTTGTCCTATAAGGCAAACTTTCAGGTGAAAAAAGCATTTATATATTCAGGTGCTGCACACTCATGAATTCCAAATAAGATGTTTTGCTGATTGTTTTGGGGTTTTTTTTGAACTGAAGACACATGTTTTGTTTTTTACCTCCCCAGTTGCAACAGAGATCACATTCTTGACACAACAATTTGGTGAAAGCTGTACCCTAAGCCTACCTAAAAGAGGCAAATTGAACAAAGGTGGCACAATTAAAACATGTAGATCCCTCTTTTAGCAACACATCTCCTGCTTACCATGGGATACAATGGCCTCAAGAGGCAACATTCCATGCTACTGACTAGAGAATTTTGTGAATCATTGGAAAAAAGTACAACAGCCCCAAAATCTTTACTTTTTATTCCTTTCCCCCACAGAGCTGCCATCACATAATTCTATTGTCACTCTGTTTAAGGCTGGAGCCTGATACATACAGTCTTTTCATGAGGATATGGGAGCAAATGACTCCCATACACCAGGTAGCGCTGGGATTTTCCAGGTGGTGCTAGGATCCCAGGCACTTCCCCCTCTTAGCTGGAAATGAAAGTCTGTGTAGAAGATCTGACACTACATGTCAGTGAGTTAGCAAGAATATGAACTGAAGGCAGAACACAGACCTAGCTGAAAAACCGAAGTTTTAATGTAGAACTGAATCTTCCTTCTGATGACCACAGCAAATGCTTGTTGGAAAGCAGAAGGCAAATAAGGGATTTGTGAATCTCTCCTATGGTGAGAGTAGTTCCTCTCTTATCTAAAAGGCTGAAGAAATTCTTCAACAAGAAAAAAATTCTTATTTTCTTGTGATTGAAGCTCTAAGTGCTGGAAGTGTCAAACTCTTAACTATAAAATAAGTTACACTTTGGTTTATGGTTCTTTTTGTTTGTTTGTTTGTTTGTATCTTTGTAGAGGACTAAACCAAAGACCTAAATTTTAACATGACAATCAAAATGCAGACCCCAATTTTGTAACCTTAACCTAAAGCTGCTCTACTGCAAATGCATTTTAAGATTCTCTTCTCCATTAATAAAGTTCACATTTACACACCCTATATCTCCATTAGGCAATAAGCAAAGAGATTCCTACATCAGCTGGGTGTATTAAAATTTCACTGTCCTCTTTTTTTTTTTTTCCATATACCACTAAATTTTAAAGCAACATCAAGATAATAATAGGCAGCCCAATCCTACCAAGGCATGACCTTGTCAAATCATGATCAAAAGAGATGAGCACGCACACTCCGTGGTTTTTCCCAAAGGGCATGGTACAGAGCTGAGAACGACCATCGGAGCCAAGATTGGGAACTATTAAATATGTGTCACTTAAAAAATGTATTTTACTTTCACTTAATTTCAACTATATTAATGCTAATAGCAAGGAAAATCTATGGATCTAAGAATCCATTGCACATTCCTTGCCCAAAGGAAGAAATAATAGAAAGTGTTTGGGTTTTAGGTAAAAATACCCCATAAATATTCTAACAGTTTTCTGATACAGCAAAAGTACTAATCTAGTGCATTTGAAACCAGAAAAGGAGAACAATTGATCTTAACTTTGAAACATGCAAAAGTATTTGACTTATGATTTTTTGCCATAGAAAATGCAACAAGCCAATTCAAATGTAAGAAGTTGATCTTGTTTAAAAGGTGCTTGGCTCTCTAATTACATGAGAAGTACCTTTCTTTAATAATTCATTAGAAATATGGGGGAGCAAGATAAAGACAAAGTCTAAAAATACCCACCATGTAAACTACTGTTGAACTGTTCCCTTAAAATTAAAAGCTGAAATTCTTTGACTGTCTCATTTTCTAGCAGAACACAAGAAAGGAATATTTTAGTTGGTTCTCACCCTCCAGGCAAAGTAGTATAAAACCTCTGGCCTGATTCCAACCCCATTATCAAAGGACCACTCACCTAATCTAAAAAAGCAGCTCTTCATCAATTTATCATTAACAAGAGCATTACAATATAATGTAGGAAAACGGCTTTTCACCAGGGATTCAGTTAATGGGAGTCTAGAGCCACATAACAAGCATGGCAGAAGATATTCCACAGTAGGTAAAGATAATATACATATATTCTACACAAAGAATACTGCATACTGCAAATAACTTCTCTGTTGCTGATGAGCTCTCTCAAATACTTTTTTTCTTTAACTTTTAATTTTAAAAGTTGAAGTCTAGTTGAATTCTACAGCAACATACATGAATGCGAAGTAATTAGCTGCTGACTCCCTGTGAAAATACTTTATACAATACTTTTGGCAACAGTGAAAATGTGACTCTGCTAGGTTTTTGTGAAATTTCACTAGTGTTGATTCCTGTTCACTGTCTATCCCACTATCTCTCATCTCAGGAGTTCAAAAATCAAAAGCCAAACATCCAAAATTCAGCTTAGTTAAGATGCCACCAAAAAAAACCCACACAAGAGATCTTTGACTTTTTTATTCTCATTCTGAGGATCAGGAATTTTCTTCTCAGTCTTAATCCATAGTCCATAGGGTGAACACACTATTTTATAATGTTTAAACACAAGTTGAATTTGGACATACTTCTATGAATTCTGTAGCTGAAACTTTCAGGCAAATGTTGATACTGTCAGACAAGCCACAATATCACAACTGATGAGTTTCATGCCAGTTAGCAAGGCTGCTGTACCACCCTTGGTCATTAATGCCACATCATTGCTCTACTGCATCCCATGGGAGGAAAAATTCAAGCCAGACTAGGGCAGGTAAGTAACTTTTTTATGCAGCTCACCAAAGTCTCCAGTACAGAGTTGGTGACATATTTTTGAGCTGCGATCAGCTTGTAGACAAAAAATGACATCTGTTCTAGCCTAAAACTTGCCATGTAAAGTCAACCCATCGATGATGCTTGAAGGAAGAGGAGCAGCAGAATGAGCTTGCATCAGATCAGTACTTTGCATTATGAGACTGCAGGTTTTTGGGGGGTTTTGGCAGGAGCCATGAGACTAACTATATCCTATGGCCTCATTTGAACTCAAAACAATAAAGAATATGGACAGAGAACACTGGAGTTTCACAACAAAACAAGAAAAAACCTCTCACTATCTGTATTTCTAAAATTATTTCATCTTGAGAAACAGGCATTGGTATACTCCTAATATGATCCTTCCCTACTATACAGGTTTACCAAACTGTAATACTCTAAGAAACTTAAAAACAGTATTTTAGACTTACTTGGTGTAGATGAACTATTTTCCACCAGCTCTAAGAAATTAATTTATTACAGGCCAAAGAAGTAGTTCCTGTGCTTAAGTGGAGGTAAAATAAATTAGGGGGGGAAAAGCCACAAAATTCATTTACCTTCAGGAAATTATTAGGTCTGATGAAATAGTGAACCACGTGACACTTCCACCACTTCAGATCAGATCTAGGAGTGCAGTTATGGATCCTGCAAAAAATACCAAGCGTTGCTATACATAACAGTTCATCTGATCAGCAATGCAGGTCACAGCAAACACTTCACCCCAGTGCTCTGGCTTACTGTGCAGGGCTCCCTGCAGAGTGGAGATGAGTTCAAGGTCACTACCCTGAAATTTGAAGTGTGCTGCAGGACTGGCCCCACCTACCTGAGAGGCCTCCTTCCCTCTCTCTGATCACAGCCTCCCATGACAGCTGCATTCCTCCAAACAGCGAATCTGCCAGCCAAACAGGCAAGATGCTCCTGAGAGGAAGAGATGACTTTTGGAGGAGCTGGATATGGACTATGGACCTTCTTCCCTGAGGAGAGAAAAATAAACTCACTTGCAAACTTCAGTGTAAACCTCATCTTTCCAGCTGAACATCCCTCAATAACATCTTCAAGCAAAGCGAAATTCTATAAAATAATCAAATTCTTTCCCTGACAGGCTGAGACAGAGGGGAGTGCTTCATACAGAAAGATGCATTCACACACACATACACAAACACACACTGCTCTTAGTAACAGAAAGTGTTTTGATATTACAGTGCATGAGGGTACGTACACAAGAGCATACTGAGACCAAACAACACAGCTACAGTGATATTTCAGGAACAGGATTAGGAGATGTACTACACTGCATCAAATACATAATGAAGTGCTCACACAGATATTTGATGTTCTTGCCTGTTGGCCTCTAAGTGTTGCCACAGGAACTGGTATCCTGATACACAGCTTAAACACAAAAGTGACATTCTTTCTTAAAATATTTTGAGCATTATTAGACTGGGGATGCTCCCTTCCAAAAAGGTTGGTGGTCTCTGCTAACAAGTTTTGTTTGACAATAGCTTCATATAACATGGCAGATACTTTGCTTTTGCCTATCTCCCTTCAAATGAGGAAAAACAAGACCAGAATGAGTGTGCATTACCAAAGCCATGTCCTGCCAGTATTTTCAAGATTTTCCCCCTCCCTTACTCTGACCCAAGACAAAGAGGCAAAACTGAAAAAAACAGCACAAGGGTCATGCCCACCAAAAGGAATTATGCCAGTTGAAACTCTCCACTTTGATAATTTCAAAATATTTAATTTTTATTTCAACTTTTGAAAGACATGTTTTGTAATCCTATTCATGACATATTTGAAACTAGACAAGTGATTGTGTCCTGTTTCAAACTTATCAAATCATAATACTTAAACCCCAGAAAGGATCATCCAAGAATTTATTGGCATTTATTCATTCCTATTAAACGCTTTAATTTCACGGAACTGACACCCTCCAGGAAAAAAACCCCACTTTGCCACAAAATTCCCAGCCAAATGCAACAAAGGGCATCCTTCTGAAAGGTCTCAAGGAAAAGTTCTGAGTTTTTTTCCCTGAGGGATTGTATTGGTTTGGCACAGCCTGGTTTTGGGTAGCAGGGGGTCCACAAAGCTGGCTCCTGTGAGGAAGCTGCTGGAAGCTTCCCACCATGTCCGGCAGAGCCAATGGCTGATGGATCTGAAGATGGACATACTGCTGGCCAAAACTGGGCCAATGAGAGAGGTTGGTAATGCCTCTGTGATGACATATTTAAGAAGAAAATCAAAATAAAGTCACAAGATTTTGGATTCTAGCCACAGAAGAGGAGGAGTTGAGAATGTGTGAGGGAAACAACCTGGCGACACCAAGGTCAGTGGAGAAGGAGAGGGAGGAGGTGCTCCAGGCGCCAGAGCTGAGGTTCCTCTGCAGGCCATGGTGAGACCATGGTGAAGCCGCTGTGCCCCTGCAGCCCGTGGGGATCCACGGGGGATGCAGAGATCCACCCGCAGCCCATGGGGATCCACGGGGGATGCAGAGATCCACCCACAGCCCCTGGGGATCCACGGGGGATGCAGAGATCCACCCGCAGCCCGTGGGGGAGGTGCCCGTGCCGGAGCGGGTGGATGCCTGGAGGAGGCTGTGATCCAGTGGGAGAGCCGGTGGAGAGAGAGGGCCCTGCTTCCAGGCTGGAGCAGCCTGTCCTCGGAGGGCTGCACCCCGTGAAAAGAGAGACCCACAGCGCAGCAGTTTTGGGAGGGCTGTGTGCCCGTGGGAGGGACTCAGGCTGCAGCAGGGGCGGTGGGGCTGCTGCTCCTGAGAGGGGACCCACGACAGGGAAGTTCAGGAGAACTGTGTCCCCACGGCCTCACAGGGGAAGACTCCTCTCCCAGAGCAGCGGAAGGAAATCTCAGTGATGGACTGACCAAACCCCCATGCCCTGCCTCCCTGCGCTGGTGGTGGGAAGGAGGGAGGGGCTGGGGAGGGAAGGTGTTCTAGGGCTTATTTTACTTCTCATTATCCTCCTCTGATTCTGTTAGTAATAAATTCACTTCACAACTTAAGTTGAGCCTGTTTCACCCTTGAAGTGTTTCTCCTGGTCCTTCTCTCACTCATGAAGCGTTCATTCATTTTTTTTCCTTCGCCTTCCTCTTTCCTCAGCTGTGGCAGGGGAGGTGAGCGAGCAGCTCTTGTGGGTGCCTGGTGTTGGGCCAGTGTCAAACCACAACAGGGATTGTTCTGTTAATGGTGGACATTAATTTCCATGTGTGACAAAGCCAGGTCAAAGCCATCAAGAAGATACACAAAGGAATTCCCTCTGCATGCCACCATGGAGCCCCCTGACTGCATCCCACTCCAGGCAGGTGTGGGGAAATGCACAGACTGCAGCACCTTTACAGGAAAAGCCTGATTTCAGAAAACACAGTGTCTGTACCAGTTAGATAAGGTATCTGACCAGGAAAACCACAACAGCGAAGGAGAAGAACCAGGCTGAGAAGCTGTAGGAGCAGCAGTAGGAGACAGGGATAAAGGTTACTGAAGGTCAAGTACAGCTGGCGCATTGCTGCTGGCACGAAATTGCTGCTGCATTCCAGGAAATCATTCCCTCTCATCTTCCTGAGCCTGTCACATCCTATTTCACTTACTGGTTCCTTTTCAAGGTGTTCGTCTTATTTGTCTCCTTGGGTTTGCTGTTTATCTCCATTTATTCTCAGCATAATTTGAGGCTTGTTGATTGAATTCTGTGACTGGTGGGCAGGTGGGGAAGAGTTAACCTGTGTAATGATTTGGAGAATCTACGTGGGAAGGAGAGAGACCAAGATTAGTAGAAGTGATTACAGCAGGAGTTGTGATGGGAATATCATTTCAGCAGAGTGAGCAGTGGGGGACCAGCTGGCCTGTGTCTCGTCATTTTTGCAGAGAAAACTGGAGGAGCCACATTACTCTGTGTGAGCCGTGTCTGGGAGCTATAAAGTTACCTACTGATGAATAAGCTGGAAAGTTGTCTGAAATAAAGTTTAGGAAGCACTAACATACCTCATGCAATTCCAGCTTTATGGTAATGTATGTTAGATAATTAGCACCAATGGGTAAGAGGCATGAATACTCATACATCGAAAGCAAAGCATTAGCATATATTCAGGAGATTACAGTTAAATTTATCATGAGCTACCTGTCTCTGCTGGAACAGTTCTTATAGCAGGAATCTCAGTTCTCGTTGGAAAAGAAAAAGATATTAGGACTTTATATTCGGCTTGCAGGGGGTTCTTCTGAAGAAACCAAAGCTTGCTATTCACAAATGAACTGTGGAAATTCCCCCCCCCCCCCCATTACCAGCCTGGGCCTGCAGAGTGCTGGCAGAGGGCTGCAGGGCTGTGGGGTGGCCACTGGGAGGAATGGCTGGGGCTGCCCTGTGCCGGGCACGTTTGGTCCCAGCCAGCTCAAACCAACCCACTGCAGCCCAGGCTGAGCCCCTCAGCCATGTATGGGGCACCTCTGGGAAAACAGATCTGAAGGAAGGGCAGAAAATTCCAGGTGGAGAAAGGTGAGAGGAAGAAGTGCTCCACAGCAAAGTCAACACCCCCTGCAGCCCATGGCAAACTCCATGCTGGAGCATAGAGATGCTCCCGACAGGAATGCAGCCCCTAGAGCCCACTCCGGAGCCGAAGAAAGCGGCAAGGAGGAAGGAAAAGCAGAGAAGAACTGTGATGGACTGATTGCAACCCCCAGCCCCACTGCACCATTCGGGCGGGGTGTAGAGGAATCTGGAGTGATGCTGAACCTGGGAAAGGGGGGAGGAAAGGTGTTCTAATGTTTGTTTTTCTGTTTCTCACTACCCAAGCTAATAATTAAATGTTTATTTTAACGAGCAAAAAATTAAATTAATTTTTCCCCAAGTTGAGTCAAATATTTGAGAGAGACTGTCTCCTACCTTCTTCTGAGCTTGGGAATCTATGTCTACACCTTCACTGCAGGACAAGTGCAGATGGATCTGGGGCAACCTGCCTTCTCCAGAGGCAAGACTTGAAGTCAGCTCACCATGTGTGCCTTGCATCTGCAACAGGAGCTAAACTTCCTTTGAATTACGCTCAGCCACATCTTGCATTCATAACGCAGCTTCTGCCTCCTCTCAACATTCTGCCCTGGGTGAAGAAGTATCTTCTATGGCCCTAGTCATGATTATAACATCTTTTAATTTTAGCATTGCAATATGTCAATATGTGCACTGTGCAGGTTTTTAATCCTGTTGCTAACAGTTTACCAGACAACTGAGTAAAAGATATTCTGTGCTTCAAATCTCCTGGGTAATGACTTAGTTACATTAAACTTGTTTCCTGGATGTCTCATCCATTGTTATGCTTGCAAAACAATTCACATTAAGAATGCTCTGTTTTAACAACCTTGCCCAAGTGTAAATCTTTTAATTTCTTCATCTTTTTCTTCTGGGAAGTTTAAGAAAATATCTTTAAGTTACTGTTGAATTAAGGAGAAAATAATCCTCTACTTGTTCAAAGAAGAAAACCACAGAACCTCAAACCACACTTTTTCATCTGTGCAGTCCTAGAAATAATGCTGAGGGTTTATCATTTCATGTATATTGCAAAACCTAAGTAAAAACCACTTGCATCTTCTGAGAACAAAAATGAGAAGGAATAAGATGAATAAGAAATGCTACCAGGAAAAGACAGAAAACTAAGTGTAAATGGAGGTAAGCTACAGCTAAAGTGGCTGTAAGGTTACTCACGGATGGAATACTTGCACATACTCTGACATATAAAATCTGCAATTAAATTTTAAAAACCTAATTCCTAAACCAGGGATTTGGTCCATCTAATAAGGAGAAAGATGTTGAGATTTAAGGACTCTACTGTTGTCTTGGAATTCCTTTTTTCTTCACAAGTCATTGAAAATGTCTGTCTTTTATAAAAACAGAGCTGTTTCATATACTAACTAATACCGCTCGTTGTTACAAGACTATTTTCAGATGATGTTTTAAAAAGGACACATAAAGAAAAGCATGTTTGAGGGACAAATCTTGTTTCTGTTCACATACCCAGACTCAGACGAAGCACTTCTCTTATTCAGAGCACAGAACTGAAAATCTAAATTTAAAGTAAGAAGTCAGTATTTCTTTGTGACATGGCTGGGATACACCACCAGGAGACAGGAAATTGAAGAGGTCATGTATGTGACACTGAGAAGCACATCTGCACCTGCTTAAAACCTACATACTGGTCACAACAGGATCTAGCAGAAATAAAATAATCGGGGTTAGAAGCAAAAAAGTAGGTTCTAGATCAATCCAGACAGAATGGCCTCCCAAAAATACTCTCCTTCCAAGGCACTTGGGAAGCATAAGAATAAAGTTGAGACTTGTGTTTCCTATAGATATAATTATATAGAGCCAAGTGACCCAGTGAGAAAGATGGGCAGAGACATCCATTCCAGAGTAGACTCCAACAGAGGCTCCAATAGACTGGAGATTAAAAAGTGACATGAGACATGGAAGAGGCCCCAGTGTTGATCTGGCAAAATAGCTTCTGTCCTCTTCACTTTTTTAAGGTTTTGGGATATCTGAAGACAGACTGGAAAATGCATTTGCCATCCAGCTCTTTACACTACCAGGATGAATCTGTGAGAGTGAGAGATTTAGAAACACTTAATTGAGGTGCCTTGGAGTGAAGGAAAAGGCTGCAGGGAGTATGGTAGGAGACAAAAACCAGGATACTTACATTCATTTTACAGCTTGCACTCCTCCTCTGCCCAGGAACACAGGCAAAAGACAAGCAAAACAACAAAGAGTAACAACATATTTTCTGTGTTACTTAAAATACTATGAATACAGAAATTAAAATGTTCTTTTCTTTCTTTGATTCATCCAGTTGCACCTGTTTAGATAGAGAGGAAATATAAACCAAACATGAGCATTCATTCTTATTTGCATGATTTTAAGTGTGAGTTGAGAAAATTCAAATTTTCTGAGAGGACACCTGCCCCTTGTCTTCCTGATCACTGTGCATTACTATTCTGTTACACTTGGAACTGCTGAGGATGCTGCTGAAACAACATTTGCTTCTTTCCAGAACAGAGAAGTTAGCTTGAGGTCTGTGTATATTGACTTCCTGAACACTCAAGTGATATACATAACTTCACTGTTTATATGCAACATTTATCCCATTTTGTTTGCTCTTGTAATTTTCATCACAATAGAAAAACATTACAGAGCTATAGAATGTCTTTTTTTCAAAACACCTTAGTACCTACATGAACTGAATTTTCTTACTTAGAAACAAGAACACTTCAGGAGCTACATAGGCACATACAATTACAAGTACACTGTATTTGCAGGAGGTCCTGGGAACAGAGGTTAGGCAAGGCTTGAGTATGAGATATGACACCAAACCAAGAATGGGGTTCCAATTACAGCTTGGTACCAGGAAATCTAAGTAAGCACAACTTTGCAAAAGAACAGAACTTGGTTGCTGCAGAATAAATAGTCTTTACATGAAGCTGCTGGAGAACAATAACCATAGGAAAAGCTAAGCCCAGATTACTTCAGATTTTAAACAAACTTCTACAGAATCATTCCTGTTTGGTTATGTTTCAGGTTTGGCTGTGAAAGTTTTGCAGAATCTTAAAAAAAAAAACCCAGCCAAACAAACCACAACACCCTCCCTCCAATCTACATTTTATAATAGAACACAGTCTTTACAGATTCAATAAATTATTCATGGAGAAGGCAATATTACTATTAGACCCTGGGGTCTTGGGCTCCCTGCATGTAAAAGATCTAACTCTACACAATCAATCCAGTAGGATAACTGTTATACTCTACTTAACCCAGATTGCCTAACAGGGTTTGAAAATGGATTAGTGGATGATGAGCTCGTTTTAAAAGCAATATTATCTCCCTGAAAAGCAGAGGATAATTCCTACTAGCCATTTTAAGAAATAAAATGATCCTAGGTTTGAAAGAAACTTTTCACATATTCTCTTAACTAGCTAGACATTGACACATGCAATGACTGGAGACATGGCAGACGCTAAGCATCAAAACAGGCGTCAATCAAAAACATGAACAGTAAGCAATAGTTGTCTTACACTCAGAGTAAAAAGAATCTAGATTGACAAGAAGGTATCAAAACTGGCTTATTATTACAAAATCTCTGAATATCCTCTGTGAAGGGGCAAGCAAGATTTCTGGAGTGGCTACAACTCTTCATCATTACAGAAACTCCCATGATTAATATTGATATACTGAGGATATGCTAAACATTTTCTAATTACAGAGAGAGGCATAAACCTGAAAGCATTCTACAGACCAAATGGTTCACTGCTTTCTACTTCTGGTGACTACCAAGCATCCAAAATAGCCCAGCAGAATTTACTATCTATAGTGATGGGTTCAATTTTTATTTTTCACAGAAATCTCTGCTTGCTATCAAAGCACTATGCTATGATCATTTTTTATTTTGCACTTGTTAGGATACTTTGTTTTCCTTGCATGCATGCATTTTTTTTGTTCATAATATTCCCTTGAAATAGAGAAAATAGCTGGAAGTAGCTCCAGATTGGACTGGACACAGAAAGGGAAAAGCACAAGGAGACTTACCCCTACATGAAGACATCAAGATTTCAGACAGAGAAAAGAGACATATTGTGAAATTCCTGCAGAATCATAGCATCATTTACTTTTGAAGAGACCTTTAAGAACATTGAGTCCAACCATTAACCCAGCACTGCCAAGTTCTGAATCATGTCCCTAAGTGTCACATCTACACATCCTTTGAATTCCTTCTGGGATGGTGACTCCACCACTTCCCTGGGCAGCCTGTTCTAATGCTTGACAGCCCTTCCTTTGAAGATTTTTTTCCTAATATGCATCTACTGAAAACAGTTCATATTTTGAATATCAAATCTTCACAGCAAACTGTTCATAGGCAAGCCCTAGGCTGAAAGATGTTCGCATAAAACATTAGTTGAATAAATTCAAACTAACATATTTCTGAATCCAGTAGAGCAGTTTGTAAGAACAGAATCTACCACTGGCATACATGGTCATTCCGGGATTCTGTGCAAGCAGACAGAACTCCAGAACCCACAACATTTTTACACTGTTGTAAATATATCTGTCTTGTTAACAAAATGGCAGCATGACAAATGTAACGCAGGAGCATTGCTTGGCCCCCTTTGCCAAGCACATTTTCTCTCCTTTTATTCTTCAGTACTTTTTCTCCCAACATGTTTTTTGTTTTCTGTGCTGCTACCTGGCTCTTCCCTTTCAGACAGCCTCTTCCTGACAGTTATCAGGGTTTAACATACTGTACTAGGAGGCTCGTGAATATTGCTCTTTGATTTTTAGTGCTTTATGATGAATGGCTAGAAATCATTGCTGTAAAAAAAAAGAAAAAAAAAGGGAAAGAAAAATAGTTTCTGAAAACCTTTGTGCTATTGAATTCTGCCTGCAAATTCTCTAGCATTGCCTTGCTTTGCTACAGGACTGTCGCTCTGCCTGCTAGATGTTATACACCTTTCCCCCCCAACCCCAAAACAGCAAGGTATAATGTGGGAAAAATAAGATCTGAATCCTAAGTTTAATTTTCCTTCATGATTTTTTATTCTTTTATTTTTTAAAGTCTTTCCAGATGTGTTTAAATTTGAGGTACTTTGTGTTTTGCATCTTTTGTCACTTCATCACAGACCCCCAGCTCTTTTTTCATTATCTAAATAAAAGCACGGAGGCAAGAATTGAAATGGTGGACCCTGGACTAGCAAAGATTATTCAGCTCAGCAGAAAAATACTTCTACTGCATTTAGCAACCTACAGAAAGGATGGGGTGGGAAAGTCACTGGGAGGAAGGAGAAAAGGAGCACCTCTAAAATAAAAAGGCAACAGTCTGTCCAACTGCACATTTCTGCAAGGAGTCTGATGGAAGTACTCTTACCTCCAGGTTTCTTTAGGGGTGTTGTCGTTGACCTACATGCTTTCTGCCAGTGAAATTCAAGGCTTTTATACACTTGTCCAGGGTTTCAAGAGCATTCAGGTGAAATATATCCCCAGAGGACTGGATTTAGTCCATTGCGCCCAGACAGAGCAGACACAGCAAGCTCCACACCTTCTAGAAGCCTTGGCAACATGCTTGTATCTGAGAAATTCCAGGCAGGAGCAGGCCCACACTGTTAGGGTGTGCTGCCATCACATCCACACAGCTGGAAATCCAGCCTGAAATCACTGTTGGTGACCCTTCCACAACACCCTGCAGAGCAGGAAGGATCGTGGTGGGCAAGACCAGCTCTTGATGCCATTTCTGCAGGTCAGAGAAAGGCAGCACAGCCCCCCTCTCATTCTCCCACTAGGTAATCCCCCAATCCTCAGTGATGGCTGTGGGACCAAGTTCAGAGCAGCAGAGCACTGGCTGGTCTACAGGGGGATAAGTGGGATAATCTTCCCCTCTCCTCCAGAAAAACAAGCTTCCTGTTTTCATTGCTTGGCGAGAAAATAGTCTGAAGTTGTCAATGCAAATATCAGGCAGCAAAGTTTATGTTCTATATTTTTAAGTCTCTTTAAGACAATAAGTCAAAGTATATACCAGGCCAGGACATACTGCTAGTTCAGACATGAAAGTAATTTCCCAAGAACACATATACACGAGGCCTATCAAGCACTGCTGATGCCAGGGAACTAAATCAATTTCCACCATTTGAAATCCTTCTTCTTAAAGGTGAATCTCAGTCTTCTCTATTGTTCCCATGAACTTAAAAATACATTTATTTCCTTGATTTTTCTCCTTCTGTTTCCAAGTGCCATAATTCCCCAGCCTGGGCTAATGAAATACACAGAAGCTGGTGGTCCCCACCACAGAGAGCCAACAGCCTACAAGCAGTAACAAAGAGCACAGTGGCAAGTACCAACAAGGGAAGGAAAAGAAGCATTTCTCTGTGAACCCATCTGAATTTAAAAGTTCAAATTTATTACCTTCACTTTGCTATCCTTTCATGAATGGTAAGCTTCAACTCTAGAACAGTTCAGCAGTTCCCCCTTTCATGATTCATGTGCTTAAAGCACATACAACAGCGACTTTACAGCATTCAGCTTTCCCAAACTTCTTCAGCATAACGGAAAAATACAGAGGAACACATTTCATAGTATGGCACAGGTGGCATCTAGCAATTCTCTGTCTAGGATTCCAGCATGTTTCTGCACCTTTCTTACTAACTGGCTGCAACAGGGAAAAACTCATGTATGAACTAGGAATTTCAAGATCTTCTTTGACTTAAGCTTGAAGATATAAATGCTGAAAAAATTAACAAACAGGATTAAAAAGATTCAAACATTTTTTTACTATAATAACCAAGCACAGCTAATACTGTGGACCTAGGTTCTAGGTATGGACCAAATGCCTATATGCCAGAGGGAAGAGGAAGGTGATTTTGGAGATGTAGTCAGCCTGTTTGAGCACCTCATTACAATTATGTGCTATGGCTGTCACCGTGTCTCTGCATATCTATGTTCAGACCAGAGGTTGCACAAGAAGATGGGTATCAGTTCCCCCACTGAAACTTGCCCATTTCCCAGGGAGGTTAATAGGAGGCAAACCCGTGGGCCCTGCAGATAGTGAGGTTTGGCCCATGGCCTTACACAGCTCAGGCTGCTCCGAGGCTGGGTAGAGAACCAACTGCAGCCACGTCCAGCTCACATTACCTCACTGCTGTTTGCTGCTCTGGGACAGTAGGTACTTCCAGCTTGGTTTCCAGTGCATTAGATTTCTCACTGAAGTGGTTCTCTGCATTTCACCTGTACCTTCTAACATCACACAGATAGCCAGATCCTGTTCTCCCATCTGCAGGCTCACAAGTGGAGAAAACTGTCAAAATCAAACAGAAAACCAGCATTCTGTGTTGCATGCCCACAGAGTGGGCACTCACAGCACAGATCAGTGAAGTACCAGTTGTACCTAGTCTAGTATCATGTGTGTAAGGGTACTTTCACCAAAGCAAACTGATGAAGAGCAAAAGTTACCTGGAAGATACATCAGTACTCTTTAGTCCTTACTGACTTGTGTGTTAAAAGGCTCTACACCAAATGTGTCATTTCTCTAAAAAGCCACTTTGCCCTGTGAAATTGGAGTACCCAGGCCTCAGATGAATACTGGCTCTTGGCTTAAGGTCACAGTTTCTTTCTTGCTAAGTCTAATGTCTTTTCTCAGCTGTACCAGATCAGTCTGACGGATTTAATGGGATTCATGGGATTTTCATTTTCCTGAGAGCCTACTATATTTATAGGCAAAAAATACTGGTTTGCCTTTTTTTTTTCCCCCAACAGTTCTGTAAAATAGCTCCACCTTCTAGGGGGTCTACATTAAATTTTTTAATACTGCAGAGAATCCTTGATTTGCAAGGGAATATTCAGAGTAGAAGAGGCTTCCTTTGCAACCACCCCTCCCATCCTTCAACTCTACAAAAGTTCTCTTCACAAAGTTCCAAACCAGTCTGGTTTAGATGCAGAGCACTGAGAAGGCTTAACATTAAGTTAAGCTTTTTTTCCTTTGTTCTGGAGTGTGCATTTTGGGGCAGGGTTGTTAAGCAAGAAAAATAACTGAAGATTCTCCACGGAAAAGGTCATTTTCTGGCAGGAGTTTCAGTTCATACCTATTAAATGCTCACAAGGAGCCAGGTTTATTGTTTGTTTGTTTTAAAACTAGAAACAACCTTCAGTTCCACATTCAGAATTTGTATGTCACGTTTCAGCCTGGAGCATATTTTTACGGTTAAGTTATAAACCTTTAAATTAAGAATTTATCATAAAAATACATGACAACTCTCTCGCAATAACATTGAGAACATCACTACAATGATAAAAATGATTAAATGCTATCATTCTGTTTAAGACATTGCCAACAGATTTTGTGTTAACTGCCTGCAATTAAAGGTCTGTCTCTTTTAATAACAACATATTAATATGAATTCTGCCAGTACTTTTTTAGCATCCAAAATATTATTAAAATAAATAAGCTCAGGATGAGAAAGAGTAACACAAACAGGAAAACAGACTGTTTCACAATTATAAAGCCCTTGGCAATAGAGAGTTCAGTTTTAATATAAACCTGAATTCCTTAATACAGATTACCCAGAGCAGGAGACAAGTTCTGTACTAACCTTATTTAACATGCCTGCCTGGGCATACTGAGCATTCAAAACATTGTACTCTGTAACCTCCTGGAGCATCCTAATGAACTGGGGGAGCAAGATTAAACTAAAATAAATATCTAATTTTTTTTAAGTATGACAGAGGGGCAGCAAGAAGATTTGTACTGGCAGTAGGACACATTTTTTTCAGTCTCTTCATTAGTCATTACAAATAAATTAGCTAACTGCTAAATAACAAAAAAAGACAGGCACTAATTAGAGTAGTGGCTTAGACAACTGTGTGTATTCAAAGTTAAAACTTAATTAGAAGTTAAAACTATGTTGTTTTATTGATGTGTACTTAGCATTTTTAGCCCTTTAAACATTAAATGGAGGTTCACTTAGGAAGGGACATTACAATGAAACATTTAAATCACTGCTAATTTTCTCCTCCAGTTAGTGATACTCGCCTTTCTCCTGACACAGTCACTAGCAAAAAAAGAGCAAAATGAGAAACCTGCCAAACATGAGCAAATATTTTCACCTTTTTCCTAGAGTAAATTATTGTCTCTGAATTGCCATTCTTCTTATTCCAGTTTTATTCTTTTCATTTGTTGGCAAGGGAATTCATATGCTCCAGCCCCCCTCCTTCCTCCCAACAGTGATACTGGGCTAATAAATTCTTACTGCTTTTTTCCATCTATCAAAGCCACTGCATAAATCGCTGCCTAGGACTCCTCACCACTGAGCCACACATACTGCTGACCCCCCTCGGGAACAGCAAGCAGAACCCTGTGCCAATCAGCAATTATAAGATAATGGTACTAAAAAGCCTGAACCTGGAAGTTATTCAGTTGCTCTGCCAATGCTTGTAGGACTCTTTTATGTGCCTGAGAATTAAGTAATTAACAGACTAATTTATTGTTCACTATAAAGGATTCCTCTCTCTCTAGTCAGGTTTGACATAATCAACATTCACCACCACATAAAAACATGCCAATTGTTCATCCTCATTTCCAAAAAACAAAGAAATCCATGAAAATATTGTTTCGTAGCTTAAGCTTGCTTTGGAAAAAACACCAAACCCAAACCATAAAAAAATCACTGTCACAATTTGAGTGTTGTCCTCTAATACAAATACACATGCCTTAAATAAAATAAGTCCTAAATTAACAAGACCTGGATAAGCCAAAGATATCAGTCATGTAGGTTGTGAATACATTGGTGCTCCTCACTCTGAAAAGTAAAGGATGAATCTGTTTTTAACCATTGTGCATGGAATAACCTAGAACGTTCTCCCTACAGAAGCTAGATCACTGCTACAAAGAAAGGACAAGCTTTAACCACCAATGGCAATGAACACTGCTGCTTTACTTTACAGTCCAAGCCACAGCCAAGAGATCAGTGTTCAAGCACGCTATTACAGCCTATTTTCTAGCTGATACCTGCATTACAAATACATGTTGTGTTTAAACAACAACACAAGAGGTTACATTAGAGGAAGTGACGACTGCAATGTTATAGTAGTCATCGTGGTCAAGGGCAAATTGTGTTCAGCTTCATGGATTAAACACTGGTGGAGAACACTTTCCTGCTTCTGTGCTCTAGGTCTTTCCTTCCAGCACAGACGAAGCCTGCCAGTTGATCTTTGCAGAATCTGAAGGAAGGAATCAGCCAAATTTGCAAAATAGAAAAGAAAAGATAAATCAAACTAAGCTAAGGAAATAAAGAATATGAATTAGAGATGTCAAATCTCCTTTACTGAGGATATTTTAGTAAATAGGATAAATACCTGTTGGAAACAATCAAGGTATTTCCATTCCTGTCTCAGGTCAGATTATTGACCAGCTGTTCTCTCAAAACTGCTCCAACTAGGATATTTTCAGGATTTTAATATCTACAGTGTTGTTCCTGCATCTCTTCTGGTCCAGTCCCATCATTCAAATCAGTCTCATTAGCCAAAGTTCAAAACAAGCCAAAATGATCCCATGACTCCGGGTTATTACAGAGCAGAAGAGTCAAAAGAAAACTTTTGGGACTGAGAGGGCTGAGCAGCCAGTTGAGGGGTGGCAAGGAAGGTATATTTATGAAAAAAAAATCACAGAATTCTGGTAAGGCTGGAAAGGACCACAGTGGGTAATCTGGTCCAACCTCCCTCAAGTGGGGTCATCCTAGAGCATACTGCACAGGATTGCATCCAGATGGTTCTGGAATATCTCCAGTGAAGAAGACTCTACAACTCTCTGGGCCATCTGTGCATGGTCACTACACAGTAAAGGAGTTCTTCCTCATATTCAGGTGAAACTTCCTCTTCATCAGTTTCTGTCCGCTGCCTCTTGTCCTATTGCTTGGCACCACCCAGCAGAGCCTGGATCCATCTTCTGACACCTCCCTTCAGATACTGACAGACACTCATGAGGTGTCCTCTCAGTCATCTCTTCTCGGCTGAACACGCCAAACTCTCTCATCCTATCCTCATAAGAGGATTTCATTGTCTTTGTTTCCCTCTGCCAGACCCGCTCCAGGAGCTCCATGTCTGTCTTGTACTGAGGAGCCCAGAACTGGGCACAGCACTCCAGATGTGCCTCACTGGGGCTGAGTAGAGGGGCAGAATCACCTCCCTTGACCTTCTGGCAATGCTCTTTTCTACCATTGTCCTTCTTGGCACTGCTGGTTCATGGACAGCTTGTTGTCCACCAGGACCCCCGGGTCCTGTTCCCCAGCAGGTCAGCCCCCAGCCTGTGCTGGTGCCCAGGGTTATTCCTCCCCAGGAGCAGGACCCTGCATTTGCCTTTGTTAAATTCAGGTTTACAAAACTTCTTTGCCCCTTTTTCCAGCCCGTTGAAGCCCTTCTGAGGGGCTGCACAGCCCCCCTGGGGTATCGGCCTCTCCTCTCAGCTTCGTGTTGTCAGCGAACGTGCTGAGGAGGCATCTGCCTCTTCATGCAAGTCATTGACAAATCAGTTGAAAATACTGGGTCCAGATTTGAACCCCGGGGGACACCGCTAGTGACAGTCCTCCATTTTTGCACTGTAGAAGCAATTGTAGAACCTTCCTGAGAATCACAGAAGACTAAGCCATGCTTTCCTGGCTTGGGCAGAGGAGAACTTCCTTAACACTTCTTGGTGGAGGAGGCAAAAAGAACCTTAAAGAATGCTGAGTTTGTTAAATCTAAAATGAAGTTATTAAGAGAAAAGTGAAAATGCAGAACATCATATCACTAATAAAAACCTGGCTGAAAAGTTGTATTGAGGGATAGCACAGAGAAAAATCATGATATCAATTCATAATACATCATGCAAGTATTTTTAATGAAGTTTTTTTTACTCCATAGCTCAAATCCTGACATTTATTATTTCAATGATTTCAGATGCTCTTTCCAGGATTTCTGTGAAAAAAAGAAAGCCATTTTCAAACCCTGAAACAAATTGGCTCCTATATATAAGTTTAAATTATCCATCACCCTGAAGGAGGATTCAAGCAAAATCGAAGGCCATCTTGATGAATAATCAAGGTAAATTTGTCACATTTTTTACTGTGCTGCATACTTTCAGAGTTTCATAAAAAGATCCACATAATTAGTTTAGCTTACCAGGAAAAAAAAAAGTTGAATGACAAGGTCAGGCTCTTGCCCTTTCAGTAAATTAGAGAAGATTGCCATAAATTGCATAATATAATGAAACACCAATTTGCATATTTGCTGCTATATTAAAAGGGATCAGTTTTAGCTCGCAAAGCAGAACAAATAAAAACATGCATTTTAATAACTCAAATTACTCCCAGGAAGTGACCCTCAGCAGAAAGCCTGATTATCACTACTTAATTAGAAGCCTTGGAAATCTAAATCCTCCTTTAAATCCTATTCTGTGTACAGTGAAAGATGAAGCCGTGAGTTTTGTCTTAGATTCAATATTTACTCTTTACTAATATGTTTGCAGGGGAGACTTTCCAAGCATTATGAAGACATGCAAAAAAATTAATATTCAAAGAAAGAGTGCATAAAACCTGTGTTGGCTTGCAGGTGCAAAGCAATTAACAAGCTGGCATTTGCAGTACTTTTAATTAATTAATTAAAAATTCAAAGCTGACTTTCATTTCTTTAAATGTTTGAACATTTTATCCATCAATAATGAACCACTACTTACTGCTGTGCTACAACAGCTGGTAAATGAAAAACTTAGTCCAACACTATAAAAAAAGTGCACAGGAATTTCACATTTTGCTTTCTCCTTGCAATTTAAAAATGCACTAGATCATGAAACTCTGTATGATGTGAAGATAGATCTTGTGTGTCTGCTTAGCTGTAAAAATAAACTGCATTCTGTATTACAGTCTAATCTAGAATAGGAATTAAAATCAAGGTTTCAATATAAAATGTATTTGGGTTTAATTTTTAATTTAACTTGAAAAATTTAATTCTGTCTGCTTTGGGAAGTCAAGAGATTTTTCTCAAGAATAGAGTATTCTGCCCTAATCTTTAAAGGTTAAAATTATACTATAAAACGAGATCTGGAGTAATTTCTAAAGGTTGCAAATAATAAATAGCCATAGAAAGGTTCTGCTATTAAATTTACAGGTTGATATCACTTGAATGATAAATGCATTGTTTTCAGCAGAAATAATTTGATCAGTACGTATTTTAAAGACACTATCATTAATATACTTTAATTAAAACATAAATACTACATTGCTACCTCACTAGGCATTCACTCAGCTGGAACTAACTGTATTTGCTTAATCTACAATTTTAGATGTATTAGCAAAAATAAATGTTGGTGAATGTAAGAGCCTGATTACATATCTTGGGTAAATTGGTGATAATGAGTCAAGAGACTTTGTGTTCATTCACATATATTAGAATAAGAATCATTATGAAATTAAAGCTAAGATTAATCCTGCTAATGACACCATGGAGCATCTGGGAATAAGATAACCCAGATGTCAAATTCACTGTGATACTGTGCTGCTATTTGATAGAGTAACCCCTTGAAGTGTTCTTCTAAGGCAGCTAGCTGGTACCCCACAGTCCCAGCACTTGAAATGCAAATGAGTGACAAGATAGACTAATAATGAGAGCAGATTCTAGCAGTAAGGAAAATGAATTAATTAAAAAAAAATCTGAACCACTGATAAGAACAAGCAGCAGGCAACCCAATGTCCTCAATTAGGGTGGATGACATCTGCAGTGTATTTCTCTCTAATAAAGCCCTCACTCTGTATTCCAAAGCACACGATTCTAACACTGTTAACATTTTAATGTCTTGGGCGTGCATGGTAACATTAATTACAAGATGATTTGGATGACTTCTGAATCTCTTTTATGTCTTCCACTGAGTAAAAATCTGAGTTGCAGCTTTGATATCATAAATAAAATGTAGAGACCTGCCAAGCATTAAAGCTCTCCTGAAGTAACTCAGATCTGCTAAGTTACATTAAACCTTTATAGCTAAGTAAAGAGCATTCTCTATGAATTTAAAGAGGGTCAGTGTCTATACATTTTAATGGCAAAGCTTTACACATCTCCAGCATTTTTCTTTAGACTGCAGCTGTTGTTGTTTTTAATTACTAATGAATTTAATCTAATGTTTTGTTGAGCTTAATTTACCTTCTCCATAGCATTTGTTCAGAAACACACACCAGGATTAAGCAACTTGCTTCCTTAGTTTCCCCTACCCTCAGTCTTCTCTTCCTGCTAACTGCTCTGCTCTCTGTCCTTTCCTGTTGGAAAGAACAATTGTTAGCACAAGCACTCCCAAAACAAGACAAAGATTATCACCAGCTGAAAAAAAGACACACTTTAATTGTAGCACAAGCCTCAGTGAGGAAACCAAGAGCAATCCAAGATCCCCATGGGCTTTTCTGAGCCACGCTGAAACACAGTGGGACTTCATCTCCCTTGCAGTTCTTAGGCACACCAACCACCCACTGCACTGCCATCATCATCAGCTCAGTGCAGTGGGGAAAAACATAAACAAGGGACAGCTTTTGTGGAGGGAAGACACACAGTGTCCCTGGTTCTGTACTGCCCCAAATCTTCTGTAAGTCAGTACAGTAAAAGTAAGGAGAAAGCTTTTCACACAGTTTCATAGCCCACTTCATGTCAGTGTAAATGCAAGGAGCAAAGGCATGCAAGCTCCAAGAATGGAGCTTTTATTTTCTAAATGAATGCCTGAAGCAGACAATGAACTTTCACTAGTGTTTGGCTGGCTGAGTCAAGATGCTCAATCTTCTCGCAGCTGCACGTGCAAAACTTCTCATCAAACTTCACTCTGCCATAGGTTATGATACACAGTTAGTAAGAGCTCTGTAAGAAACATCACTGTAGGAAAGGCTTATGTCCATTTGAAAAGTACCATTTCTTTGGGGCAAATAAGCAAATGCAAATATCTTGATCTCTTCTTTGACACAGGGACGCACACTGACCAGAGTCTTCGTGCCAAAGGTATAAGACTCAAATCAAGTCGTTTCTATGCATAATTTACAAGGAAAATAAATATGTCAATCCACAGTTAAGATCTGTGATCATGAGATTTGTGATGAAAAGCCACTCAAACCATTTCACACCATCACAAAGTTCTTCCCTCAGAATCTTACATCTATGCCCTTTTCTGCTGACATTTCTGGGATGTCACCACTAGGTCTGTCTGCTGTTTTTGTTGGGTTCCACACACACACACACTTCTCTGCCTTGCTCACCTATATATGTAACAACATGCACCTTTTTCTTGTTCCATCCCTCTCCTCCCCAAATACATTGATAAGAGACATTTACTGGTCCAATTAATTTTTTATAAGTCTGAGACAAGATAATCAAAGAGAAAGTAAGAGGAAAGCAAACTGGCCTTGGGATCTCTGCCTTCAAATACATTTTTGGTGCATTTTAGAGGGTAATGTATACAAAATCTCATTTAATGCACGTGTTCTTTCATTTTTCAACCTTCACAGCCTCAAAGAATGTCTTGATGTTAATAACTTTAAAACCTTTCTCTGAGGAACACGGATAATAATTTCTACTGTTGTTTTGTTGCAGTAGATCTTGTCATCCAGGTGGAGCCAACTTCTAGCACAATCATGCTCTCTCTTTATGCCAGAAATTTGGGGGGGGATTTACTATTCAGAATTTAAAATATTTTTGTTGATATAGTAATTGTTATAGCTGTAGTAATATTGTATAGTAATTTGCTGAAAGTAATTCACATAATGTTGCGTAAAAGGCAGAGACTCTTTCCCCTGCACAAAGATGTGACAGCACTCACGTCTTCAGTCTTTTATTGACATTCCACAGCTCTGTGGATTTTCATTTCATTTCAGCCCTGCTTTTTAGTTTATATTGGTTGTTCTCCTCTCAGCATCTCTAGATCAGCTGAAGAGGACTTGTGAAGATGGAATAATCCACCCATACCCCGAGCCATTCAGAGAACTGAAAATTTTGCTCAAGTACCCCCAAAATTAAGTTCAAACAAAGAGTTTAGCATGTCTATACCTAAAAGTAAATCTGTACTATCACCTCTAGTTATTGGAATGTATGTGCAACTAGAAGCATGGATTATGCAAAAAATACTGTATTGCAGGTTCACAAGATGAAAGCACAAACTGCAAATCCTCCTCATCTGCTGGCCTTGATACACATCATGTCTTTGTTGGTGGTCTTTGCAAAGAGACAAAGACTGACCTTGTCCCAGGCTACATCACTTATCCTATTATTCAGCATCTTAATGAACATTCCAAGTGGCTTTTGAGCAGAAGACTAAGCACCCACTGTCTAAGAGCCCTTCCATTTTCTGGAGAAGCTGTCTCTTCCTAAAAATGGCTTTGCATCTCTTCTGCCTTTCTACTTCACCCTGCTCACCCCTGCAAAGACCTGGCAGTGAGCTGGAGGCACAAGAGTCTCCTTAGCTTTCATTCCTTGGAGTTGGCTTGCTAGGGGGCCTTCACAGAGCACTGCATGCCTGCAGTGGTTTCACCTCGGTCTGCACTAAATCCAAAATTTCAGCAGAGTTTTAAAACCCCATAGCCTGTATCTCTCCTCTGACAATACTAGCAGATTTGTTTCTTTGAGTTTTCCTGTTAGAAAATAGCAAGATGCACCTCCTTGCAAGAACATGGAATAATTGTATAACCACTGGAGATTTTTAAAATTTATAATATAAGCTTCATTATAGGAAAAAAAATTAGGTATGCATAAAATGTAGCTTTTTAAATAGCTGAAATGCTTGTAATGTAACCACAGGGACAAACTAGAGACCCAGAGGGGAAAGACCATAGAAGAGTTAATAGAACTACCCCTTAAAAAGGTAACTATTTTATCTACACACCACCATTTTCACAGGTAGGTTTAGCAAATTGCAAGCCAGCAGGTTCCAAGAATAACTATATAAGGAATTTCCAAGGCAAAAGTTTAAGTCACAGTTACACAGGTCTTGTCTTTCCTTGTGCTTGGGCAAAATTGCCATTAATATTAATGGCAGAGAGGCATGCATGTAAAGGAGAGAAACCCCTAATTAGTGTCGTAGTACATGCAACATTCCTAACAGGGAAACCATTTTGTATGCCCTAATTGCACAAAATTGGCAACAAGTTACCGTATGCATCTGTATCAAAGGCTACAGAAGCTCATGAATTCTCCAGTGGTAGGAAAACGTGCCCATACTGCAGAGTTTGGGTGACAAAAGCAGTCAGTCTGTGTGTTATTCTTACAACCTCTGCTACCTAGCGAAGGTAGCCTTCCAAGGGTTCCTCACTCACCAGGGTTCCTGCTCCATGTCTCAGAGGGTAAGCACAACTACCTGTGTTTTCCACCAAGGCAAAGATCTTTTTCAGCTTTTTTTACTTAAACAGATCTGACTGCTGATATGCAGATATTGCAAAAGTGCACTAAAACCACAGTGCAGCCTTACAAAAATATCAGAATTACACTGATCATGTCAGAGAGTAGGGCCTTCTCCCTCTCATTTACAGGAAATTTCTTCATATAATGCACTGCTACAAATCACAAGAAAGTCCATTTGGCTGCAGAAAGATGTTCAAGGTCCCAGTCATGCATGCTATGATTCCCACTAAATACAAAGCATTACAATTTCTGCAAAAATATTTCAGAACTCTTCTCACTTTTAAGTCAATATTGTTTTTCTAAGTAAAACAATAAACCAATTTTATCTGCAAGCAAAGGTTAAGTGGTTAAGTAAAATTCTAAGAGCAGCAATTGTGATAGTATGTTTTTACAGAGAAAATCCCTACATTCTTATAATATCTACATTTTTAGATTTTCAAATCTTTAAATATACATTTCTTAAGCATCTATGTTTTCCCCTCCTAAAAACATCAGCACAAGCAGTTCCTCAAGTAACTCAGTTGACTTCCCCCTGATGCAACAGACCACATTTTTGCTCCAGAGATTCAGAGACAGATAAATATCTTATTCAACATTTTTTAATTTTTAAACTGGAGAAAGGAAATACTGTGCAAAACATTTTCACGTAAATACTTAATTGGAAGTCAACATAAATAGAAGACTGGCATCAACCTACTTAACAAGAAACATGATTGGCTCACTTGACATTTTCTTCACTTAACATGAAAGTTTCTTTCAAAAAAAATTCTTTTTTCTTTGGGGTTTTTTTTTTTTTTTTTTTTTTTGCTTTTAAGCAGTAATCTTCATTCTTCTAAAACCAAAATCTGGAAGTGACCAAAGCAAACTCTAAAAATGCAAACATTTAACCATCTAGGAGCTCAGGTAGCAACAGCATATCCACTTCACCAATTACAGTAACACAGATCTGTCCATGTTGTATTTCTGGAGAGATTGTTTGGCTCTTAATACTCAGCTTGGATGAGTTTAATGTTTCCCTGGCTGGTCTACTGTCATGCCCATCTGTCAGAGTGGCATACAGCCCATTCACAAGGTAGAATGCCAGTTTCAACCAGAGTATGGATACTAACCAAAGACCAGTTTAGGAGGAAAGCCTATTGGATGCAGCTAATGACACCTTATTTACAGAGATCCTCCTGGTGTCAAGCAGTGCCAAATTAAGAACACATGCTACATTACAAGGATCACATCTGTTAACAAATATTGGCACTTTGTCACTGGCATCTGCCTCTTTTGTTGATCCTCTTCAGTAGTGAAAAGGCTGCCTCAGAAGAAGAGGTGTTCAGGCCTCATCATACCAGTATAATCACAGATTTTACTCGTCAAGCATTTCCCAGTAACAGGCCAAAGTTTGTCAGCATTACCTCTGCATACATCTCTTCCCAGCAGTTGGTGATGCCCTGTAAAAAGCTGTGAAATTATAGAATTATAATACTGATTCAAATGAGCTTTTTCCACATCTTTGAGGATTTATTAAACCTATTGTCATCTTCTCAGCAACAAGAACAACATGATTTCAGAAAAAAGAGTGACACATAATTAAAAAATACAAAAATGACTGTTGTATATTTTTGGCACAGCTCAGTTTGCAATCTAAGTAAAAGATTGAATTAAATCCCTCAGCCCAAATAAAAAACCCAGAGAATACCAAACATGATGTTCAGCTTGATGGTTTTTGGGACTCCTTTGCACTTGTATTTAGGGCTTTGGGGGTCTTTTTGGTTTGGTTTGTTTTTTCAAACTGAGCAGTAGGGATGTGTTAAGGCATGGACAGCACAGGCCAGTACAAAAAGACCTCCGTGCTGAAGGCATGCAACTACAGCAATTTCCATTTTAAGATTATTTCCAGTTTCCACCATTAAAACAGTGAGCAGTTTGCCATGAGTCATACCACAGATATTAAGTCCAGAAGCTGGCAGTCCTTTCCAGCAGTCTCAGCAGTTCTCTGTGTGGGAGGGGAAGTAGGCTGGCTCTCCATCCAAGCAAGTGGGAATATCAGCAGTAAGGACTCCTCTCTTTTGAGAGCTGTTGCAAACATCCTATTTTGCTGGATGGAACTCAAAGGGATCTGCACTCCTAGCAAGCCTCTCCCTTCCCCTTAGTCCAGGAGAGAGAAAGAAAGGCATAATGGATACTGCATGAGGTTGAGACTGAATGCAACTGGTTCCTGCCTTCTAGGGTAGAGAGGCAACCCAGTTACAGGGATCACCACTATTCAAGGCTGGTGTAAAGGAATCACATTCCTTTACAGGAATATCCTCTCAGAAGCAGGACACTTGTACTAACCTGCTTTCAGGTACCTCACCTTGGTGAAGAGACCAGGATTTTATTCTCTTTGCTTTTCTGAGATATAATTGCCTGGCTGACCACACTGCAGCACTGTGTGTCACTATGGGTAATTTACAACAGGATGGGAAGCTCTTGGACTGAACTAATTGATAACAAGCTACTTTCACTAAATGTACCTTAAAGGACTAGCTGAATTTTCTTAAACAGACAAGAGGAACATCAGTCCTGACAAATCTCTTTCGTGTTGACTCTGGAAAGAAGAAAGTACATTTAAACCCTTCTAGGACACCAAAGGCCTGGGAACAGGATGATACTATTGGGAATAAAATGAAGTGTTTTTACCCCTTAGTCAGATGCAGCTGTTGTTCAATAGACCTCTGTCCAAGAAGGACCACTAAGTACTACTACATAGTTCACATGGTCTTTGGTACCAAGAGGTCTGGCTCTAGCTCTTTTCTCTGTGAAGAGTTTCCTTTGGCCACCCTGTTCTTTCAACTACACCAACCACCCACAGCAGGTAGGATCAGTACTGTGAGCTGGTTGAATTTATCACGGTTCACAGAGTAAGCACAATGTTCCTCAGGAAGCATTGATAATAAAAATGGCATAAAACTTCAGTCTTCCTGTGCTGTTAGAACAGCTCTGCCCCATACCTCATCAGTAAGCAATAAGCTTTGTGGAGGTTCAACTGCAGGCTTCAGAGTGAGCTGCCAAGATGAACCATTTAAAATGAAATGAAGACACAGAGCTGTGTGCCTGTGCCTTTGGTGTATGTGGAGAAACTACTCTCTACTAACACCATGAGACAGACATTTCTTGTATCCTCTTACCTTGATTAAAATGTAAAGCAAATGGTTTGTTTTCTTCTACTGTTGCATGAAGACCACTCAAGCACTGAGTTGACTGTGCTCTTCAGTGGCACCACAGTGTTTCACTCACAAGCAGAAACAGTTTAACCAGTCAGGACATACAAAAATAGACTGAAGATGTTTCTGAATAGTCCCAGGAAGCTACAGTTATCAGGGCTGTTACAGATGGTTCCTTCCTCTTCCTTTATTGTGGCAGGTCTTGAGCAGAGACCAGATAGAAACATGCAATTAGGACATAAGAAGAAATATCTTATATTGTGCATAAATAAGGTAGAGTTCTCCAAACATCTCTAAGCCATTTGTCAGCCCATGCATCTGCAAAGCTTCAAAACAAACAGGCACACATTGAGAGGTATTTAACAACAGTTAAAAAAATAAAAATGAAACAAAAATCCACCACCAAGAACAAAAAACCAGATTTGTCTTGAAGACCTGAATAAAGTCTATTTTGTGACAGCCTATTCCAGCAAAAAACAACACATATATGATGATACAAACATCACTGGGCCAGTGATTTATTTTGCTCAAACAGTCTTGAAGTACCAAATGACATTTGTGATAATGTCATAGGGGGAAAATGTTTAACTGCCTCCTGGATTTACCTGGCACATGAAAGATGTAATTCTAAAGATAACAACAATGATATTCCATTTATACATCTCATGTCATTCAAGTTAATTCTTCTGGTTTTCTAACTACACAGGAATATCTGTAACCATAAAGCTACAGCCAGTACTGGAGACTAACAGCTTAAAATAGGAAGTCAGATTTTCACCCACTTGGCAGCCAGCATCTGAACCACAAGTGGTGCAATGTGATTAACCACAGCTCAGCTTCTGAGCTGGGAGTCCTTGGCATGTTTGTTGCAGGCTGAGTACACATATCCCCAGGATCAGGCTTTCACCTTGCCTGCACAGACAGCAATCCCAGCAAAGGTGTCACTTACAAAGAGTTCACCTAAGTCAACGCCACTTAACCTGGTAAGAAAGAAAAGACTATTAAACCACCAGAGCTTTTCCCAGCACACATAATGGTTCCAGTACAAACCCTGGTCATATCTGCTTCTTGTTCACCAGGGAAATGCATTGGCATCACTGTTAAAAGCGACATATGTGGCTGTGGAGTCCAGCTTACACCGCTTCATTTTAGACACATACAAATTAGATGTCTTATCACTCAAATGCTTTCTCTAGAGGATGCACATCACCAGAAGGCATTTCAAATCTTAGGTCAGTTAAACTGCCCTTTTTAACAATCTCTCCCTCCCCCACAACTAGAAAGCCAAGGGTGATGTGGTCTCCTCAAATAGATCCCTAATGCTTGGTGGCAGAAGTCACTTTTCATTTGATGCCCCTAGTTCAGAGAAGCAAAATGGCATTTCTTGGCTAGTGATGAATCAGAAAATACCTGTTTATCTAACCTTAAATGCCAAATCACACCTCTTCAAGGGTTCCTGTCTGATCAGTCAGTCCAGGTAGGCTGCCTCCTAGCCATCTGCATCCCTGGCCCTGTGGAGGCTGCATGGAGCTGTTGACCTGTTCAAGATGGCTGGAAGCCCTGGCAAAGCCTTGCAAACTGGCTACAGCTGAGAAGCAACACCAGCACAAGAGAAGGTTTTGCCTCTAGTACCACGACAGAACTCCACAGGTGCCCAACCATACAGGGTCTACTGAGACTACAGCAACAAGAGATTTTTGCCGAATAAAATAATAATGCTGGAAGGACTGCTTGAAAATCGGTAGTAATAATAAAAAAAAATAAAAGAGAAGGGCTAATAGACAAGTGAACCTATTCATGTTTTATTCTTTTGCAATAATATAAAATTTAAAATATTAATTTATGTACATCTAAAAGGCTAAGGATAGAAGATAGAGGCTGCAGGGTGCAATTTCTGCAAACCTGAAATAATACATCCATCTCAAATCAATTCATATTTATTAGTGGAATAAATCCCTAAATTTCTTTCAGAAATTCTCATCAACCCAAACATTGTTCCAGGCTCCAGACCAACAAACAGATCTGAAAACTTATGTCAGAGAACACTGTTAAAAGTGTTATTAAAGTGATCTGCATGTATTTTCCTCACTTCTGCGGAAAAAGCCTGCTTTTAAACATTTTATCAAATGCTGCCCTCTAGTGAGCATCTGGCTTCCAGATGAACATACAGACTGAAACAGTTGTATGGTCTAAATGAGAAACTTAATTAAAATAACTAAAGTGCACACCAATAGAGACAAAGGAGTCAAAAGAGATGTCTGATTCATGACTAGAAATTCTTATATTGTTCTATTATTGCTGGTGATTTTTTTCCATTACTATTTTATAAGCACCTGAATTTAGTGCATTTAGCCATTACAATGTATTCTGTACCCTCCACATCTCCAGCATCTTGCCATCAGACATTTGGATTTCATATGATCAATTTTAAAGATATGTTTCACCATTCTTGAGACTCTCCAACATCATACAGGTAGCTTGGTTGGAGTTAAATTCTGAACCTTAAATTAGCCTGCAAGACACCAGAGTTCAATGGCATTGTATAGAAACAAGTATGTAAGGGAACAATAATAACAGTGAAAAATGTCTACCACCATGTTTGATTCATATTGTTCTTTTTCCTTTTCCCTTGAAAGGAATATCTCCCATGCTTCACTTGCTCACACAAAATTTAAGCTTCTGCTTCCTACCCATTGATGAAAAGAACTGCACTGACTCAGAAAAAAAGAATGGAATTCTCATAAACCATAAGTATAATTTAAAAAATCCAAACCAATACAAACTAAACCTCTCCAGCTACCACAATAACATGCATTTAATAGATTCCAACCTGTTAACATTTACACTAGCTCAATATTTTAATAGTATTGGTTTTATTTCTCCATCAAGTAGTAATATCACCCATTAAGGTAGAATTAGTTGCCTTATAGTTTATGAGTAGCATTTAAGTAGAGGGGTTTGTTTTTCATGGGATAATTTTCTTTTAAGTGCACACTGGTAATGCACTCCAACGCTCAGCTTTCCTCGTTTTGCATATTGCATATGCTAAGTAAGTTCTTTCAGCATATAAAATAACAACCCACCACTTATCACTGCAGACCAAAACTCTGTGTGTAACACGGTCATAAGAAAGCATTTCTTTAATGTTCTGGTGCCTCCCAATATTTTCTTGAATGGAACACTTGTGTTTTAATAGAGGTACATGAAATAAAACATGTAACATAAAAAATTACTTTTCCAGTCACTCCCACCAAACAGATATTCTGCCCACTATAGTGGTAGGCAGTCACATGAATTAGTTTGAAGCCTCATCCTCCAATCCATCTTAGAGACATATTGGTTCATAAAGTGGGAGGTATCAGCATTCTATGCATGGGAAATAGCCAAATCTTGGCAGCTGCTTGATTTTTTTGTTCTTCCACAATACCAACATGCTGGAGATTTTCACTGCAAAGGAAAAATAATGACAAAAAATGGCAAGTCTTCAGAAGAACTGGCAAATCTAAGGGCATCCAGTTCCAGGTGGCTACCCTCATACAGCTTTGGGAGGTCTACCTTTTAGAAGATGCTTAGCACTTACCTCTTTAAAAACAGGCTCTTTTCAAGCTTCTCTAATGAAATACTAGCCAACAAAGATGCATGGTGGCACAGTACATTTTTGAAACTGCTGGTGTGACAGCTTTGATTTTAGCTTTATATCTGCACCTGAAAAAGCCGGGAATGAAGAAAAAAAACCCAAAACAACGACAACAACAACAAACTGGGAGAAACAGGGAGAAAATTAAATCTAAGAAAATGGAAAATTCAGGTTTTTGTTCAAATTATTTCATGCAAAAAATAAATGTCTATCGTGTAAAATTATCTGCTAGGTGTGTCAAAATCCAGGCTTTATATCATGCAAATATCTGTTGAAGATCATAGACAAAAATGCAGCACTGACAGTGACTTTCATTCGTAACTTCCATGGGCCACTCAGTCCTTAGACCTCTAACGTGACTCTGTTGAAGGGATTTTTCATGAGGGTACACAGGAATACAGATGCATGAGGAATAAAATCAAGAAACAAAAGCCAAAAGACAGACCAAAATACTATCCAAATACATAAAGTTTCAATAATCTGTTTTATGCTTCTGTAAGAGTGCAGAGCAAGTGTAGGAATCATTTTCAGTTTTGACAGAAGACTGCCTTCTCCTTTCTTTCATCCTGCCTTCTAGGCAGCAAGAGAGTCCTCAGTAACACTCCTGCCTCAAAATGACAGTTTGCTCACTCTCCAGTGAATGTGTCTATGACCAGGATTCAGGGACAAAGACGGCTGGATGGATCATTAGCTTTGCTTGGTAAAGGCCTAGCACTGGCAGGGAGAGCAAAGAAAAAACTGATCCATTGCTCCCCAAACACCCACTAAAAGGAATCCATAGACTGCACTGTAGACTTAAACCGACTTAATTATGGCATATGGAGATTAATGAACTCCATAATTTGTGCAATGTGGAAAGTACTGGCATCCCGCACAATGAAGAAATTTTGAATAAACACGACTTTGCCCTTGCAGAAAGACTCCCAATGCTGTGTGTGGGATGGAATGCAACAAGCCTTGGCTGCACCTTACCCACCTGAGTGGCTGGGTACAACTTGAGCAATATAATATGCAAGGCAACTAATCCCTAGTGCCAGTTCTTGTGCTTTTATTCCAAATTACATCAGTTTTAGATAATTTCTTGCCTGTGGTTCTCTGTCAGCATAGAGGGGTCTTATGGAGACTGAATCAGTGCTGAAATGAGGGCTCTGCTGGAAATGATTCTGCCCAGTTGGTGCAGTAGCTCGTTAAAATCTGCCTCCAGCGAGCTACAGCCCCCTACCACTGCTCCTTCTGATACCCAAGCTGTGTCACTTACACATAACTTCTGCTATTCCCCCCTGCCCACTCAGGCATGGATCTGCCACTGCCCATGAAACTTAGTGTCATTAGTTTGATGGGGGGCCCTGGGCAGAACTATGTACCCAACTCCAGTGCTCGCCCTCCTCCTAGAGCATGGGGAGCTGCAGAAGGAGCTGGAGAGCTCTGCTCTTTCCTACACAGTGTTTCCTATCTGACCAGCACAAAAGTTAACAACCCAGTTTGTGCTGGGCTTCTGTGCTAGCTAAACACCTGCTAATTCCATAACCTCCCTGTCCACCAAAACTTCACTGCAGTTAGATTTTTCCTTCTTCAATGTCACCAATTACAAGTTATGTCACTGCTCACAAAACACTAATTAGGGTTCTTATCCCACAACTAAGCATTGAGATGCTTTGCATGTTTCAAAGGAACACATCACAACAGCACTGGATGAACTCACACCAGCAGCCATAAAGTAGATTAATTTTTCTAAATATTTCCTTGAGAAGAGTGTCAAAAGGAACATTTCTCCACCTGCACAAAGACAACTTCTATCCTGACAGCTCTGCACCATGACCCAAAATGAGGTTGAGAGAACAGTCTTCCTCCAAGGTCTACTGTGCACCAAAATTGCACATCCCAGACCTTTCAAGTTTCACATTTACTCAAGACTCCTTAACTAATCTGTATCCCTGTAAACACTGGAGATAGAACTTCCTAATCCACACAAATATGAGACAAGAGAAGTCAAATCAGGGGTTAAATTTTATCTCCCAAATATATAGGTCAGAAATCAAAAGTACATCAAAAATTACTTTGCATATACTATTTCCAAAGTTTGTTTGTAAAACCCCCCAATACAGCTAATTATTCCATTAGCTAGTTTAAAAACTTCATCATCCCTCTTCATTTAAGGTGGATTTTCAGTAATGGCACGTGTAGTCAAGCACCTTATACAATTCATTGCTGACCCTATGCTTCCACATCTGCTCAGCTGCAGTCTGTTGCCTACTGTTCACAGTGAAAAATCCATGATCGACTTTACAACTGGCAGCATTCTGGCAGGCATCATACACCCTTGGCATAGTTAGGAGCAGCACCCCTTCCATGAGTTAGAGTCATATGCTTTTCCTCCCTGTAATTTACACAAGTAGATGGTTTAACTCTATTCGGACTTGGCCTTAGGTTGCAAAGATGAATTTTTATATATGGATGCATATGCATGTTTACGAAACACAGCTATTGAAGTCATGTAAAAAATCTGCATGAAGTCTTTTTCAGCTGCACAATGATATTTAGGTAATATTCATGCAAATATCTATTTAGGTAAATACTAAGATAGTAAAATCATCACTATCAAACAGCCACCAAATAGAGTACTGTATCCTACTTCCCCTTCAAAGAGTGACAAAAATCCATTGATTGCAGTGGAAGAAACTCTGATATCTAAATAACCACTACCTGCCAAATATGTTGTCCTGTTAGTATTTTGCAATTAAAAAGAATTAGAACAAAAAGAGCAATTAAATCTTATACAGACTCTTTTTTGCTTTGCTTATTAGTCTCCATTGTTTTCAGAGACCTGTTATGAAAATGACAGACATGTTGACTACTGTCCCACTTTTACCAAAGAAAAATACTGTTTTGTTTGAAAATTTACTTAGGAAAATGCTCCCAGGTTAAGACCTTGTATGCCAAGTTTCAGCCCAGAGTGAATTTTTATGACCGAGTTATAAACCTTTGAAAATAAGAAACTAATACTGCAAGGATTTAAAATAATAGAAAATGTTTCACATAATATAAATCTATAAGCAGAGTATTATATTTAAGTCTTAATATCTACATAGTTGGATTATCTTATATCTTGACAATCATACTAAGTAATCTTGCCTCCTTTCCCCTTCTTCTGATTCAGTGTTTCATTCTTATGCATTAACAATGCTCTGGGCCATAAAATACTGTATTAATATTAGTTTGTCACAGTAGACTAAATTTAGAACAACTCATTAATATGGGAGAGTAAAAGGCATTCTGCCAGGAGTGTGAGTGACTCTACAAGCTCTTAAGGCTATAAGTTATGCAGATATGCCACTTGAACTAGAGAGCTAGCAATTCCTTTTGTTATTAATAAGAGATTCTAATAGTTGAAGCCATTTCTATTTCTAATTAAGAAATGTGGAAAAAGGCAATTTTACCATTGGAAGTATCTCTGATGTGTAGCCAGAATAAGCCACATGCCATCTTTCTCTGCTTTCTGGTCAGATAGGATTAGTGGCACATGCACAGAATGAATTTTCCCCTGCAGTACACAGGAAAAAACAAACCTACTATAGTATTTTCTTTGGTACAATCATAATCTGTGAATCAGGAAGAAAGTCCAGCAACCAGACCTGTTTCAAAACAGCTCTGATAATGTTTAGAACTGCCCCAGTGAAGAAAGTTTTCATTTTTCACAAATACAGTCTTTCATTCATATAGTTTCATGCCAGTAATGTCTTCTCAAAGGTTGTCAAATATTAATTTTTTTAAATTTAGTCCCTTGCTAAGCTACAAATATTCATGTTTAACACCAAGTAGCAGTTCAGGGGCTGACAACAGTATGTACCTTTTGAATGATGCATAGAAAGCAGCAGTTAGCACAAAGACAAAGCCACCAGATTGGTCTCAGGGAAACCCAGTGTCTGAATTTTTCATGATTCCTCCAGCACTTAAAGAATAAGAAACTGGCTACTACTGTTGGGAGATCAGCGTTGTGAAGGTCAGAGCCCAAAACCATGCAAGTGAATCAGGTTTTGCCTGGGGAAAGTGAAAAGGGATTTAAGCTGCTTAAGAGAATTATAAAGATTTTTTTAATGCATTTTACAAACACTGTAGTAGCTAAACAATAGCTATAAAAATGAGGAGAATCATATCCACCTACCAGTCATTGCTTGTAAGTCACAAAAGACACAGCAAAGACCTTTTGTTTATGTCTGAAGGCTTAAAACTTCCAGAGATGATTCTTTTACTTATAGACTTCCTTTTACCTTTCTTTTGCCTTTTAAGAACTGCAGCTACTTCAGAAGAAAACTGATAAATAGGAATTGTAAAATAAATTCAGTAATTTCTCTATGCTTAAAAAGGCAGTAAAGTGATGTCTTCATTACCCCACAGCCCAGTGTCTTATGTATGTGTTTATTTTCCATAGCAGACAAACTTTACTTGATCCCATAATTATTTCTAGAAAATATAAATTGATTCCAGGGGGAAGAAAAAAAAGGAAAAATAACAGAAACTGCTTAGAAAAACATTACAGTGTTTAAGCAACTGATGGCTTCACCTGTCATCATCTAGTTAAGCTCTTAATGAGTTATTTTCTATTCTTGGTCACATCTGACTTTTTTTTTTTTTTAATACAAGTCTCTTTGAACAGCTGGGAGTTACAGCATCCTTTGATCACAGTATTCTGAATTTTCAGTCAAAATGAGGACATTTTTGTCCTTACTTGGGCTATTTTTACAAGTCTATTTCCTCAAGTATGTTTTTGGACATTACTTTGCAGGCATACAAGGAAGCAGAACAATTAATGTATACATTTTTACATAAATGTTTATAAATTTAGTAAAGGGAAAGAGCTTTGCCACAAGAAACCTCAGCTCTTTTGAAGGCAGTTTTCTAATGATGACCCTTGGCATGCTAGCCCACATGGGATTCCTCTGAGAAGAGTCTGATGAAAATTAGTCTATTCTCATTTCAAACAGAATTTTGCTGAAGTCCTGATCAGAGCATCAGCATGGAGTCCAGGGAGACAACACACGCTACTTGATTCACTCCGCAGCCTCCCTCTCCTGGTAATTGTTGCAGGAACACATAGTGACAAGACTATAGGATGTGAGGGGTCTGGATGTACTCAGGCTGTTACTCTCTGTTTAAAGATTTAAACCATCAGGGTATGATAAGGCTTTTTGATGTTCATTGAACATGGAGCTTGGGTACAGAAGAAGGGGAAAGGGCTTCACCGGAAGGCAATCATCTTTCAGAGCCACAGTAAGACTGAGAGAGGTGGGAAAATCTCAGTCTCAGCATAGACATGGAACAAAGGGAGATGAAAGGGCTAGGGTGAAGAAGGGGCCAGATCTGGCTGTGAGGCAGAACTTGCACTAAAAGATAGTTCGATGCCTTAAAAAGCAGAAAAAACATTTAGTGTTCTTGCTCCATTAACATACACTTTTGGCTAAAATTTAACTATTCTGCACATTTTTTACAGTTTATGTTGACACTATGTTTAAACAATGCCTCTGGCTTATTTTGAAATTATTTAATGAATGTACTTTGTCAGATGAACATCATTTCCTAATTATACAGGAAAGCATTAAATGATGAGCTATTTTAAAGCGTGGATACAATCTTTTCTTTCCTAAGGGACAAACCAAAAACAGGCTGGTGCCATACATGGCTGTATAATGTGTATGACTGGGGAGGGGAGTGCAGACACAGAAATGTTCCTTGTCTTGACAACACAAGGCATCTTAAGACAAACATGAAGAGGCATTACGATCACCAGGTAGGGCTGATACAACACCGTTTTATCATCCAGCAGAGAATGACTATTTCCAAGGCTAATTAAGGGCCTAATCCTGCACCATGAATGGTGATGAGCACTTTTGATCCTCATTAGCTTTAAAGGGAGATGAGAGGAATCAGTGGGTCACAGGATCAGGCCCTAAAATGAAAGAGAGATTTGAATGACTCATCTACACAATTTCATAGACTAGGAGGAAGAGAAAGACAGTTTGATCTGAGCATCACTTGTATGCTCTGGGAGTTTCAGAGCACCTCTGCTGTACAGCACCGTAATTTTGTAGGTCCAACAGGCATTTGCCAGCATTAGCTGCTCTGAAATAAGGGAGAAGGTAAAGGATTCACACAGAAAGCTGAGTGTTAAGCTGATCAAAGTTAGAGATACAGGGATTTATATGCACCTTTCTAGCTAAGAAACACTACCTGCTTTTTTTATACTAATCTCAGTGGGCCAAATTTATCCTGATATAACTCAAAGCATATCAGAAGAATTACTGCAGAGATAAAGCAGACCCAGTCTCCCTGTGATGTTATTTATAATCTGTATGTTTTGCTCTATAAGAGCATATATACTTGGAGGGTTGCCTAACTGCAGTCACTTACAAGGGTGCAAGAGTCTATTGACTTCAGTAAAGCTAATTCTGAGTTTGATGAAGGAGATTCACATCAAAGTAGTAACATGGACTATTCCTAAAAATCATTCCTATATATTCACTGATGTTTTTAACTTGGCATTAAGAACTTTAACAGCTAAGTGCCTTATATGATCTGTTGTGAAACTTGGTCCTGCAGAGTGTACGTACTGTGACCAGTCTGCTTCTGAAAAAATGCTTATCACACATTTGGTTGGCTTTCAAATCCAAGGTTGGCATTTTCCGAAGCATTTAAGAGACTCAGGCATGTAAGTCCTACTGAAAGTAAATGAGACATGTCTTCCTAAATCAGTTAGGTTTTCTGAATGTTAGATCTTATTGTGTTTCAGTGAGAGTTGGCTGCCTCCCAGCTAAGGCTTTGAAAAATCTAGCCAACAAAAAACCACTGACACAAAATCAACACAAACAATAGACACAAGTTGTGTAAATTGAGTCTTTCCACGATCAGTCTACTTAGAAAATGGTAAGATACCTCAAAAACAATTACCCTCTATCCAGGACCCTCTCTAGATTTCATGAGGAAAGGGATGCTCTAGTTAATCCACAGATGCTCCATGTGACTGTCTAGACAAGGCCCACTGTATTGGCCTCCATACTGGCCAACCTCCACTCAGAAAGAAATGAGACATTCTTTGCTGCCATTAACCAAAGGGGCATATGTCCAAACTTGTCCATCCTCTCCTATGGGGACTTGGCAGGAAATTTTTTGTTCATTCTGAAGAAGAAAAGATGTATGTTCACCTTCTGTCATTATTTTGAGCAGCATGAAATGAACAGCAAACCTGAAAACCTTGCAGGAAGCTACACATAAAACCAGAAGATGCTGCTGAGCCATTCAAGTCTCTGTAGGCATATTTGATGTGGTGTTTACATAATAGCAGTTGCAGGAAACAGAAGCTGAAGAACAGTTTTTTGGTTATTTTTTTTAAGGCAAATGTATTCCCTTGCTTTCATTTTCTTTAGTTGCTGCCATACAACATATTCATCTGCAGCCATCAAAGAAATTATGCACAGAGCAGTAGCTCACCCAACCCCCTGTGGCTTCAGCCAACACTTTAGAAGCTGGGATTCAAAATGCAGCCCCAGACCATGGATATCCCAGTTCTGCTATATAGCACTCATTCCTCAGACAAGTTAAAAATGCAACTTTTTCTGAACCTGACAACCAACAGCATTGAAAAGGGCCAAAGTTTGCATGATTCATTGCAGTCACCACAGGTACAAAATTTATAGGAACCAAAAAAAAGCCAGTGATTTTCACAACTTCAGTCCAAGGCTAAAGGAAGACAGTACTAGAAATTTAACCTGATTTTTTGTGACACAGTCAATTGTTAAATAAAAGGTGTAATAGACATCTACGGCAACAAGAACAAAAATTGCACCAGTTGCTTTTATGTTATCATACTTCTGTGCGCTCTCACAAAAACTTTCCCCAGAAAAATCAATAAAGCAGATTGTGCCCAGCAGTCCCCCATTACAGAATTAAATCCATATGCCAACACAAAACAATGAAGAAAACAAAACTAACAAGGTATCCATTTGGCTTTGTTTGACTTTGTCTGCCAGAGAATAAGAATGCAAGCCTGGGTGTAATTTAATGCAAACCTTGGCCTATCCTGGTCATGCATATGACTGACCCTCAGTGCAAGACCATCAATTTTCTATTAAAGATCAGAGAGTTGACATATCAAAGTCAACATCTAACTGAATAACTGCAGTAACTTGATAATAATTCTTTTGTGGATTTCAGAGTGGCTTTTCGGTAAAGTATCAGAAAGGTAGCAGTTTTCAATCCTGACCCAACAAGATCTGAATATGAAATAAAGGATTTGAGCTTGATCTCCCCATGATGTGAGGATGAATGTTCTGGTAAATGTTAACTTAGTGCTCTGAATAGCTCAGTAATAGATGGGTTTAGGCAGTAATAGGTTTAAAATGTCAACTTATTGAATAATAATTTCATGTTGTACAAATACTACGTGTAAGAAGGGATTTGTTTTGCAAATTTTGAAATAAATGAATGGATTTGTGATGTCCTTCACTGTTCTGTTCAGAATGTTACACCAGAACAAAAATTAGTTTTGCTTCAATAATATCCCCCATTGTTTCCCTGCATTATTTTGAGTGTGTGTCATAACTCACAAGTGTCATTTACTCCTGTTGTTTACCCTTAAGTAGCTTGATGTGTGTTTTGCCCCCTGACCACAATCATAATTACTCATTGTGCAAATAAATAATAAGATAGAAAAAAAAAAAACAACTTGATGAATTTTCCTTAAAATTCTGCTATCCAAACTAAGGAGAGTGTTAAAATGTCTTTACATCACTTACATCCGAACAATTCCTACTGACTCTTACTGAAGGAAGTTCCAACATAACCATCAGATTCTGAAGCAGTGACAATCCAATGTTGTCTGACTGCTAACACAGGGATGGAAGCATTCAAGCTGCTCCCTTTTCCATATCATGCTATTTCAGCCATTGCCTCCCAGCCAGGCACTGATGTTAAGCAACCTGTAAAGTATTGCTAACATACTTGGGAAGATGATGCCAAGCAATTGACCATATGGCATTTTGGAACAGAATAGCATTCTCGGGGCCTTTTTATTTTTTAAATATGTTTTTCTTTACTTATTCTCAGCTTGCTTCCTTCTATGTACACTTTCACACTTACGTAAGTGATTCTCATTTTAGCTTACGTAAGTTTTAATCCACTCTACTTAAATTGATACCAAATTGCCTGTAGTTGAGGCCTAGCAGTTGTATTTTTCTGACTGACCCTGAAACCCATTACTTGATGATTAACTTATTAATCAAGAACCAAAGATACAAACTGTGCCAAAACTGTTCAGAAACCCACTATTTATGAATCAGGAAGGCATGGGATAATGAGGAGGGTTAGGTAAGCTTAGGTACTCCTTCTACTTTCTCTTGATGAGTGCCAATAGAAAGAACCCACGCAGCTCAAAGCCCAGTCTTCCAGACGTGCTGGCAGACTGGCAGTTGCACCTGCTGTACTCAATTATTCCGTGGCCTATTTTGTACAAATAGCTTCATGCATTCAAATTTATTTAAATCTCCCAAATAAGCACAGGACTTTACATCACTGGGCAAATAACCCTGTCCCAATTTCAGAGTGAACCAGACTTCAGACAGTCAAGAGATCAGAGCACACCAGAGCACACCAGAGCACACCAGAGCACAGCATGATGCTGTTCTTTGCTTCTTGATCCCAAAATGTTGAGTAGTGAGGCCACAGGGATAAATATGTTTTGTGTTTTAGCCCAGAGTAAGTGGTAGTTTTGGGCAGTGATTCTATCTAAACTGTTCTAAGCTGAAAGGACCAACAGCATGAATTCCTGAAGAGACATGTCCCAACCACTCATTTGTGAAAGTGGTAGCTTAAAAGGTAGACCGTGCTGGGAGACATAGAACTTGGGAGCATCCAGCTATGTCTAGGAACTAGCTGTGATACCATAAAACAAAGGTGACAAATCCTGTACAAGAGCAGACATAAAGAAGATAGGGGAGGCTAAACTGTGAAAAAGAATTCCTCACTCTCATACAAATATCTTGAAGAACAATATAGGGATTACAGGAAATCATAAGCCAAGTAAACTGCTTTTTGGATGAGTACTTTCTGCTTACAAGGCTACCCCAAGGCAAAAGTTGCTCTTTAAACAGAATTTGATTTTAAGGGCAAATTTACAATTATAATTAGCTGCAACAAGCAGACAAACCCAGAGGGAGGGCTGTGTTCAGGTCCTAAGTACAGTTCCTCATGGTCTGGCAGCATGATCAAGAGCCCCCGCCATGCTGCCTACCCCCAAGGAACACCCTCCAGACAGCTGGTGGGCCGTGCTGACATAGGGACTCCTGCCCTCCTGGAAGGAAAAGAGACTGGATCTAGGGATACTGGTTAGAAACAAGCACATAAATAAATTAAGCATTCCAAAGCTGATCACAGAGGGGATGGGACATAAGCTCTCAAGGAAACCAGCAGCACAGAGTTACTTGAAAAGTTACCAGGCTCAACCCCCAATTCATGCTTCAGCTTTGCCTGAAGTCCCTTTAGGTCAATGCATACCTACAACACTGGGGAAAAGGAGGCAACAGGCAGAGGAACACAACCAAAACCCCAAACAACAAAATACAATAAAACAGCCCTGAGAGACTCAAAGAGAGGTCAATTCTGAGAAGACAATTTTAGTCCACGGTATGACAAGCCATACCTTCCATTATGATCTTGCAAAGGACAGCAAATGGGAAGCACATGGCAAAGTTCCACCCACACAACATTATACATCACACAGACAACATGTTACATGTAGGTTAGGAGACATTATACATTAATCCAGTCATCACAACAGCCCAAACCTCTAACGGTGAATGGCAAACTGGAATGCTAGTGGTTCTGAGAACTTTGTTCATCCTTGGCTACCCCTTGGCTTTACTGACTGCTGTGAGCACAAATGAGCTTACATTTTACCCAAAATGATGGCCTATACTGTAAAAGTTCAAAAGTAGACTGGGGAAAAAAATAAAAAAAGAAAGGAAAATCAGCTTTCTTGAAGAATACAGGAGCAAAAGATTTCTCAAAATCTATACCTCCCTAATTTGATCAAAAACTATGATGGTTACAACAGTCTTTGGAGTTTTCAGTTTTTCTGTATTTCTTTGGAAATACAGAAGCATCAATAAAATCTCTCCTAATAGCATCATCCATGAAACCTTCTCTCCTGACTCCCTGCTTGCTATTACAGAGAAGTTTGGCCAGGAAACAAAAATTTGCTTCCAGAAGCCATCACCATCCTTCTTCATGTAAAAACTTAACTTGTAGGAGCACACAGCTTCCCTCAGGTCACTGGCTTGCAGGTAATGCCATTCCTGCCCACACGTTCAGATGAACGCTTCCTCTCTTCACTCCACAAAAAAAAAAAACCAAAAGTTCAGATCTTCCACAGAAAGAGAGCTAAGCTGGTGTTACTGGCAAGAATAGTAGTAAGTAAAATAATAATAATAGTAAAAGTTAGTAAGTAATAGTTGAAGTTTCTCCTTCTTTCCTTAAACATATGAAAGTCAAGCTTCTAGAGAGATAGAAATACTATGCCACAAGAAGCTAAATAGCTGAACTTGGAGCAGCTTGTGGGTGAACCTTAGGGCAGGAGTAGTAAACAAACATGACGGTGATACTATCTAGAGTGGTCACATTAACCTCTGAAAAAGCCCTAACAGGCTTTGAATTTGGAAAGAACTCATGCTCTAGCCAGTGCTTTCTGAGAGTCCAAGCAGAGGCCTTATAGTTAACTCAAGTACAAAGACTAAGTGACCTGAAGCTTTCTCTTCAGGATTAAAGTAGGCATGAAGGAGGTAGCTGGGTGCTAACAGTACCTGAGTGCTTTGCAGGAATATGCTGCCTGAGGTCAAAGACTGGTTTTGGAACTAACACTAAAGCTTGCACTATCTAGAGAAAAGATGACCTTAAGGCATGATGTGGTGTCATTACCCAAAAATCAATACTGCTCAAATAATTTTCAGCCAAACTTAAGAAAATCTATTCCCTCACTGACAAAAACATCTGGATAGCAGGATCTGCTTGGAATAGAATCTTTCAAATGGCAGTTTGGCTAGTGTACAAAAAAATAGACCCTAGAAGGAAGAAGAAAATCAAATTCACATCATGTTAGGTCCTCTATAGTTTTGTGTTTTCCCAAGGGCTCTGACTTTATTTTTTCATGCCAAAATGTGGGGGTTTTTTTCCTATTAGCAAACACTTAATTTTCCAAACACTAAAAAGGACACCCATCATGTTAGAAAATATTCAAAACAAAGCCTTTTAAAAAAGCAGAGAAAAAGCTGTGTATGTAAGACAGCAGCTCTGTGAGGCAGACAACATTTTCGGAGAACGCAGAATTTGGACCATGCATCCTTCCCTGGCCACGTTCTATAACCTCCAGAAACACATCTGGTTTCTAACAGAGCAGCCTGCCACTCGAAGGTTAGTTAGTAGCCAGAGGCCTCCCTGTGTTGTTCGTATTATACATGCAAGTCCCATCCTTTAGCAGAATCTAACCTTTATTTTTTTCCACTCTTGAAAATAAAGCTTATGTCAAGGGGTCAAGGCCTGCAGAGTCATCTTCCCCCTCTTGGCCTTACCATGTGCAGAGCCTAGGGGAGCACTGGGAGGAGCCAAGGATTTGCCCTTACAAGGAGAAGCACTGTAACAGCTCAAGGCTTGCCCCAAGGAAGTGCGTGTGCTGTTACAAGTGCGAATTTGGGTACATCTGCCTCATCTCTAGCTCAGTGAAGCTACAAGGCTATAGCATTTAGCCTGTTTCCTTAAACAATCCATAGATATTGAACAACAGGTAACAAGTAATGGAGAATTTACAGAGGACGCCACACAGCTACCAAAAGAGCATTCAAGACTCAGAGGAACATAATTTGCACCGCTGAAATCAAGCCATATTTTTAGCTGCAAACGTGTTAAACCCACATTCATATGCCTTCACCAAAATATTTCATTCTCTTTGATTAACAAATCTTTCTTAAATGAGGTTTGGTCCTACACAAATGTAAAATGGATGTGTGTTTTTTAAAGCACTGAAACTGATTTGCATTTCAGCACATTGATGTATCTATAGAACAACTTTAATAAAAAGGCGCCGTTCTTTCAGATTATTTGGTCTATGTGTTTGTTTTTCTGGTGCATATAAAATTATCTTTTAAAATGTAGGCAAACCAGGGATCCATAGGTAATCTAAGAAGCACAACATTCATGCTTGTTTATATCTGTATTTTCAGCTAGTACATATCCATGATTTATTTGCAAACAAATTAATTAATGTTTCAGCAGCTGTTTGCAGCCAGTCTGTGATCTAGTTTAAACAGAGATGACACTTTTTTTTATTCCACAGCGGCAATTTCAAGTACTCATAGATTATATTTTTACTATCAGTCCAAATGATAAAAGAGTAGTGAATCCTGAAACAGCATAGCTGACTTTATAAGATCACTGTGCTTCCACATACCCAGTTATTCCCTAATGCCATCTTTCCTGTGTTATCTTTTAATTAAGGCTGCATAATGCCAGTTTATAAACAAATCTCTAAGTAAGATCAAAACCTGACGTATTTTAAATGGTTTTCATTCTCTAGTTTGTGGTCTCCTGGGGGTGTTATTCTAAAATGTACATCCCTGTATGAGATTACTTTTTTATCACATTGTGTATAATGAAAAGAAATGTTTGAATATTGTTCTCTAACCTGACAATGAACAAACAAATGAAAGAACAAATGCTGGGGACCGTAAAAGAAAAGCACAGTATACAATAGGTAGATAACTGCAGAAAACATTACTATACTTTGTGATTTTATTTCTCTTGATTAAAAAAAAAAAAAAAAAGAAAAGAAAACTACAAGACAAAATCCCCAAAGCCTCGCTAGGCTAAATTTCTTCCTTCTTCTTTGAACAGACTACACAGATTTTGTTGACTAATTGAGATCAATCCCAGTTGTAAATCGCCTTGCTATCCTACAGCTTTAATTAAGCTACCAGAGGGAGTTGTTTATCAATTAACACTTGTTACAAATTATTAGTAATTATATGGACTTTGCGTATATACATCAACCAGTAAAGACTAAGCCTTACTTCCCTGTGATATAAATTAATTCAGATATAGTGTATAATATTTTTCTTCCCATTAAAAAAAACAATCAGCACAAAAACATATGGAAATTAGACTGGCGTAGGAAGACCTAAAGTAATCCACATATTACTTTTAACTAAATGCAACAAATTTTAACATATCTTGTGCATAAATGTAGGCAATTACACTAAGTAAATTAAGTTAGTCAAACTTTTTTAAAAATGGTAATGTTCTTTAATGCATTGCAGGCATTCCCATTTTGAGTAACAAACATCTTAAATAAGGAACATTAGGTAAAAGTTGATAATGTATTCAAACATTAAAGCTACCTATTGCTCTGTGCACTACATTCTGTGATAATTTTAATTGGCTTAATTGAGATGCACAAGTCTGATTAATGTTTAATTCCTTTATATTAAAAAAGAGAGAGTCAAGTAGTTAGACATTTCTTCAATTATGTTAGATCTTTCTCGACTTCAAAGGAATGTTACAGTAGACAGCCAGATACTGGATGAACTGATTAAAGAATAAAGACTGCTCATTATAATCTAAGAGTACAAAATTGGTTTGTGTAGCCTTTGAAAGTTGAAATTAAGAGCTGTTGAGTTAAAACTCAAGCTACAGTAATTAACCCAATTTATAGCCATCTTCACTTACCTGGTTGACTAAGATTAGTCATTTGAAATGATCCAGTAGATTCACTGGTTCATTTATTATTCATTCCATGACCAATGAGATACAATTTCACCCTGATCAGACCTTCATTTATGAGACAAAGATTTAGTGCCTCTACTTAATTTGTTTTTAATTACTCAGGATAGAACCTTCCTCATTCACATTAATGAGTAACATCCTCTTCAAAACCTGCTGAGGTGATTTTGGTTGGTTTTTTTTTTTTCATTTTCTGGCTATGTAAGAAATAAAAGATTACAAAATTTTTGGAATAATACAAGTATTGCATTATAAAAGTAAGCAATTTACAGTAGATTTTATATCAGTACCACAGTTGCACTTTGCTAATACAGTTTACTGTCTAGCCAGAAGGGATAGTCTGCTCCTGCAGGAGGTGTGTGCATAATACAAAACTACTGGGTATGAAAGGGATAACTGAGCTTCTACTGTAATACTGGAAAAGGGGGCACTGAAATTTCTTTGAAACTAGCCCCTGTTGGCAGGAGTTTTAGAGTTTGTCTCTACTGGCAATAAACACTGAATCAACTGATTTTAAAAAATCTTTGTGTTTTGACCAAAATAACAGCTTGAAAAGCAACAGCACTGCACTTGACTGGAGACAGATTCACACAGGTCTCAGCTAGTCACTATCTGCAACACTTCACAAGGAGAAAGAGAAGAAAATAATCAAATAAATTTTATAATAAAAAATGGGCTTATGAATAAAACTACCCTGCTAAATTATTCACAGAAAGTAGAATCTGAGCACAAAAAGAAGTAAATAAAGCAGGTAGGTAGCCTGTTTTGCCACATGAAATTAGTTGTGTTACAGAGTGCATTTGATCATCATGGTAATGATTTGATCAAGACTGTTCTGCAGCTGGGCTTACATGAGAGCCCTACACCCAGCAACAGGCACATGAACTACATGAAAACGCTCACCCTAACTGACCAACTAAAAGGTCTGCAAAACCAGAAGCGATAGTAGAGGAAAAGAAGCTTTTCAAATGGAAGCAGTACAGTGGCCAAGGGCATGCCAGAAGGCAATACTGGAAACCTCTGAATACAGTATTTTTTGACAATACCTAGTAACTGTAACTGGACATGAAAAGACAGGTGAGAAATTATCAGATGTTGCTGATGAAAACTCTTGGAGTTCTAGAGACACTAGCTGAGGCAAAGGTAATTTTCATATTCTTAGAAGATACGCCCAGAAGTTTGTAGTACCTTACTAATACTTAGTTACATTAGAGTTTTACATATAGAGAAATGTTGCCTTGTAATCTATTCACCACAGGCAAGAGGGGTTTTGCCTATTCCCCTTTTCCACACTAAAACTGAAGTTACTGCTCAGAGACTGAAGGGGCCTCTTTCTGTAACATGTTAAGGTCCCTTTCCCTGGACTATCAGATTTATAGTTGATTAAGGAAAACTAAACAAAAAAAAATCATAGCATCAAACCTGTAACCATCTATCCTGCCACTACAGATACTTAAATATTTTTTTACAGAAATGCAAAAGCCAGCTAATCTATCTCTAAAAAAGAAGGCTCCCTTTATTTCCGAAGGAAAAGGAATCAGTACTGAGGCAGACTGACAGCCCCAAATCTCAACTGCTGTAACAAAAATGCTACAGGACATGATTACTTAAACAAGATGATTTCTTCAACAGAGCTAGAAGGAAATATTTTTGACAGACAAATTATTTCAGATAAGTTTTCTCCAACCTCTGGAAAAAATCAGATGGAAAATTCCTAGAACCTTAACTTGTCTGCATCAGTCTGTAGCAGCACAGAACAAGGAAAGCAGCACACTGAGGAACTTCCTGGTTTTGCTGAAACAATACCCACCATACATTGCTTCAATCTTTACCTTCGAAGTCCCACAGCCACCCATTCAAGTTTCTGCTGCCTCTCACAGCAATAGCAGATATCACCTAAGACACAATTCCACCGTGCAATGTTATGATAGCATTCACTTTTTCTGATACTAGAGAAAATGTGCTAATTTTCTCCATACTTAGAGGTTTTCTTACAAGTTAGCATTTCCTGTCCTCTTCAATAATACTGCTATTTCAGCCCCTCAGTAGAGAGACTGTCCCCAAGCTGCCTGTATCGGCTGATACTTTATAGATATAAAAGTAGTGGTCAGGTGGTAACCTGGAACCAAAAGACTTCCCTTGGACAGTTATGTTTTAATCCTGCACTGTGTAGTTCTGCAAATGGAAGCCAGGCAGGCTCTGAAAACCTTTTTCCCTAAAGCTCATCCTACAAATGCAAAGGTTCTTATATATATTTTAATGACACGTTCCTATGCCATTAACAGTACCTTTATTAAAGTATACGACAACTATGGGGTTTATATTTTTCTATAATACTCTTCTTTCTTTGGATGAAAGACCATCACTCATCCTAGTGGCAACCACATTTTATTGATGGGTAATACCAAATACAGTAATTCTTAAAGCACTGGGTATCCCTTGGAAAGTAAGATACTATTTGATAAGTTCATCAGCATCTACCCTTGTTTTGTCACTGCCTGATCTGCCAAATTGCAAGAACAAAAGGAGCAAACTTATAGCACCTTCCCACCTATCCTGTATGTTCAGCAGATAATGGGAAGCTCTTATAGCCTTAGGAATGCTCACCTGAATATACGGCAGAGAAGAAGCGGCCTAGGTTATGAGTTCTACTCTCCTCCACCTGCGGCAGGGAGCTCTAGCACATTTCACATCTAATTGTGAAGTTTCTTGATCTGCTCAAAAATGTTCCTAAACTACAGAGTACCTTTGAATTTTCATTGTTGGCTGAACATGACAAAACTCTTGGTATCATACCTTACTCTCACTCATCTTGAGCAGATCTTGTTAGTGCAGATTAGATCTTGTTAAAGATTAATTCTTAAAGCATCCTCAAGCTTTCTTTTCCAACAAAGGAAACATCAATTATAGGCTCACACATAAACTTTGCCCCTATCTTGAATACTTGCTGCCCTTTATAAATCTTAGATTTCTTCCCCTTGTGTGTGTTCAAAGGAGAGATTTTATTGCCTCCAGGGGTTGTTAAACTGATTGCAATACCACGTATTTAGAGCAGTTCAGTGGGAATTAAGCTGGTTCAATGCTGTCAGACCTAGAATATAGCTGTCAAATAGCATTACAAGTAAAACACCCTTGATAAGAAATAATGACCAAATGTCAATCTGTTTTTTACCAGCAGCACTACAGACGTAGCCTTGCCAATGAAAAATGCAGTATTTTGCACATTATACTAGCTATGCTTTTGTGATGCTACACAGTAAAGGGTGTTTCAGTCTTTCAGTGTAGCTTATTTTTAGATTATAGGATTTGATCACAAAAATGTGTGTCTTGGATCTACCTTGGATTCAAAGTAGCAATGCCTAAATTGTGGCTTTACCCTCCTCGCACTTTTCTGCTATAAAAAACCCACAAAACAGAACAAAACAACAACAACAACATCACAAAACCAACACATCATTAAAAATTCATAAATCATACTTGCTAAACGTTAGCCATGAAGAAATTAAAACAGCCAACTTGCTTAAAGCTGCTTTATGCTCTTACAGCATAAAGGTTCATGTAACTTCACACTACAATGCAACCCATTAGCTAACATTATATTCCTGATTTATGGATTGTTGTATTTTTGATGACTCTATTGTGTACAAAATTACTAGATTTCTTACCATTTCTTTTGCAGATACAAATATTTGTCACCTATATGAAGAATATGCAATAAATATTTTAATGCTTAAATACACAGTATTCCTTATCCAATACTTAAATAGTTCTTACTTCAATACAGTGTTTACAAATGTGTATTCATTTTTGATAATACATTTTTGCCTGACATGAAATTGTTACCATAAACAAATAACAAGACTTTAAAAACTAAAATAAAACCATAGCCAAGACACAACTTAAGACTCATTTATCCTGATGTGATGGGGTTCAAAGCAATATGCCTGAAAATTTGGTTTAGATAGAGCAGGAAGTATTTCAAAATATCTGCAATAATTTGGGGTTACAGTTTCAGCCAGAATAAGCACTTCAAGATTTTGTCTGGGAGAGGTGCAAGAATAATTACGTACAAAGGAAGGACATGGAAAAACTAATATGATGTCCTTCAAAAAGACACATTAAAACTAAGTACAGTGCTAGTTCCCCAGGAATCACTGATGAATGAATGAACAAGAGAGGGAAAACAAAACATGATGCAAACTCTCAAGCGCAGTAAGACTAAGAACGTGAATGCCAAATTGTGCTCTCCATAGCATTCAAAGAGGGCACCTGTTGACAGCAGTAAAGGCCCAGCACATGAGATAAAATTAATGCAATATGTTTAAAATTACACTGCTTCCATAAAAACCTTCCAAAAATAATAAAAAGCTATTTGAGTGGCATTGTTTCACAATTTAAACCTGCAAAATACTTTCCATCTCTGAAATATGCAAAGTACAGACAGCATCTTTGTGTTTACAACTTTCAAACTCAGACTTAGTTTTTCCATTTTGCAAACTTCTTCCCTACATTTATGAATCCACTATGCACAAAAAAGTAAAATTAATTGCTAACTTGCACATGGCTGAAAGTATAGGTTTCGAGTATGCATACAGAGAGCAAAGAGGACAAGACTGAAGAACTACTCCTAATGTGACAGCTTCAATCAGACGATACAAAAATCGGAACATTTCAGACCTGATGAGCCACTGTAAGTCCTTACATAGCTGTGCAACTCCCTGTCTTCAGAGAATCTACATGATATGGAAATTAACTATGAAAATGAGCCAGAACATTTGAATAGAGTCTTGGAGTTTTGTTTGGGGTTTATTTTGCAGATGTACTTCAGACCAGGAAGTCACAATAAAGCATGGCTGTTATCAGCTTCTGACTCTGATCCTCCTTATCAATCCAGGGCTTTGAGCTCAAATTCAGTGCATACTCATTGTACAGTAACAGGCAGTAACTAGTACCCAGCAATGGTACTAGATAAACAGTACAACATCATAATCACTCTGAAAGATAATATATGTATATGTTCCTATGCACTTAACAAGTAAATTCTACTTTCTGCATTAATGACCAGCATTCATTATTAATGGCAGAAGTAATGCATGGGTATTCCCTTTTGGGTGAATTCACGAGAATTAACTTCCACTTACACTTGTAGTTTTACTTTAATGCTTTTTCTGCTCCTCTTGTGAAATGTTTACAGCTCACACACTGATGCTGGAGGAGTAACTGATTTCAAACTCAATGCCATCATTTCATGACTACACTTAAGGACTCACAGGGGAATAGAGTGTCACTGCTGACTAATATGAATAATTTCACATTGTGAGATAAATGAGGCAAAGATAGGGCATTTATCCAAAAATCAATCCAGAGCCACATGCAAGATTCCCTTTCATTTTTTCTTTCTGAAGTGAAGTGGGAAATATCTGTGGGTGATGCCATTTGGTTTCCAATTATAAAATTCAGCATGCAGTCTGTAATTACAGATTTTGGCAGAAACCAGCACAAGTTTCTCACTATGATGTCAGAAAGCCAGTCCTTAATTGATCTTGCAAATGATTTTTTTTTTTCCTTTATTGTAGCTATTTCACAACTGGTTAAGACATACTGAAGGCAAGGCTCTTTTACATTTATTTGTATTTTAGTAAATATTTTCAATTGAAATTTTTATATTAATTTTGAATCAGAAGAGTACTAACCAATGCATCAAACTGACATAATCATTATTTATCTTGATAAAAAACACTTCAATAAAAAATGGTTTGAACTTTACTTAAAAAAATAGAACTTTGCTGCCCTCTACCTGTCAATTCCCACACTGTGTGAGAAGACAGAAAAATCAGAAATGTGTCCAAAGTCCCAGACTTCACAGAATTCTAGAGAGGTCAGAATTCAGTTACAGTTACACAGTCTGTCTTGACCAAGCAGAAAATCAAAGTCACAGTTATTGTCCCCATTTATTGAGTTTAAATGTGGAAGTAGACTCATAGCATGTTTGGGTTGGAAAGGACCTTGGAGATGACAGAATCACAGTCACCAAATGAGTAAGGTTGGAAGGGACAACGGGGTCATCTGGTCCAACCTCCCTGTTCAAGCAGACTCTTCCTAGAGTACACTGCACAGGATTGCATCCAGATGATTCTTTAGTATCTCCAGTGAGGGAGAGTAAGATCATATAGTTCTAAACCCTCTGCCACAGGCTGGGACACCTTCCAATAGAATAGGTTGCTCAAAGACCTACCAGGCTGGCCTGGAACACTTGCACGGATGGGGCATCCGTAGTTTCCCTGGATAACCTGTTCCAGGGCCTCACCACCCACATACTAAAGAATTTCTTCCTAATCCAATCAAAACCTACCCTTTTTCAGTTTAAAGCCATTCCCCCTTGTTCTATCACTATTTGTCCATGTAAAAAGCCCCTCTCCAGCTCTCTTGGAAGCCTCTTCAGGTACTGGAAGGGGCTCTAAGCTCTCCCCAGAGCCTTCTCTTCTCCAGGCTGAACAACTCCAATTCTCTCAGCCTGTTTTCACAGGAGAGGTGCTCCAGCCCTCTGATCATCTTCATTGCCCTCAAAAGGACCCATTCCAACAGGTCCATATCTTTCTTATGCTGGGGCCCCAGAGCTGGACACAGCACTCTGTGTATTGCCTCGTGAGAGCAGAGCAGGGGGGAGAGTCACCTCCATCCACCTGCTGGCCATGATGCTTTGGCTGCAGCCCAGGATAGCGTTGGCTTTCTGGGCTGCCAGTGCGCATTGCTGGCTCGTGCTGAGCATCTTGTCAACCAAAACCCCCGAGTCCTCCTCCTCAGGGCTGCTCTCAATCCATTCTCTGCCCAGCCTGTGTCAGTGTTTGGGATTGCCCCAAGCCAGGTGCAGGACTTTGCACTTGGCCTTGTTGAACTTCACGAGGTTCACACGGGCCCACATCTCCAGCCTGTCCGTGTCCCTCTGGATGGCATCCCTTCCCTGCAGCGTGTCGGCCACACCGCACAGCTCGGTGTCATTGTCAGACTGACTGAGGGTGCTCTTGCTCCCACTGTCCACGTCACCAACAAAGCTGCTAAACAGAGCCGGTCCCGATACTGAGCCCCGAGGAACACCACCAGTTACCACTTGCTGGATTCCACTTGGACATCGAGCTGTTGACCACAGCTCTTCGAGTGTGGCCATTCAGTCAATTCCCCATCCACCAGGTAGTCCATCCATCAAATCTATGCCTGCCCAGTTTAGAGACAAGGACGTCATGTGGGGCAGTGTGAAATGCTTTGCACAAGTCCAGATAAATGACATCAGTTGCTCTTCCTTCATCAACCAGCACTAAATCTCTATGTGGAAGGCTCAAAATTTGTCAGATATGATTTTCCTGTAGTAGAGCCATGTTGGCTGTTACCAATCACCTAATTTTCCACATGTCTTTGCACAATTTTTAGGAGGATCTGCTCTATGATCTTGCCAGGCACTGAGATGAGACTGACTGGCCTGTCACACTATAAATACTATGTGAATTCTCTAAAACTATTTGGAAAATATGATAAAACCCACCAACCAACCAGTTTATGATTAAACATGAAAAGTACCATTGGAGGAATGATCACTAAATGCTTTTAATTATATTCAGCTGTAAGACACTGTCCCAAAATTACTCATTTAGTCATCTGTTACTGAGGCTACCAAGCATAGGCACTCCATTTCAGTGCATGAAGGACAACAGCAATGCTTCTATCTCTGCTTTCTCTCACATCCCTTTCTTTTTACAAGCTATATTCCTCAAAAATTCTGGGTTTGTTTTGCTGTTATAAGAGGCAAGACCTGGACAAGAAAGCAGGAATCAGTCTGCTCTGTAGATTTTCTCTCTGTTGCACTAAAAAGTGCTGAACATCTATGACTGAAATCACTGAAACAGAAGTAGAAAACCTCTCTTCATTACTCTGCTTCTTCCATGAGAAATTGAAGTTTCATTTGTGCTAAATACTTGTGACCACAGAATCAATACAATGATTACTACACTCAGACACTGTTAATTTAATGGCAACAGTTTTACTGCTCCTGTTTAAACTTGCAGTTTGTTCAGTGCTTTCTCGTAATACACACTTAATTAAAACACCAAAAGAAAAAATACTCCTCTTTGAATGCCATTTTCTGTTCGTCCTCCCTTCCCACTGAAGAGTGATAAGAGCTTCCAGTGAATATTTCCCATGTCCCCAGTCAGTTCTATGAAATAAGGAGACTGAGACAATGTCCTTAACATCATGATGGCTAAAACCAAATAGGAATAAACCAACTATTGCTTATATGAAATTAAAAGCTACCGAGACACCTTCCACCCCATCCCCTCACCTTTTGTTAACTGAAGCCATCAGCCAAAAGTAGGCATACATGGAATATAATGAATGTCGATTGCATTTTAATGAAGTCCTAAACTAAGACAGATGACTCATGCTACTTGTATTGCACACTACAGCACACTAGGTCAAACATCCAGAGTATGTCATTAACCTTAAAACATAACGAAGCATTTGCATCTACTGCAGATAAATACACAGGCTACACCCTCTTTGTTAACTGTACTCTTTGAAATCCAGTATGAAGCAAAACAAAGGGAGCACACCTTTTTTAGACACGCTCTTGATTTACTCCAGAGAAAAGCCCCTCTTCACACAGAACGAGCCCCCACTAACGATTTTTCCAACATGTTTTATTCCAGTCATATTAGCAACCCTTCAGATCTGATTCTTACTAAAATCCAAGAATCAGGATGGTGAGTAAAAGTTACTTTCTGTTAGGGTTAATGGCAAAACTTCTGAGACAGCTCCTGCTCTGTAAAGCTTGTAAAGATATAAGAAGAGCACACACTATCCAGTGAGCGAGAAGGGGCGAAAAGGCCTTTTCTCAGTCTTGGTCTAGGTTCCACTCCCTGACGAAGCTAACAAATCAACACTGATCATCTCAGGATTACACCAGGCTCGGCTGTCTACCACCGCAGAGGATAAAAAGCCTCCAAGTTCACTTGGGATCTCATTTTATTAACCACACTGCTGCACAGAAACTACACCAGTGGGCTCCATTATAAAGTCTAAAGACAGATAGCCAGACAGACTCAGCAATTCAGACTTTGTTGGGGTTTCTTTTTAATCCTGAGCTTGTTTTAAAGAACAACAACTCCTTTTTTGTGAACTTCCCAGAAAAGAAAAAAAAAAAAAAAAATTTAAAAAGCAAGTCTTTCAAGAGAACCTGAAAACCTGATAAGCTTCAAATGCAAGAAATAACAAGCTTTTGAATGGAAACCATGGAGATCCACTTTGGAAATTCAAGGACTGGATCACTGAGCAAGCACATGAAAAAGGAATTAAATGCAAGTGTCTTCTTCAGAAAAGAACACAGAAGTCCTGGGGTTATTAAGTCATGGTAGCAACAAAATATGTGATTCTGTGGTAGACTCTCTCACTTGGAATCTCAAAATATTTTCAGCTGCTTTATTAATTTTATAATTTCCTTAAACAAATGAGAAGATTAAATGAAGTCCCACAAGACATCAGAAGTCTTTGGAAGAGCTAAACACAAGCAGAGAATCCTTGCTTGTCTCTTATTCAGTTACTTCTAAAGCAATGCTTCACTGTGATACGACCACTCATTCGAGAACATTTTCGGTGTTTTGTTTGGGGGGGTTTTATTTGGTTTGGGTTTTTCCTGTTTGGTCTTGTTTTGTTAACTACCAGTGCTCCCAAATAGCAGCCAAACATAAAAAACTAGAAGGACCACAACAAAACTTCTTCAAAGCAATCCTTTCCCAACCCATAACAGCTCTTCAGATTGAGAGGTCAATGTAAAGGACTTAACCCCTATGACTTTAAGAAAGTAGTTTATCTCCACTGACAGAACTGGAGCAACCTGAAGCCTGTTCTCCTGTGAAGGGTTATGTTTTCTGACCCAATCAGAGGAAAGGAACAAATACAAGAAGTTTTATGAGGACAGTTAAGGATTTTAAAGTAGTATTATCACAACTGTACTCCATCATGCAAAGTTCAACAAAACTAGAAGTAGAAATGTACTATTCCTAGGGAAAACAAACATTCTGCATTTGTACACTGTTACTGTAATGTTAAAAAAGGCCAACCAGCTTGAGTTTATGACAGTCTGCCAAAAAAGTCCAAAAGGATTTCACAAAAGATGAACATTGATTTAAACATAATAAAAATAAAAATCAAGCCCCTTATAATAGAGATTATTTTTCTTAAGTTAGGAAAAAGAATTCCCCAATAATTTTGGGGGGAAAAAACTTATGGCAAAACTCCATTTGGAAAGCAAATATGATTCTCAGGAACTAAACAGCTAAAAACCTCTTAGAAGAAGTGAGTTGGGGTCTGAAATAAAATGAAAGGACTCATGAAACATTGCATTCTTGTTCTGCATTTCCTCTGTCCTATTTTAATCACTTAAACTCTCAAGCACTTTATTTTTGAAATATGAAAGGTACCCTGAAGTTAGATCTATCTGAACGTAAGTGTTCAGTGCTACAATTGCATCTGGATTTAAATACAGTTTCTTCTATAAATATATAGTAAACAAAAATATCAGAAGATGGACAACTCCTTTTTTATGTTCTTTCAAAGATTAATACTTGCCTGTCTGTCCATACTTACACTTCCAGCAACATTTATCATTGATTCAGGTTGTAAAAAACAGTGGTAGAACTGAAGGATAAGGAAGAAGAAATCAGTCTGTATAAAATATCCTTACCACTTTGATGACAAATTAGAGACCATGAGTGGAAAAGGAAATACGATAGGGGAAGAAGGAATGAAGAGAGGCAGAAAAGAAAGTCAGTCTGGATTTACAATGACATCAACCAAAGAAAAAGATTTGTTTGACACAGCTAATACGTAGAAAGAACAATTAGCACAACAGGGTACCCTGGCACATTATGGCACCCTCCACAGGCTTGAGACATGAAAGATTCCAAATGGAGCAGAAGACACTTAGAAGGAAGCAAAAGGGTAAATGAAGATAATATCCTAACAAATATGTGGGATTTAGCTGCCTCTGATTTTGACATGTTCTCTCAGCTTATTTCCATGGAAATTAAATATGTATTTACGATATGGATGAAAAGAAGTAAAAGCTATAGCATCTAGAAAAACAGCAAGTAAAATTGACATTCTGAGGCCCACAACTTCTGTAAGGTAGGAAGCTGGGGACTTGTTGCTTGAAATAATGCCTTTTTGTAAGAATAAAACTTTCACCAAAAAATCCCGCTGCACTTAAAATGTCCCATGCTTTCATGTTCTAAACGTTTTGAAATACTTGTACTTTCTTGAAAACCATTCTTGATCATAAAGAAAAATGTTTCAAACACTGTTAAAGAAGTTTGATAAAGTCTGTGAGCATTTTTTGTAAGAAACAAAATTGATAATCTGATTGCTTGAAAAATCAGTGAAATGGAAGCAAGCTAGTTCTCTTCAATAAAGGTCTTTCCTTATTTTGGCCATGTTTAATGTCCAAAAAATCATATTGTCATGAATCTCCAGATAAAACAAACTTCCTGAGAGCAGCAAGGATAAAACAAATACAAATTAACATTGAAGTGAAATTCATTTTAGCTAAGACTACATTACCTCATACATTACATCATACATTACATCAATATTGTAACCAGTAACATCCATCTCCTCAACAAGCACAGTGCTTAGCTCTTACGCAAAAGTAATTAGGAAACCCCAGTACTTTGGCATAGAACTTTTAGTGCTCTGAACACTTATTGATGTAAACGTTCTTACATTCACAAGGACTTTGTCCCTACCGAATTTTGCTGCAATTAACTAAGACTAAAGAGACTGATTATTTTACGTTTACTTTCAGAGCTTGAGACATCCTTTGTTTAGATCATCTGAAAACAAACACCACCCTAATTCAAACAGGCTACTGCAGTTTAATAACCTTTAACTCAGTACAAATCCAAGTTTATTAGGGATGAATTTATACGCTTTGATATTCAACTTGGGAAACTGAATCATTTGTTTAAAACAGCAGTTTAAATAGGATTTTTTTCTCAGCCTTCCTGAATTCCCATCTGAGAAAGGACAGGTTAAAGACCATAAATGCAGAGCTATCTTTACAAAGGGGACTGAAATACAAGTCAAATATGACTTGCATGGTTTGTCCTCTGTAAGTAAGCTATTCTTATGCCTTCTAGCAGACCAGTGGCACACTGCCTTTCTGAGAGAATTACAGAGAAGACTACCAGTTCTTAAAACTATGCACAAGAAACTAATGTGAAATTACAGATGAAAATAAGAAAACATTCCATCTTTTCTTTATAGATTAGATTTTTTTATGGAATAGCATTTCTATAGTATCAGCAGAACCATCAGTTTGGTAAGACTAGTGCTGATGAGGTATCCAGCACTCAGTCGTACTAAAGCAGACTGGGTGCTGCCCTGCCTGTGCTGCTGCCATGGGCCTTGGCACAGAGCGCACTACTTCTATCAAAATGTGACTACTTTCCATATACTGAACGTATTTTTCTGGCAAATAGCAAATCACTAAACTGAAGCAGTTTAATCTCCTTTAAAGCTGTTGCAGAAAATAAAATTGGTCTGACAATTTTGTCAGCATTAAAGCTGCTTGGATAAACCAAGTGCAATCAAAGACTGATAGCATGTGCATAACACCTCACACTTAAAAATAGCCTTTTACACTTCATTAATCTCAATGTTTAAGCAGATGATGAAGGTTTATGAGTAAATGAGTACTAGCTTTCAAGCAGATATGTTCTAAATAATTTATAGTTAAAATACATGTCAATGCTGCTACACAGACATGAAAGTTGCAAAAATCATACAGCTGAAGTGAATATAGCTAGAGATTACAGGGAGATTGCAACAGCTATAGGGCAGGGATCATCTTCTGTCTGTACTCTGAAATGCCTGCCAGGCTTTTAGGTGGTGTGAAAACAGAGTATAAAGTAACATTTCCATGAGGCGTGTGTAGCATAAAGGTCAAGCAATCACATTTTTCAAACTATGTCTCTTTGTTACAACATAAATGTTTCTATTCCACAAGAGTATTTAAAAACAGCTGTTATTTTAAAAAGCCAGTGTTGTATTCTCGTCAAATCAATAAAAAGCCAGGAAATCCCTGGAATTAGAAAACCTATATACAGCTGTCCTCCTTACACCTCTTATCCGTGTGACATAGAAATGCAGATTGTGACTGCATTGTGCAGATCTTAGCAGTGAATGCAGCTTTACAAGGTGCTTAGATTGAGTCTATTTCTTCTTCTCACTTAAAGTTACATTATGCTAGACTTAAGGCATGCTTTATTTACATGCATTCAATCTCTAGTGGGAGTTTATATACTGTGCACTGGATAATTCTCTAAGTGAACAACAGTCCAGCATCAAGAAGAGTTTCATGCAGAATACAAATAGAAAGCATTAGACAACTACCTCCCAGGGACAGTGAGTTCCCTGGGTTTACGTTGGGGATGAGGATTGGTCGATCTGTTCACCCTCTGGGGCTGTCTGGAATTATAGATCAGGGACCTTATTGTCATACCCCAGCTGCTGCACAAAGCCTCTAGAAGAAAGGAGATTTACGAGTATTTCAGCAGCACTGAACAAGGGATACAGAAGCTATACAACTGGGAGTACAGTGGCTCTAAATCTGTAGGCATTATGCAAAAAGAAAATGCAGAGTTCGGCATCAAGGGAGCTCTCCCAGAGCAATAGGACATCTTTGTAAATTCTCTAAAGAATAAATTTAACAGTTATTAAAGAACAACACCCTGTTATTGCAGTCACTGAACTTTACAACACAAGGAAAGATGCAAGGGATTTTCAGAAAGACATCTGTCATTTAACAGTGACAGTGACCTCAGCACAGACAAGGAATTCAAATCCCCAGTGATGGAAACAAATTAACCCCTTGTACACAGTAGGTTGAGAACTCCAGCATTAGGACTGCTGTGCGCTCTAACAGTAACAGGCTGCACAAGGTTTTACCCTCAGCCAAGCAATAGAGGGAATGAGGGATATTCTTGAAATTATAATTGCTGTACACAAAAGCCACTTACGACATTATTTAACATCATGTCACCAACAATCATTGAATCATACAATCATTTAGGTTGGAAAAGACCTCTCAGATCATTAAGTCCAATCGTTAACCTAACACTGCCAAGTCCACTACTAAACCATGTCCCTAAGTGCCACATCTACATGTCTTTTAAATACCTCCAGGGATGGTGACTCAGCCACCTCCCTGGGCAGCCTGTTCCAAAGCTTGATTAAACACTTCAGTGACAAAATTTTCCTGAATATCCAATCTAAACTTTCCCTGACGCAATTTGAGGCCTTTTCCTCTTGCTTGTCCTACTGCTTGTGACCTGGGAGAAGAGACTGACCCCCCTCATTACAACCTCCATTCAGATAGTTGTTGACAGTGATAAGGTTCCCCCTCAAGCCTCCTTTACTCCAGACTAAACACTCCCAGCTCCCTCAGCAGCTCATAGGACTTGTGCTCCAGACCCCTCACCAGCTCTGTTGCCCATCTCTGGACATGCTCCAGCACCTCAATGTCCTCTTTGTAGTGAGGGGCCCAGAACTGGACACAGTATTCAAGGTGTGGCTTCACCAGTGCTAAGTACAGGGAGACAACTACTGCCCTGCTCCTGCTGGCCACAATATTGATACAGGCCAGGATGCCATTAGCCTTCTTGGCTACCTGGGCACAGCTGGCTCATGTTCAGCCACTGTCAACCAGCACCCCCAGGCTCCTTTTCCGGTGGGCATCTTCCACCCATGCTTCCCCAAGCCTACAGCACTGCATGAAGTCACTGTGACCCGAGGGCAGGACCTGGCACCTCATCTGGTTGAACATCATACCACTGGCCTCAGCACACCAGCCTGTCAAGATTCCTCTGCAGAGCCTTCCTATCCTCCAGGAGAAACACCCCTGCTCAATTTAGGCAGAAAGTATGCAAAATAAGCGTGTACTCAACCCCCTCATCCAGATCACTGATAATGACATTAAACAGAACTGGTCCCAATATGCCCTGGGGAGCACCACTTGTGACCAGGTGCCAACTGGATTTAACTCCATTCACCACCACTTTCTGGGCCCAGCCATTCAGCCAGTTTTTACTCAGCAAAGACTGAACCTGTCCAAGTCATGAAGAGCCAGTTTTTTCTCAAGGAAAACGTTGTGGGAGACAGTGTCAAAGGCCTTACTGAAGTTTAGACAGGTAACACCCAATCTTTCCCTCATTCACTAAACAGGTCACTTTGTCATAGGACACCAGGTTGGTCAAGCAGGACCCGTGTTTCCTAAACCCCTGCTGGCTGGTGCAGATGACCTGGCTGTCCTGCATGTGCTGTGTGATTGCACTCAAGATCTGCTCCATAACCTTCCCCAGCACTAAGGTCAAGCTGACAGGCCTGTGGTTTCTCACATCTTCCTTCTGCCTGTTCTTGTAGATGGCAAATGTGACACCTAAGTTCCAACCATCTGGGACCTCCCTGCCAGCCAGGGCTGCTGGTAAGTGATGGAAAGTGGTGATAAGCACTTCTGCCACCTCTCTCAGTACCCTTTGGTAGATCCCACCTAGCCTCATAGACTTGCGTGTGTCTAAGCAGTGTAGAAAGTTGCTGATCCTTTACTCACCATTTACCCTTGGATTATGGGGGCTTCATCCTGCTGCCTGTCCCTGTCTTCCAGCTCAGGAGGCTGGCTAACCGGACAATAACTGGTCTTACTACTACACTGAGGTAAAGAAGGCATTAAGTACCTCAGCCTTTCCCTCATAATTTGTTACTGTTTCTTCCTGCATCCAACAGAAGATGGAGATTCTCCTTATCCCTCCTTTTGTTGCTAATGTATTTATCGAAGCATTTATATAGAAATACATAGAAATCTTTATACTTCAAAAAGTGCAAATTTCAGTTGCAGAAATAAACCCTTCACTGAAACACATTTATAATGCAGTATTTAGGGACTGGACACAAAAGTAGGAAGGCACCATCCTTTCTATATACCCATTTCACACAGCACTTGTGTTTTTACCAAGAGGGTGTTCAGTCAGTCAGATTCAGAACTGGGTTACCCTAGGGATCCTGCAAAGTCTTTCTCTTACGAAATGCTACAACACTGGCCTGCAACCTGGCCTGACCCAAAATCCTACACATAGTATTATGGAAAGTCAGGGAGAAATACAAAATCTGACCAGAAATACAAAATCCACTCAGCAGACATCTGCAGGGTGAGAAGAGGGACAGGCCATAGACTTTACTCCATCCCAATGACTCTAGTATCCCCATGATACCTATGGAGAACAGGCCCAGATAAGAAGCTCTAAGGAGTAATATTGTAGGACATTCAGCACTGCTTGACCCCAACTCTGATGTTAAGGCAACTGTTAAATGTCCACTCCCACATATATAGTAGCTAATTAGCTTATCTTAGCTATGTTCTAAGAAATTCAAACAGGCTCCAATGTGTTTCAGTGTGAAAAGAGGAAGACTGATTTACAGGTACATTTGGAGGAACTTTCCTTGAGAAAAAACTGGCTCTTCATGACTTGGACAGGTTCAGTCTTTGCTGAGTAAAAACTGGCTGGATGGCTGGGCCCAGAAAGTGGTGGTGAATGGAGTTAAATCCAGTTGGCACCTGGTCACAAGTGGTGCTCCCCAGTATTGGAGTCCAGGGCATATTGGGACCAGTTCTGTTTAATGTCATTATCAGTGATCTGGATGAGGGGATGAAGGACATCTATCTTAGGACCTGTCTGAAGTGAGAAGATTGAAAAGGACTATACATTAAATAAGATGTTCTTTTTTAAGTGGGGCATGTTAACACTTGTGGCTCTTTTCCCAAGTCCATACAGCTGTTCTGCTCTTCAAAATCTTCGACAAATATTCACTTATGTACACAGTAGGTTGTGTTTATTCACAATACACACATTGCTCCTGCCACCATGTTATCCATCCTTAGCTTTTTTGATGACCCACAAAAACTCCCAACATTGTTGACTTACCTTCACAGCTTTGGGTATATAAAGAACTCTACAAACACAGCAACAGTTTGGAACACATGTTCTAGAGTCCATAAGGAAGATGTCCAGGGTAAATAGGAATGAAGATGGTAAGTCTCCATAAAAAGAACAGGCACACTGGTTGCAAATACCCAAATGTTTCACCTGCAGGGGACCAGAAAGGCAAGCATGTTACTTACTCCTTGTTCTCCCATAACACTTGGTAATCTTCAAATCATGAAAAAACTTCAAACCCACAAAAAAACCTCAACCACACTTCTGCATACAGAGAGGACTTTGTTTTAAATCAGAATCACTGGATAGTAAGGGGTTGTGGGGTCTTGTTAAGAAGTCTTCTCTTTTGTTTTTGCCTCAGATTTTGATACTCAACTTTACCCTCTGGGTATTTACTCCTTTTCCTGTCAGTATTAGCTTTGAAGTACCAAAGGATGGGATGAGGAAAGCTTAGATTTGGAGAGTAAGATCGGAAGCTCTTTTGTGTTAGATGTTGGACTTCAGTTTATACACCTTTTAATTTATACAGAAAGGCTTATTCGTCAGCTGTCTGTACTTTAAACCAGGCAAATGTTTGAATTGAGCTGCAAGACTTAATTTTAAAGGGAAGTACACTATTGTAAACCTAAAGACTTGACACAATTTTAGAAATTAACTTAAAAAATTGAACAGATGGCATGTTACTCATTTTTATACTTAACTCAGAAAAAACTTCACTGCTAACAAACTCAATGTAAAATTCTAATACTCTCACATGATTTGAGGGACTGCACTGCAGGCTTTTGACTCAAGAGGATGTGAGATTTACCAAGGCTAGGAGAGATCCAAGTCCCAGATGGCTAGGGGCATTCCTTACAATAAAGTTTCTCCCTACAATCTTAAAAGCTGAGTCGGTGAGGACTTCTGTTAGTAGAAGGATAACCAATTGAAGAAAAACTCTGGATCCTCCATTTCAGGGCTACTTAGAAAGAGTAAAAGACATTCTAAAAGCAGAAAAATACATTTAAAGAAAAGCTTCTTTTTTTTTGTAAAAGTCTGATAGACAACAGCAAGAAAATGTAAAGCTACTATTCAGCAAGCTGAAAACTGATTTCACACATTCTTAACTTTAAGAAAACAGGAAAAGCCAAAGCAAGAGAATCTACAGGCTTGTTTCAAGATTTCAATCCTTCACATAGCATGAAAACAAGCAAAGTACTACACAAGTATGATACTAATCATCCTACAGTTATACTGTGTGGCAAAAAAAAATCATATATAAAAAGCCCAGTGAATTTGGGCTGCAATACACCTAAGACTGTGCATATATGGCAGTTATTCCCTGTGTGTAAACTGGAAGGATTAGTACCAGTATTTCTTACTACTCTACTGGCTACCTGGCAATTTCAACCCTAAACAAAACAAAAACACAAACAAAACTCCACATAGTATTTGTCAACATTTCTCAGAGCAAAAAGATTTAAGTTCTAGCTCCAGAGATAGGTAGAATGTGAGAGAAGTTGTATGTATTCTTCAGCACAACTATAAACCAAGAACATCATTCAGTCCCATAAAAGATTAAAAACACACCAGGATGTTTCCAGCAGAAATAAAAATAGCATTAGTATCATTGAGCAAGTCAAAACCTTGCGACTCTTGTGCAATGTCAATCATCACCTGAAACATTCCATGCCATTTTGACTACTCATAAAGGAGGCACTAAACCTCCTCTATTGATTCCACTCAAAACACTAAAAAGTTATACAGTTCATGCACTGAAAGAAGATTAGAGAGAGATCTTGCCTATTATGTAGAACAGCCTTTATTCACAAAAGATGTTTTTAAACACCCTGGAATACTTTTCACCTGATGTCACTTTACCATCCTCAAAGTTTTTTCAAACTTCTCAATATTAGTTTCAGAACAGGACTTATCTGCCGAAACTCCAACTGCTTTTCCTTAATCAACTGACTCTCCAACACCATTAGTAACCAGTTATCATCTGGACTGTGGAACATCAACTACATTTCAAGTCCAGGCTTTCACTGATCTTTCATTTAAAGTGGTCTGTCTTTAGGGATGAGGGATAATTTTTTTGTCTTTTTATAAACTGTATCAATCACCACAGTCAACATTTCAAGAAGGTTCTTAGAAATAGGGAAAGACATACGCTACTGCAATCAAGTACTTGTGAACAGTAGGCAGCACACTGCTGGTGAATGTAAAGGAAATGTAAAGGTCTCTGAGCAGGGATGTGTAAATCAGGAGGCATCTTTCTCCAGAACTGCCTAAAGCCGTGGTCTTCGTTTCTGAGATTCTGAAACAAACCAATGCAATCTCCACTCAGTTTGGAATGAGTCTGTGTGTGTGTGTCACCAGGCATGGGCAGCCATCAGAACCTCTGCAGTTATTTCCATACTTCACTGATCTAGGAAAATTAATTTGATGAAACATTAGCTACAAAGGGGACCCAAAGACTCACTCCATTTGAAGTTCCTCCTAAGCCTATGGAATAGAGTAATTTTGTCCATTCTAATCAACAGTTGTCACCCCACTCCCTCAAATCCATCATCCAACTTTAAGGTATCACTTAACACACTTTACAGTTGAGAACTGTTAGTATAAAGTAGCAAATTATGTATTTTAGGTATCAGTCAAATAATGAATGCTTCAAATTCAAAGATCCTGAAGTCATCTTGGATGAAATCAGTGCAGCAATGGAAATAAAGTATTGAGATCCTAAGTGGAAGGGCTTATATCTTAGCTGAGTAGAAACAACTTAATTCTCTCCAAAAAAGGAGGCATAGACAAAGAGAAAAAAAACTCACCACTTGCAGAAATTTGGGTAGCATCTCAATTTTCTTAACTACTGCAAGCAAAGTCTCATGCTAAAACTCTCGCCAGTTTCTAGAACACTGATACAGTTCCTGTTAAATTGTCTGGGAAGAGATTACAAGATGCATCTTTCTTTTGTAAGGCAAGAGACCTACAAGTAGAAAACAAATAGATGAATGACCAGCTTGTAAGGCACAAGGGGAGATTACACCTTAAAAGCAATGCAAGTATGAATCTTGATCCTAGCCTTAACATGGAGGAGTATTTAGAGATCTAGTTAAGCTTCCATAGCTAGGAGAGACACTGCTCAAACAGCTGCAGGCTTAACACATTTTTCAACCAACCCATGCTAACTTCTGGATCCAAGCTGATACTTATAGGTACAATAATCTAGTTTACATCATGCTGATTTTTAAAATGTAGAATAAAATTGTAAAGCCATAAAGAAGAGGTCAAGACACCAAACTCAAGTTTCCCCTCTTTCCTCGCCATGTTGTCATATTTTCTACTCTCCTACACAAAAGGCTACACAAAAGGCAACAGCTAAATGACTGCAATACCCAGCACTCTTCAGAGTTGACTGCTATTAGGATTTCAGGTGGCCTAATATCTAAATCAAGTATTCCTCCATAATACTTGCACACTCTTCACAATTCAAAAATAGATCACTGAAAAAGCAAATTGGCTTGCAGGTGAGGTTACAAATATTTATATATATAATTATTATAAGTATTTACCACCTCTACACAGTGATGACTTAACACAAGGGCTCTCCAAAAGAAATGTGCAGCATTACATTTATGGTGAGATTTTGAAAAAAAAAAATTCCCCGTAAGCACCACAGGAGATTGTAGTTACTTGTGTCAAGTTACCTTATTTAGGGAAAAATGGTGTGAGTTACTTTGCTGCACTTAGAAATAGTCAAATCAGACATTTTCATTTCTCATTAGTCAAAAACTACATTAGCAGGAACTGTAGAAAAAACACGGGTGTACTCATATGTAATTTCTAAGACAGACAAGAGTACACCACATGTAAAAATACAGAAAGCATGCTTCCCCCAGGCACGCTCTGAGGCTTAAGTACTTACCTGTCCTGGTAGGTGGAGTCTGAGCACATCAAAACCCAGCAATAAATAACATGGGTCACTTAAGATGCAACTAAAAATTTCAATGGTAGTATCAATCAAGATTTAATTTGAAATCAGTTTAGTAGTCAGCATGGGGAAATTTCTGAAATACTTAAACTACAGACACTTTAAACAGTAATATTTCTTAAGTATTTTATTGCTACAAACTGGTACATCTTTATCACAAAAAGCTACAAGGCATATTATAAACACATACTCTATTATACAGAGTGCAATGCAGTCCCCCAAATAGCCACACTCAACAGTACAATTTTTGAAGTTACTCATTCTGTACTATGAGGTAAATATTTATAAGCTTACATAATAAAGCTTTTAAAGTATTTACTCCATAGATGTGCCTTCCTTTTCAATTGATTAGACCAAAAGTTATTATATCCAACTTTCAATACACACACCAAAAAAATAGGATGCTTAAAAAAATATACAACACAATGTTTGATCAGCTTTAACAGTCAGTTTTCTATAAAAAGCCCAACTAAAATAGTCTTAATTTCATTTTAAACAAAATCAGAAACACAGAGGAATTATATAAACAAGTTCTCCATGGAATGGAATGCATGCATATGGTGGGGAATCTTCAGCTCCATTTGAGACTATTAAAAAGTCCCAGCCACTTTAGAGCAGAAATAAAAAGCTGGTTTGCCCCCACTAATGTATTTTTATTTTCTTGCACTTAGTTATCTTCAGTGTGGTCTAAAGTGAAGTCAGTTTGTTCTTCAGTTTCTTCCTCTTCTTCTTCCTCCTCTTCCTCACCCTCAGCCGGCTCATCAGCTTTGTCTTCTTCTTCTGTTTGCTGCTCCTGAGCCTGATCATTAATTTCAAAAGGATTTTCACCCTGAAGTAGAAGATTGAAAACAAACACTTTGATATTTACTTCAAATATAAAATAATACTCATCATTTCAGTGAATGAAAGGAGCAGCCACTAAGAAATGCTACATTATTTTATACAGCTTTTTAATAGTGTGGGTTTTTTGCAAGAAAATCAAAACAAGTTGGATTTAAAACTAGCAACACCACATCTTTATGGACATGGGAAACTGGGATCCCAGTAAACTCTTTCAATGAAAGTGGAAATGGCACTGAGAAAAAGCCAAGTATGCTAAATACAGATTTCACTACAACATTCAGAAATTAAAATGACATGGTTAATTTTCAACATGTTTTAATTGAGAACTTCAGCTGCTTCCTTTTTCTCCCCAATTAAAACCAAATTGAAACAGAAGAGTTTTGTTCTGCTTTTCCTTACTTACAGTCTTTATTCACTCTGAATAATTCTATGAAAAAAGGTAAACTCTTCAAAAAATGAAAAAGAAATCTAGAATTTATTACATTGACTAGCCTGAAATTCATTCCATTGTTGACCTACAAAAATTAACAGTTTTCTTAGTACTTTAAACACATTGGCCTTCTGGGTTTGTATTTTCTCCATTTCATACAATAGTTCACCATGGCATTACCTCAGCCTTCCCCTGTTCATATAATTAAGAACTCTGAACAATCAATGAATAATAACAACGTGAACTATTAGTAGTTTCTTGGCTAAAGCTCGTTTCGTGTTCATACATCTGATAAAGCAAGTCTGATCTGAACATGACACCAACCACCAACTGCACCAGGACTAGGACTTTAAGAGTATTATTTAAAAGAAGATACAGAAGAAAAATTGAATGCTAGGCCCCTTATCCTTTTTTGCCCTTTTTTTCCACTTCAGTTACATTTCTCAAGTAGAATCTTCCAGGTGGCTACTGAAAAATTAGAGGACTATAAAAATATTCAGCAAATGCCATGAAACAAAAATTTGGATTCAGTATTATGCTAAAAATTGAGAGAAATCCTAAATTCAGATTCAAATTCAGATTAAATCCGAAGAAAGCAGAATTGAGACCATGTTATAACAAAGATTCCCTACTCTCTTGAAAGACTGCACGCCCCAAATGCATGAGTGCTCTGCTCCATCACATGCTGTATATGAAAACTGAACTACTTCAGTCTGCAGTTCATTATACATTTGGATAAGGATGAAAGGAATTTGCATAACCAGAAGCCACATACATCTCACTGAGCAGGTCCCAGTGAATGTGCATTAATTTCAGCCCACCACAGAAAACTCCAGTGCTAGTCATTCTGAAAACATCAGTGGTCTCCTTGTGAAGGCAATTTTGCAAGTTTTACTTTGCTCAGTTTTTGAACTGATCAATGGCAAATTTCCATGCTCCCTTCTACCAGTCTCCCGCTAGGGGGCTGTATTGGACAATGCATACCAGGCATAAGGAACATGGAAAAGGTGGCCGGAAATACAGGCAGGTATTCCAGGCTCTGGCACCTGGCCATTTGCAACCTTTACTTGACAGATACAGAACAGTTGTCGGAAACTGATTCACACACCCATCCATACATAATTTTTCAGGACATGACTAATTTGACATTTTAAATCACTATTAACTTGGGCACTGGCTCATACCTTACCATATTTCCAAAAGACAGTATTGCTTTGTCTGAAAAACTGATTTATGATTTTGCCTGTCTATTGTTAGGGCACAGGCAAAATCATAAGTCAATTAAAAGTAATCCAGAAACAGCTAACAACAGTATTACAGAGTCACTTAGCAAAGTAAGTGGCCCAGCAGAAAAATAACCTCCATTTTGCTAAAATGGATTCACTTGTTTCTGGGGCCATGTATCTACAACATAGGTTACCATGCCTTTTAAATTCTCTGATCTCATCAACTACTGTTGTAAACTTTTGTTTCTGTCATGAACCCTAAAAATACTATGGAATAAAAAGTAGCTGAGGAGTGTGCACACTGTACTTCAGTACAAACCCACATGCTGGAGCTTTTGCTTCTAAATGTAAAGATGGAGTAATTTGTTAAGTGTTTTGTGCCCTGCAGTTAACATTACATACAGAGTTAAAGACACCGCTGATGTTTGCCTGAAGTTTGTTTTGGGATTTTTTTTTTATAACAGCATCCAATTAAAAACTGCCTAGATATAAGTTGTAAATGAAAACCAAAAGCTGGTGAATCTGAAGGCAGTAATTTTTCCTGCAAATTAATTTATCTGAGACAATGATTTATGACTGGCAGAATACATTAAAAGTATATTCAATCTCTGAGCTATCTAAAAGACAGAGCACTGAGGTTGAACTCTATCAACACGGAGAAATGGAAAACATTAATTATTTTCTTTCCATGTGCATCTTACCTTCACATACAGCTCATATCGTGCCTTGACTATAGGATTATTCAAGATGCTGGTAGCAGTAAGAACACTCTCCCTTTTTATTTGTTCTCTGTAGGCCTAGGAAACAAATTTGACAGTGAATAATTATCACGTTCATGTAACAACTGTCACGCAAATTTGAATTCACGGTCAGTTTCTGTAAACAAAATAATGAACATATTACAGCATGAACTGCTTGTTCTTAGTACTTAAGTCCAAACCACGTAAGTTCAATTAGGTTTGGTAATGTTTATAGCATGTTGCTTTAGCATGATCAAAAGATGTATCTTGCTTATATAATGAACTACAACCAGTTATCTGTTCTCACCTACAGAAAACATTCAGGCTTTTCCATCACAGCCTAACATATTGTCGAAGATGATCCTGCTCAGTTTCAGGGTCCCTTCCAACCCAAAATATTCTATGACATTCTACAGTCACACAAGCTCATACACAAACAAAACATAACTTCGGCAATCTTGCTTACTCTCATGCTCATACTACTCTTTCAACCCTTCTACCAGCCTTAGAGAGTATTATTAAAAATTGTAACAGGGACAAATACAACATGACTGCTAATTCTAAACTGCTCTCAGTTGTCTTCAAATTAAAAAGATAATCACCAAGATAGGAGACACTATGTTGTAACTATAAATGCTAGAAATGCATGTGTTTTGTTTTTCAATCTGAATAACAAAATTTTTCCAATACTTAAACTCCATAAAACGAATCTCATAAAATAAACATGTCACTTCTAGTAACTTTCTCATGATTTTCTACTGGCAGCTATTAAGCATACCAGCATTTCATTAGCTGGGGTGCTTAAGTGCTGGCTACTTCCTGAGGTGTTAAACTTACAAAGTGTAGTAAGGACATTACAGCTTTCTAGTGAACAAAACACATCAACAAGAACTTAGAAATTACTTGCACCAAGAACTGTAACACTTTTCACCTACTATTACATTATGCTTGCCTTTTTTAAAAAATAGTATGTCATCTCTTACTTGTTTTCCTTTTGTGTGATCAGGAGATTTTAAGTGTTGCTGAACAGAACTGTGCAATGCAGGAACATAGACACTGCAAGCACTGCAGTGAACAGTCTCAACTTTCATCATATGGTCATCAGCTGTAACCCCTGCCAAGGAAGATACAACAAATCATTAACACAAAATGTGTTATTTCAGGCAACTGGAAAAGCAGCTTGTTTGTTTTATACCCAAAAATTAAGAGCTCTCAGTTGTTGAACATGTCAAACTGAACCACTGAGGATTATTTGCCTAAATTCAGGCATCAAAATTAGGCTCTCTGAGGGCAATACTGGAAGAGGAAGTTTTTCAATACTCCACCTCTCCACAGACTACACGAGACCCAGGCAATGCACAAAAATGGCATCTATTTTCGATCAGCAATAGCCAATATCCTTAAACATAGACATTTTGATACAGCAAACAAAGCTTCACCAAAGTAATTGCACTTACTTTACCCCTTATAAAAACTAATTTATTTCCTTGCCCTCCCTCACCATCAGGAAGAAGCACATGAATCCAACTCCTCTTGCAATTTTAAATATTAGCTTGATAACAGAACATTCTCAGCACAAAGGAAAACAGGCCTTCCAGTACTTATGGAAAATAGAAAAGAATTTGTGAGACTGTTAAGATGTTGCCTATATCCATTTTTAAGTAGCTTTTAGCATATAAGTTCAAATTAAGTAATACTGAAATAGTTATTGCCTAAAACAAAGGGACTCAAAGATGTCTCCTCTGGCTGTAGCCCATTCTGAAGTCCCTCAAGCAAAGAATGGGAGGATATGGCAGAGCAATGCAGAGACACATGAAATGCTCTAGAAAACTGCCTGTAGGGCAGCCAAGGGGAAAAAAATTCAGGCCGAGATGCATCTTGGCTAACCAAAAAATGCTCAAACTCCTCCTTTTGTCACTCTTCCTCCAAACCACAGAAACTCTCCTATTTACATTTTTCCAAATCCTTGCCATCATATTTGACCACTATCACCTTACTGCTTTATTACACTCTTTCAATCTACTGCATCCACCTGTTGTCACTCCTCATGCCTTATCCTGAACGAGACTGTGGCAAAGCCCACATAATTGTTTGTCAAGTACCTAGCACGTTATCTCCCCTTGTGACAAGGCTACCTGGATAGAAAACAAACAAGGTTTGCTATCTCCTGCTGTGCTTACATTCCACATTTTATCAGAAATGAAGCAAGGAATCCCAACCAGGTACAGAAAACATGTGAAAACTAACTGTTTCAATCCATTTTATCAAATTCAAAGAAGAATGAAAGGAGAAAAAGACCAGGAGAGCTCCACATTACTCACCTTCCATTATATCTTTCTCAGCAGCTTGGGAATTTTCCGTTTGGTTACTTGTCTGCTGCTTACGCATCGCTGTCTTCTTGAATTTATTCACCATACACTCCTACAGAGGGAAAAAAATTGTAAATACCTGTGATGTACAACTGTTTATATTCCAATATTAACCCATATTTTAAAAATTCAACATAGTTCTACAACAAACAGTAAATAATTGCTATTACTTCTTAAAACACTACTTTCAGCTATTAAAGCAACAGTACTTTACAGACTTAGAATTTGCTTCAACTTTTGGTATTATGTGCTGCACCAAAATTCATCTACAAAAGAATTAACAGTAAGTTAAGCATATTTTGAAAATAAATCATAAATTGTAACTACATTCTCATGTAAAAGTATTATACAGATCAAAACCAGCTGTCTTACATGAAGAAATTCCATCACTACTTTGTCAAATTTGGTTTGCTTCTGGATGTGATCCAATGTCTCCTGGTGAGCTGCACTCTCCAGATGTGACTCAATTTCTTTTTCTTCAAATGTTCGAAACTTGCAAAATGAGCAAGTAAATGCCATTCTATCAAGAGAAATACATTAAATATTACTATTAAAACTCCTAAAAACTATGACACTTGACAAACCAAATCAGAAAGAGGAAAAGCATTCTTTAAAGAAGCCTAAGTGAAAAAGAAATTTTAAAAATCTCAAGTTTTTCCATTATAAAGGATAAGTGCTACAAGAATCAAATATAAATCAGGCCAGTGTCAGAATAATGAATTATCTATGCAGGAGACAAACTGCTGAAATCAGAAGCCAGGCATTTAAAAGCCACATTATTCTGTGAGTCAATCTATTGCAGCTCTCTACTTCCTGTCACCTTTTGTAGTACTTCTTGTGGGCACAGAAACATAGCCTGGCCAGGCCACAAATTCCTAACCATAAGTAATCAGAAGAATTCATTTAAAGCTCATTTTCCATACAAAAACTATATAATCTTTATAAGGAAATATAACCTCCTCAGTACAAAGAAGAAAAGTCACCAATGCCACGATCATATACTGCACTGACACGGAACAGTTCTGTACAGCGCAGCCACTGGGCAAGACTAAGAAAGTTACAAACCTATGTACTTACTTTTGCTACAAAACAGTTGACCATATATATATATATATACACACACACACACAAATAAAACCAGAATAAAATCATTTTCTAACAGCTTTTTAAGTCAACATGAACATATAGTTCAAAAGCAGTACCATTCTAAGCTGCTTCTCAAGTGTGCACTGATGCATTTGTGGGGGATAAGGGGTGAGTAAATTGCGCATTTTCTGATACAACAGTGGTCTGATGAAACATCCAGCCTTCTAAGCCACCGAATTTGGGTGCCAGGTTTTGGCTTGAGTTTTTTTCTTTATTTGGGTTAGCTTTTTGCTTTTGCTGGGAAGTGGGGGAAATTGAGGGGTGCAGAAGGAGGTGGGTTTTTTCCCTCATTTCTTTGTTGCATTTTATTTTCCTAAAATCAGTTCAAAGGAAAAAAGATGTGTTCTTAGAGAGGCATTAAGGGCAAGAAAAACACTGTACACAACACAGAAGTTACAGCACAAACCTGTATCCATCGCCATATTTTTCACTGTTTTTCTCCCTTCTACGCCTTTGCTTCTCTCTTCTGGCCTCAATGCGCCGCTTTTCTTCTTCCTCACTTTTAACTTCTCCTTTGCCATCTTAACATACAATTGAAGGATTAAAAACCAAATCCAAAACAACCAACCAACAGCAGAAGTACCTGTCTTCCCTGTCTCCTCCACAAACACTTCAAAATGCAGAGAAAGACCCTGTACCAACACGGTTCAATGGCTTCCTTAAACATGCTGAAAGTTTTGCTTTGTTTTCTTCCTCTGAAGACAACCAATTTAAACACTTGCTTTCAACTTAGTAGCTAAGGGTTTACACTCTAGTTTACAGTCATAAAAGAAATTCACAGTTAAAACAAATCCTTCACTGTTGTGCCTAGTAATTAAAGGCCTCTTCAAATAAGTGACCAGAAAAGGGTAACTGGAAATGCATGGGGAAAAACACATTGTTTATACGTTTTTAGAGCACCACTGCTACAATTCCCTCACATAAAAAGAAACTATCTAGAGGCCATCTCTTCTGCTGAGAAGGCAGTTTCCAAAACCAAAAGCAAAAGTTCTCATAAAGGAGACAAGACAGTGTTGCTTTAAGGTATGGTACCCAATCTGAACTTCAACAACTTTATTATTTTTTCCCACTAGACTTCACCTGATTTCACAGAAAAATATTCCAAAGATTTTCAGCCAAAAAGATAAGCCAGTTAATGGGGGCGGGGGCGAGAGAGACAAGGACAGACAGGTTCACCACACAACAAAAAACTCAACCAAACCTCCAGAGAAGAACTTGATTAAATTACCACCTGGCATGTAAGTAAAAGTGTGAATGAATAAATGAACAGAATGTAGTTCTACAACATTTAAGACTTCCAAGGACACTGCGTTTTTGCATAAGTGCACTTATGTTTGTCTTTCCTATGTCTGCTTTAATAGTCCATGGACAAAGAGAACAATTAGAATATTCAGTGGGTAGTTTTAGACCAGAAAAAAAGAGGATCACTTTGTTTTCTTCTACAGTTCAACCTTAGAAGAGAGGTCAGCCTCTAGGAAATCTATGTCCATCCAAACAGCAACAGAAAGGAACATACAACAGCATCATGCACAAACACCAAGACTGCAAAACACTCTGTGGCTCGAGAAGTGTCACTGAGTACTGAAAACTTCTCCATGACCAACAGTTCCTGATTATCCCAAGGTTTATCATTTTGTAGCAAAGAGTTTCAAAATTTACTGTGATCCAGAGAGGAGAAAAACTCCTGTCCATAAGACTACTTTTTTAAAAAATCAAATTGAAAACAAAAAACCACCTACCTACCCACAGAGGCAATTCCCATACTGATCTCAGCATTTAAATTTCATTTAGTGCATTACCACCAACCCTGGAAATATGCAAAGGAGCACTTGCTTTACTGCTGTAAAAATCATCTGGTATGGTAATTCTGTGGAGTGAAATGGCCTCTTTTTGACTCTCAAGCTCACAAACCGAAGTGCCTGTCCTGTTAGAATCTGGGGAATGAAGACCTGAACCTATATATAAACTAAAAGCTCCCTCTTTCTTCAGTGCACTTATACAAACTTTTTAAAAAAAAAGAAACCCACACAATTTAAAAATAAGCTCAAAATATTTACTATTACTTCAAGAAAAGAAACACCGATTTGGCTGCAAATTTCAAGCCCTCCTTGCCATCAAATGAGTCTAAGCAATATGTAATAGGGCAGCACACAAGGAAAGGGGGACTAAAAATAAATTCAGCCTTATCACTGGATTTCTTTGTCTATGCGTCTGGAATCACTACAGTTAATGTGCACTTTAAATGATTTTATGCAAACTAATAATAAATCTGTTTCATTAAGACTGTACATGAAATAAACCCCGCATTCCTGACAACAGCTCACCAAGATAACTGAATCCACTTTTATAAAAGTGACTCACCTAGGGTTTAAGGGTGAGGTTGATCAGCTAGTGGGATAAATAATAGGATATGGGTGAGGAACCAGTGGGATGAACAACATTCAAGCAATGGAATGGAAGCAAGTATAGAAGACCACAAATTTTTTTCACAAAAAAAAAAAAAAAGGCAAACAACAACATATTGAAATGATCAGAGAGCAGAGACACTGTAAGCATGAAAAAACAAACCAAGTAATGGATGGATGTTACAAACAACCATTTTTCCACAGCTTAAATTTTTTAACTTAAAAAAAAAAACCAAAAACCAAAAACAAAGCCATGCTACCAGATAACTACTAGAGGTCATACATACAAGATTACTAAATCTATTCTCTCAGTCTCACAAACAGAATACCTACAATACCTTACCTGACAAAGCAAACTGACTTACCTCCAAAAGTCTGATATCCAAGATCATAAGCATCTCTTGTAAAGTCTTCATATATAACAACTGCACCACTTGTATCAACTTCAATTTCCTAATAAAGTCAAATCCATAAATTAAAAAAAAAGCCATTCTAAATCCAGAAAGGCAGCGTAATTTACATTATTTCCAATAATCTGTTACTTGCTATTTTTTAAATATGACAATGAAAGAAATGAATTGAGTATCTTGCTGAACTCAGTGTACAAACACTTCTAGCTCTCCATTTCTCTGTAATGCCTTGAAACCTTAGTGAATTATTTTCACAATCAAAATTGCTTTCTATATAAATATTTTGACTTCCAATCCAGACTTTTACTTAGTTGAGAAGGTGTTAATACCGTCACTCAAAAAGAAGGGAAGTGCCATTCCAGTCTTGCAACATTAAACCAGGATATATATACACACATGCTTAGCTTACTAGCAACATTCTTACATAGTTGCAACTGAGCTGTCTGAGGGCAGGGACTAATCTTCCTACCCTATCAGAGAACACCTTTTAACACTGATTCTTTTTTTATTTACCCTCTCTCCTTGATATGTCTATGTGTTATCCATTCCTCCTCACTGCTGTTCAGTACCTTTGTACCCACCCAAGCAGGTCATAGGTGCATGAGTTCAAGCTGTCTACCTGTGGCAACATGAGAAGTGATCATATGAGAGCTCTCTTGTGCATTACAAGAACACGTAGGGTCCACAAATACACTTCAAAATTCATTTTCCATGCTATCTGCACTAGCTACATCTTTCACTGAACATCAACTGCCACCAAAATAAGACAGTATTAGATAAAATAAAAAAAACCTGAAACCATGTTTAGAAAAACTTACATAGTTTAATGCTCAATTTTATAACTCTAGCTTAAGAATTATTTGTCTTAACGTATACTATGCAAACTTCTCAAAGAATCAAAACATTTTCCAGTTCTGGGAATCTTTACCTCTATGGTAGAATCCTGGTAAGATGTCTTCATGTCTATTAACATAAAATGAGAAACAATACAAAAGTGCTGTCACTGATAATTCATTTTAAGACAATAAGATATTTAGAAAAAAAATCAGCTTCTTATGCAGGAAAGATTGTCTACATTGACCATTTATCATAGTTTAGTAATACTATTAAATGTAAAACCAGTTAGCCTTATAAATATAAACAAAACATTTTTAGAAGCACTCATCTATACCTAACTCCAAAACAAGAATTTCAAGGTTGAAAGGACAATATAATTTTGAGATATATTTTCATTCATACGATATATACCAACTGCATCAAAATTTCTGTTAGTTGTCACCCACTTTTTAGTTTTCAACTACATGATACTGCTTAGGTCTCTCAGTTTAGGTTTCAGAAACTGTGTTAAACTACTCAACATTTTCTTCTCCCTAATCTCAGAGCCACAGGACAGGCTGCATTCTCATAGGCACCATCTATTCCACTTCCTAAAGTAACATCAGTATTATGTAGTACATTGGTCTTTGGATTGTGGAAATCAGTGAGGGGGATCAGATAATAAATTAGAAGCCTTCTGTCTGACCGTAGTTTAGAAAGGAGAATGTACAAAAGTGCTGAAAGAACTTGGATGTGCATTTTACAGACCCTTTTCCATCACAACAAAGCCGGCGAGATCACCAATAAAGCTCCCTATACAAACGGCAGAGGAGTGTGTTCTATACACCCAGTTCCCAGGATTTGTACAGTACTCCTGATGATACAGTTAAGGGAACACTTATGTAATACACAGTAATGTAACCAGAACAACAAAATCAAAACCAGAATTTACGTGTCAAAGTTTCTGCCACGTCTGTGCATTTACCTTGCAAGCTATGAGCGACAGCAACTTTAAACAATTATCAGGTGTGATTTGAAACCAAATGACATAAAACACTGATCTAAATTACTAGGAAATGACAAGCATAAAAAACTAAAATCTGACTGCTGTACACACTGTTCATAATATATATCACTCAAATTTACATTCCCTCAAAGCAAGTAATTTATTCAAACCTCACTACTGACTTTTTTTCTCCAACTTTGACTGCAATAGAAAAATTTAATATTAGTTGTAGAATATCTTTATGGAAGTTAAAGAAACCAAGCATCACCACTACAATTTGCAGTTTGTATTTATAGTTTATCCATCACATTTACAGTTCTTCTTGTCATTACAGCATTTCATTTACAAGTGGGAGCAATCTCTTTCTGCCTCTCATGAATTATTCTGTAACAGTTTTTGCCATTTTTGCAGTTTCCCTCCTTTTCCCTCTCCTCTTCACCCACGCCTTGTATTTAACTGCATTGCAGCTGGTGCACTACTTTTTATATCCAAAGAACTTGGACAGCAGAGCCCAGGCTCATGCAAGAGCACATTTTAGTATTTGTCAGGCATTGTCTCTTCAGACAACCTGAGCTCTGACATTATTTTTAGTGGTGAAAATTTTCCTCCACAGAACTATCATCATAAAGTCTTAGTGAGATAGCCTTCAATGATACATATCTGAACACATCAAAATATTCAATAACATTTAGCAAATTACCTTTGCAGTAGAAAAGTTAGACATGTAAATTCATAAAATCCACTGAGGACTACTTCTAAGGTAGAAAATGAAGAATTACAAGACAGCATACAGAGCCCTCTTCCTGAATATTAAAACTAAGTAATTTCTATTTAATAAAAAAATCAGTAATTTTAACTTAAAAATTCTGACACTTGCTACTTACTAGGTGATTTTTTCTGGCTCAGCTTCAAAATAGGCTTTGTCATTTTGGGTTTCTTGATAAATGTCCCACCAGGTTTGTTATATGGCTGTGGTATCATTTTTCTTTTTATTCCTCTTGCAGCAACTGCTGCAGGACTGGGTTTATTATGATAGTCAACGACAATCCCAGGTCTGTGCATTCCGCCAAAGTCTCCCATATGCTGAAAATTTGCAAAATCAAGAGGAAGGTATTAGTATATGAAATCAATTTAAATAAAACAACTACTTGGTACAATATGGCTGTGAACTTAACTAAAATCTGTGTTCTAGAGCAAAATGCAGGAGAAACTTAAGCTCCTGGTCTGACGTTCTGTTGTGCAATGGCTTTGTGGGTGTTTGTCCAGTAGAAGGAATATTTATGTATAAACTGTGTTTCTGCTTATTCAGAACCATTGTCCAGGCAACGAACATATCTCAGCCTAACATCTCAGCCTAACATCTTGGCTCCTCTCTTCAGATTCTCTAGATAATGAATTCCACCTCCATCTGGGAAAAAAACCAGAGCTTAGCAACTCAGTTTTTAACACAAAAAAAAAAAAAATTAAAAAAACCACACACACACAAAAAAAAAAAAAAAAAGCCACCACCAGATAAAAAAAGCTTCCTTGCTTTGCATCTTATGCAAAATGATATAGTAATGATTTGAAAATTGAGTAAAGAAGGTTGCCCAGTGTGGAACAGTGATTAACTGGAGGAAGCCCCCTCTTTCTTTTACTTATCTTTCCACTGAATTCAATAAAATCAGAATTTTTAAGTTGGGCTTGGAGAGAGTGATACAAAAACAATGCAGCGATAGGAATGAAAATTCCATTGAAAGACTAAACCTTTCCATTATTTCTAGAATTATGTAGTCATTTGTGGACACTTGTATATGAAAGCTACCTCTCTGAGGACACAGGATAAATGAGTAATCTGAGGAGGGGAATTTAGGTAGCTGGAATATTTTCGAAAGCGCTAACATACTTCTTAATATTAACTTAATTACTTGATTAATAAAGGGCAGAAGAGAGCCCACAGACTGGATGAGTGACTTGGATAAGCAGAAATATATGTATTTCCATGAGAAGATAATTAATATTACACTGTCAAAATTAAAAGAACATAAAAATTTCAAAACACTTAGGAAAAGTATGACTTTTTTTAAAGCACATTTTAAATGACAGACAGAATGTACCAAAACAGGCACTTTCCATAATCAGAAGTCCATGCACAAGATCTCCATGTTAATTTATTTAGTTGAGAAAGCTATAGACTGCCTAGCATGTACATTTACATCAGACACATACAAATTTGACATGAAGTACACACTTTATAATTTCAAGTTTGTTTTTTTTTAAAAGGCAATCTACCTATTAAAGGTGCAATGCATTTTACATATAGTAAGTAGTCTAGTCTTTACATTCTCCTTTACTACATAAAAGACTAAAAGGATAAATTTCTAAAGCAAAGTAAAAAAGAACTCGGTTGTAACTGCACAAAGCTTTCAGATCTAAATGAGTTCTGAAAGGATGGCATAAAGGCTTAAGAATGTAACATTTTCAGCTTCACAAGCAGAGAAATGAAGATTAGAATCTTTTTCTCGTACCATGCTACATGCTAGCTAACAGCCATGTGCAAATCTTAGCTAAAAGTTGAATATGGCAACTACAATACTCGAGAATGCTGCAAAAGTAGACTTTCTGGAACAAAACCACCACGCAAGTTAAGCACATAAAAGACCCAGTAAAAAATAATCTTCCTCTACACTTCAAGCTACAACAAGCTGTATAGTTTAAAGAATCACTTCCCAAAGAAATACAGCATGTTCAGGAATTTTAAAAGGTAAGTTACACCTAGAGGCACAGGCAGAAAGGTGTTCACTGAATATTTCGTGCTTAAAAACATCAAACTGGGATTATAAAACCAAGACAAAGGGACACCATCAACTTAAAGTTAGTACTTCTGTCAGGTTTGGGGTTTTTTACTCTCTTCTGCTGTATTTTTTCCCCTAGCTCACTCAACATGAAGCATTACTTCCTCAAACTGGAATCCACTATTTTGCATACAGTTAATCATGCTGTTTCTTGGACATATACTTTTTAAACCCTATACTGGAAAGGAATCCACTGAAAAGCACTTAGAACTTAAGCCTTCAAAACTAATACAAGTAAGAGGACTATGTGGAAATTAATTTCAACTCTGTGAAAGGACCCGATTTCAAGTTGATGATGCCCCTTTAACCATGCTTTAATTCTGAGAAAGAATCACTGTAACTGCTAATCACTCACCTTTCCCATTTCCTCCCCATCACCCTTCCAGTAAACAAGTCAGAATAAGAATTAAGTTTAGAAGAAGAGTTGATGTTTGATAAAACATGTATTCAACATACTAAAGAATTAGCTGAACTTTTCCCTTTACAGGAACCAAAAACTGCTCTAGCATTCACAACCTGGGTTTTATTTTTTGCTTATACATTGCACCTTTAACCTACTCAAAACTTCAAAAGACTTTGAATTCAACTTTTACAATATTCAAAAATTTCCCCACCAGCAGCAGAGATGCTAGTGTTTACAAGGAAAAATGAAAGTCCTTTTAATCCCTTTTAGACCAAACCTACTACTTTTATCTTCACCTTTAAAACAAAAGGAGAGATTTAACAAACCTTATCAACTAGTCTATTACTCATTACTTTCAGCAGAAAGAGGGACTGGGTTCTACTTGAAGACAGCTTCAAGGGGATAAACAACATTGTCAACCATGATAGTTTGCTTGGACAAAACCCCCACACTGTACTGAACAGTGCATTCATTTTAAAGCAGTGGTCTTGAAAGGGTTTAAAAGAGTGTCTAGTGAAAAGAATCCGAAAAGATTCTGTACTTACTCCTCGGCCTCGGCCTCTGCCTGTTGATGGTCCTCCAAAAGCATCATAGTTTCTGCTTCCAAATCCACTTTCAGGATAAGCAGGCGTTCCTCTCCCCCGAGAGCCTACAGGTGCAGGCTTCATATGGGGTGAAGAAAAACTGCTGTAGGAAGAGTAACTCTCTCTTCCTCTGTCCTCCATAAACCCAGGCCTCAATTTTGAACGGGAGTAAGGTGCTTCCCAGCTAGACCCGCCCTGGTTTCTACCTCCGAAAGAGTCAAGGCTATTCCGGTAGGAGTTGTCAAATCGACCACCATAACTACCTCCGAAGCGGCTTTGTTCGGGTTCATTATAACCATAGCCAGATCTGTACAGATCTCGCCCACCCAGAGAAGACCCGGAGTCGTAAGACTCATAAGGTCCAAACCTGGAAAAGTTGCACAGTGAGGAGAAAAAAAAGTAAGCTTACTAATGTTATACATTTCAAAAGACAAGTTATCAGTTGACATTTATCAACTAAAATCAATTTATTACTATACTGGTCTGTACAGTTGTGTTATTGGTTAATCTTGATTAGGGCTGGGCAATTCATACTATGACCAGATAGAAAGCTATCTGAGCCATTTTTGCTACAAACAATTCTAAAGTTCAGTATACCTGAACTTTGTTTACTTAAAATTTTCAGCAACATTTATTTACTAAAATATTATTAGAGCCCAGCCCTAGTCTCACAAAAATAATCACCTGCAGACATTCAAAGCCTAGTCAAACTCCCCTTTCTTCAAAATCATACCCTCACAGTCTAACAGATAAACAGCAGTTAAGAGGCGGCTTAGTCCTGAATTGAGAAAAAAAAATGGTTTGGTTTTTCGTGGTACAGTTGTGAGTTTTAAGTACCTCACAGTTCTCATTTTAAAGGAAAAATACAAATGCTCTTCGTTCATATTTGTACTTTCTGGAAAATTTGTTCCCTGTAAAATTCAGTCTCACAATCAAAAGAGTTAATGGTCTTCAGTGTATCCAGCTTTCACTTGCAGACCATTAGGTCTAGCAACTCAAGATTTTGAAAGTCTCCCCAATGCATGCACAGTGGGCACAAAAACAGTTCTTGGAATTTCAGAGTAAAGTAACAAGGAGCTAAAACCTTTAGCTATTTATCAAGAATTTGCTTTGGCTGGGGTGGGGGCAGTGTCAGGCTAGAAATCAACATTTGTAACTACTTGGAAGGGGAACACATTAATATCCCTGCAGGGATATAATAGAGTGATTGAGAAGCTGGGAAAGACAATCCCTTAACTGATACAATATAACCTAGAAGAGACTCAACTTACTAACTTATCTACAGTAAACTGAATGCCTTAATTTTAAAATATGTTCATCTCAGAAGACTCAAAGATACACAGAAAATGACACTAGAAAAGCCCATGCATAATATTAAGGTTACATAGCAAGAGACATTTTGGTGTTCAAGTAGTCATTCAACCTCCATCATATGCAGATTACTATATGGTAGGTACAGCTCATTCCTGAATCTCTGCTCAGACTCTTAAATCAGTATTAATGTTCATTATTAAACAAGTTATACTTAACTAAAATGCTTAATAGAACCGAGCAGCAAGACACAACACTTCTCCAGCCTCCCTGTTTAGTGCTGTCCTCCCCCAGTGGCACCACAGTGACTACAGACAGGAACCATACAGTAATCTGGCTACAGCCAGACAAAAATTCAAGGGCGCACACAAGAAAACCATCAGGTTATCTAAGTTTTCTTCACATTTTATCTCCTCCAAGATAGAATCACTACTCTGAAAAGCATGCTTCTTTGAATACAATATTAAGACCTAAATCAAATCAGCTGCTCCCTGTTGTTTTTACCTGAAAGAGCAAAGTAACAGTATCCTAGCATTAAATACGCAACTTTAAGACCACTGCATCAGAATTTTTAGTTTTAGACTAATCCATCTTACAAAGTAGCCCAGAACATGCACACAGTTTCAAGTGTAATCAGTACCTTCCAATGAAATAATCTGGACATGACTTTCAGATTCAATACCAAGATCACTTGAGCACTGCACATTCAAACCAAAGAACACATACCCTAAATGTTCCTTGAAAACGGAATGTTGATAGATTCAGTCTAAGACACTAAACCAATTAGGTCTAGTCTGCTATGTCAGAAATGGTATGTCAGGCCAATCAGCTACAAATTGCTAGACAATACTAAAAACAAAACTTTTGCTATTTTCATTCAGACGCACTGTTTCGCTGTCGAACTTTTCCACAAAAATGCTGATTTTATTACAAGAATCTAGCACTTACAGTTTAGTATTTGCCAGTATTCATCAAACATGAAGACTCAGAACAAAAGTGTTCATACAAAATCATAACAACATGCCTCAGGAACACTTAAGTTAGAAGAATGATTTAAACTTAAATTGGATTTGATCAATTCTTGGGACAACTGAAGGATTATTTTACCTGTTACCACCACCACCACCTCCTCCGCCTCCACCTCCATGACTCTCCATCCCATAGGATTGGTTAAGGTAAGAGTCCATGGATCGTGGGCCACCATAGCCTCCATGCCCATAATCACGGTCCATGTCTAAAAAAAGAGCAGAAAAATGTTTATAAAGAAAGCAAGTGAGAAGTCTTATTAAGTAATCTAGTTTAAATTCTTAAATAAAAGGTTTACTCTTTGCCACGGTGCTTACAAACAAAATATAAAACTGACAGCTGCAAACCAATTCTGACACTGTGCTTAGATAAGCCATGTGTCTTTGTCATCATCTGAGCACCTCCTGACTGGAAGTTCACGTTCGTAACTTTTTCCAGTAGTAGGTAACTCAGGATTATTGTTCCATCAGCTGGAATCAATGTAAGTTATACTAAGAGAATTAAACGAAGACACCTGATGCAGGATATGTCAGAACTTTGTACAGAATTAAGACCACTTCCAATCCTTTAATAATACTATGAGCTCACAGGCATCTGCTCTCTCTATCCAATGCCCCAAGAAACCTTCACTCACATTGAGACCCCGTGTCAAGGTTACAAGCTGTCATTCGTCAGTGCAGGCTCTGTACCTAGGCTACATCAAACAAAAGAATTTTCTGCCATCTAGCACAAACTAAAATCCACCCAAATCAGCACTGAGCTGCAGCTCACTAACTGCACTAAGATGCTGGTATTTCACTGAACTGATGTCACTTGGTGACATCTCAGTATCTTGTAATGAAGTCTGGCAAAAGAACCAACTTCCTCCTCAGCACTGGAGGGTCTTAGTAAAAATTCTGGGTAAATAATCACTCAAATTCATAGCACTAAAACAATGCTGCAGATCTGCATAACGAGTATGATCCACTGTCTTCCTGTAACGCACAAAACCTGCACTTCACTGGCATTCTGGAGACCAACTGATCCCAGCACCAACCAATACTAAGTTTTGGGTAATACCAAGAAAACCTGGCAAGTCAAAACTCACAGAAAAGGTAACAGAGAAGGAACACACAATGAACATAGGAAGGATAAAAATAAAACCAAGTACTTGTTTACTCTGACAAGAGAGAGTATTTTATACATTTCAGTATCTCCACATGTTCACCACTGACTTTTCCAGGACAATTAGCTCTCTTGAAGCCATAAGAAACTGTCCTATTTAAAGAAATACAGTAACTCTCTGTGCATATAATTTCATGAAAATCACTGCAGTGCTGAAAACACATATATAAATCATATCCCATTTGTACCTGGTTCTTGTTAACACCAAGTCACTGTAATTTACTTTCTTCTATCTGTCAACATCAAGAATTCTGCAAATGATATTAAGCTGACTATATCACTTTTATACAGATATTCTCAGCATGCCTGAACAGGGACTCCAACAAATAAAGCCCTACTGCTGATTTTATTTGTACTCTGATGATCACAGGCACTTTCTAAAAAATTAAAGATGATACTTCTGGGAAAAATAAAAACCTTCAAACATAGAAGTCACACTGCACCTTTTCATATTCTGAACATACAATAAAGATTCAAAAATGAAAGCACAAAAAACCTTTTCAAAATACTGATCATGTAGCACCACCCATCATCAATTTAAATTGCAAAGAGTTACTGCAAAGAAGAAATGGCTGAGGCTTCCAATAAAAGCATCTAATGTTCCTCTCTAGTGTTCTGAATGATCTGCCACCTAATCCAGTACAATACCCTCAAGACTGTATACATAAAGATGCAGATGAGCAAAAAGAGAAGACAGTCAAGAAAATAACTCAGTTTCACAGAAATTAAGACTGAACATGGGATCATCTAATCTCAGATCCAGGTTGTTACGTTTTTTAATACAGTATACACAATCAAAAGACAATGACATTCTGAAAACTGACATACCTAACCTGAAAGCACACAATAATTTACCTTAGTTTCACCTGCTCCTATTATCTGCAGGCCCTACAATGGCACAAAATCAGTGAGGTTAAGAGTCGAGAACCGAATTAAATCATCCAGCAAGGAAGAACACAACATACTGTCAAGATCCCTGCCACTGAAACACAATTCTACTACAGCATAGGAAGTAGAGACCAGTGTTATCCATATGCTGGAAGTTCAGTATTGGAAAAACACAAAAACATTCACGTGCAAAGAACTCTTCCAAAAAATGGTTTGAAGCGTCATTTTGAAATAAAGTTTTAGTCTAAAACTTTTAGCATGAAAGCAAACGCGAAAATACAATTTACAATCACAGGATAACTTTGGACATCCACACTTGCTCAACACTCCTTATTCAGTTCATGTTATGTAACATCAACAGTCTTGCTGTAGAGCTATGCCAGTCCGTAAGTCCTCAAATCCTGGTCTTTAGGACATTAGCACCATCTCCTCCCTAACAGTGAACAACTTACTCATCCCTTTCCAGACTCACTGCCCTGCATCTACCTACATTATAACATACTAACATTTAAAAATGGGGATACAAAAGGTACAAAGACATGAGAGGGATGACCACTCGAATGATTTACTGCAAGAAACTGGAAGTTGCAAATGAAGTTTACACAGAACAAGCTAAGGAAGGATCCAATTCACTTTTCACAAAACAGACATGTGAGTCCTGGAACTGAGTCACAAGCAATAAGTTACTTAAAATTTACACGGATTTAAGACAGAAATTGGATAAATCAGCAGACAAGAAATTCAAAGTATGTCAAACATAGACTGTGTCTCTGGCTGGGAAAGTCATCAAGCTGCAGACCAGTAAAGCCATATAAATATACCAAAGGAGTACTTATACTACTTGTTCCATGCCTCCAAACAGACAGTGACATACAGGATACTGGTGAGGTGGGACAAACACCTTTGACCTGATCTACTGAAGGTGACCTTAGGATCTCCTTACAGCTATATAATTAACTGTTCCACACAGCTGAGCAGTTAACCTATCACTCCAATCACTGCCCTCCTGGTTCAGTCATCAGCTGCAAACTTTACCAAAGATTCCTACATTTTATACTTCATGTCCAGAGCTCAACAAAGATACTGCATTCAAATTAACAAGTACAGTATTTCTTCAGGTATTAAACTTTTCTTTACTCTGAAAGTATGTTCTCCAGATAGGCTTTATCCTAAAAAAGGGGAAACATACACAACAACAGTCAATATTCATTTAGATAAACAAAAATAAGAAGGATTTCATAATCACTGTCACCACCAGTAGAGATATACAGAAGTTGCCTGTCTGTGCAGACTAAATGTGAAATTGTTTCATGTGCTAAGAGAACGTGTTTAAGCACTAGAGAAAAAAACACCAGGAACTGTATTCCAGTGTCTCAAACCAAAAAGTCAAGAGACTTGTAGCTCATTTAAGTTTAAATAATAACTGCTTATTAGAAAAAACTTTGAAGAAATACTGTATCTGTGTATCTATGAAAACTACAGAATTAAAAAGAAATTAAAAAACAGTGGTCCATATTTGCTCTTAAAGCTTAAAAATGAAAGAGTGTATCTCTGAGATGATGGCACTATCAAAGCTTCCAAAACAAAGAATTTATTAAGGGAATAAATCAGGTTTTGGCATCTGCAGCTTCTTGCATAAATACCCTGTGAATGAACGAGCCATTGAACTAAAGTATAGAAATAGAAGAACTTTCAAAGAACTAGCTGGTTTTTAATTTCTAGATCATACTTGTTTACCGGTATAGTAAAGACGGGAGAAGAGCTACGTCAAAGGTAGAAAAAAAACCATTACCACTAAAATAAAAAAGAATGGGATAATGGGATACTAAAATAAAAGCTTAATTTACAAATTAAAATGTTGATGTGTATCTATTTTTTCAGATGAATTAAAAAAAAAAAGACACCATATTTGGTGGAGAGAACATTTAAATCAGCTGCAAAATAGATCTCAATAGTCCGAAAAAAAAAATCAAATTTTCTGAAGGAAAAGAACTACAAAGTTAAAGAAGTAATAGATAAGACTCAGAATCTCTTGGTACAAATTACTCCATTTAAAAGAAAAAGCTTTAGACCAGAGAACATTGAAATCATATTCAGAGTACAAAGACAAGAAATCATTTTAAACAGTGTGCTCCATGTGAAGCATATGAAAAGGCTAAGAAAATGAGAAATGAGAAAGATCTTGCAGTAATAAATGACAAAAAAGCTAAATTTTGATTACAAAAAGCTTAAGGATCCATTGTGCAATAGGAAGCAGTATTTTTCCAGGCACATTACTTTTTCATAACACCATGTCTGGTCGCTAAGATCACAACCTTGTCCATAGGCCATTTCCTCTTCCAGATTAAAAGGACAATAGTTGCAGTAACTAAAATATTAACATGAATATTTAATAACATTTCTGCTAATAATACTAACATAATTTATTCTGAAGGCCAACTCTGACTCAAACTGAACCATCAGGAAGAGACAATGGTGTAATTACAGGAGTCATCAGACATAAAACTGAAAGTGCTTCCCACCGGCTAAAAGTTTCCAACAGGAAGAACCTTGCCAAGAGCTCAAATGAAAACTAGGCAAAGATGAGAACTCCCAACATCCACCCTCTACTGCTCATCTTCTGAACCCCCAGAAAACCACCTTCAGCCTCCTCTACAGAACCTGGGTAAAACAATTTTTATGCATGCCTTGCTCATGTACATACAATCTATAAACAGTTATGGTAAAAGTTTCAAGTTGCATACATCGTATTTAAACTTTTTTAATAATTACATATAATAGAAAGCTTAATTAACACAATGAAAAGTATTATTACAGAAGCACATGAAAGGAACACTTTACTTGTACAATACACATTTGATTAGTTACTTCCCCTAGGATGAGCCTGGCTTCACTTAAATACTAGTGTCATCAGATCTCAGAAAAACAGTTACAGTGAATACTCCAATAAAATACTTAAGCTACTACTTAAGAATAACCTTTCATTCTAAAAATCAAATAGACATTCAATTAGGAATCAATACAAAAGATGAAAAAACAAAGCAATATCTTTATTTATTTTACTATGAGGAAAGATAAATGCAAAATAATATAATTGGCAAAAAAAAAGCTAAGACTCAAGAAATGTGGTACAAAAATTATTATATTGCAATCAAAGATACATCTGTCATCCAATGTGTTATTTCCATATAACAGCCAGCAAGACTATTAAGAGATCCAACAGCAAGCACTTATTTGACAGGATCTGTAAATGAGGCTTGGATACAGTTTCAGGAAAGCTTTTATATTAAGATCCTTTTAATACTTGCTTGCATGCTGGCAAGAGATGTCAAAACATTTCTTGAGTCTTTTCTAAACTCATAACCTCAATCATCTTACCAAAATACATGCATTCCTTTTTGTTTTATCTACATGGTACTTTTGACAGCGTAAAAACAAGAGGTAGCTTTTGGTGTTGACTTTGTATGTTCTGTATACTCCTTCCCAAACTGTTAGTTAAAGTAAACTTTAGGGGGGGGAAGTAAATGAAACCCAAGCAGTAACAGGTTCTGGTTTTTATAAAAAAGGAAAATATCCTTTCTTTTCAACAGAAGTAGTAAGAATCAAATACACTACTCTGCAAGAATATACTGGTTTATGTAAAAAAGCATCATCTTAAGAAAAGTCTGTATTTCTACCCCACCCCCATTCCCACTCCTTTATCTCACAGTTTTTCATTTGGAACGTGCAGGAGTTCATGTTGACATGCCCAAGATGAAAATCAAGTCTCACTCCCAGACAGTTACAACTCCTCCAGAAAACAACATGTGCACTCAAACCATGTTACGCACTTTTTAACAACCCGTTTGCTTTTTTGTTTTTGTCAACACTGATTGTTCAGCCCCAACTCTTTTTACAGGTTAGACGTATTTATAGCTCATACCTGAGACTGACCCACTGGGCATGTTCACACCACAATGCATGGGGGTATCTGGGAATCTCCAATCTCTGTCTTCAGCTGGAGAGGATGGGTCAGTGAGAATGACTTAGTGCTTAGCAAGAGCTGGAGGGGAGAGACAGGGAGCCGCAACAAGAGGCGGCTCTCTCTCCTGTCGGATCTCCAGGCTCCTGACACGACCCCCTCACAGAGCTCGCCCCGAGCTCCCCCCGGCTCTGCCCGCACCCCCCGCCCGCCGCCGCCCCCTCGCCCCCCGCTCACCCCGCGCCCCCAGGGCGCCTCGCCCCGCGGAGCGCCGCCCCCGCCCGCGCCCCCCGCCCGCCCGCGCCGCCCCCCGGGAGGGCCCTCCTCCCGCGCAGCCCTCCCGCCGCCGGCCGCCGCCGCAGCTCCCCCAGCCCGGCAGTGGCGGCGGGGAGGAGGACGAGGACGTGGGTGAGGGGGACTCCGTCCTGCGCGTAACAAAGCGGCCGCTGCCATTTTGAGACACGGCCGGGCCCCACGGCGGCAGCGGTGGCGGCGGCCGGGCCCTGCCCTTGCAGCGGGGGCGCGCCCTCACCTTCCCCGTAGTCCATGGCGGCGGCGGGCGCTGCTGGCGGGAGAGTGGCGGTGGCTCCGGCGGCTCCCAATGGCGCCTTCCACCACAACGAGGCGAGGCGGGACCCGCGCGCTGCACGCACTGCCACGGCGCGCGGCGATTGGCTCGGCCCTGGCGTCACGTGACCGAGCCGGCCTGCAGGGAGCGCGGGCTCGGGCCCGCCGCGCCAAGCGCCGCGCACGGGGCCTGGGTCGGCTGGGTCACGAGGGAGGCTGCGCGGCGGCCATTTTGAGCCCTGGCAGCCGCCATTTTGTGTTCTGGCGTCGGGCCCTGTCATGCTTGAAGCCGCTTGCAGGACGAGGAGTGGCGAGACATCCACACCTTAACCCTCCCACACGCTCCCGGCGGGTCCTCATGAAGTGGCTCAGAATACGGTCCCCTGAAGTCAGGCAGTGTCTGGCGGGACTGAGCCCTCACTGGCATCCCTTGCAGCTGCACAGCCTTGGCCATGAGGTGCTCTGTCCCTGGGTCCTAGCAGTTCCCAGTGTGGGCTGCTGTTGTGTTACACAAACCAAATGGCTTTGCAAAATAAACCGTTTGTTTTAAGAAATGCCCCCTGTGATGCCCCCTTTGATGAACCTAACAACACCACTTTAACTAAGGAAGAAATTTACTGCATGGGTTATGAGAGACTGGAATAGGTTGCCCAAAGAAGCTGTGGATGCCCCATCCCTGGCACTGTTCAAGGCCAGGCTGGATAAGGCCTTGAGCAACCTAGTCTAGTGGGAGGCTCTCCTGCCCCTGTTGGGGGGGTAGGGTTGGGACTAGATGATCTTTAAGATCCCTTCCAAACCCTTAACATTCTATGATTCAGCGATTCTGTGATGCATCACTCCCCAGACAAACTATTTTGTGTTCGTAACAGGCTGCACTGAAACACTCAAAATGGCTGATGTTAAACACAGACTTCATTTGAGGTTAGTTGTAAGGTAACACTGTGCTCCTCTATGCAGCCAAAAGATTTGAAGAAACAGACTCTGCCCAGACATACGATCATGCAAAAAATCCTCAGTGACCTGTGTGAAGATCACATGAGGAGTATGTAATTCCTTAGAGTTTATTAATGTTTTATACAATCCTGAAAGAAACAAAAAGAGAGGGGGAGAAAAAAAGAAAAAATAAGAAGGAAAAAAAAATATGGTTATGAGCAGATCTGGTACAGAGAACCTGGGAAAACGTCTCTGAGGACAGGCTGTGGGTGAACTTTCAGGCTGTATGAGTGGGCAAAGCCACTTTCGCCTGGGGTTTGATTATGCCGGGGAAATCAGGGCTTCCTTCAGTCTTGGATGGCTGTAACAGTTTCTCGCCATCCGCAAACCAATAAAACCTCCATTGCAGGCAAGGGTGTATTGAGTCACCGAGGTGCAGAGTCCAAGATGAGGTTAATCTCGAGCCTGAGCCGGGCAGGGCACAGTTCCGCTCGCCGGGCTCTGGAGGGCAGCAGAGGCGAGTGGATGCGGCCCGCGCCGGGAAAGCGCTGGTGGGCGGCACCGGGAACACGTGCTTGGTTATCCCCGCCAAGGGGAACCCTTCCTTCGGCTTTACCTCCGACTTCTTATCCAAAGATACCATATGCTTGGGCAGAGTGATGATTCCACGGTCCAAATACCCCTCAAACAGACCTGTCTGTGCCCCATCCCTCTACACATGCAGACCAGACAAAGTTTCTTGCACTGAACTTGAGATTCATACAGAGACATTTTCCTGAATGTCCGGGGCTGTACATCTCATGTTTGCAACATAGCAGCCTCTTTTCTGCAGGCTTTTGTGCAATAATGGTCCAGCAGTGCACAGCCTGATCTGCAGACTCATGCCTGTGAACAGGCACAAGGACCAGCATCCAGCTGCCCTAAAGCTCTGAAGGGAAGAAACCATGCAGAATAGATAGATTTGTCATCAGTGCAGCTAATCGTTATTCAAAATAAACACAAAAATTCAGGAAACCTGATTCATCTCAATCAATTGCCCCTAAGTCTATCAAAAGTGAATGTTTTAGCTGTTTCCCTGGCACAAAACCTATCGAGAGACTCAACAACTGAAACTCTGAGCTTGCCTATGCAACTGTATGGAAAATCATGCTATGAAAAGCCAGTGTCCATAAAGGAGACAGAGGAGTCCTGCAACTTTATTCGAATAACGGGAGAGAGTCCACCAAGGCACAAGCCCACGGAGTGTTTTCTCTCTCAAGCTTTCGGAAGGTGCAGCCTCCTTTTATCCTAAACTCCCCGCCGCATGTTGCCCTCTTCCTTTCCCCATTGGCTGAGGTAGTAGGAAGGTACAGCCTTCCCGAACCGCCTACCCCATATCCCCCCTTGAACCTGTTGTTTTACACCGAAGTTCAGAAACTGCGGTTTGTGCAGGTCCACTTGTCTGTTTCAGGACTCAAGCCGTCTGGGCTCTGTAGCAAACCTGCCGCTTGAAGTCAATAGAGACATTAAGACCCATTTCAAAGACGTTAACACCCATACCTTCACCCATAGAATTGTTTGTAAAAACATTAGCACACATCTTCCCTATCACAACCTAAGGGGACTGTTGCATAAAGGAGAGCAGGATTTATACTGAAGTGTTTGAGAGGGAAACTCTGAACAGGAGACTATTAAAATGATAAGCATTACTATGAGGTGTTTAGGCAAAAGCCCAAAGACAAGGAAGGGACAACCAATAGTACACCGGGGAAGAGCTAAAAAGATTGAGGAGTGTTGGAAAGGTGGAATAAAAAGGACTATTTGCAGGGAAGCAGGCTGCTGATCAGAATGTTTGTGTGACTGAGCCCCATGGCTAATTGCCACTGTCTGTCCTATCTTCTTCTCAAATTCTGTTTCTATTTATTTTTCATATGATGGGTTGTGTTCTCTGCTCTGTGCCCATGCATATGATCTGATAATGAACGCCAAGCCATTCGGCTTGGTGAGTCACGTGAGCAGTCTGGGAGACAAGTACTGGGAGACCCTAAAAGGTTTTTTCCTATGCGCACATCCTTAGAAGCAGGATCAGGCTATGCACGCTGCCGGCATTCATGTTGTGGGTCTCTGCAAAGACCCAGACTGAGAATGGGCAGAAGCAGGTCCAAGGCATCTAACACTCCTCTTTCACAGGAAAATTATGCCAAAATACTTATCTTTTGTGAATCTTTCCGCTATTCTCCTAAAGCACATCTGTTCTGTGACTAATCCATCAGGAAATTTACTCATTAGAGTACGCTGAACTACCAAGAGTCACAGGGTTAAGCCTCTATAGTCTGTCATGTTAAAAATCTGGATTCAAAAGGTCGGAAGCAGTCCTGAAGAGATGAGTGATCGTTGAAATCAGCAGTTTCATATGCACTTCAGGAAGCTCTGAATTGGGCCCATGTCAAGGTTTACTTAATATTTGTATGCAAACTCCCCAATGTTCCTGGGGAGTTGCATACAAATCCTGCTGTCCTGTGTGTCCTTTCATGGTCTGAAGAAGTTATTGACAACAGAGGTGGTTGTTATGGGGACAGCTATCTGTCAAAGCAATGAGGGTATGTGACAAAGAGAACATCTGATTATGAAAAATCTGATTTTGTACAGAAGAGGAAGTGTAGCCCTGAAAACACACTGGTTGATTTGGGCTTACTGTCCCAGAACCAGAAGGTCAAGGAACAGAAACTGGATCTGGGGGCAGATCAAGACTACAGCAGGTATAACATACAATTTTTTTGGATTCAATACAAGCAGGTCAGCAAAAGCGTATTATTTTAGACTTAATTGTGATCAATGGGCCACTGTTGGTTTCAGACTTTTTAAAACAAAGGCTCCTTCTTTCCTCCCTGCAGGACTCCAAAAAGGAAAAAAATCTAAGCTAAGCAAAGTAAAACAAAATGGAGACATAAGAAGAGAAAGGGAACAGACCAGCATTGTACTTCATTTGTTCTCAATGATCAAAACATGAATGTTTCAGTTCAGTGTAGAATCTCCCTGTGCAATCACATTCTGCTCTTGAATTCATGTTCTACTGCTTCCTTGGGTTTATTTTCTCAGGGTTTGTTTTTTTTTTTGTAGATTCTTCAGAGCAGTACAGGGATAAGAGAACAATAAGTGATTTTTTTCTAAGAACAAACAGCAGCATGGTTACTGTGAAATACAGTTCTGCAGTTCAGTACTATAACTACCCACACCCTCTCCTCCTCTTTCCAAATGTTGTGTTTTCCTCTACCCTTTATTTTAAAGCATTGTCTAAAACCTGAAGAAATTCTGTAAAATAACTATCAATTGCTGTTAACAGTGGTTAGCAACCAGGTACCAACAATTGTGGAGGCCTAACACTAACATTGTTTAATTGCAGTGGAGTTGATTTAAATCCCACTGAAAATAAGGGAGGGGGTTCTTCTGGCCTTTGATGAAAGCTCTCTGTCTCTTAACCCTGTTCAGAACAGGTGTGACTGACATAATGTTCAAACCTACAGGAGCATCTCTCCAACAGCACCTCTCTCTGGTGCCATTAAAACAGCGTTCACAGCAGGGCTGTATCTATCTATCTATCTATATTTAACATGCATCTCCACTGACACTTGACATTTTCAGGAAGTAGCCTTCTTTGCATTTTAGGATGATGGGGAGTAGGGTAGGAACATGAAAATTATATTGATTCTTTCTAGAACATGAAATCTAATCCCCTTTGTTTCTTCTTAGATATTAACATAGAAGCAGATCCTTCCATCCCAGCTTCACAGAAGAACCATGGTAACCATCCAGAGCCACACTGATTTCAGGGCTCTTATGTCTGTCATCACAGCATAAATTAGAGCCATAATACGAGATTTCCAAAGCTCAGATATGGCCTCTGTATGTGTATATTGAGAACACAAGCACAAAAGATGCTCTAAAATTCAGCAGAAGGGAGTAGAAACATCCTTATGCAGAAATTAATCATGTTATCCTTTCCTACAGGGGAAAAAAAACACTTACAATATAGATTAAAAATCAACCAAACTTAACAAACTTCTTTAGTAGCTCCTTTACAGGAAAGACTAGAAGCCTTCAAATGTGCCATTGCACAGACCTGCTGGAGCTTGCATGCTGGATGGCCCTGCTGGAGCCTCATCAGCATCCCACAGGCAGCAGCGGGTGCTTGTCAGAGACAGTCATTGCTGTAACTCTTGGGCCACAGTAGAACACTGAAGTGAGGATAACAGAAGCCATTTCAGGTTTTGGTTTGGTTTTTGGCATGATTTCCAACAGCTGGTTACTTGGGAATAGAGAGAGGATATCACCTTCATTATGACACAGCCCTAGAGGAGAAAGGATCTTTGCAGAGCAACTTTCTAGTAATTGTGAAATTATCGGTGGAGTGCTTTACTTTTCTTGAATGCAAATACAAAAAAATAAGCAATTATGCTTATTGCTTTTTATATTTACAAATTGCTTTTACTTTACACTCCTTGGAGGCCAGCTCTAGTTATTATCTAATCACGCAGAAAAGTGCTGCAAGAGGTGTGTGGGACTCTGGTCGGGCTGTTTGCCCTACAGCCTCCACACTGGGCGAGTCAGAGCTGCTTAGGTTCCCTAAGCAGAGACAGAACTGGAGTTGCCATTGCTCTTTCCCTCTTTCCCTCTCTGTCAGCCCACTTATACCCTGGAGTGCTTCTTTCAGTTGCTTAATCCATGCCCATTTGCTCCCATGCTAGAGATGCATGTGCCATACACTTTCTCTTTCTTTAAAAAAAAAAAAAAAGCCTAACAAGACAACAAACTAACACAAACATACGTATTCATTTCCAGTATTTTTCAACCCTTCTGTATAGGTAATTCTGTATCAGAAAGAGCACAAACCCAGTTCCCTCATAAGAAACTTTGCATTTAAGTAGATTTTATACACCTGCCCTCTCTCTCGCTCACACGGAGTAGCTGAAATAGCAATGTGCCATTCAAAGCAAGGGTTTATTCACACAGTTTTGCAGTAAAGTTTAGCCAGTGCATATACATTTGAAACACTTTTTAGATAAAAACAGAACTGTGAGGTTCCAAGATAAAAAACATGAAGATAAGTAACACATGTAGCACACAGTAGTACTCAGACAACTTTTCTCAGAATATAAAGGCATGCTTATACACCTGTCCCTTTAAAGTAAAAGCCACTATTAACTAGGATGCTGTTACTCTGACTGAAGACAAGAGTGCCAAACAAGAGGGAAATGAAAAAGCATGTCACCTTCTAGGGAAAAAATAAATAAGTGGGTGGGTTTTTTTTTTTCATACAGCTCAGGTGGCTGAGGACTTACGAAGTTCCACCTCAACCTGAGGAAGAACTTCTCTACATTGAGGGTGGCAGAGAACTGGAACAGGCTGCCCAGAGAGGTTGTGGAGTCTCCCTTTCTGAAGACATTCCAAACCCACTTGGACACATTCCTATGTAACCTGCTCTAGGCAGGCAGCAGGGTTGGACTAGCTGATCTCCAGAGGTCCCTTCCAACCCTAACGATTGTGCGATTCTAAGGGCAGAGATCTCGGTCTCTAGTCCTCCTTGTGGCTGTGGTTTGTATAGACAAGTCCTTGGGCTTGCTACAGAAAGAAAAAGAGAAGTCTGAAGGGGAGCACCTCAGATGGGAAGGGACCTGCTCCAGGCAATCCCCCATGAAGGGGGTTCTTCAGAAACAGAAAACTCACCCCTGCCATAGGAGCAGAAGAAAACACACAACAGGCTGCCGTGTCCACTCTGACATCTGTCCTCCTCTCTCTGTATAATTAGTGGGACATGGTAACATACTTGCTACAGCTTTTGTAGGGAAATGGGTGGAAAAGGGCATGTATCCTTTTCTTTCATGCTGCAGTAGGCTTGGATGTGGGTTTCCTACAGGAACTGTTCTCAGAGGTACAAGACTGCCCATGCTCCTGTGCTTCCTTCCTCAAAATTGCTGTGAAGTCACACAGACTTTAAAAATACGTTAAAAAAGAGAGGGGGAAAACAAAAAAAGGTTGAGTGTATATATATATATTTGCATTTGCAGACCACTTTCTCAGCCTTTGCTCTTGAGCTTTATTCTTGCACATTTCAGTGTGACTGAACAATATTTTTTCTCATTTTTAATTTATAGTTTTTATTGTTACTTAAAACTCAAGTTTTCATGCTCTCTTGAGTCAGACTGCAGAGATGTACAGCAAACACTGTTACAAGACTTGTGATAGAATCACCAGAATGTCAGCATATGATTTGACATAAAATTTCACATATTTTTTTTTTCTGTGTTTCCAAAGTAGTTCATGCCAGGAACAATTTCCACGTGGCCCAATACATCCTGCTATGAGAGTGCTCAGCATTTTTTTCCTTAAATTATGTTATGTTGGTGAGTATTACTGAAGGACCTAGAAGGATTTTTCCCATAGTGCAAGAAAGGAAAATTGCCCTGTGTTTTTGCTGGGTTTATGATACTGTGTGTACATCATGGAACACAGTCAGACTTTCATGTAAGAGTTTATTTCCAGGTTGCTGACATTTACTAGGGAATTGCAGTATAGTTTTATGAAAACAAGGTACATATGCAAAGCCCTTTAAAAAGTGTAAGAGAAGAAAACAGCTGCAGCTTCTTTCTCACACTGCATTCATGGTTACTTCTCATGCACTTCAAGGATGACAGAAGTTTCAGCAGCAAACCCGTTACTGTTCAAGGCTCATAAAACTTACGTATGCTGCACATGTTTCTGAATCAGATTTTTGCATGTAGTGCAACATGAAAATTTAATGCTGAAAATAATGATTCTCTGTGCTTCCCATTTGTTTTGCTTTAAATTCATCTGCAATGAGGAGCCTCACATACAAACATTGCGGTTTCTCTGAAATGTCTGATGAATACACACTCTGTTAGCTCAATAATCGTGCTGGTAAACTCACTTTGGAGCCTTGGTCTGGAGACAGGACAGGTTTATTCACTGCAAAAGGTGGCTTCTGTGCCACTCTCCACAAGTCAGCAGCCAGTGCAGCAGCTCTCAGGGTGTCAGGGATATGAGTGCCTTGGCACTGATGGAGGTCTTGCATCCCCCAGCTCTTCCCTGGGAAAGAAACTTCTCTTTATGGTCTGCAAATGACTTGTGCCCTGGTAACTCTGCCTGCTCTGCTCTGCAGTGCAGCTCTGCCTGCCAGGAGACTGCTTCTTCTGAGGCCAAAGCAGCTCATCCAGAAAATGATAGAAAGCATCTGCTCATTAGCAGCTTTTCCTTCCTCCTCCTCTTGCACTGCACTTGTTACTCTGGGTCTCAAGTCCTGGCATGAATGTAGAGATGCTCCACACAGCCTGAGCATATTCATCAGTATGAGTATTGCAGTTATCTGTCAACATTTCCTCCACAATATTTGAAAGCACTTTGAAAACAGTACTGGCTGCCTCTCAAAAATCCTTGTGAAACATGGATTTCACTCAGCTCTGTGCTCCAGGGTCATATATTTATTGGACACGTGGTTCCAGCGAGACTCATAATCTGTGGTCCCAATCCAGAAACACTTCAAGTGCAGATACCTCATCTAACCACAACTGTAGGTCTTAATGTGGATGCAGAACATGGTTTTCCTGCACAGGTGCACAACTTCCCCCTTTTTGAGGGCTTTTAAAAATCTCATTCTTTCATCCAGTTCATGTGCAGTCACACAAATAGCTGAATCAGCACTCCTGAAGGGAATTACTGAGAGAGGGAAGGAGTGAGTATTGTGGTGATGGGGGGATTCAAAGGCAGTTTTTCTCACCTGTTTTTGCTACCAAGGGACATGTACCCTCAACTTCTGCTAAGTTAATGGATTCCTGCCCTTCACTGCTGAGATCCCCCTGTGCAAATCCCAGAAGTATTTTAGATAGCTCTGGGAGGGAACTGTGAAGATTTGTATTTTAACCTTCTAAGTGGTGTATGTTAAGCATTCTGTGACAGAAAGGTCAAATCAGGATTAAACCAAAAAAGAAATACATACACTCCCCCCTCCTGTTAACAAATTCCCACCCAGCCATGGGCACTGGTGAACTGGTTTTGTTGTGGTCTCTGCACCAGGTGTAACCTGTGGCTGAGATACACCTCTCTTCCTTTTTGCTTCTCCCTTTGCAGTTATGACTCCAGCAACTATACGCAAACTAACAGAGAGCTACAGTGTGAGGGATATCTGCCTATGTATTTTTCTATGAGAGGCAATAATCAAATGTAAACATACACATCTAACATAATGTTAGGCCCAGAGATCCAGGACACCAGGATTAGCGTTCCACAAAGCAATGGGCTTGCCTTGCCTCCTGCAGCATGCCTGTACACAAAATACCAGGCTTTGGAAATGTATATACCGTGGGCAAAGCCTCACACTGGCCCCCAGCAGTCTGGCTGCCCAGCTCACACCCACAAGCAAAGGCTGGCTCAGACTCCATGTGGGTCAGAGTCCATGTGGGAGTTGGCTGCCCCAGGAGCTGATGGGGGCTAGACTGGCTGTAGCTTTATCCCCGTTTTATGTACAAGGAATTTGTCCTGCATTGAGCTTGTTCAGTGGAATTTGTATGCAGAGCCAAAGACTGTTCCACAACCACCTCAGAAAAGTGTGATTCATCAGATGGCATTTGAAAGGGGCCATCCCAGTGTCTGTCCCCTGGAAAACCCCTGGCTGCACCAGCAAAATTCTCTGGTGGCAGTGCTTGTAGAGGTGGAATCCTGTTGCGGTGGGCATTCCTAGCTGACACTAACAAACACTTCTAACTTACTCTAGAACAGGCTTTCCGTATTACAGAAAACAAATTGGTTTCTCTGTTATTTCTGGACGCTTATATAATTTTTTCCACTTTCTCCTTTCCTCTGGGCACCACCTTCCATTTGCATAATTTCATTAAGATGTATAAACTCTCCAAGATATATACCAGGGGAAGGAGAGCAAAAGCAGCAATAACAGAAAAAAAACCCCAAAATATCGTTTTCCATCCAAGTTACACACAAAAAATTGCAAAATTTATTGGCACCAGAAGCATGAGAAATCAGAGCCACCTACTAGCCAGTGAAGGTGGGGTTCCTGTGTGCACAGTCAGGGCTGTGCCAGCAACAGAAGGAGAGGTATTTTTACAGACATTTGAAGTAGAGAGTCTCAAGACCCTTTGCTGACATCCATGCCACTGCTGGTCAAACCAGTCAAAGGCAGCATTACTTACTGAACTGTGCTGTGATCATACCCTGCCTTACCTTGCAAGTTTAGCTCTAGTGAAAAGGTCAGAGATCTCCATGAATTTTTTTAAAACACAGAAACCAAATAGGCCTGCTGTTAAATGTGGGACACCTAGGACATCAATGGGGTTTTGAATTAAAACTTTGTGTCTTCTTTGCCTGAGGATCTGAGTAAGAATAGGTAAAAAAAAAAAAAAAAAAGTTGTTTATAAAGTCCTATAGCCCTGTCAGGTCTGTTTCCTTCAGCAAATTAAAGAAGTTTGTAAGCTGACCACAACAACTAATGTAGTTCCCATCTGCCCAGGATTCCTCCAGCCTAATGAGGGCTGTGCCAGAGTGACTGTCTCTCCACAAACTTTCACCAGTTCCCTCCTGAAAGAAGACATACAAGCTGTTTGTTTAAAGCTACTTCCTGGATGCTCTAAGTCACAAGAAAAGCAAAGCTGTATATCAGCAACCGTGGATATGGCATTGTCTATTCTAGCTCTTGGATTAAATCGATATGCTCACCATTCATGGGCAATGAAAATGAATTGATGGTCTTGGATCTTTTCCCAACAGGCCACTGTCCGCTGCTCCGTGCCACCGGAATGAATATCACCATCTGGCTCTCCTCTTCAGCAAAGCACACAGAGCAGAGCAAAGGAGTGACCTGCCTTCTCAGCCCTCTGTGTAGTTCTGGATTCAGGTGCCAGGGCAGGGCTGACCAGCCAAGTGCTCACTGCTATTTCCCTGGCTGAGCCAGATCAGCAAAGACAGGGGGACAACATAAAGATTGGATATTTTTTCAGGCCCGAGCATGTTTCTTTGCCTGTAACTCATGTCTTTGTCTGTAACTCACGTCTTTGTAAATATTTATCCCCAAATGGCATCTGAAGATCCACATTCTATATGGTGTTTGTATTTTCTCTTGGTATGCCTGGAACAGTGAAAATCAATAAAATAAAGGCAGTTTCACTTGCAGGAGTTTGAAGCCATGGTGTTTGCCCAATAAACATCCCATACACAGTGCTTTACTGCTAAAGAGAACTGCACCAAAGTAAAAATATTGCAGGCACGAATCCTGATCCTAGAGCTTGTAAAAAGATACTTACAGAAGCTGAAGGATGGGGTTGTGCAACCCTTGCAGCACTGAGCACTTACCTGAGCACAACCAGCCCATTGAGAAGGCCTGGCACAGAAATGTTCCCCACAATTCTGTGGTTTCAATAAAACAGCAAATTAGTTAACGAAGGATGGCAGCATCTCCAAAACGGCCCTGAATTTTAGAGAGTAGGTTTTTTCCTGATAAAGTTAGCATAAATGTACAGTAACATCCTTGCGGGAAGAAAATGGTCCCCACATACTAACAGGGTGATGCACTAGAATGGTTCCTTCAGAAGTTTTGCAGTAGATTTTATTAGGGAGGAAGGATTTAGCCAGAACTTCTCCTGTTCCAAATTGGCAGCAAGAAAGAAGAAACAAAACAAAACCCAACCCACAGGGAAGAGAAAATAAAGACTGCAGATATTGTTGTCAAACTTTTAGCAGGTTGAAATCAGAGCTGCCATGCACAATGGCTCAAGTGTGAAGTTTTCAAAAGAGGCATCTGGAAAAAAACAAGTTTCAATTCATTTTGAATGGGAAGCCAAAGGACTTCAGAACAAACATTTTAGTAAAACAAAAAAGTCCTTTAAGAGGGGTTAGTGTAGGGACAGTTCACCTCTACCCCAGTTAGTGATCGAGCTCTGAGAAGCAACCCCAATTTTTTAGAAGATTGTTTCACTGGAGCTTATTTAACCATATGCTTTGTATGACAGCTTCAGGAGGTGAGCTGTGTAGAGGCAGAGCAGCCCTGTGAACAGTCAGCACACTGAACCACAGGATTTCTTTGCTTTCTGTGATGTGTTAGGACTAGTTCCAAACTCCTCATAATCATTGCATTAATCTCACAAGCTGTGCCTCACTTCAACCCTGCAACATTAGAAACAGGAAATTTCCATCCCCCTGGCCTCTGACAGCCACTTAGCCACTGCCTTTGTACAAAACCTCATAGAAGGAAACAAGAGCTGCATCTCCAAATGTGGTGACTGCTCTGGGAGACAGTAAGAGTCTCTGTCTGCTCAGTCTGAAAAAACCTTTGCATTTTTAAGTCAGCTCCAAAGAGCTCCAAAATGCTTGGCTCATTCTGCCCCAAAATCAGCACACTCCTGAGCAGCCCCCAGCATGCAGGTGAGGTGGAGGAGCCCCATCTGGGTCCTCTTGTGGACAGTGCTCTGGAGAGACACAAAATCAGCAAAAGCCAGGCACCAGCCATCCATCCCTTCCTCTCCATGTATCAGACCAGAGGTACATGCCCATCTTTAGTACAAAGGGAGGATGGGGGTATCTGGCAGTCCCTCCTCCCCCTCTGTGAGCAGGAGTAGGACTCAAGTATCCTCTGCCAGCAGTGCCTGAAGTCCCATCCTTGTCTCCTGCACAGGAGCCCACGCTGGAGCCAGTCCCAGAAGGCCATACAAGCTCAGATCACTCGGGAACTCACAACAAATGATGGAGCATCCTGCAAGCAGCAGGGAGGAGAGGGGTCCTGCCAGGGAGGAGCCCCCAAATAGGGAGCACATACCATCATTTGGATCTGTTTGTGTAACACAGTCAAAAAGTATCTATCAAAGGCTGTGGCTTACACCAAGGAGTAAAGCCTCTCTCTCCCCTCTGAGCAGATGGTGCCTGTGTGCCCAGACAACACCACTGGCTGGTCTGGAAAAAGCAAAGTAAGTATGTGCTGCGGAGGATGGACAAAAACGAGACAGAGAAGGACAGGGAATTTAGCTTTTCTGTCACAGAAAGTTATCCCAAGCAGCCTGTAATAAAGGTGTCATGATGCCAATTGAAGCCATGCCCGAGGCTGGCAGCTGTGTGGTGTGCTCTGCGGTGTGAGCACGTTGTAGTTGTGGTGCCTCCTGATGGAAGGAAGCAGTGTTTGCTCTCCACCAGCGTGTGTTGTGGGAGAACCTCCCTTCCTGACAGCAGCCAAAGGAGGTGCTGCAGATCATAGGAAAATCAGGGCAAAAGCCAGGGCCATGCCACAGCAGAGGTAGTTTCCATATATTTGCTAATCTTCCCTGGAGTTCTCTCCCATGAACTTCCTTTGCGTCCTCTTGAGACTAAGAAAACTCATATCATCCCAAATATCATGTAACAAGGAGTTTCACAGCAGTAAACCTCCTAAACAGCACCACAGTAAAATAATTCTGTACTAAAATGAGTGTTTAGAGCTGTTTTTCTTCCCCAAAATGTGTCATTCACAGTTACTGACAGGAACAGAGATACCCCTGCAGGCAGTGGGGCTGCTGAGGGCCAATGATCTTGGGACTCAGGGCATTTTTAACCTAAGTCCTTGTAAACTGCCCAGCCCCACTACACATCCCAACATGGGGAATCCATCCTGGGCACCCCACCTGCTCCACTCTCATACACTGAGGAGCAGCAGCTCACACTGAGGCCTGTTAGCTGTTAAGTACTGGAAATGCTGTGGCCAACAGGATAACAAGTGGAGAACCAGCATCTACACACCTTTTCCCACATCACATAGGACTGACCTAGTTTTATAATATCCAGTGCCTAGTCCAGTTTGCATCTGTCCGTTCATCCTTTAATCTTCTTTGAATTCAAGTCTTGCACAGAGCTAATCACACCACCAACATTTTGCTAATAATAGCAGCAGCCCTTCAGGCTGTCAGGAGCACTGATTGCCACCTAACAAAACCACAGCAATGCTACGTCTCTGAGGTCTCCTCCACTACCAGCCCTTTCTCAGTCTGGTGAGGAGGGAGCAGCAGAATGTAAAGCTAAACCGCTCATTTTTGGACCCTCTGAGCCCCAAGCAGGCTGTTCAGTGTTTCACAACCCATGCTGTCTGCTGCAAGCTCCTCTGGGGCACTCAGCAATTAGAAGCCCTGTAAAGAATGTCAAAAGTGTTTAATTAAACAAATACGTTCAGAGTTAAAGATGTTGCTAAGGATGATCAGTGCCAAGAACAAACATAAACAAAGCTCCACAGGCACAAGGACCTGTAGATAGGGCAGTAACCCTGCCTGCCTTTCTCTGAAATTACCTTTCACAGCAGGTGTAATTCTTCTGTCGGGCAACTCCTTCAGAGACACCCTGGCTGGGAGCATACCTGCTGTTCTGGGATAGACATGGCCAAGATTCACCTGACTTCCTGGCAGGGAGGAGAAAGGCAGGTTTCCAACCATGGTGTAGCTGCTGTCTACATGATTATTTTACAGTCTTTTAATTACTTCAGAAAAATGATTTAATTAAGGCCTCTTCTGCAGAGTTCTAGTTCAAAACTGCAGCCCATCAGCTTTACTGGTCCTAAACTGAAAGAAGAGGAGGTCCCTGAGAGAGGACATGCTAAAACTCCTTTGTGCAATGCCTGTGTGGACTCCTGGAGCTGACCTCTGTTTTGCAGACCTGACACTGAATCACTGGGGTTTCAGATCAGCAGCACCTGGGGCAAACATCCATGCTCTGGGTGCAGGCTGGAATATGTGGTAAGAGGAACATGCACTCAGCCATAAATAGCTCTGAAGGTTTGAGGAACATTCCCAAGTACTATTATTGATCCACACGAGTGCCGACTCACAGGGCCAGCACCACCGCACACACACTCACCAATTTACTTAACTAGATTTTAGTACAAAGGTAGCTAGAAACCTGTCTCATTCTCCTGGGTCAGATCATGCTGGCATTTTCTCAGGTCTCAAATACACAAACTGATACTGACAGTGAGCAATTTACAATCCAGCTGGCCTTTGCCTTTTGTTAAGCACATTTCACAATTTCAATAGCTTAAAACCCGAGTCCCTGAAAGGCACCTGGTTTCCAGCTCTGTTGTGCATTACACCCCTACAGACCTGGGTACATACTCAAGAGTCTCCATTTGCCATCATTTTACATCCATAGGACATTCTTGCAGCTACAGTGCGGGAAGAACTCCACAACTAAACTCTCATGATAGGTAAGAGCCTGGAGGGCTTGGACACCAACCACTGCCTTCAGATGTATCCCCTGGACCTCAGAGAAGCCAAACAGCAAACAAGGGCAGCAGAGTCACCTGCCCCTGTGCAACATCCTGCCACTGCCCTGACCCACCATCAGACCAAAGGCACCTTGCAAAATGGCCTCTGAATTCCCTTTCTGTGGAGGGCTCCAGGAAGTCACGACACTGTTGCTCCTGGGGAGTCTCCCTATGGCTGTGTGTCCTCAGGGTCAGGGCTCTACACTGGGAGGCCTCAGCCCACGTCCCACATCCAACATCCCATTACAGACATCACTACTTTTATCAAACTTGGTAAACTGAGAGGATTGAGAGGAGAAAAACAGGAGTTACAAACCACACCCAAACAAGAAAGAAAGGCTGAAGGAAGAGGTTTAACCCAGGGCAGAGAAAAAGAGGCAAGGTGGAGGAGAAGCACTCACTGCAGAAGAGCCTATGACAATCATCAGGTGTTCTCTGCATCCTCTTTGAACAGGGTTAGAAACACACAACCCAATTTCCAACAAAGATATGGGAGGCTCTTCAGACACACAACTGCAGGAGCCATGGGGATGCCTATGGAAATCACAGCTTCAGGATGTTATGGCAACCCTTTCCTTAGAGGGCTGCGGCAAGAACATGGTTCCTGCCAGCTGTGTGAGCTGAAGTGGACAGGACCCCTCCTGCCCCAGCACTTCCATGCAGCAGCCCTGGAGAGGGAGGCTGGAGCTGGGAGGGAGCTTCAAGCCCCACTATGCTGGCAGAGCTCCACCCCCCCCAGGAATTGCCTGCCAGCCAGAGGGACAACCCCTTCACAGGGGGAAGCTGCAGCTCCCAGATTAGACTCTGGCCCTTGATAGTGCCAGGGTTTCCCTACAGGGCGCTGCCAAGCACGAGGCAGGGCAGGCGTGCAGCTCCTGGTAGGGCCCTGCTGGGATGAGTGCCAAGATGAGCTTATCACAGATACTTGCACGGGAGCAGGAGGGGAAGGACAGCATGTAAGCAGCCAGCTGCACAGGTAACCTAAGGCCCTGTTCTGAGATGCAGAGCAGACAGATGTCAAGAAAGAAAATAGAAAAAAAAAGAAAAAGGCAAAGTCATACAGTGCCCTGAGAATTTGAACTTGGCTATAGGCAGGAGCACCTGTAACTTGCATTCCAGATTTTACACTATCTTTCTAAAGCTTCTGAAATTTCCAGCTGCAAGTGGGGGCTCTACCTCCTCTCAGGACCATTTAGTCCCTTTTTTTCACACTCATTCTGCATTTCCTCCTATAATCATGATCCTCATCTTTCAGAAACATTCCATGTTCCATTCAACAGTATCACCTTTATTTGGTGTTCAAGGGCACACTCTTTCTTGTATGGCATTTCCTCAGGAGGAGTGAAGTAAATCTGGCTTCCCCAGAAGAGGACACCCTCTATGGCGTACTGGCAACAACCACCACACCCAGACCTTCTCCCACCTCAGCTCTGCCAGAGCAGCTCCAGCAACACCCTCTGGGGTAAGCCAGCCTGCCCCAGGCCAGCAACACTGGCTCCAGAGTTGCTGCAGCATGTTAGGGAAAAGGGTCTTAAAATCCATTTTTACAAACCACGTGAAGCAGCAAAAATACCCAGAACTGGTTAGCAGAACAGCAACATGTTCGTGCATTTATTCCTAATGGTCTACACAACCCAGTCCTAACTTGAAATTTTATTGTTTATGGGCACAGCATGTTCATTTTATGGGAACAGACCTGCTCTGTGCTGGACAACTTCCTGCAAGCAACTGTGGTGTTAATTTAGAAGATGGCTTTCTTCCCAAACAGTCATCATTAAACCAATAACCCTGTGTTACCTCCAGCATCAAGGGGCAATGTGCTGTTGGAGGCAAGACAGAACAAAGGTCCCAGCAATAGTAATTGCAGAAGGGCTTAGGGGACTGTTCTCTTCAGAGAAGGGAGAGAGATGCAGCCTGGCCAAACTCCAGGGTGTGCGGTTTTAAAGATCCTCACTTGAGTTGTATTGTGTTGATGTGCAGCATTACAGAGCTGCCACTTCTGTACCCATGCCTGGCTGAGTTACAGGAACTATTTTCAGCATCTCAGCCAGAAACTACATCTCTCATGACTTTTATCGTGGAATGAGTGCATGTTAGTAATCAGCTTGGAAAATCTGTTTCTGAGCTTAATCCTACAGCTCCATCTTTGCTACAGAAACAACTGTACTCAGTGACACAGTGTACCCTCCCTTCAGCAGCATGGGGAATGATTTGCTGTCCTGGGAAACTGGTCACAGCATAAACCCACAGGGTTTTGCAACCTCAGTGTTTGATGCCTTTGGTTTAAGTGCTGAACTGTATAAGCACAAGTGGACAGCCTGAGCTGGGAACTCTTCTGCAGTGCTGAAATGCCAACCATTTGGGTAATGCTGTAAGCTAATCATAGTTTGTGCAGTAATTTTATCAATTCACAGAGGGAGGCAAGGGATTAATGCCAGGGTCAAAATCACTACAGAATTTCTCTCAGTTCTTTCAATTTTGGTAATCTTAAGGATCAACTTGCATGTTCCTACAGCAAGCTTGCTCAAGAATCTTTTTATTTAAATGCCTTCATAAAATGTCTTTCTGAAGAAACAAAACACCCAGGCTTTGTAAGGGCATAGATGTCAGACTCCAGCCTAAAACAAGGCAGACCAGTCATGGATGCATTGCACGGTGGTTGGCCCTGCTGTCACTGGAGAACGCAACTGTTCGTGCTGTATCTGTAACTGAACTGAGGCAAGCTGTTCCTCAGGGCCTTTTTTACAGGAATCCAAAAATTCAGTCCTCCCAAGCTGCTCAGGATGCAACATATCCACATAGCAGTCTGTTTGTCTGTACTTCTGCAAGCAAATAGGTCGATGTATTTCTAATCATTTGGTTTGGCTTAAACGGAGCATCAGCAGTTGTCTTGCTGTGTTTCTTCAGTGTGGAGATGACTAAGTAAACAGCTTGCCTAGAGAGGCTGAACTTCCATCACTGTCTAACCCATTCTAATATTAACAAACATCTGGCAGGAATGAGTTTAGGGAACCTTATTTCTGCATGAGGCAGGGTGACAGGCTTAAAGACGGGTTGAGGTATCTTCTAGTCCTGCCCAGACTGATGATGATTTGCTGTCTAAATCAAATTGTGCTGGGATCACACATTAGAAACGCATTGACAGGGCTCTGCCATGCAGCTAATGATGAGACTGCCTCCGCCTCTTTAATCTTTCTACATGATATAATTTCTGCATGATTTGCGTTTTTCACAATCATTCAGGCATTCTACCTCCCTTAAAGAATCCACAGCTTATAGATAGGAAATATAACTGTTTTCAATATCCTTTACCCCAGGTGACGAGAAGGCTGTACCAAACCTTAAAGTAGGTCTCAAGTCACAGGTTTAGCCTCCTTCCTTGCTTTGGACTGAAAAGCAGTGCCATGCTCCATAGTGGCTGTGAGGCCGGTTGTTGCATAGACAGCGATCCCATCACACTGGGTGACACTGCCCAGATAAACTCCCCTCAGCCCACTGTCACTGTGCCCTATGGCTCTGCTACCAGTACTGAGATCCCTCAGCAAATCCAAGACTTTTGTTCTGATGTTTAGGATCACAACCCAAAGACTCAACAGAAGCCCATTTTTCTTGTTCTCAACAAGCTGCAGAAGTTACACTTGGGACTGTCAGGTTTCATGCTCAACTCCCTGTCTTGAGAACTGAGAAGTCTGAAAGCCAAGATCTTCTGCAAGAAATGAGAACGACAGTCAACACTACAGCTGTAGAAGCACCTGCTTTGTTTAATGTGACTTTAAGTAAAGGCATCAAAATCTAACCTACTGCCTTCATGTAACCATACACCACAAATTTCTCTGCACAGCCATGGAAACATGATCTACAGAACAGCTATTTCTGTAAGATTTTTATTAAAAATGCAGTCCACAAAGCAGAACCCCCATACTCAGACATGGTGTACAGTGCCTGGGCATCCTGCTTTGCTACCGGAGAGGGCAGCTCAGGACTGCAAAGCCATTTACATAGCAGCAGAGAGCCTTTCACAAGTGCCAGCACCCTCCCTTATACTAAGAGGCTTGATACCTGCCCAGGAATGCCATAGTTCTGTATGTGTCAGTGGAAGCAGTTTCCAAAAGGTCAATTTATTGGAAAACTAAAGGATCTTTACCAAAATGAGTTACAGTGGCAGCAGCAAACAGAATGGGCAATTTCCTACTTCCTCTCATTTTAACAAACACAGGTTTTTCTTCCAGGGCCATACAAGTGTTCTGCAGAATTTGATTAGCCAAATAAAAACAGTGGTAGGTCATTTAGATTGTGTACATGAAAAAAAAAAAAGAAAAATTATTCTGAAGTACTGTATTCTAGTGTTCTAGATAGAAACCATACCTACAGAATTTACTGGGAGCAGCAACTCATACCTCTTCCTTCTTAAGAGTACAGGCACCACAGAACAAGTTCAGCATAAGGTACTTGAAATCAGAGTTTTTACTATGCAAACACACTTTTCACCCATTAAAAAAATAGATTAGAGGAAGATATAAACATCTTATTTATTAAATCAAATAGAAATGCAAAATATATTTCACATGCCTTACATGGAAAAGAGATGAACTTCCAAGACTTTAAAGCAAAACTGTGTCAGTTGACACGCAGGAAATAGGAACATTATAAACAGTCACAAAGAGGAGGAAGGACTTGGGGGAGGTGACATGGGGATGCTGGGCAGTTCCTCCCCACACTGAGAAAGATCTCCTAAAAACAAGAATGGAGCTTATGCTAAGCAAGCATTAGAAGCCAGAAATTAACTTTAACATACATTTATTTTGGAGAAAATTGTCTGAAGAAGTACAGTTGGCTACTAACTAGTCAAAAAAGTGGTCTAAGTTATGTGTACCATACTCATTAAGTGGACATGGGTTTATTTTTTGAGTATACCATAGCTGGGTGAAATAGACATGGATTTATTTTTTGAACATCAGTAGGGCCAGCAGGAGAATCAGAAACACCAAAAGCACCTTTTAAAAACTAGATCAATACACAGCCACATTCTGTGCGACTCTGCTATTAAAAAGGGGGGAAAAAGATGAAAAATAGAACTGTTTTTCTAAATATTTTAATCATTTTCTGATCCTCCAACTCTTCCTCCCTCCTACACAAAATTTCTTGGAAACTGAAATGACACTCAACAGCAAATACAAAGCATACACCAAAAGTATATTCCACAGTTTTTTCTAAAGAGTCAATAGTCCAGCAATTTTAAAGTGATCTATGTGCAAAAAATAAACAAATGAAAGAGTTAAAAAAAAAAAAAATCTGCTGCAGCCTTAACTTCTACTTAAAAAAAAGAATCTCAGGATTAGCACTAAGTTTCCTAGTGGAGGACAGATCAGTAACTCCAAGTACTCTGCCTAACCTGTGACTTCGTATTGCGAAACTGTCAACAGCCCAAGCTTACTACCAGCTGGCAAGTGGAAAACAGACTGTATCCCCATGAGAAGTAGGAAAACCACTACTCATAAACTGGTCTTCTGATATACATAAATATATGGTGCAGGTATGTACTCAAGAGACCGCTGCCTACAGCTAAGAACAGTCCTCCCAGCATGACTAACAGTAAATTATTAACAATAAAATGTGCAAGACTTCTAAGAGCAGTATTTGAAAAGTTCCTGCCTGCCCAGTGCCTCTAGGCCTAAACTATCTGCTTGTTAATAGTGGTGTAAGTCAGGGCAGCTCTGGTGAAGTTACAGTAGAAATCACTGTGCATGAGGATTTCTGTGTGAGAAGAACAGTCCCTTGAACTACAGACTAGTTCAGTCCTGACCACACTACAATAGGGAATTGTGTTTAAACCATGAGTAATCATGCAATCATCTCCCAGCATAGTACTTCTTTTCTGCACACATGGAATGTAAATGACTGAGATTTACAACTGATGATTTTGCAGATTTAATGGATTATATTTCTCTAATGGTTCTGGCAATGCAAATTCAGTTAAAAAAAACACCACCAAGAAGACCAACAACAACAAAAAAATCCCAAGCTCACTGCTGTCTGCTTTTTTCTTTACTGTATGACTTATCTGACACAGGGTTTTCTAACAGTGAGTAAGTGTTCAGAGACATCAGATTAGTTGGGCTGGGGTACGGTAAAGTCCAGGTGCGGAAGACACCACAACAGATGATAAAGCTTAATCACAGTTGAGTGAAAAAGCAGATTGTATGTCTGTTATTAGTCTAGTAAATGGAGATGATGCCCCACAGCCTAAGCAAGGGCTGTGAAACAAAACAATCACCAACTCAAAAAATGCCTTGAGTATTCCAGATAAAAACTCAGAAGAGCAAAACATGAGCAGTAAAGTCACTTGGTGTTTAATGGCTTTCAAAGTCATGTTCCTAAAGAGTCCAAACATCAAAACTATCTCCAACTTGAAAGCCACATGGCAGCATTCTCCCAGTGCTACCACTGCTGCATGGAGCAGAGGAGCATTATGGAGGCTGAGGGGGAGACCAGCTGCAGGAAGGTGACGGGCCTTTGCCAGTGTGAAGGACTAGCACACTGGACCACAGAAGGAATCTCACCCAGAAACATGAGGCCTTGAGGAGAAGAATGAAGGCAAACACAACCTGGCCTGGAGAGTGTACTTGAAGTACTGGAGAGGGTCCAGAGAAGGTCAGTGGAGCTGGTGAAGGGTCTGGAACGTAAGTCATGTGAGGACTGGCTGAGGGAGCTGGGGGTGTTAAGCCCGGAGAAAATGAGGCTCAGGAAGGACCCTTATTGCTCCCTACAACTACTTGAAAGGATGGTGCAGTGAGGTGGGGGTCAGTCTTTTCTCCCAGGTAACAAGCAATAGCACAAGAAGACACAAGCTGTGCTAGGAAAGGTTTAGATTATTAGGAAAAATTTTTTCACTGAAAGGGTGGTCAAATATTGGAATAGGCTGCCCAGGGAAGTGGTGGAACCACCATTGCCAGAGGCATTCAAAAAAAGCGCAGACATGGTGATTAGGGACATGGTGGACCTGGCAGTGTTAGGTTAATGATTGGACTTGATGATCTTACAGGTCTTTGCCACCCCAAACAATTCCATGATTCTATGAAACCACATACCTTAATGCAGGAAAATGGTGGTTCTGGTGCAGTTCAAATCACACCCAAACTGGTTTCATTTGCCAAGGATAGCTAAACACTAACAACACAATTCAACATGTGTTTCATGTGCTGTTAGGCCCATATCACATACAACATTTAGCCTTGGTTTGCCTCCCCATAACGCACTAAAGTAAAACCAGACCTTAAGGAATAACTTGCATAGTAAGAAAAGGTCATCAATTTAATCATTTACTTTAAGCAGACAAGCAAATTTGTAAACATTCAAAAGCGGCAGCATCCAAGTTACAAACAATTTAAGGAAAAAAGAATTGAGATTATTAAGGTTTTTATCCTCTCAAAAATTTTGGAAATGAACTTTTAAAACACTGCAAACATTGAACACTCAGTTGCACTTCTTCTAATGCTGCTAGTAATTCTGCCTTCCAAGGAATTCTGCTTTTTAAAACCATGATCTCACAATTGCCGTATTTTTATCTAGCATTTGCTGTTTGGAAGCCAGCTACCAGAGCATTTCAGTCTAAATCCCATTAGCAAAGGGAATGCTTGTGTCTTGATTCAACACCTCTTTAACTTCTGAGGGTAAAGTGTCAAAGAGGTGATCTTCCACTATGAGCCCACTTTTCCTGAGAAGCTGACACTGCCCCAGCATAGCTGGCAGACGGTCCAAGCAGTTTCCCTTCAGTTCCAGGTAAGTCAGCTGCAACAGCTGACTTACTTTATCTGGGATTGAGGTAATGCAGTTTTGTCCCAGACTCAAAGTCCTCAATTTAACACATTTAAACAACTGTTTTGGCAAAACGTCGACTTTGTTTCCTGTGATGTGAAAATGCTGAAGATTTTGAAGCAAACCAATTTCCACTGGAATCACCGCAATTGAGTTGTAGCTTACATCTAAACACCTAAGTTTCTGTAAACTGAACACTGCGGCAGGTAAGGTTTCAAGTTTGTTATTGGAGAGATAAAGAGACTCCAAATTTTTTATGTGGGTAATGGATGAAGGAATGCTGACTATTTTATTGTGCCACAGCTTTAAACAAGTCAGTCTTTTTAAATGCTGGAAACTGATGATTTCTTCAATTGTGCGTATACTATTTGACTTTAAATCCAGTTCCTGTAAGTTAGAGAGACTGAAGATGGCATGGGGAATTCTCTCCAGTTCACAGTTCTGCAGTTCCAACTCCGCAACATTAGTCATTTTCTTAAGGCTATTGAGTACCACAAGCTTAGTGCCATCATTATGAATGACTAGTTTTGTTAGATGTGGTGCTACATCTGTGATATTGGGGGGAATTTTGGTCAAATTGCTCTTCACGTGGAGAATTTTAAGGTGTCTCAACTCTCTAAGAGATTCAAGCCCTATCATTTTATTATTTTCAGAGTTCAAGTTGCCTATCAAATACAATTCACGGAGGGTTTTGAGCAAATACACCCACGCAGGAATTTCTGCAACATCTGTGAATTTCACATGAAGGCATCTCAAGTGGTCTCGGAGGAAGCTAAAGGCAGTCTGCTCGACCTTCGCAGGGCAGTGGTACAGATGAAGCTCCTGAAGATTCGTCATCTGGGAAATTTTGGCTGTAATTTTCGCTTCAGGAATGAGCTCCAGTTTCAACACATCCAGATCTGTCAAATCAAACACTGCATCAGGAACCCCTGACAGCATGAAGAGATGCAACTCTTGCTTGTCCTGGGCATTGCGGGAGACGTGCTGCCGAAGCTTCTCGTAAGTCCACTCATGGTTTAAACTAATTCCGCGCAGTTTGTTCTCGCTTACCTCTGACAAAAAGACACCAAATCGCTTAGAATACAGCTGGTCATACTGATCTACCATGTGCAAGAGAAACGCAAAATCATTTTTGACATCGGGGATATCGCTGAAGCTACTCTCTTCTCGGACCTTTTCAAAAGAGTATTCTTTTAAAGGTATTCGGAACAGCCAGAACAGCGTGTAGAGACAGATAAAACCATAGACACAAATGAGGGAAATGTAGCTGATAAGCAGCTTCTTCAACATATAAGCCATATTGTGTGTACATTCAAACCGTGTGTAGCCAATCAGGTGTTCCACTTTTGGGCTGCAGATGTGTTCAAAACTGATGGTGTTGACAAAGTTTGCAGTATAGCAGAGAATAAATATGAACTTGACAGTCTTGATGACAGTCTGGCCAACATAGAGCTTATAAATCAGATCACTGTCTTCCACGTGAGCCCGGAACTTACGGACTTTCTCAAACAGTGCTTTGGCTTGTTCTCCATCTTTCTTATCTAAAATTGTGACACTGGGAATCTCAATCATCGGCTTGTCAGCTGAAAATTTGAAGCCAGATTTGGTTATCATGGGAGTGCTAGCACTCGGGCTTCCTTCATCACTGCTAGTGGAAACATACTTGGGCAGGGACTGGGCACCAGTTAACCTCTGTTTGTTCTCCTCTGAGTCCTCACATGCCGTTTCAGACAATGCTTTTGTAGTCCAAGGAGACTCAAAGCACTTCCCCAATATAGACACGAAATGCTCAATTTTTGAGCAAGTCTTGGGATACTTGAACCAAAAATTACTACTGACTATTAAAATGATAGTATGGATGAGAACAAGATAGGGAAAATACTTGGAGTACCAAGGAAGAGCCAAATGATAGCACATCTGGTTAATAAATACGTACTGCTGAAAATCCAAATTTGTTTTACGGCCCGAGGAATCTTTCTGCTCCTTCTTCAGCTCCTGGCCTGATTCAGTGGGTTGATACTGAGAAGAGGTAGCTCTGCTCAGAAGAATGTCAGGTGTTACAGTAGGGGCACTTCCCAAGGAAACAGTTCTCGCTGATGATTCTTCTTGACCAGTGGTTGTTTCAACAGTGGTAAAGTCGGCCTTCCCTGATGTATCAGGCTGCACTTTTGAATTTACAGTAGAGTGCAGAACTGGCAAGCAGACCACCTGGTCTTTTGTCAGCTGCATGGTTCCAGCAAAAATGGCAACCATTAACATAACAACAGCGAGATAATCCATAAATACATCCCACCATGGTTTCAAGATACGGTAAGTTGGCTGGATGTCACTGAGTGATGCAACTTCTGCAAGGGTGAACATTCCTACAAGAGAACAAAGACAAAATCAGTATTGTTGACTGGGGACATTAATTTTACCATTTAAAAACAATCCCAGCATGACATACAGATCCTCGGAAGGTTTCACTTTTCCTTATTTTTCGTTGCCTGTCACACATTGTCCATCGTTCTGCTCAACAGTTTTCTCAAAGGATATGACCAAAACAATACATTACTTTAGCAAAACAGAAGGCTTCTCACTTCAAGCTAGATCATGTTTATCTATCTTTGCCACTTCACAGCACCAAAGCCTGCTCTGTGCAAGTGAAATATCTGAAAGGTAAAATGCTGTAGCTGATATGTATTAATAAAAAGAAGAACAACAATAGACTACACAGCACAAAATCCAGTTCTGTAAAAATGATTGCTTGAGTCTCAGCATATAAAATCCAGTACTAACAGTATTTTGTGGTACCTTGCATTTTAAAAAAATAGCATTTTTCTAAATGCTTTGCACTCTGCTCATGACTTGGACAGCACATTTTGGGTCTTGTTATGTTGTCAGCAAGGCCTCTCATTTCTTTCCATCTAGCACAACACAGTATCATCCACGTGTCTTATCAGATTGATGGGCTCCCTTCCCCTTTAAGTACCACTGCACAAATGAAAGCCTTGCAGTTACTATGTCAACATTTGGAACGTATTTTTTAACATACTTAGCTGTTTGAAAGTAAAAAACAGTTGGATGGGGCCTTAAGTAACCTATCTAGTGAGTGGTATCCCTGCCCATGGCAGAAGTGTTGGAACTAGATGGTATTTTTAGGTTCCTTCCAACCCAAAATGTTTATTCTATGACTGGACCAAATATTGGTATTGTATACATATTTTTCCCCAACTGATTCAAGCCAGCTAACCAAGAACAAATCCCACAACTCTTTCTTAATATAATGGGGAAAACATTTTTTCAGATTATCATCACAGCCTAGTGATCACAGGAAGCTGGTTAGTGCATGTAGCACAGGAGCTGACTGCACAGCTTTCATTTTATCTTAAACATATGCATGGTGAGACAAAGCAGCAAACTGACCACATGAGAATCCAAAACCTCTCTACAGCTTTAAATAACTCACTTTGCTTTTTGTTTTGACAAAATATGGAGGACTCAACTTACCAGCTCTAAAAAAAATAAGCTTCCTGCGCAAGCAGGATGTGGTAAAATCATCATATTAACTGCTGAATGTGTGACCCAAATTTGCCATTTCTAAAGAAAAATATCTAGCTCGTGTGCACACATGCAGCAGGGAAGGAGATAGTAGGCACTTTATCCCACAGAGTCTGTCTCCCTTTGCTTGGGAGATAAACAGCTTAGCAGAGCACAAGGAGATCAAAGCAAGCAGTAACAAGATGCATTCGATTTATTATTTTTAACTTGTAGCATAACAGATCGGACAGACCTGTACCTTACACACCCTAAAGCACAGTGTCACAGGCAACATAAATACAATGTGATGATTCAGTTAGTTCTAGATAAAAGGCATTTTCTACACACAGAACTCAAATACCAGCAATTGCCTATATGGTCAAAGTCATGCACTAGCACCCCTCCTTCCCCACACCAGTGCAAGCAGCTCCCACATCTCAGTCTGTGGGAAAGGCCAGCACTTGTCTTTACTACCACAGAGCTCATGATCAAAGTCTCTCCTCCAACACAGGGAGATATCCAGTCCCTGGCCTCCCACTCACTCCTCCCAGAAGCTTTTACCAGTCTTGCATACCAAGCCCGAGATGTGGCAGAGGCAGCCAGAGAGGAGAGGACTTTATCTCACTGCAGCACTCATCTCAGTGCTCTTGGCACAGTTGCCAAAACTTAGAAGTTATGGCTCAGTTTCTCAGGGAACCAGCAGAAGGAGCTTCCAGTTCTCGTTTTATTTTCCAGTGGGAAAATGAATGTCAAATACTCTCCCTCATCAGAAGTTTTTGATGTCTCAGGCCTCCCAGCAGCACAAGGACCTCCTTCCAGCAGCAGGGTTCCTGAGCCTGTCCGCACCCACCTCCCAAGGGCTACAGCTGCTGTAGAAAGTGCTGAAGGACACCAAGCAGTAACACACCCCAGCTATCAAAGCCTCGAAGTGCCTTACCTGGAAGTTAGCTACAAACTCCTACCTTTAATGTCTCCCAGTGCTTTACCTACACCGAGTCACAGCGTGACTGCTTGCCCTAGAATTGCTACCTTGGACATTTAAATAACAACAGTGTGCAAATGAACAGCATTAGCCATTTGTGCTAAAGTGAACAGATTGATATAAAATGACCCTCCTAACTCCTCAGGCTCAACTGTGTCACCTGCCCAGAACAGGAAAACCACAGAGCAGCAGTAGAGGTGATTTTTCCCCCTGAATGGATTTTTTTCTTCCCAGGAAACTCTTTGGAAGGGATACTCTCGATCTCCACACTGTTTTCACTGTGGTCTCACCTACCTTGGCTGCCACAAGAACTTCTTGCCCACCAGGTGAGTTCAGCAGGAGAGCACAAAGCCAAAGGTGGAGCAAGGCCAAGTCCTGCGGGGACCCGGCAGCCGTGCCCCAGCTCGTGCAGCCATGCACGGTGCAGGGAGAGCAGGGCAAGTGGGGTGGGAAGGAGGAACGAGATCACTGCTGGAACAAACACAGGTAGCTGCTACTGCTTGTTCCTCTGGGGCTAACCTTTTCCTCAACTTTGCACTAGCTAATTACGTGGGAAGTTACTTCACTGCAGTTTGGGGCATGGCCTCCAGAATGCCTTTCACAGAAAGAAGGTGATTTTTTTTGCTTCTGCCATGAGAACATGTGGATTAAGCACTGAAACCCAAGTACTGCAGACGTAACTGCTCTAAACAACTGAAATAATGGAAAAGAAATGACAGAGCACAAAGTGGCTCCAGCTAAAGACTTAGAAAAAACAGCAAAAGCTAAAGATCGCCTCTACCAGACCTCCGTCTTGCACACACAACATCATTTCCAAAAAGGTTAGGAGACACAACAGAGCCTGAGTAATCCTCTTTGTGGAGCTGTAGGCAGCATGGTGTAACAGGAGCTTTACACCAAGAAGTAGCACATTCAGTGTTCTGAACACATCTTTTCTTTCACGTTACTGATACTCAGAGAAGAGCTGTTGTTCTGGCAGAGATTAGCAGTTACAAAACACAAAACACTCCTCTGTGGCATTACTAACACTGTCTCATAAAAGACAGTCAGACCTTTTTCCAGCTAGCAAAAATCAATTCCGAGAGCTGAAAACAGGTTTGCCTCCTTACATGTCCAAAATTTTTAACGTTCTGAGTCTTAAAAACCAAAATGAAAAACTATGAACCTACACACAGTATAAGACACATTCTGACACCCTGCAAATAAATTTGATCTTTTCTCTCTTAAATCCATCACAACATGTATTGGTGTTTGATTTTACTAAACTAATAACCACAGAAGTTAGCTTTTATTATATTTCTGCACACACTTAGAAATCAAACTATTAAGAGGCACTCAGAACAACAGGGCTGTACAGTACTGTAATGGGTTTGGATGTCTTTATTCCGCAGTTGAATTTAAACTATTCAAAGCTTTTAAAACCTACTGTTTGAAATACTCCTTGGAGTAGGTGGATAGTATTTTCATCACTAATTTTCAACTCCTTTTAAGAGTGCCAAATTGGGCTTTGGGTTTCATTATAAGCTACAGTGATAACACAGAAGTAAGGAAAAAAAGAAAGAAAGAAAGAAAGAAAAAAAAAAAAAAAGACCCAAATGCCAGTCTGTGTCTGGCAGCCAGAGCCTGCACCAGCCTGCCATAGGTGGTCTCCCCTCAAGACCAGTCAGGGCATGCTCTACTCACAACCCCAATGCAGAAAACATCTGTGAGCAGATAGCTGAAACTGAAGAACAAAGTCCTGTGCAGCTGAAATGTTAAAATACCTGATTTCTCATGGTGAAAACACACACTTCTTTCAGCTCTTTTCAGGGTTTACAAGGCACCAAACGGACCTTGAGGCTCAGCAGAACATGGGGTTTTGACACACCCAAAATCCAAAGAGACCCACACTAGGAAAGTGAGGTTCTTGAAGAGAAATGTTTTTTAATTCCCAGTAAGGAATTTTAGGACAGACTCCTTTTTCAAATAGCACATTTCTGTTTAGTTTTAATAATATATTTTAATCCAGGCCTATTGCAGTATGATCCTTAGGGCTGCACAGTTACATTAAGACTTCTATTTTAACAAATAACCTTTTTTCCTCTCAAACCCTGTCTCCAGCTCTGTAACATGGATGACATTCCAGGATAACATTAACTTCTTTCACTTCCACCTATCACTTCCAGCTATCTACTGGGTGTATTCTTTCTCCTGAAACAAAACCAAAATCTTTAGCCTAAATAAATGCAACTGTTCTAAGCACAGCTGTTTCTTGCTACCTTCTAAGATTTTAGGTGGAAAACCTTGAAGTTCTGAAAGTACTGCAGTAGCATGATTTGGAGCTCTAGAATTAAACTTACTTTGTTTATTTTGCAGTTATACAAGTTACAGTGAAAATGGAATATAAAGAGAAAAAAATTAACAATGACAATACAATTGCTATAGGCCCACATTAAATCAGCAAGGGTAGCAACTAATTTAATAAATCATTCTTTTTAACAATTACAATAATTTCATTAGTCTTAAAGAAAAGGTGTAATAGAAAGAGGTCGGAATGTGATTCGCCTGGTGAATTTCTGACCCATTTCAGACTATAAATGCTGAAATACAAAATGGACATATTTGGGATATTTCCTAAGAAACTGTTCTAGCTGAAATACAGAAGTTAGCGGAAAAGGAAGCAGCAGACTGGTATGTCACTAATGTTTATTTACATCCTACTTCTTCCTGTACTTACAGATAAAAGCTGTCTGTCCTGTAGCTTACTGGCCCTCCTATCTTAAAAGCATATTTAAAGTTAAAGCAAATTCAAAGTCAGAACAAACAAATATACCGAGAATTGTAGCACATGATATACTCCTTTACTCCCAGGTTCCCAAGACTCCAAACAAGTCCACTTTGTTTCAGGAAACAAAAAAATTCCTCAATTTGCATTGTCACTGCATCTGGTAAAGAATTCCCTAAAAAACCTCAACATTTCTAGCTGAAAAGAAAAAGTGCAACCATGAACGATATTGTTTTCTCCCTTCCCACAGGAAATTAAGGAGAAGAAAAGTTTTCCCAAGGCTTTGCTAGCTTGTTTTTGATCAAGTGACCATAAGTTTAAATTTATTTCCACTGTATATTTTGCTGTCACTTTCCACCAACCATTTCTACTTCTGCAATATCTTACTAAAGCAGACTACTAGATCTTAATGTGATAAGAATGCATTATGAGATTCCTGTTAGCCAGGACCCTGCCAGTATCAATTGTTCCATGGAAAATCTGCAAAGGTCAAGAAGATGGCATTATCCTTTTCTTTTTCGTCCTTTTCTTCTCCACAGAAGCAAGTATAAGGAGGCCCAGAACCCTTGTGAAATAATGCACAAAGACATACAGGAAAGTCTCTGAATCATGACGAGTTTAGGCATTCTGAGCATACAGACACATCCCATACCTGCACTGGTTATTCAGTTTCTGAGATGAGAAGCTTAAAACAAACTGAAGGTTTAATCACCACTAGGCTTTGGGATCAAGTAAAAGAGGGAAATTGCCCTGCTAAAGTAAGTGGGAATATTCCAACTATCCCTAGCCTGGTTTGCAGCTCCTAGTATGTTGGCTAAGAGGACTTAGCTCTCTGCTGCTTTATTTCACACGGGATTATTGTGCTTTACTCTACCTGAGCCCACTCAAGCTACAAAACCAGCTGTAAGTACAACTGCAACTACAGCCCCTCCTCTCAACCATCCTGCAAATTGACCCCTAAAATTCAGCCAAACATGGATTTGAGCACTGTCTTGTACTGCCTGAAAAGTCCAGGAAATATTTCACAGGAAAATACAACATGGGCATTTTTATAGTGTTCCTCTACTATAGGAAATGTTTTGCTGCTACTTTAGTGATGGAAGGCATTGCAGAACATTAACACCAGGATGGGGCTTATGTTATCAGATACTTCCTGATCAGTGCTTTTATCTCTAGAAAATCAGAAAAAGATTTAACATAAAAAGTTGCATAGAAAAAGATTTCCATTATTTCTTTCCACCCAATTAGAATGACAAGAATTCCCACTTACTGTTTCTTCCCTAAACATCTGACAGCAATCAAATCTACCCATTTTAAATCAATCTGCAAGATCTAGTTTGGTTTATTTTTGTTTGCTACTCTGTAATGGATCATGACTGGATAAGGAAAAGCAATGAAAATAATAATGAAAAAGCAATGAAAATAAAGCTGAAAGGTTATTTCCTAGAGAGAAAAACATTTCAACTAAGGAACAAGAGATCCACAATAGCTTTTCATGAACTCACATTAGATAAATATATATAGAAACATATGATGCTCTTATTTGATAACACACTTAAATGATCAAGGAGGAATAATTAGCACGACTCATACACTCATTATTTGAAAACCAAAACCAAACAAAACCCCCCAAATCTAACCCATCTCCCCAGTTCCCACATCCCACTGTCCAAACTGCACAGCTATAATTTTGGACTTTCCCTTAAAGGGGATATATAATCTCCCCCTCTCTTTCTATATATATATCTCTATATATTTATATACATAATACATATAATCTCCGATATAGTCTGCAAATACATTCTCCAACTAAGGAAGCATCACCTTTATGAACAACATGAACTTCACTGACAGTAACTTGCAAAAAAAATTATCAAAATCTAATTTCTCTTAGACGGCATAAAGAAATATTAGGCTTCAGTAAGCTGGAGACAAAAATAAGATTCTTTACATAATCAATATCAAATTAGTACCATTTACAAAAATGAAATCTATAAAAAACCACTTTTTTCTTTTTTAAAATCTTAAAAAATGCTGCCCTTCAAAGCTGGGCTTTTTCAGGTTGTGTAACACTCTAACCTACTTTTGGATGCTGCTATTTAAGTGTTTACACTGAATCTTCCTTGTTTACCAGTTCTTTGAAGGTCTAGTGCCATACACCACTCCTACACAGATGGTTTTGAAATCAATGTGATATTTAGAAAGCAGTATTAGCAGCCATTATTTCCCTAACAATAAACTGTCAAATCTTACCTCATTCTTGCCTTACTGTAAATGACCGGAGAGGTCTGTTTAAAGATGACTTTCAAAACAGGAGCCCATTGTTATATTTCTGAGTAGCTCCCCAAAGTACCCAAAGATTATTAACACAATTAGAGCTCCCAAAAAAACCCCCAAATTATTAGCACAATTAACTCTGTATTTGCTGCATGCAAATTCTGTGTCTACAGAGCACAGAAAATGAACAACTTCCCACTTTGCCTACTGCAGTACTCCTGAGCATGCTCTTATAAAAGAGCTGCTTTGGCCAAAAGTGCAAGCTTCAGTTTTTATTGACATTTAACCCCAGGCTTCAGAGTGCAGAGCAGGTGCCCACTATACTTCAGAAAGCTCGGGGAGACCCTAAAAGCTGGATGTTCAGCAACACTGCTCCATCCTTACTTCTCACAGGTTAGCAGGGTCAGAGACCATGAAGGGCAGGAGAGAAGAGATGGGAGAAGCAAACAAGACTGGAGAGAGTGGTCCTTGAGCACCCCTCTTCATTGGTCTATATATCTGGTAAACAGCTCAGGATTAGATATGTTCCAGTTGAAGTCAGTTAACCACATGTGATTTTACAGTTACAAAACAAACTACCTAGCAAGGCAACATGCAAGAAACCAAAAGAGATGGTTAATGAGACATTTACCAGTAGGGTAAATACTGAACTTCAGATGCTTTTCATAGCTGTAAGCAACAGTCCATGAATGCATAGGCATTTCATGGGCACAGCTGCCAGAACAGAAATCCTCCAGCAGAGTGGCAAGGACCTGGCACATAAAGGCAAAGAACACGCCTTGGATATACCCCGGCACATGCACTCCCGCCCTTACACTGCTGCTACAAACACTCTTATTTACACAATGCCAATTCATCCTTCTTTTATCTGAGGCAGCACATCCCCAGTGATCAAACTCGCACCACCAAGGCTGAGCAACCAAATTTCCAACAGCATTTTCTATTTCACCCAACCAGAGAGCAAAAATAGTGAGCAGACACTTTGTATCTCATTTCACAGAATTCCCAAAACAGCCAGACAGTAATCTTGAAAAGACAGCCTAACTTGTACGTGCAGTGCTCCCAGTTTAACACCAAGCACTTTTACTCAAGTGCAAACTCAACTGAAAACTACTGAAGTTGATTTAACCTGTGCTGGCATGGATGTACAATGTACACTAAACTAACAGCTGCTTGCGCTCAAGTATAAATATTTAATCCTTTTGCCATTTCTAAATCTGTTGTTCCCCTGTCTTTTAGGCCGTGAGGTTTCTGCAGTGTTTTCATGACCACTATCAGAAGTAGAGGAACACACAGTAAACATCTGTCACTTCTACTAACCAGAGCACTTTGGGAATTTATCAAGTTGCAAAAGCAAGCTGCAACAAAATAAAAGCACATCTGGTAGCTCTTGTCCCTAGAGGCTGCTTTTTATCACTAAAAACAACCCAGCAATACAATTAAAAATAAATTAAAAGGATTGGAAGACGAAAAAAAGTAAAACAATAAAACAAACTTTTATTTCTTTTTTAGTTTAGAAATCTGAAAAATAGAACAGTTAAAAATGGTTTAGACCCAAGTTGTTTAAATTTGCTTTTACATAGATAAGTCCACATGGCTACAAAGTTTGTTACATGAAATTGCTTGATCTCAGATACAGATAGCACTCAGCAACTCATGCAATTCCTCTGAAAAATACTCCTTTCTCATGCACAGCCACACACACTGCCAGAGTCTGTCTCTCCTTCCGAATTCACTTGGAACTGTGGCAACTTCAAAGTGGTAAGAAATTTAACCTGGCATACATCGGAGCTGATAGTTTGGTGGTTTTAAGCCACAGAATGTAAAGATACAAATAATTTACAGAACATATTAGTAGCTCTAACTACACACCCTAAATGTACCGAAATAAGAAGGAGTGCCTACCAAAGAGAAAGGAATGTGTTGCTGGAGATTTTAATAGCGCCTCTTCAGGGCAAAATGACCTCTCCACCTTAACTCATGGTACTGAAGTCTTGTTTTACTTAATTTCTAAACTGCATTCCCATCCATATGGAAGCAGGTTTACCAAGTAACTACAGTAAACTATTTTCAATGAATACTTTCTCCTTCCTTTTATTTTTAATGGACATGTAAGCAACCTTGCACTGGAACATTAACAGCAACCTCATGGAGATCTACAGCCAAGAACAGACAAAACTTTCACTAAAGAACAGGCTCCATTATTCCCTATCTGAGCAGGTTCATCTCTTCAGCCTACAAACACAGTGACTCTCACTGGGTTACATGCTGAACAGAAGTTTCATAAAGATTTGCACACATATAAGCTACTGTATTTTCAAATATCTGCAGTGACACTTTCATTATACCCATTACTTAAAAGCAATCTAGGAAAGGCCACACTTAAATTAAAAACTTAAAACAACGAACACAAATTAAGCATGTGCATACCCACAAAAAAGTGCCCAGTGACACAGGCAGCTACATGTAAACACAAGCCTCCTACTCACAATCAGATTTCCTCTATTTCTGCCAAGATCTTTTCTGTGGCAAGAGCAGTAGGAAGGTGCATTAAGTGCAGCTGAGAATCAGGATATGAAAAAACACGCTTGAAGTCCACCTTTCCTTTTACCCACTCTGCTGCTTTGATAAAAAAATTAAAATGCTAGTTTACAGCTCAGTAAATAGGCTGTACCCTCAATTTTAAAATACACAGTCTCTCCGACTCCTTATGGGACAACAGTCTAACTTTGTTCCTATTTAAATGTCACACAGCTTCTTTTATCCCCAGGGAGAAGGGGATACTTCCTCACTCAAGCCAAGGTCCAGCTGTAAAGCCATGTCACAGAAACTACTCAACATAACAGCCAAGCAGCCCCTGACACCCCCCAGCATCCTGTCTCCCCCAAACCAGGGCAGAAACTACAAAACTGATAGCCTGCTGCCAACACTACCTGCTCTTTATCAAGCAGAGAGATCTTCTACACCTCAGACATCCTGCCAGATGGGTAACAACTATGACTTCTCACATAAAACTCTGATCAGCAGATGAAGGATGGGTTATTAATGGTTACCACATTCCTGCCAAGCTTTTAATAGCTGAACCTCCAGTGGTTTCATGCCCGGAAAAATGCCTGCAGCTGAAGCATTTATCCTCAAACGGATTTATTTAAGTTTACTATAATTCTTTTTCCTCTTCTAAACTTAAGCTGCTTTCTGTAAGAGATAAGCTATTTGCTTAGTCCATCTAGTCCCATAATTGTTTGGTTCAGGGTGTGTACTACAGTACTTAAGCATAAAAAGAAATTGTGCTGCAACATGTATTTTGGGGGCTCTTTTGAAATTTTGCTCATGAGTTCAGATCACCTCCTTCCTTTTTATGCTTTATTTTCTCAAAACCCCATTCAAAACACTGCCTTAAGAACAGAAAGAATGTTCTAAGACTTGCTGTCCTCCCAGAGATTGCAGCACTCCTGCTCTAACAAGCAAGCTTTCAGCTCTGCAAAAAGGTTCAGTAAGGTTCCATTGTGCTGCTTGATGCCATTCACCAGCACCAGCAGATCCCTACAACCTCCAGTTCAAATATTTACTATTGCTAAATTTATATGATTATTTGACTCAAATGCTCCAGCTGGAATTGTAACCTCTGCACTGAGGGCCCTCCAGCAGGGAGTGGGGCAGACAACCCTTGCCCCTGAAGGCTCACAATCTAAAAGTGATTATTTGTTAGGCAATGATAAGCATGTTTGTGGCTGTAACATTCAAAGCCAAAAACCAAACTCCCTCAGGCTTCCAGAAAAAGATAAAAAAGTGAGATAACAGCATGATTAAAGTATAATCAAATTTAATGTTTTAATGCACTGCCATCTTTGAGAAGGCTTAACATTATGTCCAAATAAATCCCTTTACAATTACAGCATTCCTATATACTTAGCCATACTCCTTCCCACTGGTTTGAGTATGATGCTATCTCAAAAATAAGGTACTAAAAGTAACAACTCTTGCAACCTGCCTTTCCAGTGAAATGGACAATGAAGCTTTCCTTTCCAGTCAAATCTGTTTTAAAACAGATAATGAAGCTGAGTTTATACTTCAACTCGAGCAAAATAAAAATACAGAAAGGAGACACTTTATTCAATCCCATCTACAGATACCACTCCTGCTCCAGCACTTAGGACTTTTTCATAATTACTACAGGCTTACACACACACTTGCACTAAAATTTTTGGCAGCCACCTTCACAGACATGCATCCATGTATCATGTCACTGTCTGTCTTTTACAGCCAACACCTGCCTGGATGGCCAAATCAGAAAATCCGTGCAGAAGCAGCTTTTTTATTCTGCAGGCAGCTTCCCCTTATCCTAGGTACTTGCCATTTGAACTTGTTTTAGCAAGTTTCACATCACTTAAGGGTAGCACAATAGCTGCTCCAAAAATAAAAGCTGAGTGCCCTCTGACTGGAGGAAAACAAAACAGGTTTTGATGTTGCCATTGTAAGTAATTTTCACATCCTTCAGCAGACCCCAGTCAGGTCCCCAGGAGATCCCAGGAGATTCTGTGCAAGCATGGATAAGCAGCAGGGCAAGTTCAGGACACAGCACAGCATCATACTGACCTGGCAGAAGAAGGGTCCTTACCTTCTAAATCACCTTCCAGTCCTTCCACCAACATGCCAAGATTTCAGAAAAAAAGGGGAAATGTAAAGTCTGAGCTTGCGCAAGTACATCAGTGATTTCAGCATTCTGGCTCTCACTGTGACTTCCATCTAGCATAATGCAAGGCTTTCAGAAAGAGGTGCAATCCAGCCCCCCTTGCTGCCCTGGTGTCCTGAGCAGAACAAGGACTTGTCCTAAGGCAAATTCTTAACATCACATCCAGCAGTATTTCTACAGGCATGTGTGATGCACTAGGCATCACCTACTCAAAGCAGGATGGAGCAACTGATGTTTTTATCTTGTAACGTGTCTTGGGGTGACTTTATGATGTGTATCCCATATCGCTGCCCTATGCCCAGAAATTAATTTTTGTGCCTTTCTATGCCTTTAAACTGAGCCTGAGAGAGGGAAGGAAAAACTGAGCAAAATTTTTTCAAAGCAGTTTGCAGCTTGTTCAAGGTCACACAGAGACTTTTTTTCAGCTGCAGCAGGAGAGCAAGAGGGAAGGGAAGCACCCGGCTTGCTTTTCTTTCCAGCCAGCTTTCAGTAGGTTTTGTCCCTCAGCTCCTTTTCCTCTGGAGAGTTGAACTTTTGTTTTCCTGGGACTTCGTTTTTTCCCTTTTCTCTCTGCTGCACGGTTTCAACATCAGAATACATTGGGAGGACCTTCCACTGAGGCCTTGGCCCTGGAGGTGGGCCCACCACCCCGTCCCAGATCCAAGGAGGGGGACAGAGAGATCTACAGAAAGACTCTGAAATTTTCCCAGGTTCCTCTCAGCAGAGTGAGAGGTTTTATTATTTAGCATCATTATTCCTTTTCCTGTGTGTTTATTAAATAAATTGTTTTTCTCTCTTTCACTTTCCTTCGAGGAAAATTTATTTTTACCCGAACCTTGTGGGGGAGGGGTGGTTGTGACCTGCCTTCTCTCAGAGCATATATTTCTAAATTTAGTCAAACTGGAATGTAACACCACCAGAAAACACCAGTTCTGGAGCAGTGGTGGTGGTGAGAGACTGAACAACTACAGTGTTCCCCCGCCCAGGCAGGCAGAGACCTCCAGGCACTCACAGTGATCAGGTAGCATGGCCCCATGAGCCTGCAAACACCCCTCTCAGAACAGGGTAGCCTGGAGGCATCCTGCAACTACCAGAGACAGCAGGCATTATTTGAGCTCTTGGTTTGCATTTCAAGTTGTTGACTCAACACAAAATAAAACACAAAATGGCCACAATTTCCCACACAGTGACCTGTATCACGTCATAGCTGAATGCAAGTCATCTTCGATACAGACCTATTTTTAAGTCTGTCTGGCATTATTTTCACAAGGATCTACTCAAGAACATTAGGACAACTAGCCATCCACTTTATTTACATTTTCCTGTTATCTCATTGCACACTTGGACGACTGCCTGTGTGTGTGGGTGTACAGCAATAATATACATATGACTACATACCCATCAGTCAAGACTTTAGGATTTGTCATGGCCAGACCAAAACACAAACGAAACCACCCATTTAATTTAAGATAAAGTTTTGTAACAGCCTGTCTTTGACCAGGAGTTCTGCCTGCCAAATCATGCCTGAAGTACATTTTTTTTAAACATGAAAAATTTTATCAAGGCCCAGAACTCTATGATAGTTTTTGTTCCCTTTTAGACTAAACAGAAATTCTAATCTCAGTTTCAAGTTCCTCAAAGGCTAAAAGAAAAACTCTTTCTCTTACATATAAAACAACCAAGCACCTTTGGATTAATGAGAATTTAAGTAAATTATTCACTGGTTTCAATTTCCCAAGAACAGATTTGCTCTGGGAAGCCAAAGTGAAGTACTGTTCTCTACCCCCTTCACAAAGCTTGGGACATCCACACACAGCACCAACTGACCTAGCAGGTAAGGCCCAAAAGTGTGACTTTAAGAAGGCAGGTGATGATGCTATGACTGTGAGCTCTAAATTCTTGCATATGGGCATAGCCATGTCCATGTTCACTGTGAAGAAGCCCTGGATCACAATACCAAAGCTGGATCCTTGCTCACCACACATAAGCAGGCACTGTTGTTGCAGCCTAGTCCTGAAATATGGCTGATAGCTTATTATGCTGCTTGCTCTGTTCTGAGAGGCAGAGCTCCCGTTGGGTTAAAACATTCTGTATGAGACAGACCACGACGACAATCCTGCTCCTGGCTCAGCAGGGGCACACTGTCTCTGCCTCATCATGCCACGCGTCAGATGCCACTCACTACCGTTCACAATACTTGAATTGTATGTTCCAGGCACCTTGCGTTTCCATCTCTTGTGTCCTGATCAGTTTCTTCAAATTGAAATAAACAAGAAAAAAAAAAGTGATTTTTGGACAAAGACTCTGCTAGCACTTGATATTTATATTGCATAAAAGGTTCAATTCCCTAATCTATATCAAAGCCTTACTGCATTATACAGTGCGTCATCCTGTTTCAAAAGGCTTATGGCCCAAAAATTCAGTTGAATTGCATCAGATTTCCTACTATATAATACAACAGAGAGTTTGAGGAAGGCAGAGTTTCAAGACTGACCAGTTATGAAAAGGAAGAAACTTTAAGTTTCTACCATGGGCTAGAAATTGGAATAAATCTTTTATTTTCTACATTAACAACACTTTGACTTCAGCAGTAATCACAAAGTAAAGACATCCTAAAAAAAGTTTTCAAGTATTGGCAGTGTGTTGGAATTATTCTCTACTATGCAACTCTACTATGAAAAGTGATTTAACAAATGCATCATTGAAAGACACAAGGCAGCAGGAAATTTTGGTATTTCAATGCAGTTTACAATTCACAAATAAAACCATTTCTCTCCAGTCTCTGAAACTCTTCCTTTGGAAGTGGAGCTAAGTTTTCCACATAGTTAATCTGGGTATAGTGCTTCTTAAGTGTTCTGCATAGACTTACTTGCTGAAGCTGGCCATATTCACTGATACTTGCTTTGTCAAATTACAAGAAGCAAGTTGTAAATAAAGCTTTGTTTCCGCCCCTAAAGGAGAAAGAAACAATTGACTGTATGAAATGAATAATCATGAAGTGGTTTAAAACAGAAACAAAATCCCCATCAAAAATTAAAACAGTCATGGAGGTAAAGGCCAACAGGATTAGACTGCAAGACCTCAAATTATTTATATAAGAGCAATAATGCTATTATGACTCATTTATTACAGAATCTTCATTGCCCTCAGTTAACAAAAAAAATAATGTGACAATGGCATGCTTGAAATTAAGTTACATAAAATGATTTCTTGCCTCTGAGTTGCTGTTTGTGAATAGCTGCAATTTGAACAGAGATCTCAATAAATCTCCCTCACTGTAACACAGACTCAAAATTGAAGTTTTTTAGCAATGAGCAAAAGCATAATCATATTAACATAAAATATTCAACTTTTCCCAGTGAGACTTGCACTTAAGCTTTTTAATTACAAGGTCTACACCTCTATGATCCAAGGCAAGGATCAGCAAGGAACAATCAACCACATTGTATCACCACAGCCAGCTACTATAGTTTTCTCCAGTCCTCCTCTGTGACATCTGTCACTGTCAAAGCCACAAGAGACTACAGGGTCTGACCCTCCAACTCCTAGAGAAGATCTCCTTGCCAACTGTAACACCATCTCACCAACCACTTCAGGGTAAACTATATCTTCTCAGTAATTTTAAGTCACTGAAAAGCCACAGGACATAAAATTATAAATTACCATAACCATGCCAAAACCCAACCATGGCCAAAACACAGCCGCAAAGTGTAGCTATTTCTCTGTAGATGAAAGCCAAGGGATTCTTAGTGTTTTATTTCCTCTAATGCACAAAACCTAAATGCCAGCAGCATGTTCCCTGGTAGAAGCCCAAAGACCACTTAAAAGTCTCCATTTTCAAGATGTCTTAAACTACATAACTTATTTCATTACTTTCCCCTCCTCAAAGTACAAAAGTAGCTTCAGTTTCCTCTATGATCCCCTCTGACTCTTGGAACTCCTGTGGGCAGACAAGAACAGCAAGAGTTATAAATACAGCTCGTATTTGGCATTAACTGAACATCTTTAATTTATGGTTACAATTACATTACAAAATGCACATATACACAAATGTGTCTTACAGATCAAGCCATCTTTCCACAGTCAGCAAATGATGCAATTTATTCAGTCATCACAGTCCAGATCAGACCAGTGACACTGTAAGACATCACACAAACAATACAATAGCATGTACTGAAGAACTACTGAAAACTCATTTAACAAATAAAAGCCATCTCGTAAAAAAATCCCATGAGAGTCTTTTGCTGCAGTATATCATCTGTGTTTCAGACTCAGCATTAAAAAATATTTAGCTTTTTCTACAACAAAGAATTTAACTTGTGTTGGAATGACTGCATGCAGGGAAAAATATGGCAGTCATACAAAAGCCACAAAATATCACAATTTACTGTGCTTCTTGATGCAGCTCTTAAGAGCCAATTCATAGCGTCTATGACTTCAACATCGTATTTTCTTCTGTTTACACCCCAGTGTCCTTATTTGCTTCTTTGCCAGATTAGCGATATATTAAGCTAGAAAGGCGGCCTGTGGAGGTAGGGCTGATGTGTTCCTTTTATGCTTGCAAAGAACTTCAAAGGAAGTCTGCTCACTGGTCCCCATCTTTGGGCCACAATGGCCTGACAACAAAATAATCATTCCCACCTACAAGGACAGCGATGCTAAAATGCTTCATCTTTCCTAGCTGCTCAAGTTTTAAAACTTTTACTGCATCGCCCTTTTTCTCATATTCTTGTTCTAAGACTTCTCTCTCTTTATAATCCTGCAGATTGCTTTCCACCAAGACTCGGGCGCTGAACAGACGTGGGTTGCAAGACCCATCCCGAGCTGACTGGTTTTCTTTGAGCATGTCCATGTGCTTCCTCATGGACACACTGACAAACATAGAGGAGCTCTCTGCTCTTCACATAACATCTCAGGAGCACACTGAGGTATACACTGCTAACAATGCTGAGCAGCTATCCCAGGGCTTGGAGACCATGAAAGGGAAGCAGCAGTGAAACAACCCTCACAGTCATTATCCCTGTACCTGCATCTCCCCATCAACATTTTCTGTCCACTTGTATTTACCAAATGCAATTGTGACACCAAATAAAGTTGTGGGTGTGCCTGTTTCACCTACATGTAACCTTGAGAAGGAAAAAAAGGGAAAAAAGTAATGAAACTTATAACATTTGTAACTCTCTATTTAACAACAGAGAAGCTTTCTCCAAAACAACTGTCAAGAGGTAACTACAAAGGAAACTGAAGACTTTTGCCTGAGAAAAAAACCACAGCTAAACCTTCTTTCTGTAACTTAAATCTCCTTGCTCTGTTCTATTTCTCTCTCCTCTTGATGGTATCAATCCTCAACAATGCTTCATTTTCCCTGCAGATCAATTAATTTAATACAACAGAGAAATACTGTACAATTATCATCACTGAAAAGCTGAGTGCTCAAAGCCAGCCTGCTAACTCTGATCCATGTATATTCTATTTGTAGATCAGCATGTATGCCCTGCAATCAGAGGCACAATGACACATTTTAGCACACAGGGTGCGTTCTCCCTTTATCGCCATCTCCCCTTCATACACACACCCTCAGTGTTCCTTCAGCCCGAATTACACTGCTTCTAATATTAAATTTAGAAACAGAACTCTGAATCACCAGTTCCTGTTGTGAAAGTAGCTAGAAACAGATACAGCAAAAGAAGTTTTCTAGTAAACAGCTATAGAATAATCAGTCCACCGCATTAGACCCCACTGTTACCAACTGTTTTATAAGCCCAGGAGAAGAGATTATATACATTTATATAAACAAAATAATTTCATTTCCTGCATGTCTAATCCTTCCTAGAATCACATCAATTCTTACCTGTTATGGTATCATGCAGCAGTGAGTTTCAGAAATTAACTGTCCACTATAAAAAAGAAAAAAAAACCACACCCAAAACCCCTTCAAAAATATTACTCAAACTCATTGCTTGTGAGCCTGCTGCAGTGCTTACTCCATTCCATTCTACCTTTTCTCAACCTTTCTTTAGATGCACCTTCAAGAGGAGGAACAGAAAGATCTAAGCTGCTGCTTTGCAAGACAAGAGCAGCACAAAGATTTCAAAACTGATTATATGCAAAAAAGGTCAGTTCCAGAGAGAGAAGAGTTCAGACAGCATTACACACAAGTTAGTCCACCCTGCAGAGAATGATTACTTCCTAGCATACGCAGCGTGGAAACGCACTCATGTCTGCCAGTTTGAGTCCATGAGGCACCACATGCATGGCTAGGAAACTCTTGGTCACCAATTGTGGATTCCAGTTTCTTCAGTTGCTCTTGAAATATTTAACAAAGGAGCTATGTATCTCAGGCCAAGAGGCACCACCCACGTATATGCCTCATGTAGCATACATACACACACACACATCCACGCTATATATAGATACAATTTCTAGCAGAGACGCAAGCTGATGCTCAACTACACAGCACACATGAAGAACATTTTGGTTTGCAGGTTTGTATAGTCCCATCTATGACTTACTGCAGTCAGTGGGACACCACATAATCACTACACTCAGTAGTTCCTGTATTTAGCAGGAAGGACACTTTCAGAAAATCTTTCAGGCCCTGGGAACATTTTGGGTGGAATCCACCCCTTTCCTCTGTTATTTATTTGTTCTAGCACTTATGCTCTCTTGCCATTACAAATGCACTTATTTCCAATTGCCTGACTGCAGCTCCCAGACATCAGTTCTGTGTCATGCCTGTTTCTGTTTGCGTTTTAGCCTCCAATATGCTCTCCCTCAGAAGGTGCTTCTCACCAGTTATCAAGTTCCTCCATTCATCTATTAAGAAACAACAAACCCAGCAACAGAATGAGCCTTTCAGGCTCTCCTTGTAGAGCATCAGTCAGCCTTCAAATATCTCCTCTGACTTATGTGAACTCACTCCATTTTCAACAGGCTGTTCGTGACCTCAGAATTCTACACGATTCACCTTCCTTTGCCCATTGCCCCTCCTGCACCCAAAGTTATAGCCCTTTGCTGCCCTGTAAGACAGCAGTCATGTTCAGTCGTCGACTCACTGTAACCTCAAGCAGTCTTCTCCCCAAGCTCCTATTCTGTCACTACATTGAAGTACAACACCTGCAGGCCCCATGATATTGCAGACTATATTAAAATGCACTTTTGATTGATACAGTTCACCAGGCTATGCAAATTCCTGTGTACAAGCTGCCTTGTCCTTGTTTACCACACTGCCTAGTGTGATATGGCCTGCCAATTTTATCAGTACAGACCCTATCCTTGTCTCCAGCTACTTGATGAAAAGGTTCAATGGAATCTGGCCTCACCTCAATCCTTAAAACAAGACTTCTAGAAGCATTCCCATTTGATAATGATTCACCACAAGTGACTAACTTTTAAACATCAGTTAGTCAGTTCTTAATTCGTTTACTTTTGCAATATCCCAGAGCCATAACATGTCAGGACACAAGTCCCCAAGGGGCACAGCAGTCCTCACTGACTACCTCTGCTGCTGCTGAGAAAGGGAACAAGAGACAGGACTTGGAAGGAGCTAGGGAGCAGCAGAGGACCACATGGGTTGAACTGGCTCCCTCCCCCTTACATGAGATGACTTTGAAGACACAGCTTTACCAATCTCACAGAGTCCTGGTTGCTTTAACTTTTCCAGTATTTTGGTGACTCTTAATGTCAAGCTAGCTGGAAGATGATTAAGTCAATCTCCCACTCTTTCCCTGTCTATTCTGGCACAGTTGGTTTTAAGACACTCAAAACCAACAGTTACTAAAAACTGTCTGCAGGCCTAAAGACTTTTCACCAAGGTCTTTAAAACAATCAAGCCACAGTGCTGCTGATTTACACATGTGCATCCCTAGAAGGAATCTTAATTTATTAAATCAGACTTACTTCTCTGTTGGAATTGCATTGATAGTATCACATTCTATACCTTCCCAAATATGGAAGAGTATTAACAAATCTTTCTACTTTTTTGCATGAGCTACTTTATTATCTCTGTCTAGTAACTGGAATTATTTCTAACACAGCTCAGCTGTAGAAAATATTCAGTTAATTCTCTTACTTCTTAACTTCTAACTTGCATTCCCATGTATCCATTTTCCCCTTAATTACTGTTTTTTCTTTGAAATTTCTAGATGTGTCCTGAAACCCGAGGGCTATTAGTAGAGATGTCTTCTTTCTTTAAACCAGAATTTCAGCTTGTGGACTATTTAGTATCTTCTTACAGAGACCTGTTTTCCATTCACCTTTTTTTTTCCTACAATAACATCAAATTCTCTGTGATGACAAATATGCTCTTTTGAAGCATTAAGTATAATTTCTTTGGGGCTGTTCTCTGTTTGTCTATCCTTTACATTAATGGGTCACACTCAGTGGTCCCATGGCAACCACCAACTTTTAGCTGTGTGATACCAAAGTCCACAGTAGCTTTCTCAGCTGAAGACCTGAAACAAGAATTGACCTGCAGTGGCCTAAATTTCCATGGCACTGAGCATGTTTCCATGATGCCAATAGGATGTTCAGCACTCTGGAAGCAACCAAAACAAAACTAAACAGAGTGTACAAAGGGAAACAAACCTGTACATTTGCTGATCAGCCATTTCAGACACCTCTAAAAAGCCCTTCAAAATCTACTTCTTGAGTGTAAAGATGAGGTATTTACCAAGTAAGCAACTTGGTAAGTCAACCAGACTGGACAATATCCATATTTTGACTCCTCTCCATCAGCCTGACCCTCACTCCAGGTAACAGCTTCTGCACAGCCCAGCCATCTGCTGCTTGTTTGATGAACAAGACAAAACGAACCGACCTCAGTCTGATCCCAGTGGGACACTGCCACAGAAACTGCACTGCTCCTCAGTCAAGAAAGGCAGTGCAAAGCACATGCACTCAAGAGTGTAGACAAAATATCCCACATCTGCTCAAGGTGAGAGGCATCTGTGCTCTACTTGGATTTGCCCATCCAGTCAATTAAACTTTAGTACAGAATCAGTCCTTAGCCTCTAGGACCAAGCCTTTCACAGGGCAATAGAACAAAGTATTCAGCAAGAAAACTACAACATTTGACATTTTAACTGCCTCAGCAGTAAGAAAAACATTCAGAACCTGCCATTTTCACAACTTTATTTAAATAATATTCTAAGTATTCATACACAGTGATCTGTTATGTGTTCTAGAAGCATGGCAGTAGCAGTCTACAGATAGAATTCTGCAGTTCAACATACACGATGGAACTTCCACCTAATCGCACATGGCTGCTGAAACACATACTTGCATGAATTCAGTTAAATTAGAAATTCCTTACGATGTTTCACAAGCCTAAATTCAGTAACTGAAAAGGAAATAACCTGTGTTCTTCCTGTACATCAGCCACAGCAACTTATTTTGCAGAACTGAAAATGACTAAGGAAGAATACCTACAGTGGTTCAAACATTCCTCTTTTTATTAAAATAGGAAGAAAAGGAGAAAAAAAAGACTGTAGCAGTGCATTAAAATGCAAAATGGAGAGCTCTGCCCATAACTTTTCCAACAAATTCTCCCTGAATTAGGCAGCAAATGTGCAAAACTACCAATCTGCACAAACAGTTTAGTCTAAAGTGCACAATCCCTGTGCCAGATTCCTCTGTCCCTTTCTCTCAGGCTTGAAGCAAACATAACTATGCAGGTTGCCAAAAGCCTCAGATAACAGAACATTCAGCCTCTTCCTACTACCCAGATTTTGCAAATGTTCCCTGCTTCGTACACACACCTGAAAAAACTTTGTATGGGATGGGAAGAATTTCAGTTTGGGGTGGAAGTCCAAGATTTGCTTGGAGGGCTTGTACTCCTCTAACTTCCTTCACCCTCCTCCCATCAGCTTAGAAAAATCTCAGAAGACATCAGCAGCTTTACCCACTTAAGTGCACTCCATTCACCATAAAAGATTCAATATGTGAACTAGAAGTTTCTACTGAAATTTTCAGTCATTACACGGTTAGTGACAGCTTTAAAGGATGCCATTAGCAGCATTCCAAAGGTCTATTGCAAGGACTAAAGTCAGTTCACATCCTCTCATAATTTCTGCTTAAGGTTAGCAGAGTCAGAAGCTTGAATAATGAATTCAGATGAAAGTACAGGGTGACTTTAAATACAAGTGCTATTCCTGACTAGTAATACATCTGCATCCATATAAAGCTTCCCAAATCCTTAAGAACAGCCTTCCTATATAATATAATCCACTTTGAGGCTTTGTCTGCATAAGGCACTTAGGATTAATTCTTAAAACAAAAACCATGCAAATTAAAAAACTGATTGATTGAACTGCTTGAGACCTTCTTCAGATGTTCTTTTTCAGAATCAGAGTGACTCTCAATTATTCTGCCTCAAAGATGTAGGACAGTTGAAGCAATTCACTTTAAATTCACACCTTCAGCTGACTTGAATAATTTCTTAATGGCATGTGAAGACAAGACTTAACTCCAGAATGACACACAGAATTTACTCAGGAGTAACTGTCCAAAATATCTCCCTTGGGAGACAGGCCCAGACAACACAACACATCAGGACACTGGTTCAACACCAAACCATTCTAAGAAGAATGCAAGAAGCCACACAATCAGAAAAGCTTGAATTCTGGTAAATTAAATTTCTGGCTGTGTATTTGCCAGGTTTTAGAGAAGCATTTCCAGCAGGCGCCTAGCCTTAGCTTGAAAAGGCTCTTATTCTGACAATTATCCATGATTCTTCTCCATTCCTTCCCTTCCCTTTCTCCACAAACTGCATTCCCCAGCTGCTCTCCCAAACCCCAGCCTGTTGTCCTGACAGCTGACACATGGGGCACAATATAAGACAGAATGTGACAGCCCCTTCTTGACAGATTTTAAGCATCACCTGCCTACCATGCAAAGCAGCTTGGAACAGAAACTGCAGGTGCAGAACCAGCAGAGAAGTGCTTTGACTTTGGATGCTCCCTCCCCCACAGCTAGGCTCTCATTGTTTTTTCCTGGGGATAAATCTTCACATCAGAGCCACAGCCTCCTGCAGATATAGATCAGCATTGCGCATCCCACCATTCTCTGTCACTGACAAAAAATAGCTCTGGAGAGAGAGGAGGAGGTTTTCAGCTGTTTTCTTCTCCAGTTCTCTCTCTCCTCCCTTGCAATGAGGGAGGAGCCATTTTCTCATGTTCATGGCTTGATGTCAGAAGTAACTGTTTTCTTACTCTATGGAGCAGTAAATCCCCAGATGTGCCTGTAAAAGAAATTTAACAGTAGCCACAATGTTCCAGCAGCATCCTCAGCAACACGACTACCAGGCTTTTCATGGAAGAGCTGAAAGAAGCTGGCTGGCATATTACTTGTTTCCTTACCAGAGGCAGCCCAGAGAAGTGGCTGGAGCCAAAAGGAGAGGTCTGCATAGATGCCTCTCCTAGGCACCACTGATACTCTTACAGGGTTCAAAAGAGCCACAGGAGAGGGACATTTTCCTAGACAGGATCAAAAATAGATGGAGGAAAAGCATGTAATATACGATTCTTTAATTTTCTCATAAACAGTAACTTTATTCTTCTTGAAACATTGATTGACATTTGATCCTGTTATGAACAATTCTGAGGCCTCCCCCACAGAGCATCTAAGCTGCATCACATTAAAGCTGTTCCTTTCTCCTTGCCTCTAGCATATTCCTAACATGTAAACAACTCTGCTGTGCACACAAGCAAAGGCAGAGCTAGCTAGTGAAAGCTGCAGCACTAAGGGCACCATAGGATCTCATCCAACCCTAATAACCCATTAATTTCACGGGGCACTGTATTTATTAACTAGAAGCCAACTGCTATTAATGCAAATGTACATGTGAAAAATTATCCCATTGGAAAAGCTGAAGGAACATTACAGACTGATTTTTCACAGACTGTCATGTTTCACAAGCTTTGTTACCCCCGTAACCCAAACATACAAGAAACACCAGTCTGAATGGTGGAAGAATTGTGACAGACTAGGAGAAAGGCAAGAGTCGGGAAATCCAGCAGCCTTACTGTCTGAGGATTTCAGCTGATGTGACACCACATGATAAGTAATGTTCTTGTGGCCAAGCCTCAAAACCCATAGGGACTATTTCCAGTTCAGCTTAATAAAAAGAAAAAAACCCCAATCTTACTTTTCACCTATTCAACAGTGAGGTAATTAACAAGCAATACCTTACAAAAGTTACCAAAGTTAATGCAAAAGGATTGCCCAGCCACATATTTTGTGTATGTTAACTCCCACTTCACAGGCTCTGGACCAAGACACTCAGGGGAGCTGCCCTGGTGAGTCTGGTTCCTTAGGGCAAGTTCCAATAGCCAGATTCACCCGCTCTGCCATGGAATCCTCTTACAGCACCATTACTCAACTCACAAATCTCTCTCCGCAGGCAAATCTGGTAAGGTCTGGAGGAAACACCAATCCATCTCTGACCCCTGTCTCATTCATCCAGGGGTTCTGCAGTGGTCCCAGGAAAAGCTAATGTAACTGCAACTACTTCTCTTTAGGGACTTCTCCGCCTTAGGAGGTTTCCAATGTCAGGAAGCCAGAGCGAAGTGGTGCTCAAGCTGTGAACTGAAAACAGCTGCACTGCCAGGCTGCAACATCAGGACTTAGAGCAGGCCAGGGTGCCTTGGGTGACCATTCCATTTGCAGTTTTTTGCCCCTTCAGTTAAAACAAAACCTGGTGATTTCTTGCTGTCCTTCTGATTTCTGCTGTCCACACCTACTTTGTAAACTGGAGCAAATCAGTCATGTCCCAACACCCACTAGCTTCCTTTGGCTTCTTTCTCACATTCAAAAATGTCAAACTATGAATTCCAGTCCCTGCTTCTTCCTTCCACAATGCAAAGTATCACCCTAGTCACACACATCCTTCTCCCCTCCCACTTCTTGTCAAATTCCACTGCCCATACTGACACCAGAGCAAGTTTTATCTACTTCAAGCTGTGAAATCATCCACTTCTTCCCAGCACCCCTCAAAAGCAAACTGCTTTCCTGTCCTACTCTCTCTACAAGCCAGCAGGTGAACACCCACTCAATCCTGCATATGACGTTTACCAAAGGAGGTTTTACTGGAGTAAAACAAGCATTCAGGAAGGTCTAGTTTTATAAATAAAATTGCATATTCTTCCCTGCAGCTAAAATCTCATCTCCACATTTCCCACTTTCAGTGCTTTTAACACAAATTAAAGAGGCGGGGGGAGGAAGAGCTTTCTCCTTCCATAGTCTGTGCCCAGGCAAATGGCAGTTTTACTACAAAGGTCAAACAACCTCTTTTTAAAAAACTTACTAAAGCCTAACTCTAATGCTACCCTTGCAAAGGCTAAATCCGCACTCATAGTAACTCTGCAGTATGCAATAAATGCTGTTATACAGCATTTATAAAGCAGTACAACTAAATCTTAACTTTTGACTACAGCAAAATAATGGTCACAGCTAAAGGAAGCCAAAGTATTTCATTATCTGCAGGCTGGAAATTTTAGACAAATCTTCAAAGACTGAGGCTTTGCAAAGTGCAAGGGTCAGCTGCTGTACCCTACATACCTGACAACATGCAATGTCACGAACACCAACACCGGAAGGTCATAGCTACACCATAGTGCCAAATACCTGGCAGCCTTTCTCTTTTTACAGAAGCCTGATTAGAAGACTACAGCCAAGCCATAGTTCAGAATTTAATGATTAAGGGAACCACTGTACTGAAAATGTGAAGCATTTCAAGTTTAAATTATGAATGATAGCAATAGCTCAAGTTAAGATTATTACACATTTTCATTCACCTTTCACTCTTATAAATAAATAAAAATGAAAGGTTGGGCAGTGGCTTTTTGTACACTGTCAGCAAACAAATGCCTAAATGGATGTTCACCATGCACTAAACATTCACGATTCAGTACCAAAATTGCCCAGGATTGCACATAGCGTGCTTTTAATTTACCAGAAAGACAAAACACAGCTTATTACCTCTTCTAACATCAGAGTCACAAGACCTATCTTGTATCAAAGGTCTGCCCCAGACAGGAACACTCAAGAGGGTATCAATTAACCTCTTAAAGGATTCCAAAAGGTTGCTGAAGCTTCCATGTCTTTCATGGATTGGTTTTGATTGACCTCGAATCTTTGACCTACTACAATTGAACCCCCCTTAAAACAGACATTATTTATGTTAATTTAACTGAATTCAGAGGGCTCATTTTGAGTCATCCCTTCAGGGTCACACTGCAGTCAGCAGCATTCTTCACTTTTACCACTATCCCAGCATAAAGGCAGAAAGCACCCTGGGCCCAGGGTTTCCCATTAGACACCCAGCTCAAATGCAAACCTGTAGAAATACAAATCCTTGACTGACAAATGTCTATTGAAGGAACGTAAACAACCTGTATGTGAGAATTCCTGAAAATCAGGAATGCCATTAGCCATGCAGCACCTGGTATACCAGTGCACTTCAAAAAGGTCATGAGGTAAGCATAACCCTAACACACCAAATGAGAACATTTGGCTCCTTCAAAGTGCTGTAACCTCATCAAAACACTTGAATCAAATCTGACATTTATATCTCTTTAAATAATGTGTGAGCAAAAGCAAAGACAAAGCAACATTTGCAGTTCAGGGAAAGACATCAAAACAAACACGTTCCTAGTACTCAAATGTTAAACTACATGTGGGAATCTGATGATCTTTTGAATGCCTGAAAGCTAGGACACAGAGGAAAGGGCATCTTGTTTTTAAATTAATTATTAATCAATCTTTTCAGCCATCAAACCCCTGCAATGACTCATCCACTTGCTTTACCAAAGTCTAAACTGTTATGGGAAGACTGCAATTCCACTGGAACATTATCCTCCTGACTGCAATACTTAACCCTATATACGAGAAAGGATTTTAGTAGATTAATTTCTCTTCCACAAGATCATCAAGTCCTCATTACACCTGGAAAGAAAAATTGCAAAAAAAAAAGAAAAAAAAAAAAGGCAGAACAGTATTTAGAATTTTACATTGAGAGAAACAAGAGATTAAGTCTATCTCAGTTATTCATTGCAAAGCCAGTATTCTTCCAGTGACAGTATACACTGTAAATAATAAAAGAATTCACATCATCAGAAGTTCTCAATTATCATGTCATTGAATGATACAATTCTTCGACACTCATTCAGACAGTTTCTACTGTCTGTAAAGGAATTTAGAGAACTGTGGATTGATAGAAGCTACTTTTTAAGTTTATGAAATTATGAACTTGATCCTATACCCCACATCCATGAAAATCTCTTTTCTAAGTTTGACAGCTCTACTAAATAAACCAAGCTGCAAGACTTGAGCTCAGTTGGTGATACCTATGTACAGAGCTTGCTCTTTTCCTCTGCTAAAATTATATCAGAACATTACAACACATTTGCATATCTCCCACACATGTAACTTTTTGCCAGCAGTAACAAGATGACATCAAGGCTTAGAAAACGTACCAGAGACAGAACGAGAAGGTGGAGTTTCCTGCAGGAACACCCAGGCTGAAGTCCAGCAGCTGCCAGGGAAGGTGCTGCCTTTCTACCAGCCCGATGCCTTCCCATCAGGCTCCCACTTACCAGTGGCAGATGTGAAGCTCCACCCAGGAAACCAAAAGCTTCCTACTGTTTCTCCCCTCTCCACGGCCTCCAGGCTACTACCAGGAAAACCAGTATCGCTCCACCCTTTTTCCATACGAATGATTTACATCTTTTCCCTTTACTATGCTCAGCCTTGGAGCTACCACAGAATACAAGGAATAGGAAAAAAAAGTCTCTGCTGAGTTATCTCCCCTAGTCTCTCCCGTATGGTTTTTCTGGAAATATTTCTAGTAGCAGCCCAGAGTCCTGCTGTTGATTTTAATCAGGCAGAAGTAATACGAAATTCACATGACTCCTGTCAGTTTTCCAGCCACACAAGTTTTGCAAAAACATCAATTAAAACAATCTGATCTTCCAACTTTTACCTAGGAAAGCTATAAAAAAAATTACAGAGGTAGCAGAACTTTGGAAAAAGTTTAATTTATGCATTGGTGCACAGATCTTTTCAGAAAAGCTTTTCATTAAAAAATAAAAATTATGACAGCACTGAAGATTTTTGGCACTTTACTTCCTCCAAAGATGCCAGTGTGGAAAAAAAAAAAAATTTAATTGAGCCAAGTAAAAGCAAGTAATAAAAAGTCACAGGAAAATATCTGACCTGCCATGAATAAAGTGTTACTAAAGTGTGAAAGTGAGTTTAAGTGATTTTGGAAGTCAGTAATGGAACCCAGTGTTATTCAAGGTATGCTACACACTAGAAATTCTGATTTGAATGCTCGAGTTATAGGGAGCCATGGCCTTCCTTCTGTATCTTTACAGCGGCCCATTTTCAGCAGTCCCACCCTACCATGACATCCCAATAGCAAAGCTCAGTTAAAATGCAAATAGAACAAGACAATTAATCTGAAACTCAAGAAAGTCACATATTGTGCAGGAAAATTTGAAAACAAGCCCGTACAAGTGCGACAGTGTAACAATAACTAACAGACCAAATACAAGTCCCCCCAAATCATTAATACTTGTTTTTTAATGACCATGGTAGCTGCAGGGAAAGTGCCTTTGTAACATAATGTAAGGCCCAACTAAAAAAAGTGAAATAATCAAAAATTATTTTTGTTAGTATCAAATTAGGCCAAGTATACACCACATACTTGGGGATAAGATTACTCCAGGAAGCAGGCTTTTTAACACCAGCACACTTAAGATCTAAATTACCATGGACTGTGGAATGGAAAAATGCAGAACCGCATAAAAGGAAGGCAAACCCTGCTTACAAAATAGCAGTGAGTCAGCTCCTGAGGACTGGTCTATGACTGCTATGAAAACAAGATGCACATTCCTTATGTGCACTCCAATTGTACAGAATGAAAACAAGCCCATCCCCTAAACAGGCTGTTAATAGGGCAGATGACATTGCAGAAAAGGCGTCAAGAAACATCAGTAACATCCTTTAACCCATACAAACCTCAGAAAACATTTTCAGCCAGTGCTGATCCACAGAGCCTTTTAACCATGCACTCATCTATTCATGTTTGAGGCATTTAATAAGCAAGAAACATTCGTATCCCTGGCCTCGATCAACCAGTAACAGCATATCTTGGGGACACCTCTAACTCTAAAAAGTCCTTGAGATATTCTTTAGAGAGTCTCTTTCTAAAACGCCATGACCCTTTAGCCTGTCTAGTTCCATCATCTGTAATCAGACTACCTAGAAAACCAAGAATAAACTCCAAGGCCTTTTGTGACATGCTGTGAAACTATTAATATTAACAAGCCATTCAATATCATAAGGAACACTAAGTAACATAACTACTCCAAGCATTTATTTAGAGAACACAACTACATTTGCCCTCATCCAAAAATCAAAGGTAAATGGTGGGTTTTCATAAGTGTCTCCCTCTTAGCAAGTGCCCTTGTCTACAGGCAGCTCTCTCCTTGACCACATTATAGCTCATTTTGTTGGTGCTGTTTAGGGATATCTGGGGGTTTTCTGGTCTTCTGCTCATTTTGCTGTTTTCTAGATGTTATGGGTGAATGGGGCTTTTCTTGGTATATTGATTATTTCTGAGAAAAAAAATACATTCAAAGAATTAATCCAGCACACATGCAGGGGAAAAAAGTCTATCAGGTCTATCAATATTATTTTGTTGACAGCTATTAAAACAAGGTGCTGACCACTGAATATCATGCCAGCACACACTGAATGGAAGCACCCTGTCCAACCTCTCTGAAAAAAACAGAAACCTTGAAACCAGCTCAAAGGATTAAAGGTTGTTTTTCCAGGTGTCCTTGCACATTGGATCCCTCTGCCAGACACTGCAGTTTATCTTTGCTAAACACTTACACTGCAGAAGTACCTAGAGACCTCAAGTAGGTCAGGACCTCAGCATGCAAAGTACAAAATTGATGCATAATACTTGACAGCCCCTGCCTCATCATATTTTTCCATTTCAAGTGTTTGCCTTCCCACTAGCGCAGCTATTTGAACAACCTACACAAGAAAAAGAAACTCAATGACACTGCAAAAAACCCACCCAAGTTCCAACACCAACGTATGAAAGTGCTATCCAACATACAAAGAAAACAGAAGCAGCCCTGCCCCTCATTAGGATATTATACATAAAGATCTAGGTGAAAGTCAAATCCGAGCAGGTTTGGGGCTTTTTAGGTTGGCATACCTCCAACTATTCTAACAAAGACAGAAGAGGCTGTTGAAATAAGCTTTGGTAAATGTTTCTGGATGAGAGCTCCAATTCTCATTTTCCCATCTCCTACAACCTAGACATACTCTTTCAGTGAAGGGAAGAGTTTCTCAGTTGCTGCCTTCAGATTGAACCCTGGTTGAGACAGAGCAGGGGTGCAAAGGCAAATTAAAAGAAAATTTAAATGAACTGCAGGGAGTAGAATGTGAGTGCTAAGCCTCATGTTTGCATCCCCTGAATTAGTTCCCTTAAAGGCGAAAAAATATGCAATAAATCTGAAATTAAGCTTAACAAAATGATAGAGTTCTTGGCAACCTGATGATTTTAACAAGTTGACAGCCAGTTATTCCAAATTGTCTCAGTTTAAATACACATACCAGGACAGCACTATCCAGAGGAGAGGGCCAATACACTCCTGCAAGATCAGCAGTGCTTTACATTCCATGTTCTCCCTTCTGATATCTCCCTGCTCCATCATCACCCACCTCTGTCTTCACAAATACTCACCCAGATCCTGCAGAGGTTACCTGCAGCTCCCCATCCAGTTTCCTGAACTTAAAAGGAAAAGCTGGTATTGCTGTGGACTTGACTGCAAGTTACCACCAACCAGTGACTGCCCAAGGATTAGGGAGCACACGGACTAAGGAAAACACAGCCATTGCTTATCAGCCAAAAGGTGGTGACTTGACAGGTGATTGTCTGGTTCTACCACAGCCCACTGCTTCTTGCATCTAAAGAAAAACCCATGCAGCACCACAGTCCTCCCCATCCCACCCATGGCAGAGGAATGTCTGCTGCTTCCAGCCTTTGGCAGCACTACCAGCATCTCAGCCTGGTGTCATGGGACGCAGCAAGTCACCAAAACACACGACCTGCTAAAGCATGGTCAAAGCATGTGGGACTGCCAAACCAGACAGCCAGATGCCAGAGTGCAGCTCTGGTGCAAGCAACAATCTGGTAGGATTTTTGGGGGGGAAATAATAGGGTAGCATTTGAGCTCTGCCTCTAAAGCCCCAAACTACAATGCTTCCTTCATAGTAAAGATTGGAAAAAACAAACCAAACCCAAACCTGGGCAGTGCTCCCCTTTACCACAGAACTTCAAAATAGCACATGATGGGGCCAGGGGAAGGGGCTGTATGGGGGGCTTTACTTTCTTAAAAAATTTATTTTCATAGAACTGTTTTTTCCCCAATGCTTCAAGTATCAGTAATACTAATACTAACAATCATTACATTCCTTAAATAATTATTTGAACTGCCCATGAAAATTGTTTTGAAGTCTGCCTGGAAAAACATTTTACCTCAAAAGTTAGCAGATTCAGTTTATGAGCAGAAAAAAAAAAATTGCTTTTTTTGCCCAGCTCCTGCAGAATATAAGAGTTAATGGAATGGAAAAGAGATTGATGCTTTAATGATCAAAACAATTCTAATTACACATAGAAGACTTTTCCATGTTTCCAGTAATACACTGAGCAAAAGCTACTTCATGAAATGCCGTCAGATAAGCAGAAAGTGGGAGCCCATTGCTCAGTAACAAAGGCCAGAATTTTATATATCCAATTACTGGAGGCACTGGAATGTTATAATTGTAAGCACATTCTAGCACTTGAAATAATAAATAAAACTAGAGAAACGTATTATTTATGTAAATTTAAAATTTTTCTAAAAGAGGCCCATAAAAAGCTGTGGACAGAGTAACACAATATAACAGCTAAACCACAGCAGCACTAAAATAATTGAGCAACAAAGAGCTGTTTATTCATTTTTCCCTTGCAAATCTCCCTCTTCCCCCCATCTTTACTATCTGAGGTGCAAGGCAATAATGTCACCAACATCTTATGGTATGTCCTTTTCACCATCATGTGCAAATACAGCATTCTGAGACGTGTTAGGCCCATCTACACAAGGAAAACCTGGTGCTGGAAAGACCAGCTTTTCTCCAGTCCAATCTCTCCTGTGGTTTCTCAGTTGCTGGAAGTGTTCCACCTCTCCTGAAACCAAACTGGGTATGGACAAGGAAAGGCAGACCTTACTCTTTGATGCTGCACCTCACTACACTGATTTAGTGCTCCACTGTTTGCTCAGCCTCTGAGAGAACAAGCACTCTGTGATGGTGCTACCTTCTTCAAAACAGCATCAGCTACCAGAGACAACAGACAAAGCTTGAGGGAGCAACACATTGAGAATCACTTCCCATCTATCCAAAAGGCACCTCCAGAGATTCCAGTCATGAAGTGAGAGCAGGTAGGTATTTCAAAACAACATTGTAATATGTTGAAACACACAGCTAAGAACACTGCAGCCTACTGAATTTGATACATGTCCAGTAGGAAACAGGTCTATGCACACAAAACCATGCAACAAGACATTACTCCAGGGAAGGTTTGAAGACAGCAGTGCTGCATTTTGACCCTGCTCAGATTTTTCTCTGCTATAGCAAGGTGGCGACAAACCCCGCCAGTGCTATCTCCTTCCTCCCCCGTGCTGTGTCGGTGCCACCGCCCGCGGGCGGGCTGGGTTCAGGCTCCAGAAGGACAAGCAGGCTAGAAGCAGCTCAGCTCACTGACCCGTGGCTGTGGGGACTGGCTTTTGCTATCAGTAGTGGACAAGTCTCCTGTCTAGGCAAAGAAATAGGAGAGCAAAAACAGTGAAAAACCCACCAAAGTAGGGCTATTTTCCAGCTATTTTCCAGTTATTTTTTAGTTTCTGTCTCTACCGATAACATTGAAAATTCTGCTGGGAGGACAGGAAAAAAGAAAAGATAAACCAACACAAAAATTGTAACAATGGAGCTAGATACACAGAAGTTCTTTTCATTGCAAAGAAGTACTCAAAATGACATCTCTATCTACACTAAAGAAAACATTGCTTCTGCCTTGAGGTAGCCTTGGCAATAACATTGTTGCAAGCAAAAGCCAGTTAATCATTTTGGAGGGAATTTCAATGAATTTAATTCATTTGTCAGTTAATAAGCTTCTAATTACTGCTTCTGGTATTGAAACACACAAGGAAAACAGCCCTTGCTCTCCAATCCCCTCACCATACCTGCTCCTGGCAGTGGGGCAACAGGACCAGCAGTCATCCTGGCTTCCAGTTGAAGGTCGGCATTGCTGCTTATTATGTGTGTATAGTAAACAAATAGCTTATACAGATAAGTTGTTCTTAAAACAAACCAAAAGCACATCAAGTGAAATGCGATCTAAAATAAGCCAGCAATGTTTCAGAATATCGCTATTTCCCCTGGCACTTCAGGATGCTGCAGCTGCAGATATTCCTCTAAAACAATTCAAGACTTAAAAGTTTATGCTCCCACAAAAAGAGGTTTCCAGACACAAATGTATTATAAATATACACACACACTCCATCACAGTAACCAGACCAGAACATTTGCACAGAAAAGGCCCTAGCCACACTTCAACATTTTGTTCATTTAACTGTATCAGCCAGTATTTTTTTCCTTGCTTCCCAACTGTGCCAGCAAAAACCTTACTGCAAAAGCCCTTCTAGTGATTGCAAAATTCTTCTGCCTGCATAAACCATTCCTTTCACAGGACATGGTGTATGCAGTATTAGCAAAAAAAATTCCTTCCACATGAGTAGAGGAACCTGAGAAAAAAGTGGTGAGACCAGGTAACAAAAGTGTGCAAGTGGGAAGGGTGAAAGCAAAGGAGAGCATTGCATCAGTCCAGCTTATGTGTACAGAAAAAGGCAGGAAGCAGTAACTGCCCTCACACCACTTTGTGCCAGCAGAAACTAAACTGCAAGTTCACAACACTACTACAAGAAGTAACACCAGGAAAACACTGCATGCAGGTCAGACTGACCAACTTGACTTTGACAGACCTGGCATTTTGTCTTTTATCTGGATTTTTGTGTCATGTTTTGTGTAATGTATAATCTTGAGAAACAAATATTACCTAGAAACTTAAGCATAAGCCATTCCATTTATGTCAAGTGGACACTAATCCTATTCCCCCCAAGAGTTCAAGTGTCAGTTGTGTTAACTGTTTCACTACTGATAAGATACTTAGCACAACTTCTTTGCTAAAACCTATCTCAGAACTCCAAGCCATCTGTAAAAGCCTCTTATGAGCAAAACCATCCACGTATTCCCCATCCAGGAGTAAACAACTTTTCCACTCCTCCTAATGAGCATCCTTGTAATACAGACTCATCCTGGCTATGTAAAAAATACTCAATACTAAGAATAGAGAAGTGTGGGTTAGAAAATAAAAAAAAAATTTAGGACAGATTCAACACACTTTTAAGGACTTGCCTGTCTGTGTTTCCACGCAAATATAAATCTTCTCTGTACTTCCCCTGCTTTTTTTTTTTTTTTTTTAACCCCCAGATCTGCTGCAGGTTATCCAGCCTGCCACATCACATCAACACAGAAACCAGCAAGGCCTGGCTGCAGAATTTAGGTCAGCTTGTCTGTGGAGTACATAAGGTCTTCCACACAGCCATGAATTTCCTAGTAATGCTTCAGTAATCCCTCTTCATCCTGCTATGCAGCTATTTCACTAGGAACTGCTAGCTTTCCTCTAACTCCCCAACAAAGACTCTCCACAGGAGGGATGTTTGCAGGCGAATGAGCCACTATCTCTTCCTTGGGAAGCAGGAAGCTGGTTGTTGAATCAAATAATGCTGATTCTTATTTCACAAGACAAAAAAAAAACCAAAACAAAACCACACACACAAAAAAACCCAAAAAGCAAACAAACAAAAAAAACCACACCAGGAAAGATATAATCAGAGCTAGAAATTACCTCTACAAGATTAGGAATAATTTTCTTAATAGATTTTAAACAAACCCTCACTGCTTCCACCTAGGTCAATAAATAAAAAGATAACAAAAATGTAACTAATAAATTCAGATAGTCGAAGCAACAGATACTGGTATTTCTGGAGAGGAAGCATCCCTTGAGGTGAAAAAACATTGTGCCTCTTCAAAAAATGCTCCCTCTAAAAGTGAATTGCATGCCATTGCCATCCCAAACGTTGTACAAGCCCACAAAAGTAGCAGCCCTGTTCTTAAGGGATCTCTAAAGGTACTTTGCATTAAAATATGTGAAGTCTTTTCAAAACATGGTCCTCAGAGCAGGAGTTCCAAATAAACTAGAAGGTACAGTTATGTAAGACAAAAACCCCAAACTGAATACAATAAATCAAAACCTTGAACTTCTGTCTTCATACAAGATGAACCTAACTAAATCTTCTCAAGTATGACAATCTGAAAGATATGAATGCAAGAATAAATACCAGTTTCCAGGAATGGTTATGGACATCTTGGCAAATAAAAACACAGCTAGCAAGCTAACAGTTGGTTTTGTCTTAAAACCCATCAGTCTGCTACCTCTCTGTGCTCTATGGTTCCCACAGAACATAGTGCTCATCGAAAGCTAGCACTTAAGTCTCCCCACTAGAACAAAGAATAAAGCTGAGGAAAAACCTTCCCTCAAGACATCAAACTGCTCTTCAATATTCAAACATTTGTTAAGAGTACTCCTAGCCCATTCTTTACAACTTACGTGGAGCCTGAAAATGGTTGTGCAAACATGTACTGAGCTGTACTGCACATTAGATGTGCAAATCAAATACCCCAGGAAACGTTGCATTTGTTTATGTTCACCTCAGATCGGTTACAGAACTCAGATATATAACATGCACCCATGCCAGGCCCACAGATGTGGCTGTCCTTACTGGACCTCCATTGCATCACACATGTTAACAAGACCTTCTAAAGAACGTAACTTCTAGAACTAATGGTCATCCATAACTTAACTCTGCATCAGACAACATTTCCCATGACTGGCTCGGTACCTGATCAGGCTGTGCTTCTCCACCTTCCTCCTCTGGCTTCAGCTGGGCTGAGCGCTGGCTCCTGAAGGCTCCAGCAGCAGGAATACCAAGCCAGATTCTGATGATCACTTTCTCATTTTGACAAGCGCCACAGACTCCTCCTATATAAAAACAAACTGCTGTGAATGAAACTGGCCAGATAAAGCAGTCATGGTAGCGGGGGTCAGAGGAATGCCACTCTACAACACAGAAGACAAAGGTTACTCATCCTTTTGCTGACAGTGCTTCATCTCTGGGGAAGACTGAGCAGATCCTTGTTTTAATGACTTTGGAACTACTTTAAATGACTTGTCCTATTCTTGAAGAGCGCAGATCTCAAATGAGCAATTTGTCATTTCCCACATTCTTGAACATATTGGCTCATCCTAACTTAACCAAGAGCACTGCTATTTCTACATCATCACCTCCCTACAACACCACAAAAGCCAGACCAGACCCTAGTGACATGGCAGCTGCACAGTGCATGTGCTCCACACAGACACTTTGATGACACTTCAACTGCTGCATTACGGCCACATGCCAGGCAAGCAGACCACCTTGAGTCAAATGAACTACTTGGAAAATCCCAGGAAAACACCTCTATCCTCTCGGATAAACAAAATAGAGAAGTGGGATTGTCCCTCTCCTTCGTCAGCCCAAAACTTCCACCAGCCAAGACCCAGCATGGCTGCCTTCACCTCCAGAGACGCAGAGGCTCCAGGGCTGTGCAGAGCACACAGATGGAAAGCAACAACCCAGCAAAAAGACTCCAGCAGGTAATTCATGAATATTTATTTTAGTTTGCTGCTTATTAAGTATGCCTTGTTATAAATCAAGTATTTTACAGTAATTGCCTCCAATCAACAAACACAGGGAAAGCTGCTATGTAAACCAATGCCGTTCCATATCCAAAATGAGTGCCGTAGCAACAGGCAGGATTCTACAGGACTCTGGGTGCACAGCCGGCTGGCTGCCACTGCCTCCCTGCCCTTCTCTGCCCCTGGGGCTGCACCCCAAGCAGCACCACTGTGTGCCCAAGGCGTTCCTAGCACTGCCAACCACAGCACACTGTGCCAGGGTGCCAACACCAGGGCAGCAGGCACTCACTGCAAGGATAGCAAACCCCAGGTACATGGTACAGGTACAGGAGCAGCCCTCCAGAGCAGAAAATGCTCCACATCAAGGGACAACCAGCTGCATCCCCTGCTTCAGACCCCAGCCCATTGCCTCCATCCCAGCAGTGGCCACAGCAGAGATGCTCTGCCACAAGGGTCTGCACCCAGCACCAAGGGCAGTGCAGATCACTCACTTCAGCTGCTCCCAAACCACTGCAAAAAAAACCACAATCCAAGCCCCCGCCATGTCTCCCCCTAATTTTTTTCCAAGCCTTTTTCAGGGTTGGCACCCACTGGCACTCAGAAGCACACAAGAACAGCCCTGTGTCAGGCTTTCCACTGAGATCATTTTAAAGGTCAGCAGGAACCTGCTATTCCAGGTTTCTTCATAGCGGCAGAGACTCAGGATAAGGAGATGTGGAAAACTCTGTCAAATCCTCAAATAAAATATGCCTCCTAGACTTTCCTTCTTCAAAGGGCTCAGGGTGGTCAAGTGGTCTCAGGAGAAGTAAGTCTCTTTAAGCAGAACTAGATTTTTCAGAGACTCTTGTTTTTAAATACATGGAGGCAAAAACCTGCAACTAGATACTTTCCAAGGTCTATTGCACGCAGGTTCAGAACAGACCTTTGGATCATACTTGAGGTCTAACAGAAAATGTTCTCATAGCCACGGGGCCATTCACCTTGGCTGCTTCTGTAACCTTTTTTTTTATGAGTTCAGAGAGACACGTAAGAAGGGCCTAAACAGAGCTCATGCCCTCCAATCCCTCCTCAGCAGCCACTCCAAAGGCAACAAACCATTTCTGAAAACAGCAGGCAAAGGCAGTTCCCACCTTCAAAGTAGAAGCACTGTGTTTTTTGAGAATGTATCAGCATTTAAGGAAAGGGGCCAGGAGAGCTGAACAGCACCACCACCACACTTGGTAAGGCATGAAGAACAGGAGAGCTTGTCTTCAAGCGCTGAATCACAATCTGAAAGACTGCTGAGGTCCATCACCACCACCCTCCCCTTCCCACAACAGGCTGAGCACATGGATTGGATCATACCTGGAGGAGATGTAAAGGGAAACAAATAACAAAACACTTAAAAAATTTTCATTTAAAACAAACAAAAGAAAACAAAAACCAAACCAAAAATCAATCTAAAAGCAGAAAAAGCAATCACAGCAGTGCATAAGTAGATGTTTGGGCAGTGGCAAGACCAGTGAAGGGTTCTTCCCTGCAGTTCTTACCACAAAAACTCTCATGCATTTTGTTCCAAATCCCATTTGATTTATGCTACTTCCTTCACCTCCCTCTCCCACTTTTGAAGTGACAACCTCAATTTATTAAAACAAAGCAGCATCTTTCTTACAGAAACATCTGCTTTGATACAAGAATACACACCCACTGATGTAGTCAGTATGTGGGACTGTGGCTATGAAGGAGATTAAATAAGGAGCACAGGCACCACCTCTCTTTTAACCTAGTCACCTCTGGCACTCACTCACTTCAGTACTTTTCTTTCAGGGCCCTACAGCATAGGGAAAGACACCAAATTTACACTGGCGTGTTGGCATCAACCAGTGCCAATTTAATCTGAATCACAGCCAGGCACTTGGCACTTCAGGCATAACACGTGCAACCTCCAAATGCCACGTCCTATATACAGTAGCCTACATGTGGCTGCCTCCATTTGTACAGTCACTTGATCAAACATCTTTTCCATTAAGGAGAACAATACTTCTGATGCTTTTAACAGGGAAATAATCATTGTTGACAGAGTGAAAGAAAACCCAACAATGCACTCAGAACAAATCATAATGAACTCTGTAAAGAAAGGAAAAGGAAGGAAGTCAAAGTATTTTGGGGAAGAAATGGGAAGAAGTAGAGATTTTGGAAAAAACCCCACCAACAACTTCAGCTAATTAAATAAGTGAAGAAGTTCCCATCATTAGGGGTTTAATTTCAGCAGAACTGAATAATTCTCAGTTCTACATATATCTCCAAGTACCCAGACAACAGCAGACATTTGACAATCTCTTCAGTTAAAATGCCATCTTCCTCCCTTACTGCTGCATAAGAAAAACAACAAACCACCAGACAGGAAAAGTGTCATGCCATCAAGAGAGAAGAAAAACCCCAGCACAGATACCTACTGTAGAAATACTGTCAAAAGTAGGATGTAATCTAACTGGATAAATACCTGATGTTGCTGCTATCTCTGAGTCAAGTTTTGCAATCAGCTGAAGCCGATTTGTGGCTACCCTGCTACTTAACATTCCTGCTCTCTCCATGGTGTGTGCCTGGGAGAGGCATCTTGCCCGAAGTACAGGGTGGGCTGGGAGGCAGGACTTCCCCTTTCAACAGCAGTGCAAGCTCAAATTTGCTCCAGCTGGTCTTGAAACCACACTGCCCTCGGAAAGCACCTTAGGCATTGCTCCTGCTACATGGGAGCCTACAGGATCCCACTGCTGCTCCCTGCAGAGTTCATTGTCCATTCCAGGGCCTTGCTGCAGATTTTCACATAACACCCAACACCCAACACCCCCCTTAATTGGCAAGCTCACTGTAATTCCTCCCTTCTCTTGGTGGCCACCTCCTCTTCCCCCATCCATGAGCCAGAGGCTGTGTGCAAACTTCTCCCCACTTCCTCTCCTCTGCTGCAGAAAGCAGGAATATAACCAAGACATCAACAAATCAAACCTTGCTGGTCAAGCAGGCAAAACTTCTCACTGCTACAGCTAACTCATTGTTCGACCCACAGGCAGTAAGAGAGGGGGCTGCTGCTGGTAGCTCTGGTATTACACTCTCTAGCAGATAAGCAAGCCAGATCTAAGATTTTACAAGTTCAGACAGCAAACAGGTAAATAATCAGACACTGAAGAAGTCTTAACATGGATGAGGTGACAGAAAGCAGCAGCTGTCAGAGTGTGGAGGGCCATCATCCTCTTCATATATAAAAGAAACAGCAGAGAAGGGGCACTCTGCTCCTCATACTGACCAGCTGCACACTGGTTGTTTCCAGGCTGCTCCAGGCCACTGTGCACATGGACAGACTACAGCCTTAAAATACAAACGAGGCACGTGCAAAACCATTAGTCAAAACCAGGCTTGTACCAATTCAACCTGTAAGGTTCAGGTACCCATTACACTTCCTGCAGTGAATTTTTTCAAATAATTTGCTTTCAAAGCTGACTCCAAACAGGAAAAACTTGGCCATTCCACTGTGAGCTTGAAAATCTTGTTTCTGGAATGAGGCAGACTCAAACAAACAGAATTCATACACTTTCCACTTGTAGAACAGAATATATAACCTCATGCTTTATGATTTTATATTTACTCACACTTCTCTCCACAGCTTTGTTATCTTCTTTTCTTTGCCTCACTTTTACTATTTTCTTTTGTATTTTTGCATGTTTCTCATGTTTTTATTTTCAGGAGTTACTGTCTTTGCTCTCCTGTAACTCTGGCCTCAGTGGTTTCTTTCTTTAAAATTTGTTTGGACTAAACTGATCAATGCTTATAAAGACATTCTTAAATTCACTTCTCAATCTAGGTACATCCCTAATTAACTTTCACTAAAAATAAACATAGCATAAATACAAGTTTCAAACACTAGAAATAGAATCTTGTCCAAACCTGTGCATTTTTCATTTCCTGATTTATTATTAGCACGATTTTGTTTCAGTCTACTCCTTTTTTCAAGAACACTTTTCTTCTATTATTCTTCTGTTAAGACACTTTCCTACCCACTTTTCATTGGGACACCAGCACTGGTTAAACTCACAATTTCTGCAGCACCAACAAGCATTTATGTATCTGCATTTCTTCAGTTCCTTGTTTCCAGAACCAACAGATCTGAAAAGGAGAGGAGCAAATCTATCAAGCCAGTTTTCCCTTTCTCTCTGCTAACAGTGCCAATAAGGGAAAACTATGAAGAAATCTAGTATGGGTTATAAACCAGCAAACATTATTCTAAAAAACTCAAGCACATGAAAAGTTTTATTTCCCTTGTGTCAGTTCCTCTGCTAAGCTAGGTAGGTTAGGCTTTGTTTCTTAATTTAATTAGTCAGAAAGTACATAAGTTTCTGGATGGCAGCCACTGAGACGAACCCTGTATGTGGACTTCTCAGTTTGTATTTTTAAACACCAGTCAGATTAACTGTGAAGGCTGGTTCCTCCGTGCATCTTTGATGAAGGCAATTGCTAATGCATGCGGAAAGTGTGTGTAACCACAGTGGTGCTTGGAAACAAAGCAAGCCAGTGCACTACCTCTAACACTGCTCACTCAAGTTTAATGCAGAGACTGCCACTGCTATCCTGCCTTTCCATGATCTGTACACAAACCACCATTTACAAATATGCAATGCAGACTTTTTTTTGCCATTATTCACTGATATTTGCATCGGCTTAGGGGACAAATTTATACCAAACAATCCAAACAACATCAACTTAACACTGTGTTCCTCCATCCAGGACTGCAAAGGCAACAAAATGTCTATTACATAACACTTCTGTATAAAATATTAATTTTCACAGAGGAAGCTCTTGAACCGAAAGGTTATTTTCAATGATTAACAAATCAGTGTTGTATAAGCTTAGTTATTTAATCAGTGTATATGAGACAGACAACAAACCATACCTTTTATTGGCACAACATGAAAAAAAAATGAACTTTCTATGTGCACACATCAAAATACATCTGTTCCTAGCACATAAAGATTCAGCAAGACTGCACACTGAGGTAATTGCAGGCATCAGCATTTTTTATACAAGTTCTCATACCAGCTGAAACCATGTAAGCTTCCTTTCCTTCCAACAGATGAAGAACAGGTAGATATTCAGACATCATATTCATATACTCATCCCATGCACTTGTTTTCTCCTTAGTGCAATAATCCCAGGTTGGACAATCACTGCAGTGAAAGTAAAGTTCTTCAAAATTTTTTCCACACAAAAAATCCTCATTTTTAACAGGCATGCTGGTATCTGTGCCACTGGCCAGACTTGAAAACACTAGAGGTGTGGCAACCCTGGCTTCTGTAGGACCCAAGAGCAATAATGAATACCTTTTATAAAGAAACTTATCTCAATGCTGACTCCTAAAGAATAAAGTTCAAGAGAGGAAAAAAAGACAAACCTATCTATACCTTGGCTGTGACTTTGTAGCCATGAGGTTGCATGAGGACAGGGAGGAGCCTGACTCACTGCTTCATCAGAAGGACTACGAAGGGCCTTCATGTTGGGTTTTTTTTTCCTTTCTCTGTGTATCTTTACATACGGAATGCAGGGAGGAGGTTCATCCTGAGCATCACTGGTCTCCAGCAGATGGTCTCATCATATTTACCAGCTCCATGCGAGTGTCACAGGTGAGACATCTAAAACAGCAACAGACACTTCGGTCTGCCTCATCCATGGTCCATCCCATGCAGGGGAAATCCCATGCAGGGGAAATCAACAGGAGTTATGATTCAGACAGAAAAATCCTGAGCAAATTAACAGAGAGATTTTGAAACTCCAGTTTGAGAATTGTGCAATTTTTTTTTTTTCAAATTTATATGAACAGCAAACAGTTTGGAGAGGTATTTGACAGGAAAAGGTAACAACAGCATTTAACTATTTGTAGCACCCACCCCTTAGCTCTGAGAAATGTTCCACTGCAATTTTCTGGTCTTCAAAGGAGAGATGCCTAACTGACAAAAAGACCACATACAAAGGGTTCTTTTTTTTTTAACACTAACAAGGAGCAAGGCAGATCTCAAGAACCAGACTATTCCTTCTTCTATTGATCACACAATACAAAATGCAAGACCACGATGAATAAACACAAATGCTAGCCTCACCCACTGCTGGATGTCACATGCTTTCAGCCTGCATATTTCTTTCTGCTGCTTAATCATAGTTACCTTCAAAAAAAAGGGCCTCGGAAAAGAAAAAATATCTGAGCAACAACTATCCTTCCTCCTCCCCTAAGGGTGGCTGTATTTTACACCACGATTGCTGCTCAAGTCTTGAATGTCGCAACTACTTCAGTCTCGGAACAAATCACTTCTGAGGAAAGAACTCAAGTGGAAAGAAGGAAAATTAGTTTTGAGGCTACATGAACAATGTGGTTTTGTATCCTGATTTATACTTGAAAAGGAAGAAGGAAAACGAAGGTTTTTCTTTTAAAACAGTTCTAACACACAAGTCCTTGGCGCAGCCATATTTTCTTCCCATACTACTGCTTGCCTCCAAGTGTTGGGCAAAAGTGGCATTTTGCTGGCTTGATTTCAAGAAAACAAGTTTTCTCCTTCCAAGGATATCTCCCTGAACATTCTGGCAGCTGCTACGTGAATGTCTTTTCACTTCTCTTCCTCTCCATTTCCTGAAGGGGGACAAGAACCTGTTCTTGCTACGGCTGAAGAGAATATAGGAATAAATGAAAAGAGCTTCAATTCTTTTAATTAAATAAATTTGTGGTGAGAGAAAGATTGAAGCACTGTCAGTTAAAATTAATGATGTGGAAATTAGTACTACTGACAGTACTAGGTGCCAACTTGACTTGTGACGCACTTTTTCTTTTTAACGTGCCAAACCTAAGACGATGCTCAAGAAGTTAAACACTAGAAATCCTGGCTTTGTTCTTTCCTAAATTTGTTTGTAATCTCTGAGGAGAGAAATTGTCTGGCAAGCAATTGGTACCTATTCTTTGTTATATGCTTAAAAGAAAATTGCACTCAATTTGCTCAGACCAAAAGATCTTGAGCCAAACCCATCCCCAATGCAAGCAAGTCACACTTTTAAAAAACATAGCTCAAAGTGCTCTCAAGGTGAGAGGCACAGGATAGCCTTGAAACAGTGATTACAATTGCTTTCACAAACTATAATGCTAGTAGCTGCTAGAAAACTGCATTTCACAAACATATTTCTTCGTATTTCAGCCCTGTGTAGACCCACAGCACCTCATCATCACAGCCAAGAATAAACACTTCCAAGATCAAGCACCACTAGCGTGACCCCAGAGAGCCTCATGCATGCATGTGGACTCATGGAACTATACATACATGGAAAATCAGTCATGGACACAAGTCTTTGCATGGTGAAGTCCACCGACTTTTCATTGTTTGTTAAAAAAAACATGCTTAAAATGTCAGTTATGAAAAAGCACAGACAAGTCTTTATCTAAATGTAAGGTTTCTGCGGAAAAATGTTTCCACTTTTCTTAACAGAGCAATAGCTTTTTCTTTTTATGTTGGTTAGGATATAATCATCCCACCACCAAGAGACAATAAATAAATAAAAGCAGGAAAGAAAAAAAAAAAAACAAAACACCACAAAAGGAGAACTGTGCAGCCCTATTTCAATACTAGCAAGAAATGGAAAAATTTAAATAGCAAATAGAAACTGAAATAACAGGTTTTGTTCTTTCCACTTAATGTTACTGTGCTATTATATGTAATATCTGAGCATAACAAATATTGCTAATTGTGTTTTATGATACTTAGGGATCTACAGCAACTTCATGAATTAATTTGAAGATAAACATTGCTTTTTGAAAGGAAATGAAGACCTTCTGAGTTCATTATTTTGTGAAATACTAACTCTGGAACTCCCCTTTTTTTTTTTTTTTTTTTTGGCACCCAGTTGAGAAACTTGTTTACTGAGTTCCCTCATGTTCCCCCATTTGTGACTCAAGCTACTTCTCAGCAAAACAGCTGTCAGCAGCCCGACACAGACTAGGTGCTTTAAGCCTCAGGACACTAATTCAGTGATCAGAGTGTCCATGTACCTGTATCAAAACTCCCCTCTGGCTCTTCGGTGTGCGGGAGAAAGCAAAGGGAGACCCTGGGCTGCGGTGCCGAGTCAGCACTCTGCCTGCACGGCATCCCCGGCCAACCCTCAAGTATGCTGCAGAAGCAGGACCTGAGACAGCCGCTGGTGCCATCAGAGAACACACAGCAGGTAACAAACTCAGCCAGAAGCACAGGGCCTGATTCAAATTCCACTTACTCCCACCAGCTTTAACAGACTTTGAATGGGACCTCAATACACAGAAGGAATGGGAAGACCTAGAGAATTTAAAAGAATCAACTTCAATGCAGCAAACTTCAGTACAGTCCCTTCTTATAAAACTGCGCCAAGCCACAACACACGTAGCTGCAAGTGCCTTTGACCACAGGGATGGACATACCCTTTTCTCCACTGCCTTTTATTCTCTTATCCTCCTGTCACTGGCAGGACTTACTGCAATCCCAGCACAAACACCATTAGCTTTTTTCCTCCCTGTCCAGGCACGCAGTCAAGAAAACTGTCCATAAACAGGAGGCAGAGCTGTGGTATCTCTGTACCACCACCTATGTACTGCTACACAAGAGGAGGCAACAGGCACAAAGGGCTAAGAAAGAACTGGAATACAAGAACTGTATTTCAGGTGTACAGCTATGTGTTAGTACAATGTTCACTAGTTAATCTTTCCAGGGCAAGCACCCAAGTGCTTTCACTCCCTCTGCGTTGTTATTATAGGGGTTGGTTCCTATTAATAATTACCTTCCACTGACTGCAGCACACAGACTTTCTCCATTGCTGGTACTGCTGCTTAGAAATGCTTTTCCAGATCTCAACACACCAGACAGATTACCATCCCCTCAAGGATGTCAGGACTGGTAGAGATATCTGTTGCTCATACCTGGATCTTACAAAACAAATGACAGCTTAATGCTGCTCCCTTCCCCGCACAACCTCACATAGCCATTGTAAACTTTCAATCTTTTGTGCTGAAGTAATCACAAATAACAGCATCTATTTAATATTCCCTGCTATTATGTGCAAGAAAACAGACACAGCAAACAGACAAGTGGTTTTGACACTAAGCAATATACAGGCAAAGCACCAAATGAGTTTACTATAAAGGCAATGCCTGCCTAGAGACACAGGAAAAAATTGTGTAAAGAAGATACAGCCACAGAAGCATATTCCTAGGTCAGGACCTCATAAATCAGTTTCAACTAACAATAAAAGGTTTATAGGGCATTTGTAAGGCACAAAGAACGAATAGGATCCTGGCCCCAAGTAAGGCTTGGTAAATTAATTTAAGATGGCAATCAAGAGCAAATAACATAACACTAACCCTACCCTAAGTTTGAAGAAAAGGGGTTTCCTTTGCCTCCAGGAAGAAGTGAGGGGAAAAAACAAAACAAAACACCACCACCAAAACCAACAAACAAAACAGAAATAAAAGAAATAAAAACAACACAGAGAAAGGGACTTAGCTACCCCATCTGGCATGAGAGTGCTTTTTTGATAGCTCAGAGCTATGGGTTTAAAATCTCAGCCCTGTTCATGCAAATTTCTCACATCCTAAAACCCTCTCTTCCAAACAAGGGGGCATAGCCATTCCCCCACTTCAGTTTTAGAGGCAGAAAATATTACCCTTTCCTTTCATGGTGACAGACATAGTGCTGAAAAAAACCAAAATACTTCCCTATAGTGTTTGGGGTTTTTTTAAAGCTGTAATTGGCCAATGCTTACGAGTGGCAGGTACCCCAAAGTGCTCCCTGCACCAGCAGCTGAGTCAAGTAAAACATCACTTTCAGCACCACCATTACAGGAAGTACTGCTAAGACTTCGCCACCAAACAACACCACCACCACTACCGTCCTCCATTTTCAAGTCTGAGTAACCTACCTCATGGCTTTTACACACTGGGAGCGTCCACAGGAGAAAGTGTCATGGGCTGCAGGCGTGCTGTAAACGCAGAGCCTGAATCCCCCCCAGTGACCGCAGACCAGCTCCCCTAAAGGATGCTGAGCAAGTCACAAGCCTTCTGCGTCTGAATTCGTGTTTGTTTAAGAGCAGTGGCAGCACTTGTGACGGGGGGAAATGGAGGTTACAAGACAAGAGCTGCTGTGCCAAGCTCAGGGATCCTAAAGGAGCAGGAATCGGTATTGCCACGTACTGGGGAGCAGGGGGAAGGGAGGAGACGCGCCTCGAAAAAACAGATTATTATCTGACAAGGGCTAGTTCTGCCCTGAAGATGTGCTTTATTGACTGGCTGGGCCCCCTTTAATCTGCGTGTGCTGCAACACGAAGCACAGCTGACCCCACACAAAAGCCACACAGCTGGCGGCCCCCACAGGGGCCGGATCTAACCCCACTGGCCTCGAAAGGGGCTCGCAGTTCCAGCCGCATTCCCCAGCACCACGCTGTACTCCCAGACCCGCCGCGGGGCCGGCCCCGCTCTGGCCGCTGGCCCCCCGCCCATGCGGGCACGTCCTGCGTGGATGCGCATCCCGCGGGAGAACACCGCGACGAGCGCAGACGCCCCCGGGTCCCGCCGGCAGCTGCGTCCCCGAGGCACACCGGCGCTGGCGGCAGCACCAGCGAACCGGCCCAGGCCGGTCTGCACGGAGAAAAAGATAAAGAGAAGCGCGACGGAAAGCGCGGGGAGGGAGCGGCAGAAGTGCCGGTGAAGATGCCGCCCCCTCCCCGCGGCCCCTCCGCCGCCTGCCCGACCGCCTCCCGCCGGCCCCGCGCTCGCCTCACCTCAGGGACGGCTCTGCGGGCTGCGGACCCCGAGAGCCGCCCGGCCGAGCCGAGCCGTGCGTGCGGCGGGGGCGCAGAGCTTCTCCGCGGCGGTCAGTCCCGCGGCGCTGCCATGCGGGCGGGCAGAGGCGGGGCGGGCTCGGCTCCTAGCAGCGCCCTGCAGCGCGCACCCGCATGGCTCGGCGTGCGGACAGCACCGGCTGCCGGCGGCGGCGGGGCCGGCGGGGCGGCGGCCAATAGCTCCCGCGGCGCCGCGCATGTGAGGGCCGGGCTGGGCCGGCTCCGCCCGCTCGCCCCCCGCGCAGCCGCCGCGCTCAGGTGCCCGCGGGCCGGAGCCGCCGGGGCTGCGCGGTAGCGCTGGGACGGGGCCGAGCGGCGCGGCGGGAGCGAAGCGCCGGGCGGTAAAGCCCGTGCGGCGTTCTCGGTGCGCAGGTAAAAGGAACGTAGTGCGAGAGCCAAGTAAAACAGCGACAAGTTCAAATTGCGTGGCTTAATTATTAAAGCACCATATTGGGGAAGGAGGAAAGTTACATTATTTGTCTATCTTGAGCCCTTGAGGGAACCAAGAAGTCGAAAGCAGCTTTAGCTTGGGCAACACCGCTGGGATCGCAGGGACGGATTCCTCCACGGCGGCTCTAGAGGCTGAACGCAGCACACTGAGGAAGAAGGCGAACTGACCCTGATCCTCACTCCGAAATCCATTAGAATTTTTTTTTCTCCTTTAACTGAAAAGCCACCGATATCCTTAAATAATTCTTGAACACTGAGCCGACAAGTGACTAGACCTGCGGGTTTTTTTAACTAGAACTAGATGTAATCTCTTACCTTTGAAAGTATATTGGTCTTAATCAAGAATGGAATTTAAAAAAAAAAGAGAGAGAGATATACGAGCTCATCTTTCCCGTATTTTATTTCCTCCCCATGTCTTCAAGAACTGGAGGAGATGGGAAGTGATCTTTTGGTGCTTGTTCAGAATAGCTTTATGGCCCTTTAAAGATTGAGAATTTCCCCTTTATATTTTTAAATGCATTTTTAATCAGACCTTCTGGTCTAAATGACTGTACAATGTATCTCAGGTTACAAATGAAAGCACTTCTTAGCAACAAGTCACTTCTGAAACCAGAAAAAATCAGGCCAGCTTGTCCTGCTCTCACCTGTTCAGCACTATTTTCATACCAGAGTTTTCATTTGGTGGGGAATTTTAGCAGAGCTCAGATTTAGTCTAATGAGCTGTCAATTATTTTAAGCTTTGATTTTTAATACCTTCATTTGGCCTTTTAGTTATTTTCTTCCCTGAGATCATCACTTGTGTTATTTTTGGCCAGCATTTTAGACCTCACTGTTTCCTTAATAAGGTGATTTTATTATCTCTTTACTTACTTCTGCTCTGACCCACTGGCCAAGGCACATAGGGGGTGTAATACTGGGGCTCCACGGTGTGGGAGAGTTAATAGAGATAAAAGCAGCCCAATCTGGTAAACATAAAGGTAAGTGAAAACAGATAATAACAGGAGCTGCTGTCTGGGAAATCCTGACCCGAAGGCAGCTGGCAGAGAAATTCAGGCAGAAGAAAAAAGGATATTTTCAAATGCCAGAGCTGGTCAGAGCTGGCTGAATCCACATTCACTTAGCAATCAAGATACTTTGCCAAGCTGAGGCACACCAGCAAAACAAACAAATGGCTCTGGGGACCTGAGAGAGAAGACACCTGGAACTGGGCAGATCCAGATGCGATTAAGATTCCCTTTTTGACAGGGCAAACACAAGTATGAAGGACTTACCTCCTACAGAACATATGCTGGGTTGCTTGTTTGGTTTTTGTTTTGTTCTTTTTCTTCACTTGTTTTGATATGTGTTTAAAGGTAACGCAAATGGGTTTTAATTTAAACCTCTCTACACCTTCTCTTTCAAGCTTCTCTAGTAGAGACCTCTCCCACTGTTTCAGGTTTGGTCTTCCCCAGGCTCAAGTCTGAGTGTTTTGGGCAGCTCTTTCTAGATTGGTGTTTCTGGCTCTGACCGCCTAGGATATGCTGAGGCGGGACAGAAAAGAGAGGAGGGGAATTATAAGTGTAAAAGAGCTCAGTTTGGGGCAAATACAAATCCCAGTTGTTCTGTTATCCTACTATAACCGATAGGCAGAAGCACAAGTCAACCAATTCCAAGTTACTCCATGTGATAAAAGAGATGCCAGAAAACAGAGGCTGTGGGGGGAAAATGGTTTTTTTCCACTTGCAGAGTTTTGACGTTGGCCCTTTACAATTAAATAAACTAATATTGTTATTTTGATTTGTGGCTCAGAGAACTGAATTAGTGATTACATTAACAAGCAATAGCAATGCAGCCATATGCCTCACAGGATAAACCAATCCTGTTTGGTTTTACAACTGCATTTTAGTTTCAATTTTTCAAATTCCATAACCTGGCGTAGCCAAATATGTAATATTTTTCAACCTTATTGTTATCCTTATTCTCATATCATTAAAAATTTTTAGAAAATATCAGCCCTCCAATACAGTCATGGTTTTGGCCAGGTTGAAAGATGACCATTTATTCTGAGATGATTTCCAGTACTTTCCCTCTTTCACTCAAACAGCCGTATTGTGCATCTCATATATGCCTGTGTGACATTGTCCAGCAGGTGTCCAAGTTCAGTCCAAGGGAGCCAGGTGCAAAAGGAACACCAGCAGAAGGTGAACATAAGAAAGAGATGGTGTCAAAAATAGAGTGCGCCAGTGGTTCGTCAGAAAACAGTGAGAAGATTCCACACTAGGAAATACTTCCGTCCCTTGAGCGGGCTGACAAATTTTTCTCCTAAGCAAATTTAAGATGAAGGGGAATTTTGATCTTGTGGATTGGACAAGATAACCTTTAGAGGTGCCTTCCAACCCAAACTATGCTATGATTCTATGATTAAGAAGCAGATGAGGTAGTTACTTGGGAAGAAGTGTGGATGGCTACATAAAAGAGAGAGACAGGCAGGGAATTGGCTTTCCCTTGTCCAGAAACAGGGCCATTTGGCTTCATGAAATGGGCAAAGCATGAAGGGGAAAACTCCAGTTTAAATACAGAGAAGGGTGCATATGAGTCACTTCTCTTGGCTACTAGCCACTGGTTTTCAAGAGTGTTTTTAAGTGCTGAACAGTTCAGCCTGTGGTGTTCACCCAGGACACATGGGCAGGAAGATGGAGCTGGGGATGCAGTCAGGCTTGTCAGCCCCGATCTGCCATTGCCACCCCCCATGCCCCTTAGTGCCACCCCTGTGCCGTGTGCCCACCGGAGCAGCGGTGAGGCTGACTTTCCAGGCAAAACTGGGCTATGTGTTGGCAGCTGGTTTATTGTCCTGCAGGCAGATGTTGGCAAGGGCCTGCTCTGCATATGCCCACAGCTGGCTGTGGAGAGCCAGCCATGGGCTGTGGGACTCAGAGGCTCTGCACTTGCAGAGAGGAGAGGGAAGCCTGTCACCCGAGGGCTGTGATCCTGCACTACCAGACTGCTGCAGTTCAGTCTGCAGCCCCATCACCAGGACAAATTGTCAAAGCTTTCAGAAAATCTAACCAAATTATCAGACAATCCTCCTTTAGATACATTTCTACTGACAATCCCAAAGATATTGAAGAAAAAAAGCATGTTTTTCCAATATAAAAAGCATTGCAAAACTCTGTCCCTACTAGGTTCATTTGTAATTCCATCTATTTTTTAAAAAATTCCTGCTTTTTAAAAAATTCCTTTGCCACTATATAACTCTATTATAAACAATTATCCAGACACATACTACCACTTTTTCTGAAGACACTTCACTATTATGCTTGTCTTCAAACACCTGGCACAGCAGCCTCTGTATTAAAAGCACAGTGACTCCTGGAGGCCTTGCAAGCCAGCCTATTCTGGCTGGGATTCTCCCAACTTCTGAACTTCTTGGCTGGAGAAAAGTCACTCCTTACCTTGTCTTTGTGCTGAAAAAAGGAGGGAATGACTGTTCTAGATAACCAGCAGTTTCTAATTACATCCAGAACTCCACGATGTGCTCACCAGTTCTTTTATTTCATTTATGATAATACGTCAGTCACCCAATGTGCAGTTCCATTTCTAAAAATTTGGGGGATGAAGCCTCATTCTTAGCAAGTACCTTTGTATTTTGAAACAAGAGCAGCAGCCATGATGGTGTGCATTGTAAGCAGCGTGTGTTATCACACTGCAGCTCAGCAAAGTTTTTCAAGTAATGGCAGGAACAACACATGCTGGCGTCTTCTGATTACACAGAAGACCTAGTTTTCATGAGTACTCAAATATCATCCAGTGGATATACAAACAGATGGCCAATCTGGTTCACTCTCTACTTATCAATAAAGGACTATAAAGTCAAAATACAGAGCATCATATGAGATGGTAGGAAGGCCATAAACTGAACTGCAGGCAAACCTGCCCTTCACCTGGCAGCTTTCCTGGGCAGGGCTTTATTTTAGCAGAAACAAGAATAAGGTTGTGCATTACTTGGCCAGCTGAAGGTAGAGCCTTGTGTCAGTCAAATGAAATGGCTGGTAATGTGGATCTGTATACTCAGAGCCCAGCTCAGCAGAGCACCAGGTAGGAATCACTGCTGAGATGTTGAGTACCTTCAGATCTTTAAAGCCGGCGGGCTGGGAGCAGGGGTTAGTCTTTGCTAGTCCACTTAATCTTTTTAGCTCTTCCTATTTTCTTAATTTTGCGCTTTACTGCTTCTATGATCTCTGCCTCTTCTGCTCACCACCATTTCCACAAGCATGAAATGCTAAGCATGGAGACTGACTCGGAAATAAAAATTAAAAACCTGTCATAATCAGAATTAGCAGGATAAGACTAAAAGAAGTTTTCAGCTGTCACACTTTGTCCAGCCCTGCTCTCTGGAACAATCTCCCTGCTTTTCCTGGGACATTTCAGTCTGTCATTTCTTCCTTCAAATCATGCCTGAGAGCCCCTCTTTCCCATTCAGATCTCGATTGGCTTTCTCAGTGAAATGGCTGTGGCTCCATGTGCAGATGGAGTGATACAAAACATAAGTGCCCTACCTGGATCTAGGACAATGGTGGCCTTTAAAGAAATGGCAAGCCAGTTATCTTCAGAGTGCTGAGCTATACCTGTGGTAGCACTTAACCTTTACTTCCCCAATCACACAGGTACAATAGTTAGAGCTTGCTGATTTTGTTACTTCTTTAGAAGAAGTTTCCTTAAAATAGCCTAGCCACAAGGGCATAATGAGGTGCACAGCTGGGCAAAGCTTTCTGAGCAGCGGGAGGAAAAAGAAAGAACATATGTGGGACCAAAATGCTCTGAGCCTGCAGATGACTGATCTCCAGTCATTCACATGGCTGAAGATTAAGGACTCACCCAGCTAGATCAGGAAAAAAAAACCTCAGACAAACAACCCCCCCCCCCCAAAAAAAAAAAATCCCAAAACAAACCCAAAACTGAAACCCCCGCCCACCACCACCAAAAAAACAACAAAAAACCCCAACCACCAAAAAACCACCAAAATTTGAGGAATATCAGGCAAAAACAGGAGGGGAAAAAAGGGATAAAGGAATAATATATCATTTCTTTCTTACATGCTGCATTTTCTCTTCTGCCTTCCTATTTTACCACAGAGCAAAGAAACCACCAGTCATTCTGTAGAAGGAGAGTATGGAACTCGTATTTTAAAATGGAGCTCCTTAATCAGGGGCCCAGAGGTACTTGGAGCTTGTTTTCCACATCAAGAACTGCAAAAGGGCTGCTCTTTTTTTGTGCCTGGGAGCCTGGGAACCCAGACTTGCCAACACAGCACTAAAAGAAGTTGATTTTGCTTGAAATGGGCTATATTAATCTTTTTACTTTAAATGCAGCACATTCTGCTAGTTATGTGTACATATTATAGGTCAAACAAAATCAATTCTCCATTCTAGCAATTCTACCCAAGGGAAAACATAGCAAAAACATGATATAAATTCACCTCTGAAATCCTCTTCCCAATACTTTTTCAAATACAATGACAGTAAACTGAAGTATTCTAGTCACTAAAAATTCTACAATTAAATATCCACTGTCAGTCTAGCATCACACTATCCACTCTAACATTACACACCTTAAAGATTCCAAATATTCCTGTGATTCCTATGCACAGCCACCATGGCATGCTAATTTTAAAACCTGCTTCATCTCCTATTCCAAGCACTGATACAAAGCAGGAGTGTTGCACACACATGCAATGACAGCGAAGAAGGTTACTGTAATGTCCAAATAATTTGTTTTCTCTGCATTTAACTTGAATATAAATTAACTGGAGAAAGCACTGGTAATATTTTTATATATTAAAGGGCATGCAGAGCAGCAAATTCACTGCCAATGCTGTATAGCCACCACAAAACATACACCTCCCCCAGCCCCAAACACCTTCAACTTATTACCATTTGGAAATAGGTAGAGGGAGAAGGAAGGTCTGATCACGCCTTAACCCAAAATAACGTTTCGCTTTGTCAGGTTAATTATATGTTCTGACATCAGAAACTGAAATTAGCAGGCGATTTTCCCTTGGGTTGCCCAGAGACTGTAGAATGAATCATGCCTGCTCTTGTGCTGCACCCGGGACCACAGAGAACAAGGGATGGAAAGACCAACATACTTATTTCCTTGCTCAGATCTCTGTGGCTCAAGAGCCATAGCCACGACCTGGCTTTGTAGGGGCTGTGATGTGGCTGGCTGGTATTGCTGTCATCCCAAGTGTGGCAGAAAATGGCCATCAACTTCCAGTGGGTGCATTTCCACTGCCACAAAGGCATATTCACTGCTTTCCTTTGATCCTGGTGTGAACCCATGGCACTAGAGTTTCCCAAAATGTCACTGAGACTGTCTGAAATTAATTTGACATGAGAACAGTGTTCAACACGGGGCATTCTCCTCGGAAAAAAATTGCAGCCAGACCTTTTAGCACTGAAATACACAGAGAACACTCTCCAAGTAACTAAGATACCCCCCTCCTCCTCACAGCTATTTAGCACAGGATATCCTGAAGTTAGCCTAAGTCTTAAATCTTAGAAAGTGCACCCAGACACATCTTTTGCTTGTCTCGTTCTTGTCTTTTTATACCTAAAGTTCTCCTGGCATTTTGTTTCCATGGTGGCTGCTTTTCAATTACTCCCGTTCTCAGGCCCCTCTTCCCCTCATCCCTTTATGCTTTTAAAAGCTCCCTACCTGGTGCGGCAGAGCAGCCTGCAGTTACCTCTGTCGAACCCCTGCCCGCCTCCCTCCTTCCTGGGGCTGCTCCTGCCGGGCTTCGCCTGCTCATTTTCCTCTCCCGGAGCTCCCTCTGCTGTTGGATGCAGCTGCGAGCGCGCGGAAAGCCCGAGCGCTGCTGCGGGGCAGGATGGATCTCCGGCGGGGGCAGGATGGATCTCCGGCGGGGCAGGATGGATCTCCGGCGAGGCAGGATGGATCTCCGGCGGGGGCAGGATGGATCTCCGGCGGGGGCAGGATGGATCTCCGGCGGGGGCAGGATGGATCTCCGGCGGGGCAGGATGGATCTCCGGCGGGGGCAGGATGGATCTCCGGCGGGGCAGGATGGATCTCCGGCGGGGGCAGGATGGATCTCCGGCGGGGGCAGGCAGCTCCCGGGATGAGAGCAGAACGGATAGCATGGCCTGTCAGGGTCAGCCTCCTCCTGCCAGCTACCTCCTCGTAAAGGCAAAAGGAGCAGCATCCTTGCTGGACACTCTGCAGAGATGTTCCTTCTGTCCAAGTGTCAGAGCATTAAGAAAATTGGCCTTTGTGTTTTGTCTCCAGCTGTTTAGCGTAAGGCATGAGCACAATGGTGTGGAGTAGCTGCAGACCCAAACTACTGATTAATTACAAGAGATACTACAAGAAAGGAAGGGGAAACTGCCAAAAATTAATGAGTGAAAAATAAGGCCTCAGCTTGTGACAAACATGTGCTTTTTCTGCCTACTGTAGGCAGACAGGCCTCACACTGACAGCCCTGTTGGAGGGCACCTACACACTGCAGGTACCTGGAGGTATGTGCCAGCTGCAGCAGGCCATGCTGAGCCAAGACATGGGAGATTTAAGCCCCCAGCCCCATGGCACATGGGCATGAGGGACAGGAAGGGGAATGCTCACTGTCCCATTGCTCTCTGCAGAGCTGTCCGCTCGCCATGTGGTACACAGACACCTCACTGCTGGCAAGATGCTCAACAGCTCTTGCTCTGCTGGGCTTTGGGATGCCTAGGACTGGAGAAAGAGAGCACAAGACATGCATTTAGCAGCAGTGAGGGGGCCGGGCCTCAAAACCTGCCAGTAATTTGTGCTGGTTTCTGCAGGGGCAGAGCCCTGCTGCCCTGGTGCCCAGGGATGGTGCATGGCTCCACTCCCACTCTGAGGAGTGTGACACAGAAATGCACAGAGCTGTCCCCTGCTAACGCTGCCACGTTGGCACACTTGTTGCATTTTCCTTTGTGTGTTGCCATAGGAACTGTAGCACCAGCATCTGCTCCTGCTGCTCCCTGCCATGCTGCCTCTGCATCCCACTGGGCTCAGCACACCTCTGCTCCTCTGCCAGCCCCAGCATGCCTCCCCCTCACTCACGAACTCCCTGCCTCATCCCCTTTTTTTGGGTGACAATCAGATTACTGCTGTAGCAGTTAATTATTGCATTAGTTATAATTTGCCTATTCATTTGTCTCTCCCCTTCCCTCCCACCTTGGAATAATTCCATCTCTCCATCCTTTCCACCTTCACACTATCTCTGCTGACTCCCATCCCCATTTCTCTTGCACTCCTCAGCCACACACAGCTTTGCTATACTGCTGTACCCTTTCCTTCCTTTTTACCTCCCTACTACTCACATCTTCTGTGCTCTCTCCTAGCACCTCTTCCTCCATCCTCTCTCCCAGTCCTCCTACAGTTTCCTTCACTTTAGACCCCCTGCCCACCACCTCAGGCTACTGCTTCACACAAGTCTTCTCTTTCTTCTACCCTGTGCACAGTACTACCAGCTTCTCCCAGGTCTGAGCCAGGCTTGTTCCTCTCCTGTACTCTCCCTGGCTCTTATACAGTCAACAGCATTTCCCATTCGCTGCTCCTGTTTATCAAGATACCCCAGAAACTGTATCTTCTACCACCTTCTGTAGCCTTACTCAATCCTTCACTGCTCCAGATCCTCACTTTCCTCCAGGCTCCTTTATCAAGCTCTCCAAGGCAAGCACCTTATAATTTCCCCTTGTCCCTAAACCCCACCCTTACACACTTTTTCTTCTTCCTCGTCCTCTGAATGGGAGAATCCAGCCAGCACCACAGACAACTCTACCCTCAGCCTAAAAACCCTGATCTATACCTTTATGCCAGTGCTTGCACCATTAAGTTTCACAGCCTCTCACTCCTCCATCTCTATCCCCATCCCTCTGGCTGTGTTGCTGCTTCTGACACCATTAATTGCAAATTCCCTTTGAAGCTGTATTCCTTCCTGTCTTATGGAATTGCTTTTCTTCTCTGATGCCTTCTTTCTTTCCACACAGACCCTTGGACCAGGACCCCAGTGTCCGCCTTCTATTCCCACCCCAGGCACATTATTCATCCTTCCTTGCTACCATCTGTTCCCTGCCCTCTCCACATGGGAGTCTCCAGCAACCCTGTCTACTCCTTTCTCTCATGTGAAGGACACAAATGTCTCCTGGGGGACCTTCTGGAGACCACCTCATCTGCCTGCAGGGCTTCAGCTAACACCTACAGCTCTAGTGGTGCCCACTCCTGATGGGTGTCTCTCCCCCTTGCATCTCAGCCAACCCCTATCCTTTCCCAGTTAAACTGAGTGCTGCTAATACCACCTTCTCTGATTCCTTTACTTTTCCTTGCAAGTCCCTTGTATTTGCACTCTGTTTTCCTACTAAGAACATCACTCTTTCTTGCTCTGTTTCTCTTGCTTCCACTTCTCCAGCCTCATTTCACCACCACAAAACCACCAGTGATCACAAAATCGTAATATTTAAACTGTTGCTGCAGGACATCCAGGAGGTGTGCATATGAGAAAGCACATAAGGATGCTCTAAAGGCAAGGAATTTTCCACTTGTATTATATTTTCATACATACTTCAGACCGTCTGTGGAAAGCTGTTAAATGACTAGTTGGAAACATGAAATTGTGCTATTTTACTTAAAACATTAATTTAGCAGACTCAGATCTAAAAGCTCAGCAAAACGTGAACAGTTTTCTTGCGCTTCCCAATTTTGCTCATCTTTTAACAACAAGAAGGTCTCATAGTTTAATGTGACCCAGAGTCTTCCCCACCCTCGATGACTCTTGAACCCACATTTGGCTGCTGGCTTGGCATGTGTTACATATTTCTGTAGTCTCAGGTCCACATGTGCTTGTTCATGCAGCCTGGAGTAATTTGCATATGTGTTCTCAAGTCAGGAAAAGTGAGGTGACAGTTCATTATTTTGTAATGACACCTCTGGAACCCGAGATCAGTACATTACCAAGTCTTTTTTAGGCCTGTTTGCAGTGTTCTTTTAGGTGCTTTTTGCACACTGTGTTGTCCTGTTATCTATATATTTGGACTCCAAATTTCCAGCTCTGTACACCCCCTGTCCATTTGAACAGCATCCTGGATACACTTGAAGTTAGCTTTGTGACCATCTCTTTCCTGCTTCCCAGTATTTGAGAAAGCTTCTAATCTCTATCTAGTTTCTAAATACCATTTTGTGGCAATTCCGGCCTGGAGGAGACTGGCAGCTCTATGTTCCTGGTTTTCCCTATATGAAATTTCTATACTTTAGTTCCAAACCTCTGGGAAAAAAGAGACTGACTGTGATGTTAGCCCTCAACTACCTTTTTTTTTTTTCCCCTGCATAGAACAGCTTGTCTTACCTGTGCTTACTGCAGAATTTCTTCTTCACATCTGAATATCAGTTGCTGAACGTGTCTTTAAACACTTCTTGCACCTCCTGTTTGTGCCTTTTGCTATCAATAAGTTCTTTTGTCTTTCCACTTCAAAACCAGCCATTCATATCTTTCCTGTATGAGTTCCACTGCAAAACAAGTTCAGGTTAGTGTAACAGAGGGTGAGGGATGAGTACCCAGACTTTCAAATTACACAACCCTATGCTTGATGGTGCTGTGGGATGAGCTCTGCTGGTACTCACATACATTGTCCTCCTGATCTGCAGTTGCTTCCATTGCAAACCACTTTGCTTGGACGGCTAATCAGTAAATCTGAGTATTTATAAAATAACAATTAAATGTTACTAAATCCACAGAAAACAGCCTAACTTTTCCAATTTAAGCCCACTTCCTATGCCACTTTTTCTAGGTTTCCTGCAGTGACAGTGGTCCATCACAATACCTCCAGAGACACAACCTTCACATACATCGAGTTCCTACACATTAATTGTGGTGGGAGTAGCTGGCTCAGCAGGCAATGTTTTTCACTCAGAGCTTGTTTGCAGAACCAGAAATTAATCTCCAGGGGTTTAAGACAGTCCCACAGCCTCATGCCCAACCCCAGGGAACCCACATTTTTTTCCCTTCTTTTATAACTATATTTTGTTTCACACATAATCAGGACCTCTTGATAACAAGCAGCAGCTGCACAGAGCAGTGACAGCTTGTGAGTGAACTAGGACGTTTCTGGTGGAAGAGGGAAGAGCCAAAATGCACCTAAGGAAGAACTCCAGGAAGGATCGGACAGTCAGTTTCTTGTGTTTAAATTGTAGTCCACATCAAGACTACTCAGACTTTAAACGCTGTCTAATTTTGGAAGTTTGGAAATTGGGATTGGGAATAGAAAACAGGGAATGACTAGGGGAGATGCTGTGACTGGTACCCTCCTCCAGGGGGAGGAGTGTGCCGGAAAAGGCTGATGAATTGGTAGCTTATGTTAGGGAACAGATAAGCCCTTCGAAGCACAGGTTCTATTCCTGCAATTTCCCCATAAATTTTCCATCCTAAGTCCAATATTTCTATGTGTACTGGCCAGCTCTCTGTGGTAACATCAGACATCAGGCAAATGTTTTCTTCTATTGTCTTTGTATCTCCCAAAGGACCTTTGGTTTGAGTTTCTCTGCCAGCAAATAAGCAGCAAAAGCAGTTGACAGATCAAGACCAGTGATGATGGCAGAAATTAGCTGACTGTGTTGCTGTTTATTCTTTTCTGAACAAAGTACAACCAGTTTTCCCAGAGCTGCATTAACAGGAAGGAAGAGCTGATCTCTGCTTTAAGCATGTGTAGTGGTTTGGTCCAAAATACTCATTACTGTTTATCTGCTGTGAGATAAGAATTAGGAGAAATGCAAAGCAGGCACCAAACTTGAAAGAATATAAAGAAGTTTATTAACAGACGTAAAAGAAGGGAAAAAAATTTATACCACCTTCAGAACTCTCCTCCTCCCCCCACCTTCCTCCCTTCTCCCACTGACAATGTGAAAAGACAACCCATAAGATGTTCAGTCTGTTTACCACTACCATAATAACCTTGTTTAGTCCATTTAGAAAGAGAATTCTCTTCTTGCTCATGCTATGAAAACAGTATCACAACGAGACAGCCGCCCACTTCCAAATATTGTTCAGTCCATTTAGGAAGAGGAGTCTCTCTGCCTGCATGTGAGTCCCTTCCCCCGACTTGCAGCTTGTTCAAGGTCACACACAGATAGCAATTGGTTTTCCCACGTTCAAGGGTCCACTCTTGAAGTTTTTTGGGGTACAATTTTAAGGTTGAGCCGTTCAGAAACAAAAACAGAGGCCCTTCTCCTTCCCTGGGAGCAAAGGGTCTTCATCATCTTCATCGTTAGGACTACCTCTGGGAGCATCTCTAGGGACTGAGGTTTTCTCCTTTCCCATTTGGAGCAAAAGTCCTCATCTGGTTCATCTCTCCCTGTCCAAACTTCTCATGAAATTACAGCTGCGTCAGCATCTGCCTATCTCAGCGCAGGTGCTTTTGCTTACGAGCTGAACACTCCACCCCCCATATCTTCATGGAATTACAACGGGATACTCTGATGTATCATAGCTTCACAACAGAATTTCAGCTTTAAGCATCTCCTCTCTCTCTTCCCTAGGGTTTTCAGCTCTTCACAGCAGTAAAAGGGTTAATCTCACCTCGGCCTTGCAGCTTTGCAGCTGGAATGTTGAATTTTTCTTATCACAGTGGAGAGGGGGGAGAGCCGAGCCGCTCCGGCTGCCCACGGCAAGGCAGGGGGGGGGTTCCATGGCTGGAACAGGTCCATCGGCTCCAGGATGGCCGTGGCCCGGCCCGGCCTGGCCCAAGCAGGGTCTGGCCGGGCCCGCTGGCCCCCACACGGGCCCCGCAGCCACCTGTCCCAGCGCCGGAAACGAGAGAGAGCTTGGAGGGGGAGTTTGCCTATTCTTAAATGTGGATCGCAGAGGTGGTCACAACTTTAAGTGGCTTAGAGAATTGTCCATATTCAAACTGGCTGCTGATAGGTTCTATCAGTTCCCAGAGGAAACTGTAAGCACCCCTTAGCAAGGACATCCCTTCCGGGACTATGCTTGCTAACCTATGACAGCATGTCATGAAGATGGGGATGAAGTCCCAGCTTGATAAACTGGGGCTGAGTGTAGCTGAAGATCCCTTAAATTAAGACCCATTTCACTCCTTTTGTGTTACTTAGTCCTGTCTGGATTCCCTAAATCTAGGTGAGCAGAATGTGTCTCAGAAATAGTGGCTGGTTTGCTTGGTTTGCCAGGGGGAAGGACAAGGTAAGCTCCATACTGCTGGTATGCAGGCTGTTGGAGACAAGCAAAGGAGGATGCTGTCCTCCCCTTTTGCTTGTCTGCACACAGGAGGTAGGCTGTGTTCTTACACCCTCCTTTTGGGCTTGGAAAGAACAGGAGGAGCAGAAGCAGAGAGGAGATGGTCTTTCCACTCAATTAGCAGAGCCACTAAGTACAGCAAAATTCCTAAATCATTGAGCTCACATTAGTGCTAGACTGTTATATTTTCCTTTCCCAGAGCTGGAAAAGAGGCAAGTCACTATACCCATTGACAAGCTTGTTGTGTTCTCTGTAGCAAATCCATGGCTGGATTAGAGTTTGCAGTTTGTCTCAAAGCTAATACAAAATCTGCCTTTGACGTGCAGTAGGCATTACAGTGGAGTGGTATGTGCACCTCTGGGAAGCCAACCTGCCAGATCTCACCTGGTTTGGACACTGCAGCTGTGTCTTTGCTCAATGTGCTACAAAAATTTTTAGAACATGGTATCAGTAGAACATGGAAAAGCAAAAATTGATCAGACACACAGAGTTGCTGGATCTCCACTTTGCTCTTTCAAGATTTTTCCCCAGTACATTCACTCGAGTTTTGTGGTTGTTTTCTTACTGTTCCAATTCAAGTGTGTACAGGCTTGAAAAATGCTGATTCAGGTCTTTGAACCCCTGAATGCAACCGAAGGAGAGGACTGAACTCTCCCACCTGGACAGACAGGACTGTGCATTGACACCTGCAGACCAAAGCTTATGAATTAATTTTCTGTCTCTAGGAATTTGAAGGTAGATTGCAGCATTTTACTGCACCTCTGGTAAATCAGTGCCTGGCACAGCTTCACAAAGGACATGGGTTAGCAGCCAGAAGGGCTTGCAGATGTGACATAGAACCCTGAGAGACCTCTCTTCTGGAGGTGAAGTAGGATATCGTCAATAGCAAGACTTTCATGATCTCTGTGGAGGTAGAGCAGACCTTGAGCTGCTCTGAAAACATCCCATGACACTGTTGTTTATGAACTGCACTTGCAGAAGCTCTACCTTTAAGGAACACAACAATACTTTTATTACAAACCTGGAAAACCCCATGCTTTGAAAGAATAACTCTTTTTAGGTCAAGAAAGCTGAGAGTCTTTTACTTCACTTGGGGCAGCTGTATGCAAAAGAACCACAGAAAACTGCATGGGTACATGATCCAGACAGATCACATGGAGAGCACTTAAGGGAAATACAGGCCTCCCTTTCTTCCCATCATTGTGTTTGGAATATGTTTCCAATTGCACTAGTCACAAAGTAATCAAAGAAACTTGTCTACAGTGGCAAACTGAAGATTCCCTATTACACATTACAGGGTGCTACACAGTATTGAATCCTTAGTCATAACAGAAAAACCAACATCCACATGATTGTAGGCCACAATGCACTCAATTTCCATATGTCTTAACAGAAAAGAAAGCACAGATCTTCAAAGCAAATGAAATCTGTCTTTGGAAGATGCCCATTAACATGTTCCTTATCCCCTCTTACATCCTTACCCAGCATCCCACCCTCCCTTGCATGAAATGGGGAAGAAGGGAGGCCACCCCCTGCAGCACCCAAGAGGCAAAGAACTCATCACACAGAGACCCTTGGTCCTTCCCAGACTCCCAGCAAGCTCCAGTTCCTGCACCCCATCCTTCATCATCCATCACCTGTGTTAGTAGGCTGTTCCCTAGGTTTGAGGGCAAACAAACGCTTTGCTCATATGGTTTTGAGTGTGCAACATTTAGCATTCCCAGTCTTGGTCTACTTTGAATGTCTGCTGGTTTTAACAGTTCTGCAAAGGAAGACAAAAGCAAAATTATTAAACAGTGCAGTCATAGCCTCAAAGTAACACAACAACTGGGGCTGGCCCCTGCCACAGGGAGCAGTCTGGCCTAAGTGGGCTCAGGACCTGCTGTGGGAGCCCTGCTTATGAATAACTTATCTGGAAGAACAAAGGGAACCAGTAACAGACTTTCGGTCATGCTCCAAAATCCATCAGAGATGACTGCAGCCTGTTTACTGGTATCTTCCAGTACTTGTTATAAAATGAGTGCTATATCTAGCACTGAGAAACACTCTTTTTTTCACAAGGTCACTCTTGCAACATGAGTAGAATAAGTAAAAAACTGCAAAGGAGAAACGTTTCCTTTCTATTACTGCAAAGATACTTTGAAGATGGTCAGGCTTGGGAAGTAAACTCTCCTCAAGCTACAGCTGTTCTCGGACCTGAATGAGGGCTCCAAGGAGACCACCCCAGTGAGTGCTGCACAGCCGTCTGCTGAGCCTCTGGGAAGGTGTCTCTGCAGAAATTTGTCCTTTTGGTTAATGGGCCAAGGTGCTCAGGCAGGCAGAACTCCCGCTGGAAGGGTTCGCAATCCAGCCGAAATCCCGTCGGGTGGGATGGGTAGAGCGCGCTAAACGGTGCCGTATCCTGGGCAAACGGCGCTCAGACCCCGGCGCTGCCCGGCCCCGACAGCAGGTGCCACTGCGGGCCCGCACCTCAGCCCCGCACACCCCGGGCCCCGCACACCCCGGGCCCCGCACACCCCGGGCCGGACTGCGGGGAATGACCCGTGCGGGCGCCGGGAGGCCGCGCCAGCAGCTTGGGCGCGGGGCTGCAGCCCGCGGTCGGGCCCGGGAGCGGCCCGTCGGCAGGAGGCACCCGGGTGCCGTGCGAGGGCAGCGATACGGGGACAGGGCAGTGCTGCCTCTCGGCCCCCCCCGGCAGCCCCCGGCCATCCCGCCCCGCTCACAGCCCGCGGGCACGGCCGTGCTGCGCCAGGGCCGCCCCCAGGGCGGGGGACGGAGAGCCCGCACAGGGCCCGGCCGGGCCGTGCACACCCCGGGCACCGCCTTGGTCCCTGCTGTCCTCGCAGGTCGGAATGCAGCTCCTTTCTCCGCGGGCACGCAAGGCTTTACACCTTTAAAGATCACCTTGGCACTGCACTCCGGGACCGTCATTGCTACTCAAAAGGATTCATGATGACGCTCTGGAAAAAGCCAATATTCTCCTGTTTCCATGACCAGTAAGAGAGGCAGCCACGGGAGAAAGTGTGCCATGTTGTTAAAGCTGGGTCTGGTTACACCCACGCCGTGAATGAACTTCGGAATGGTGGCAGGCTTTTAACTTCTGTTTCCTTTCTGACTGACATTTTTGGTCAGGAAAGCATTACACACTGGAATATTTAAAGAGACTAGCAGAAAGAGAAGGAAAAGCAAAAGCACAGGGGGGAAAAACCCCACCAAAACAAAACCAAACCCAACAAAAAACAAAGAACAAAATTAGAGATTAAAGAAGTTGCAAGGACTTCTCAGCTCATAGAAGTCCTTCCCTCGTGGGAGGTCCTCTACTGGACCTACCCTGTTTAGACCCTTGGCCTCACTCACCTGATGGGGCTGGATAATCAGTGGAATCAAAGAAGTGACACTATGCTGTGCCCCTACCTGCCAAGGCTAATGAAAATTGCTTGTGCCAGGCATCTGAACCCACAAACACATTAAATTCCTTCTCTCACAAACATACTTTTCTAGTTGATCATTTTCCTTCCAGCTCTTTCCTTTCAAGGAGAGGAAGAAAATGCTCTCTCAGTGTCCTAGTGAGCTTTGCAGTTCTCAGATCCAGCACCATCAGCCCTCTCTGCTTGCTTCACTGTTACAGTAGCTGGGGCTTTAACATGAACTCTCAGCAGTCACAACTCTAGCAAAATGCTTCAAATTTTGGAGATTATTTTCAACTTCTTGGTATGTCTCTGAGGCCAGGATGGAAGCCAAAGAGGAAGACAGGAAGGGCCCACAGGAAATGGAGGAGGTACTGTCAGTAGGGTAGATAAGCAGTTGCCCACCCAGCACCCCAAGGTACCTAGACTGGACAGAGCTTCCAGACACAGCATGGAGCCTCACGAGACCAGTCCATGCAGAAGCAGCAGCCAGAGTGCAGAGGGGCATGTAAGGATGTACCAGAAACCTTCAGTCTTAGAGATGGGAATAGAGAACAAGAGAGGGTAAATTCAGAGGTCCACCAGGAAGGAAAAGAAAAAAGCATGAGCTAGTGCTGTGATTCTCTGGATTCTCTGTTTTCTCTCTTTAGAACCTCTTCGTACTTGCAAAGTGACAGATGTAATCTGGGTTCTACTCTGTTCTATCAAAGGCAGATTTGCTGTGACTGAACAGAGCAGCATTACCCCCTCTAGTGCTGTGTGAGGGATCTCAGACAGCACTTACCTGCTTAGCCAGAGCATTTCATCATGAAGTGATGCCTACCTATGTCTTTTTAGTGATAGCCAGTACTGTCTTGCCAACAGGACTCTCTGCTGCTGGTCAGGTCTCTGTGAGCGCATTATTCTGCCTATGCTGTCACCAACCTCAGCTATGTCTGTCTTTCTCCTGATGACAGCTGGTGGATTGCTCAGTACTTCTGGCATCTTCCTTGGGGGTCACACAAGGCTCCAGCTTCACTATCTCCTAATGCTTTCTGCCAAGGGAACAGCAAGAGCAGCCTCCTCTGGACACACATAACCAAAAGCCCTCTTCACCCTTCCCCAGCACTGCTGCCTGCTTCTCTGGCACCCAGCCTGGGGAAATGAGCTCTCCACCGCCAGTTCCCATCAGCTTGTCAGCTGTGCATAGGCTGGTGTGAAAGGGACCATGCTGAGCAAGGATGGGCCAGGAAGGTGCCCATCACACACAGGTGGTGCTGGGCAGGCTACAATTTGCAAGCACACTCTGCCCTCAGCAGGATGGGTAACAGGAATTACCTCCCTGCCAGAAATGAGGGTGGTGGAAAGAAGGCAGCTTGCAGGTTAAGCGGCAGAGGGACTGGTGGCAGCATGGCTACATGAAAGGGCTTTGTTCTGAACATCACAAGAGATCTGGCCTCAGGGTTCTGCTTTAAACCAGCTGACTCTGATGTGTATTGAATCCAGATAATAATAACCAAGTTTAACTTGCTCTTTATACCCATAAACACAAACTAGACAGAAATCTCTCTAGTCACTCTAGTGCAAGGGCATCCACAGGAGGGTTTGCATCAGTAGAGTTCTGCTGGTGTGCTGCAGCCTGTGCCTTCCAGACATTCAGATGCCTTAAGGCCTTTCTGGGCATCATGAACACACACTCTCCAAAGGAGCAAGGTTTTTCCTTTGTAGAACTCTATTCAAATCTCCACACATTGTTGCTAGAAATCCATATATCTCCCTATATTAATGGTTTCATTTCAAACTACTTCCTTTCTAGCAGCAAAGAAAAATCAATAAAAGATGCCCATATGATATGATTACATGTAAAAATGACATATAATTACTGAATGACCCAGTTCCCACTTACTGAGGCTGCACACAGCTGTCCATAGAGTTAGGGCACAGCTGATCTTAAGGTCCCCTACAATCCAAATCATTCTATGATTTCCAGAGCAATGTAAGTGTCTCCACCTGCCTTGGCCACATGTTGAGGTTTGCCTTCTGGGTCTGTTTCTGTGTATTGTCCAGCTGAGAAACTTTCTGCTTGTTCAACTGAATTATTTTCCCAGTGCTTTGGAAAGCCTCAGCTGTTGCCCATCTTGACCTCAAAGTTGCTTTCTCAGACAGTGGCCATCCTTTTTCTCCTTCCAGAAAGCTCTGGTGTTGTATGAAGGATTCCAATTTCTCCTCAGCCTCTAATTTGAGTTTCTACTCAGGGGTTTTGTTGTTGTTGTTGTTGTTTTGGGTTTGTTTTTTTTCTGGCTGCTCAATTAGACTCCAAGCCTTCCTGCAATTCAGTGATCTGAGAATCCAGGTCACTGTTTCCATCAGAACTGCTTCCTCCTTCTTCACTGAGCTGCTCACAGCTCTTCCTTCTTGGGCAGACCCCTGTGCTCCTCAGGCTGTGTCTGCAGATGCAGTACCTCCCTCCTGCTCTGGGCACCCTGTCTCCAGCTCCTGTCATGGTTTTCCTCCCTGAATTAACAACAACAGACTTGACCTGAGGTTCAGTCATACAACTCTTGCTGGAAATTTTTCTTTGCTGCCTGCAGTTCATAAGACTGTATTTTCCATGGCCCTCTAGGTAATTGGGATCCTGGGCTGTCTGGGAGGTGGGAGCCATGTAGGCTCCCTGAAGCAGCAGAGCAGGACCCAGCAAGCAGGACCTGTCCCATCATCCCAGCCAGGGAGCAGTGCAGGCCAGAAAGCACCAGGGACAGCCCTAGTCCCGGTCATCAGGCACCTTCTTGGGAATGGGACTGGGCCAGGACATCAGCCCACAGCTGGGCACTGTGACTGTTAAGTGGAGGCTTTGTAGACCAGTGGGACCACCCCCCATCCTGCATCCTCCACCATGGGAGGAAGTCTTCGGCAACCTCAACACCCTTCCTGCACCCCTAAAGTAACACCTGCCACTGCAGGTGCCACATCCAGGCTTGTCCCCTGCTGGTCCCATCTTGCTGGCCTGGGGCAAGGACTGACTGCCCAGGATGGGCAGAGCCTGCTGCTGCCAAGAGCCCCGTGCCTGTTGCCAGCCTGGCTGTACTCTGCCAGTATCATGACATCTTCAGCCCTGCTTGCCCTCCTGCCTTTGGCTCCATAGCTGCTTGCAAGGCCTGTATCTTTCATTCCATACATCTCCCTAGTTCCACAGCTGTGACAGCCCATCCCGGCACATCCTTTCTCCAGCTACAAGAGTATCCTGGGTACATGACGTGGAGGAAGCACTGGAAGGGCTGCCTACTGCCAAACCCACATCTTATGGGTGATTTGTCAGTCCCTAATACACTGTTCCTCAGGGTCATGCCCTCCACACCATGACAGCTTTGAGTATTCCCAGTAGTCCTCACACTGGCAGTGCCCAGGGAGGGCTGTGCAAGCTCCTGCTGCTGTCAGCACAAGAGCAGTGTCCCACTGCAGCATCTCTGCTGCACCGGGGCAGCTCCAGGTGAACCTTCGCATTTTTAATCTCCCCACTTTTCCAGGGGAAGGAAGAACCTCACCTCTTGCAATTCATCTATTGACTGTTGTGTGATAAAAGCCAATTCCTAGAGAAGTCTGTTCCTCATGCCTCTCCACTGTGAATTTCCCATTAATAATTACTCAGTCTTTCAATCAGGTTGGGGGGGGTTTTGGTTTTTTTTTTTTACCTACAAGATGTTTCAGTGTGTTTCTTGCTTCTCTCTGGTTTTAACATGATAACACACACAGACTGCACTGTGAACAAGTGGAACTGCATGTTCAAACTTCTGTGGAAACCACTGACAGGCTCTATATTTTATGATTTGAAGGTATTCATAATTCAACAGGAAGCTTTCAAGGTGCATACATATGTACACACATTCTCCTTTTTCTTTAATATTTAGCCTGCTTTCAGAGAAAGTAGCTGCTCATCACATACCTGAACCATTATCATTTTTAAAGAACTGGAAACCTGAAATTATTTGCATCTGGTTTTTTTCTACTTGCCTATTTTTCAAGTTACATTCCAAGGAGTCTGTTTCAAATTCCTTTTTCTAGTCTTTAAAGACTCACAGACATCTCTTCTGCTCCTGCTGTGCTATCTGTATCCCCATATCGATGACTGGAATCCAAGTATCCCTCTCTCTGGCTAGTCCAAAGTCACTGTAAGATGGGCCTGACCTCTGTTCTGTAATCACATTCAAAGCATTTGACCTATTTTTATAGCTGTAGGTAACTGCACAGTGCTGGCAGTGCTGGCAACCCCTTTGCTGTACCATGAGCAAACCCAGTACAAGGGGTGACTGGAAAGGTGAGGATGGTGGTAGATGTCTAAAAACCTCTGTAGCTTTCTGCATTCTGGTTCCCAGTGCAAGACAGAGCAACTGGTGTGTTCTGGGTCTGCCTGGGACACTTGGGTCAATTAAACAGCCTGTGGCTGAGCCCCAGCTACCTCTGTGCTTACCATTGCCCCCTGGCACTTGTCCCAAACCTGCAGGGAGAGGAGGGAATAGCAGGGCTGTCCTGGACCATGCTGACACCACGGGAATGCCCTGTGGGCTGTGGGGATGGTGGCTCTACACCCCAGCTCTGGAAGCCAGCTGGTTTCCAGGAGCTGCAATCCTCATGCCACCATGGCTTCCATGTCAGGACTCCTGTTTCAGTACATCAGTCAGGAAGACTTGCTCAGGAAAGAACTTTCCCTATCCTTAGCCCCCACTGCCTCACCTCCTGGCAAATCTATCACATAGGATTGGAATTCATCATGCTGGACTTCACCAGCTGAGCTGGGCAAGCACCCCAGGAAAAGAGACTAGAAAAAAAACCAGAAGAGATTTCATTTTGTGGACAAGAACACACAGTTATCTCCACGGTGCCTGCAGAACATTGGCCCATCTTTTTTTTTTATTTCCTAAGAAAGAAAAACACAACACACCAAGAAAAACTTTGCTGTTGCTATTATAATCAGCAAGATAAAAAGAACAATTCATAGTGGCCTTACAGCACAGGGCTACTGTAAGAATTGCTGATCTAGGGCTAATTTCAGCCAAGTTATTTAAGGAGTGGCTTTACCTCATCCTGATAGCACTTTGTATGGTGGTTCTGGGCAGTGGAACCACATCGCTATAGCCTGTGGGTACCTGTTTTTTCCATTCTGTCCAAATGCAAACTCTGGTTGAAGAGAGCAGCATTTCTCACAGCTGAAAACATTCTTCTCATTTTGGGCAGAGCTGCAGCACAGAACCTGTGACCTTAAACTGGCTTTCTATGTGCTGGCTGTTGTCACTTGGGCTGTGCCTACTATCCCTCTGTGGCATTTTCTCAGTCCATCTTCTGTCTTGAGGGCAGGCTGGGAGTCCCAGCTGGTAGAACCAGCTACCAGCAAGAGGCAGGAAGTCTGTGTGAGCACAGTTCTCTTAGGAAACTGCCCTAAACATTGAGGTGAGAGAAGTTCAGTCTTATAAAAATAAATGTGGCTCCCCAGTGCTAGGGAATATTTATGTCACTTGACTCAAAAACAAAGCAAAAAAAAACCCCACCAAAAACAAAAAAGAAGAAAGGCAGTGGGACCCCTCAGCTGCAACACAGCATGTGCAGTGTCCCCAGCCCCACAGTGCCCCAGGGCTGGGGTGGACTTTTAGAAACTGGGGCCATCATAGATCTTCTTGGGGAGGTGTCTCTGTTTCAATCCTGACATCAGCCACTGAAATGTGTAATTAGGCAGAGTGCTTTTTTGGAGCTGTCTCTATATCTGTAGTAAGGCTGCTGAAAATGTGTAATTACTCAGACCCAACCATCCCACAGGTGCCAAGCAAAGGACAGCCATGGCAAACTCCTCACAGCCATATTCCTGCCCCACAGGACAGGCACTTGGGGAATGCAGGCACCCAGAATGCAGCCTCAGGTGCTCCCAGGGATGTGGGACACTGCTGGCCCCATGCCCTGAGTGCTGGTGGCAGCTCCCACGGCACCGCGAGCAAATGCGATGTACTCTGCCACTGCACTGCTGAGGATTTTACCTGCTGTGTTGTCCTGCCTGTGCCTGATCTGCAAGTGCCTTACTGTGTTCTGAGTACATCTACAGCCTTCAGAGGAGCAAGAAAAATTCCACTTCACAGATATTTTACTTCTGACTGCTTTCCATTTTCTTGGATCCTCTCTCTGTTTTCAGACTCACATGTGCTGAAGTAATTTGCAGTCATGTCTAGGTTTTACATTGCCACTAAGTCCATTAGCTCATAGATTTCTTCTCCCATGGAGTTCCTGCAGCTGCTGATGTCTTGCCAGTTAATTTCTCATGTATTTCCTTCAGATATGAATTGAATTAGTGAGCATACATAATGAGGCACAGTAGGAATAAAAAAAGAAGATAAAAGCTGACACAGACCAGATGCCTCTTCCAGCAGCTGCCACACCAATAGAGAGTGTGGGTAAATGTCAGGTAAATGAGAAAAACGAGGATATAGACAAATAACTTGCACGGATTTGATCATCAGCTACTTACATAGAGATTTCGAAAATTCCCTGCCCTCAGGGCATCGGTGTTTCTCTGAATTTCCCAAGTATTGTGCAATTCAAGGGACACATTGAGAAGGAGCTAATTTACATTAGAAAGATGTTGAATACTGTGGGAACCAATGGTTGAAAGAGTTCAGCAGAAAAGACCATCCTAAGGGAGCACAGCACATGAACAACAACAGAAAAAAATAACCAAAAACCCAGACACACAGTCAGTCTCCTTTCACCTCCTCAGTAGGATACCCTGCCCATCCTTGAGACTGCTCATTCCCAGTTACATGCACCTTTATTTTAGTCAGTGCCCACCAGCACTGCAGCATTCACACACAGAGCACTCATTGCCCAGGACACATCAACTCTCCCCATCAGCAGCACCACAAGCTTATTACTACATCCTCCATTTTCTGCTCTAGCTTCCTAAAGAAAGCCAAAGCCCTGACATTGAAGGTAGCCAGCAGCCCAGACTCAGGAGCTGCAGGGAGTACTGCAAGGAAGGAGCCTGTGAGTGGGAGGTGGGATCCACAGGTGGGGGAGGAGAGTGCCCAGCAGCAGGAATATAGAACACATGACTCTAGAACAGGATGGGGACCCAGAGCCTATCCTGAGAGCACATATACATCCTCCACAAAAGCACTCACCAGGCACGAAGGGTCCTACTTGCATGGGCTGTGTATGCCACGCAGGGCAGAGAGCTGTACCCAGCTCCAGGGAAGCACAGCACTGATCCTAGCCCAATGTCCTACACCTGCCAGTTTGGCTTTCTGGTTTAACCCGCACCAACACAGCTGGTCCTACAGCCCCCTCCAGTAAGCAACACCATGACCCTCAGCACCTTTAGTGCAAAGTCACTTACTCTTTATAGCCTTATTGTAAAGTATATGGGAAGGAAAATATGTGCACAACTCACAAGCATGATAGAAACACAGCTCTTTAAATTCTTCTCACCCTCTTTCTTGCTTCTAGGGCTTAAGGTCCTGCATACATTTAAAATATACACAAATAAATAAATGAATGTATTTTTCTCCCAGGTGTCACTTTCCCTGAGCTGAGAACTGCAGCAAGCACTCGGGTGGGCACAGCTGCCTTTAGTGTTGCCCTTGTGCTGCCTGGAGGGGAATCCGGGGCTGCCAAAGCCAGGCAAGTCATGGCAGCCATCCCACTGCCCAACTGCTGCCTCCAAACCAAACCCCTGTCCTGCACTGCTGGGCCACCAGCCTTCCTGCACCTCTCAGATACCCCCAACTGCATTTTTATTTTATTAGGGAAGGACTTGGAGAATAAATGTAAAGAGGAACATACCACCCACACCTTCTCTGCATCCTCCTCTTCCCAGCCTTGTTCAAAAGCCCTGTGAAATGATTTTTAGGCTTCTGTGAGTGTAGATATTCATCAAAAATGTCACCTTCACCAAGCAGTTTCAGCTTGTTTCAGGGCTTCCTCATAGAAATTTCCACAGTGAATGGCTCCACTGGCAGCAGCTTAATTGACTGCAGTGGAAGAGGATTTACACTTTTAAAGACCTCTCCCTTTCTTTATTTCTTTGAATCTTTGTCAAAGTAATGTGAAGTTATCTTAGAAGAACTGGGGGTATTGGCTTTTAATACCAAGAAATAAGTAATGAAATATTTGTTCACAGAGTTTTAGCTTGTGTGTTTATTTTTCAACTCTCCAAATTTCCAGTCTCCCTTGACGGTCTCCCAGGGTGAGCAGAGCCTACAGTTAAAGGCTTGTTGAAGAAGTGAAAACACAAAATTTTTAACATAAGTGGTTTTATCACTTCTGTTTGCCAGATATTTTATTAAGTGTTAGGAAAATAAGCAAATCAAACCTCCCACTGGTTTTATTATAAATAGATCAGGCACTTGAAGCCCTCCAGTTGTTTGCAATTTGTTTCACAAAAAGTAATCTGCCTTTCAATTCTGATGTTCTTCTGCATAGTAATGGAGGAGGTAGGTACAACCCTTTAGTCCTGATTTGTACTTTGGTCTTTAGATCCACCTTCTTCCTTCTACATGAGTCACTTGCGGCAGCTGAGAGAGATTTCTCCCTCTCTGTGCATGAAGGAGGAGTTGCATGATATGTCTTCAGCAGCTTTTGGAGGAGAAGCCACCCCCCTGGGCAACCCCTCCTCCAGCAGCCACCTATGTCCCTGGTCCCCCTACGTATCATTTCATCCCTGTGCTATTCCTGGCCTCATCTGAGCTGAGATTCCTATAAACACTATGTCCTGCAGGCTTTTCAGGAGGCTTTTCTTTCCAGCTCAATGGCAGAGGAAAGATGATGTTTTCAATCCCCTTTGACTGCAGGCTCTCTCATAGTCCCCCAGGGAGGTAAACAGTAGAGGCTGTTTATTAACAGAGGATCCAAGTGCAAAAAAGCTGCAGAAAGCAAACTGGAGTGAGGCATTCACTGAATGAGCCATGATAATCCTGCCTAAAAAACTGGTTTTGTAGAAAATAGAAGCCAAAAGCAGCAAAAAGAACTGTGTAGGTAAGCAGTTAGAAACAGTCAGAGAAATACAGTATTTCCTTATTTTACATGTTGGTTGCTCATTTTTGTGTTATCAGCCTGGGAATACAGCACTCCCATTAGGGTAAGTGGTATCAGGCTGCTTTTATGGCATAGTTTTTTGGGTACTCTGATTTGGTGAGAATTTGAGCTACTGCTTATGTACCCTCCTTGTATAAGAATTTCCTGGCTAGCTAAGGTAATTCCTTTGCTTTTAAAAACCCTCCTTTTCCCCACTCCCTCGGGGAAGAACCTTGACCTCTCAAGGAGGCAGCAAGGTCAGTGTGCCCCAGGAGGGTCCCAGCGGGCTCCCACTCCGCACCCCTCCGGCTTTGCCTGTGAACGTGCCCAAGCCCAGAGGTGGGTGGCAGGAGACATTGGGCACTGAAGGAGTCAGAAATAAAGTTAGGCAGAGGAAGTTCAAAAATAGACAAGCTTTTCCTGTAAGTCTGAGTTATTTATTTAATTTGTTGTTGGTGGTTTGGGTTTAGGAACTTCCCTCCCCCCCCTAAGTGATAGGGAAACAGGGAAAAGGAAAACTTTGGGAAACAGGCAAGGGAACAAAAAATCTTTCAGAGCAAATGCAGGGGGAAAAGAGAAGGATTTAAGAGGACCAATACCAAGGATAAAACCTTCCCCTAGATACTCATCAGATTTAATTCTGAAGAAAGAACAGAAACCAAGACAGCTGGAAAACTTCCTTCCTCTTCTACCCAGGCTTTCAGCACTGCCATTTGCAGCTGGGTCCCTGTAGCCCTTCCTGGTGCACACCCCAGGGCTGGGGTTGCTGTGACACCCTAAGTGGTAGGACCTGGGCTCCCTGCTCCCAGAAAACCACATAGCCCTGTTGCCTTGGAACCCATTCAGTGCTGTGCTCTGCTTTCCCTGACCCCACCAGCTGCTGCCATCCTACCCCTTAGGATCCAGCCACAGCCCCTCAGCTCCATGGAGCAGTGAAGAGCCGGACACAGGCAGGATTTCAACAGCAGAGGCTGAGGGGAGAGGAAGCAAGTACAAAGGAAAGCAAATCAAACTGGTGTAATGCTGACAAAGGGTGCATCTACACTGCCAAGAGCTCCTGCAGTGTGGTGTCACCTCCTGGCTTTACTTACTTTAGTGATCAGGAGCTTCACTCAGCTGTAAACCCCCAGGAGAGACACAGAATAATTACTGTTTGATGTATGTGTAACTGTCACCAGGATCAAATCAGCATCTATTTCACCTGGAAAGTGGAAAACCCCCTTACCAACACTGCTGTCTGCATACACCCCTGCATTACTCACATAGAACTGTCAGAATGATTTTCAGGGAAGTCTGATGAGATGCACAACAATAACAGGTTATTTTATCAGTGGATTTCACCTGAGGATCTCAGAGTATTTTATATCACCTCTTGTCAGCTTGACAAACTCCTTTAAATGCTCTCCCCATGCCAAAGGTGGGGATGGAGATGCCAGAGAGACACAGAGTGGCTGTTTTAGGGCAGCAAGTGAGATGCTGGGTGCCAGGCTCTAACTTCCATACATAGCTTGAGCCCTGGCAGGAACATTCTGGGGTAACCCTCCTGGCATGCGTGCCCCTGCTTGGGGCCAGACACAGCCCCTCTCCTGGAGCAATAGCTGGCATCATGATCAGTGTGTGCTTAGCAAGTTAATTAGCAAAGGAAAGAGAGAAACTTCCCCAAGCCTGTCCCCAGCAGCAACTCTAGTGAATTCCACTTTTTTCACCACAAAAAGGGGCATAATCCAGAGAGGGAACATCACCTGTCCCCTGTTGCACAAGCCAACACTGTGAGGCCTGAGACCACTCAGCTCCTGCTACCTCCACCAGCAGCACTGCTCAGTGAGCTACTCACCTCAGACCCTGCCCTTCACCCTTGTAAGATGTTGTTTGGTGTGTTCCCAGTTTCCCCATGACTCTGTAGTATCTGCTGCCTGTCAGTGACACTGTGGAAGAGGCTCACATTCTGAGGTCTCACCTCATTTTTCACAGCCATAAAAGGGAAATCAAAATGTTTAAATTTGAATGCTTTGAAGTTTTGCAGAATAAACAAACTTCTTCACGAAGATTGCAAGGGGAAAAAAATTCACAGAATCTCCGTAAGACATAATAAATCTGGCATCTATTGCACTATCTGTGCATCCATGGCAAATAATACATTAAAGATCTGAAACCAAAGTGTTTGGGGACACCATGTAACTAAAAAACAGGGAATCAGTTTTGATATCTTGGAAGGCAACCGAAGCATCCAAGGCACATGTAAAGATGGGATCAAAAGCTACTGAGAGAGCTGAAGGAATTGTAGAGGCATGACATTAATGGAATTCACTTTAAAGGCTCCTAAACTGGAAACATTTCTTATATAATGAGAGCTGTTTTCATGTGGGATGCCCTTGGAGGCCTGAAGTGACTGTAAATGTGTACTTACAGAGTGTTATGGGCCTTCCATGCTGTAGAGAAAAAGGGTGTGAAAAATGGAAATACGTTTGGTGTGGAGGCAGCTTTGGGCCATTTGTTTGTACTCTGTCTGAATTCCTTGCTGGCCTTGTTTCTAAATCATCATTATCACAGATCCCCCAACAGCTGAGTGATTTCCAATGGAAAAATGTCAATGCAGGCAATGTGTAAGGAAAACACCCTCATACATTAGGCAGATCTCTCAGGCATGCCTTCTTCTAAACAAGTACTGGATGAAACTACAGCTCAAATGGATGGATTTAGATGCAGTTTCCAGCCACTTCTTAAACCTTTCTTGGATAGCTGGTTAAATGAGATTTAGATAAGGCTAAGGCTGAAATGTGTTGCTGTCAAGGGAAAACATCCACACACACATTATAAATGATTGACTTGGGGAGACATTGCTCACTTTTGTTTGGATTGTGTCTCAGCACATACCAAAATCCTGGCAAAAATTTTTCAGCTGGCCTGTGCTGTTACACTTAGGGTTACACTCAGCTGCTGGGATCAAGCACTCCTGAACACCCAGGGATGGTGGTATCTGCTGTAAGTCATTTGGGTAGGGAACTTCTCACCTACTTTTAGCCCCTTGGGGTTGAGCATCACAGAGTTGTAACTGTTCACCTTCCAACTCCAGCCAAAGGATGCAGCAAGGAGCTGAAGAAGGAGGAAGCAGCCTGTGCCACATGAGGAATCTGAGGCAGAGTGACCTAATTGTACCACTGAACATCCTACCCCTGGAGCCTACTGATTAGTTCAACCACTGATTATTCCTTTTCCTCTAATCCCTGTTTAAAATATCCTGGGCCAAATACTAAGACAGATGGGACCTGTTCCTGTCAGGACTGAGCACACCTGCAGCATGGAGAGGAGAGCTGTCAGTGACACAGGGAGCACCTCAGTTGGCCTCACGTGCCCTCTGCCACACGTCCTCATTCCTGGTGTTTTAGAGCTTGTTGCCCTCTCTGGTGAGATGATGCATAGGGCCCTTGGTGCTCTGTGCTCCAGCCTTGGTGTCCAAGGAGAACAAGGGGAAGACCACTTTTGGGAAAGTCACCACTTCAGTCATCTACTGACCCACTAATTTTTTTTTCTGGAAAAAAAATCAATAAATATTTTGCAAGACCTGGGACACAGAGACAATAAAGTTTGGAATCTGCAAGTTTTGAGCAGATATGTTTTTCATATTTAGGTGTAACTTCCCCCAAAGAGTCTGACTTACCTCTTGCCCCCTTGTGAATGAGGACTCTTGAAGCCTACCTAATGGGAATTGGAGCGATGAAGCTGAGGGGAAAAAAGACATTTAAGTAAACAAAGGCTTTTTCATTTTTAATGAAAGCCCCAACTGTCCCACTGGCAAACCTGGTGCTGGTGGAGGGCAAGGGGAGCCTAGCTGGTGGTGTGGGTGCTGCAGTCACCCCATCCCACCCCGTTGTTTGGGGTCAGTGGGGTCAGAGGGTGGCTGTGGGCCTGCGGGGCTGACTCTCTGATGTGGGCTCTCAATGTGGGCTGGAAGGTGGCAGAACAGGAGGCTTGTGCCCATGGCAGCTGCTCCCTGCATTGCCATGGCAACACATCTGTTTCCTCCATTTCCCCATTCCTGCCAAGGGAAAGCCCCAGCCCTTCTGGCGTCAACACAAGCCCAAGAGAAATCCAAGTCCCAACAAAACACCCTTTCACCGGTCCCTCGCTGCCCAGGCCAGAGCCCTCTCTTCAATGACTGTAAAAGCCTTTACTCTGTCATGGACAGAACATTCTCTTACAAAGAGTTTGCCTTGCTGCTGCAGCCCTCTTTTTGAAAAAGCACTGTAACCCCATAGCCATCGGAGCATCAGGGCCAGCAGAACTCCAGCACCCCTCCCCACCCTGGGTATCACAGGATGCAGCACCCCCCTGCCTCATCATCTCACTTTTTTCCAGGCCTGCAAGATTTTATTTGCCCCCCTTAGAGGGTTGATAAGCACCGAATTATCTTTTCAGGTCCTTTTCACAGGTTTCCCACCAAAAAATCTTTTGCTTTGCGAGATTTATGCCAAAGCTCCACTTGCAGCAGGTACAAGCTCAAGCTCCTGTTAATGCACAAGTTGGTCACTCACCAAGTCCCAGCCTCACTTCTCTGAAGAAAACAACTATAAGTAATTGGGTGCTCACAGGAGAGTGTAGGTTATGGCGCTAAGGAAAGAGTCCCAGAGCTCTGGAGGAGCTGTGAACAGCACAGGTACTGTGGAAGAGCTGGATCATTGACGCTCAAGGTGCCTGGATGCTGGTGCTAGCAGGGATGAGCCCCTTGTGCTGTTGGTTTCTGATAATGGATGCTATCAGCAGTTTGGAAGCAGCACCTTCCCACTTTCACAACCTCTGCAGAAATACTTGCTGGAAAAGGCAAAGCAGGTGCTCAGCAGTTCCTCTGGCAGTTCATCAGGGTATCCATGCCGAGCTCCTGGGAGGGGCCGCTTGGGCAGGAGGAACCAGCACTACCTGCTTGGCCAATCCAGCCCTGAACTGGCAGGACCACTTGGTTGCTCTTCCACTGTGCAAGTGCCAGGCCTTGCAAAGCCATTTCCATCAGCTCAGATAGTTTTCTTGTCTATTCTACTGATTCATGCCCCTGATAAGCTCTCCAGTTTGAAAAAACTGTCCAGGCCCTTGGCTTTGTAGAAGCTTTCAGCTCATTGAAGCCATAGGGGTAAAATCCCCCCCAAAGGTTAGGCTGTGTTTCCGAGGAGCATTGTAGCCACCATCTAGGGGCACAACTGTGATGGGATTCACTTACCATGTCTTACCCCACCCAGAGTCCACGTGTGGGTTGTGACGTGCTGCTGGCAACAGTGAGAAGGGTCAGTGTTTCCAAAATGACACAGGTGGCACACTGAGACCTTGCAGTGAGGATGTAGCAATAGATTTCTTATATTTAAAGAAAATAATAAATTCTATCCTTTTGAGGCTGTCAGTCCTCCTCAGCACATCTAGCACAGAGATGCTGCAGTCAAGTGGGCTAATAAACTGCCTTATGGGTAGCATCACCTTCAAAACACAGGCGAGAAGTGCTCTGCTACTTCCAGCTGACTTGCATCCAACCACAGTAAGGCTGCTCCTCTCACTCTGCACCCCTGCATTGCAGAGGATCACGTGCCTTGGGAGAGGGACAAATTGGTAAATGAGATCACAAGTCTCCCAAGCACTAATCCTGCCTGTATTTGCTCCTCCACTCCAGCTTCCCAAAGTTACTCTTTGCTGAGAGTATTGCTCTGTGGTTTTGTTTGCAACTTGTTCTGAACTTGTAAAAATCTCATCTAGCTCCTAGCTGTAGCCAACAACTTGATCCTCAGGGTAACCTTGTGACTGTACTCAAGTTTTGTGCTACTTAAACTACTTTCTTCTCTCTGCTCACAGCAAGGAAACAGGATGCCAGAGCTTTGCTAAAATATTTTACTAAATAAATAGAACTGCAGGCAGTCTCCACAAGCCAGTCCAACAGTGCCACATGACCCCAGCTGGCAAGAGACAAGGGTTACACTTAAATTCAATTTTAATTCAGAAAAACATCAACACTTATTTACCACAGTTCATAAAATTCATGTGACAAAATTCCTCTGACAGACAGTTTAGTAGCCCTCTAACTCCAGCAATGTAAAAGCACAATAAATCAAGTCAGCCTATGCTCCAGAGTATCATACCAGGCTGGCAGCAACACATGCCCTAGTAAGCGACTCCTTGCTGAAATCTCTGTGTACTCTGGGGCTCTTGGTGCATCTGTAAGTCCTAAATTCCCTTGCCACCTCTGTCTGGTTCCTGGGGGACCTTACAGTTGTCTGAAGTAGCTCAGGTCTGCCTTTTGTGTAATTGTGGCACTGTAAAGGGACATGGTCACACATGTCCCATTTGGCCCTTTGAGAGAGGTGTGGAAGGAAGCACCATCTTGTCACTACCATTCTCGATGTCCATGCCACTGCCACCTTGTCACAAGAAGGACATTGCTGGATGTGGTCCCCATACCCACTGCTTTAGGTGCATCTTCATAAGCTTGGCAGCAGGGGAGAGGATGGACTGATAAAATCATTCTTGACAGTAGAATGGTTCAAGCTTGCCTGCAATGTAGGTGTTTTACTCCACACCCCTGGGATCATACACCTTGCCAGTGCTGCCCATGGTGGTACCTGGGAATCTGGCCCTCACAAAAGCCACCAAAGCCCACTGCCCATGATTAATTCACTCCTTGAGGGTATTGTATTTTTGAAAACAACTTCTCTGCCAGCACAAGCTCCTTCAAACGTGTGCCTGGAGCCAGAGGACTGGAGCGAGGTCCTCATGCTGGTCTGGGCTTCCTTATGCGGAAGCTCTGGGGCCACTGCCATCCACTGCATGTCTGCCAACCTCATGTTCCCCCATGACACACCAGCCTTCTCAATCCTAGTGGGAACAGGGCAGGTCCAGCCCAGATTTGTCCCTCGCGTCCTCTGCACCCAGTGTTACAGATGAGCATGATGATGGGCAGCCCATGTGATGGAAATCGGGAGCTGAGCCTGCTGCGCCAGGCACCTGTGGGTGGAGGTGGACCTGCAGAGAGCTGCTGTGCTGAGCTGCCCTGCCAGTGGGACACTGCCTGCATGCCCCTGCCCTGCCACTAAGGCAGTAGGGAAAAGGCTGAAGGGCTCATCCTCATCCTCTTGTCAGACCCCTTCCTGCCTCCATGCTCCTGCAGTGTTCCCAGCCTTTGCCTGTGGGCCATTGCTCCCTGCTCCTCATGGAGAAGGAGGCAGCAGGGGGGAGACCTACACCGTTGGTATGAGGGGTACCTCTGAGGCAATCACAGAGGAAAAATAAAACCAGAAACTGTTTTTTCATCTGATTCTTCAGGGCTTCATGTACGCCCCAAAGGAGAAAAGAGGACAGACATACAATTCTTTTACCAAAGCATATGATGCATTTCTCAAATGCAATTTATGAAGACATACAAACAAACAGTCATGGCTACAGGGACTCTCCAGTAGCTATTTGGCATGAAGTGAAGGACACACTGGCCCTAGCACTGCTGCCTGGTGGCACAGAGAGGACCTAGCTGCTGGTGGGGTTGTGCCCTGGCAGTCTCCTGAGCACAGTACCTGCTCCAGTTAAATCCCACTCCCATGCATACATGTTCAGGAAACTGAAAGAAGAGGTTTTCAGGGCTCAGCTACCTCAGGTCATGAAGTTCTCCTACTACCAGCACTTTCAATAAGCAGTGTGACATCTGCTCCAGCAGCTGACACTGCCACAGGGATCCTTGTGGTGGTTACACCTGTGTCATGGTTCCCATCCCACTGGATGTGGCCCTGAGATGGTATCTGGTGGGCTGTGGGAAGGAGCAGCGCTGTGAGGAATGGACCAGCTTTCCCAGCCCTCCACATTTTCAAGAAGAACAGCATGGAGGTAAAAGCCTGCACTGTCTGCAAAGCTTCTTCAATTCTTCTGTGAGGCCCACCATGCCCCAGAGGCAGCATGTCCCCGTACCAGCTCCCTGCCAGGCCTTATCCAAAGGCAAAGCTGACTCAGGCTGCTGTGCTTACCACTCTCCTCCCTCCACTGGGACCACAAGCACCAGAGAGAAGTAATTCCTGCTCCATCTTGGCAGGACAGTGCTTCTTGGTATGAAACACCAAAACTGAAACACATTATCCCTTACAACTTAAAAGAAACAGATATGAGGAAAACATCCCACACCAAATGCAGGCAGCCCAACTGCCTTTGGAACACTCTCCAAATCTCTTCAGGAGATTTATAGGGGGGTATGTCAGATGCGAGGACTAACAGCACCATTTCCCTGGCAGTGCAGGCACATGACAGGGGGGAGGAAGGAACCCTCACACCCCTTGCTGCAGGCTGGCAGGGCTCCCAGAATCCCCCCAAGCCTTGGCAGAGCACAGGAACCAGAGCGGGGGAGCTGCTCCAGCAGGAATGGCTTTTTTCCTGGCCATTTTGCTGGCTGTTGGAGTCAGGGAATGGAAGGAGGTGCACAGGAAGCGAGACCATGCAGCTGTAAAGCCTGTCAAGTGTAACGATGTTTTTTTAAGCATATTTTCTTGATTACCCTCCCAAGGGACCAAACCCAAAAGATGGTTCTATTTGATTTTTAGGTAACCCAGAAACAAAGTGTTTCCCAAACAAATAATCACATTGCAGTCTGATAATGGTCATTATTACAAAAGAGCGTTTTATTTCTGGTTTTTTCTGGGTGTACTATATTGCAATGTAACACTATGCAGGTCTATTATCATATTAAGATTCTTGCTACAGAATTAAGTTTGTCCATTTGGTCAAATTTCAGAGTTTTTTCTTGGCATTCCTACAGGACTTGTCACCACTTAAGCACATGAATTACTGAAGTGCCAGAAAAGGGTTATAAGACTTGGAGCTCTTCAATCAGAATTTGCAAAAGTTGTTGGGCTGGCTGGATGCACGAGGTCAGCACAAACATCCATTCTAATTTTGACCAAGGGGAAGATGCACATCTCCAGATTCTGATCACAAGTAGATTTGCTTGTCAGGGTCAATGTACTAGGAAGGTTGTCTTCTTACTTTTGATACAATCTTTGTCATCTCTAATTCCATTACCAAGTAAGATTTTTACTATTTTTGAGCAATAATGAAAAAATGCCTTGCTTAAATTCTGGAGCTGTCATACTTTTTAGGCACCTGATTAATATAAGTAGTTATACAAACTCTTTGTATATATACAAACCACGCTAAAGTATTGTCCACAAAATGTCCATCCATTCTAAGTCAAATACTATTGGTCACAGAAAAGTCTAGTATGAATTGCATGTGAATATACATATGAGCAGTACATGATTCACTGAGCAAATATGGCACTTTTACATATTTTCCTGGATGTCATAGAGAATTAGGAAACAATCTTCCCTCAGCTGACTCATTTCTAAGTTATTGTAATATGGGTTTGGAAAATACACCCCAGACTAGATAGTAAGAAGTTTAGAAAAGTCAACAGTGCAGCTACCTGAGTTTGTTTCATTAAGAAATTAACAGTAATGTGATATTTTATCATCCACTGTGAGCCTGAGGGTTGTCTGCTCACAAAAGCCAAGCTGCCTAACCCTGCTCTACACAAAACAGCACAGTTCTCCAAGCACGTGGCTCGGCAAGACGAGGAACTGACCTAGCACCTCCAAAGGGACTTGACCCACCTTCTCCTTGTACAGACCCTCACTGCAGAGTCCTGTCCCCTTGTTACTCCCATCCTAGCATCCATCCAATCCTTTAGAGAGCTGATCCAGCAGAAAATTAGTACCTTTTTTAGACTGGCATAGTTTTCTGCTGGCTTAAAAAGTTGATTTGTCCTGTGGAGGGATCAGACCAGCACCAGACCTGTAAAGGTACATGAGAAGCAGCTGGAACATGGTGGCAGGAATAGGGAGCATGGGAGGAAGAAGGAGCTGCCCCTTTTTGGTGACAGTGAGCTGTCAGACTGATGAAGCTGTCTCAGCTAACCAAACCCTTGGAGAAGATACAGTTATTAGTGTGAAAGTGCTTAGACCGGTATAGTTTATTCCTAGCAAAGTGAATAAAGATATGCCAGCACAAGGCACTTTATACTCATGTAACTGTGTCCACATGAGGGGTTGCACTGGTATAAATATAATCAGTAACAAACAAAACCTCCACATCCCCTAAGTGATGTATTTACAAATATGGCATAGAACAAGCCTCCAACCTTCAGTTATGAGGTGTGCACAACTTCCATTCAGAAACCAGACCACAAACTACACATGAAACAACATTAGACACAAAATAAATTAGGGATTTAAAATGCTACATCTAGGAATATAAAGACCTTTTAAAAAACTTTAACTGTAATCCCATATTTAAAATCTAAATAAGAGAACTATACAGCTCCACCAATTACTTGGACATTTCAAACAGTTTACATTCATCAGGGACAACAGCACTTTGGTTTATATAATTAGGTTAATATGAGCAATGAAATGTTTCTCTTCCTCACGTAACATCAAAGTGAAATACATTTAGAATATATATACTGCCAAGCTGTTCCAGTAAGTGCATTCCACACATGAGTAAGGGTAGCTTTTGCAACAGCGACATCAGTTATAGGTCTTCAATAGAACTGAATCAAACCTCTTCAAAAATTGATTTGATTCCTTCGTGCCTGACCCATTAATCACATGGATCTTCTCCAGAACACAGCCAAACACAAAAAAGAAGTCTGAACTGGTACTGTGGCAAGCCCACACACCAGACTGAATAGCACACCCCAGATTAATGAGGAAGTTCTCATTGTAGTTTGTCTCCCCACCTTTATAAGTCATACTCTTAAACCAGCTGTATGCTTTTGCATCAAGCTCAAGAACTCAGATTAACTGTAGCTCAAGACACACAATGGCAGTTAGAAAACATTTAAGAGCAACCAATCTGACAACTGTCAAATATTTTACATAAATTTAAACAATCAGCAACTCAACCTCTGCAATTTATGAACAGCATTGCCTCCTACAGAAATACTTATTCCTAGATATTCTTGTGAAACATTTATCCAGTGCCTGCATCTGACTCAAATATGTGTCAGCAAAATATTTTACTACTTTGATTATCTTAAATTAGCTTGTGAGCAGCACATCCCTTTCAAACCTGACTAAAAGAAATCAAATGGCTGGATTAAATAAATGTGCTGAACATGGCTTCAGAGAGTCAAGATCCCTACCTGATGCACAATCATTGGAGATTACATTATTTTAAAGAGCAGACTTCCAACTGCATGATTTCCAATTTAATTACTCTCTGGGAGATGAAAACATAGCCTTCATCACTGTCCTTGGGTAGGCTGGGTAGGCTGAGACTTGTGAGAAATTAATGTATTCATTTAATCTCATTTTTGCAAATCTGCAAATATTCCTGTGCTAAGCTTGGTTTTATGCTACCCAAGATCAATTAAGGAGCACATCAGAGGCTATTTCCTTGCCAGAAGCTTTACAAACTAAGCACAATTGCGCTGTTTCTGGATCCCATTCCTAGAAGGTGCCAAACAATTTGGTGGGGAAGTGGGCTGAGGGGGCAGAGGGCACTTTCTCTCTTGCAGCACAGGGTGTTTAGGGGAGGATGGGGTTTTTCAAGACAGCATTTCATCTTGCTGAGTTGACATTTCCAATAGGGTGAGTTCATTGCTCCCCTTCCACTCAAGTTAGTAGGAAATGGGCAGTCACATCCCGTTGCACTGCTTGGAAAACCTTCAATGTGAGTCACTTTGGTCCCGATTCCACTGTGAACTGTGACTTTACTCTTCCTGGACCCGAGAGGAAATTGCAGTGAGTGCCTCCTGCTCAGTGCAGTGTGTGAATGGGCAGCCAGACTGAATTGCCAAAAGGCCCTGAAGGAGTTCTGCATGCCCCCTCTCACCTGTTAAAACATATGAAGAACCTTTTCTACTTGCTTTGACCATCTGAGAAAACCCTGTTGAAAGTAAAAAGGGATTGTCAGCCTATATTTGTTCTTGTTAGATGTTGAACACCTTCTACTGCCACTGAAGAAAAGAGGAAACAAGGCATTCAACAACTGCAGCACCACCTGTTGAAAACCATGTCCTAAGGGATTAACAATAACCAGGAAGACAATATAATCATCTGTTACAAACTATGCAACCCAAAGCATACATCTTAAACACAGTTTCCCTGGTGGGATTAGGAAATTGAAAGAAAAACCAGCAGACAAAATCATTTACTTTTACCAGTAAAAATTAAGTTAGAGATGCCCTTGTTCTCAGGGCAAAACAAACTTAAAAATATCTTAAAACAGTGAAAAAATATGAGAAAATTTTATTTAAAAATATATGTAGTCCTTACTCCAAATTTGTTTGTACAGAAAGGATTTGAAAAAGAAAAAAATAATGACAAATTAAATGCATATTCAGAGTATGCATTCTCTAGAGTGTTTTTGGTAGAAGTGTTATTTCTGTAAAACTGAGCAAGAAGTTATTCAGCTTTCATTTGCTCCCTGACATCAGAAGGCAAAGTTTCAAACAAGTTGTCCTCTACAGTAAAACCAGTCCTCTTCAGAGCTCTACACTCACCGAGCTCAGGTGGAAGGATTTCAAAATGATTGCCTTTAATATCCAAGTAGGAGAGCAATGTCAAATTACCAATTTTAGGTGAAAGGACTGACAAGTTATTTTTCCCAATTTTCAGAGTCTTAAGTTTTTTGCAAAAGTATAGTTCATCTGGCACGCTCTCGACTTTGTTGCAAGTAATGGAAAAGTATTGTAAACTCTGCAGAACTCCGATTTCAGGCGGGATAAAGCGAATGTCATTGTAAGACAAATCCAAGTATCTGATTTTGTTGCATAGGAATAGGTGGGACGGAAGAACCTCTATTTTGTTATGGCTGAAGGAAAGCCGCTCTAGACTGGTGAGTTTCTTTATATGCTCTGGGATGTAGGTTATACTGTTGTACCACAGCTTTAGAATTGTCAATTTTCGCAGATGTTGAAAACTTACTATTTCTTCAATGGATTTGAGGTTATTTTCCTTTAGATCCAATTCCTGAAGACTGAGAAGGCTGAAGACTGCATGAGGTATGCGCTCTAAATCACAATGAACCAATTCCAGCTGTGTCAGGTTGACCATCTTCTTCAGGTTGTTGAGCATCACTAACTTAGTGCCATCATTATGGATACACAGTTTTTGCAGGTGACTTGAAACATCGACTGCAGATTGTGGGATTTTGGACAAATTACTTTTTATGTGAAGAACTTTCAGGCTTTTAAGCTCCCTAAAAGACTCCAGTGTAATGTTTTTAGAAATATCGTGACTTAGGGAGCCAATTAAATAAAGCTCTTCCAAATTTCTGAGGCCATACATCCAGTGTGGAAGTTCTCTGATGTCATCAAACTTGACGCTCAAGATCTTGAGATTCTCCTTCAGAAAAGCCAAGGCGGCACCGTGGATCTTCACAGAGCACTGGTGCAATGAGAGCTCCTGGAGATTATCCAACTGTGCAATGGTTGCTGGTATCATTACATTATTAATTATTTCAAGTTTTAAAGACTGCAGCTCAGTAATTTCAAATACTGTATCTGGTAGTCCAGAAAGCATGAAAAGCTGTAGCTCCAAATGGCTGTGGGAGTTTGTCTGTAGCCTCTGTCGCAGTTTATCTGCAGTCCACTCATTGTTTAGGTTCAGCTGTTTCAGCTTATTTTCACTGACTTCAGACAGAAAAACAGCAAAGCGCTTGGAGTAGAGAGGATCATACTGATCAATCATATGAAGCATAAAAGCAAAGTCATTCTTGACATCTGGGATATCATCAATTCCTGTCTCTTGCCGAACATACTCAAAAGAATATTCTTTCAGTGAACGGTAGAACAACCAGTACAGTGTATAAAGGCAAGTCAGGCCATAGATGCTTACAAAGCACAGGTAGCAGTAAGAAAGCTTAGAGAACAGATGTGCCATTGTGTGATTACAGCAAAAATTCTTGTATCCTGTCATGTCTTCAATATCAACGTTACAGACTACTGTAAAATTAACTTCTGAGACAAGTGCTGTGTTGTAAGCAATAATAATAAGGAATTTAATTACCTTAAGCACAGTCTGGCGAACATACATGACATAGAGTATATCACCCTCCTCAACATGCAGTCGAAATTTCTTCACCTTTTCAAACAGTGCTTTGGCCTGTTCACCTTCTTTTTTATCTAATGCCCCAGGTGTTCCCTTATCCACAACTAACTTCTCAGGGATTGATTTTAAAGACTGCGTCTTGACCAAAGTGCCTTCAGTGCTTGGCTGACTAGTATTAGACTTGCTGATGTTGTTCTTCCTGTTATCCTTCTCTTCAGAGTCTTCCCCTGATACTTCAGATAAAGCTCTTGTTGTCCAGGGAGAATCAAAACATTTGCCAAGTATTGAAATGAAGTGTTCAATTTTGGAGCTTGATCCAGGGAATTTGAACCAAAAGTTACTACACAGCATGAAGACCAGTGTGTGTATAAGGACAAGGTAAGGGAAGTACTTGGCATACCAGTGCAGGGCCCGTTCATAGCACACCTGATTTATAAAGCTGTATTGCTGAAGGTCCAAATCAGTCTTGAGTCCTTTCATTTCAACTGTAGCTGGAGGGGTGGATGGCTTCGGTGGTGGAAGGGGAGTGGTATCAGGGATTGTGTTAAACGCATTTGAACTATTAGATTGGTTCTGGCAAGGCTGGACGCGCTTTGGAAGGCATATTATCTTGTCTTGCATGACCTGGAACACACAAAAAGGTATCTTTTGAACTGATGTACAAACAATGGTAGCAGCATCAATGGGTACCTGTCCTTGGAGTTCCTCCAGCTGCCAGGCATTCCTCCCCACAGCCTGCTACTTGGCCCCACAGGCTGTGCTAGTATTATTCTCAACAAGACACTTGTTCTATATGCCAAGAACTAGGCCCCCCCTTTCTATCTATGGTTAGCCTTCCATAATTTGAATAAGAGGGCACTGAGACAATCCAGAAAAAGGAGAAATGTAGGGAATGCTTCCAGAAAAGACCAGGGATCTTCTGCACTGCTCTCCCCAGAGACAGACTGTTACTGCCAGGTGTATGGACCCTGGCTACAAAATGTTCAGAGATAGCTTAGGCTTGAAAGCAGCACAACTGCATTCATGTGGCTGTACTCTCACACTGTGATGTCTTATCACACCAAAAATGGCTGACAAAGGGCTAATGTGAGCATATCTGGCCTGGGACATTAATAATCTTCAGTCTTCATAAAGACAGATAAGGACAGTCCTTTAAAGGCATTTGTGTGTGCATAGACAAATTTTATTTAGTTTCTCACACATGTACATAGAGTCGTTATAAAATCATAGAATGATCTGGGTTGGAAGGGACCTTAAAGATCATCAACTTCAAACATCCTGCCATGGGCAGGGACACCTTCCACTAGACCAGGTTGCTCAGAGCCTCATCCAGCCTGGCCTCAGACACTCCCAGGGATGGGGCATCCACAACTTCAACCTGTTTCAGTGCCTCATCATCCTCACAGTGAAGAATTTCTTCCTATATCTAATCTAAACCTACCCTCTTTCAGCTAAAAGCCCTTTCCCCTTGTTCTATCATTACACGCCCTTGTCAAAAGTCCCTCTCTATGGGGAGCTTCTGTAGGATGGAATATATACCTCAGGGAAAAAACGTAGCTCTGTTCCTGAGGCTGTCTACAATTAAAAAAAAAAAGCAATTTTCTTAATTTGGGGTGGTCATCCATGTTGACAGATGGAGTTCAGAGTGCCTTAGAGACCAATCACCTTTGGTTTAATTTGGGATAACAGTTCTGAGTTCAATGCAAGGCTCCCTATAAGTCAGAATTTAAAATGCTAATCTGCATGATAAACCAAGGAACTCTCTTACTTGCCCTGAATGACTAACTGGGATTAGCCCAAACTAAGAACGTGGGTGTAGTGTAGATATACTCTTTGATATCATGGCTATTGCAAGCAATAAATATAAGGTATGCAACAAGAGCTACCAAAATCAGATGATCCTTGATGATCCACCCTGGTGTAGGGAGAGGCTGAGATAAGACCACATGTGTTTTGAACAACATCAGTGCCATAACTGTTGGCACATCAAAAACTTCTGTAGTTAATCTATGTCTGTAAATGCTACTGTGATATACACCCTTACTTATATCCTGGATTTATGTATCTCACAGTAAGTTGGAAAAAAAAAATTTGTCTATTATTTCAGTCTTTCCACACATCATTTTCCACTGTGCTTCCTCCAATCAAGTGGGCAAACTTAAAACAGCTAACAGATATAACAGATGATTTACTTTGTGTGGTTAAGCAAATACTTATCTACTAATGCAAAATTCAGCTCTATATAAAGAGATTTTTAAACATGAATGTTGTATCAACTGAAAATACTTGAGAATGGAGAATACAGGCAAAACTACAGTTGATTTCATGTGAAATTTGAGAGACAGTACATCTAAATCCTAGGCCATGTAAGTAAGCAAATTCCTCTGAAATAAGAGCTCTGTCAATGTGTCCCTTTAAGTCCATTTCAAAGTCATGCCAAGAAACGTGAGATTCATGTTTGAGCCAGTACTATATTTTTGTGGAGTCATCCCAAACAGTATTTTTCATTTCTTTTCTGCTTTCGGCTCTTTAGCAAAATGTAACTAACAGTGACTGACAGTAATGTCAATTGTTTATGTGTAAGCATCCTCAGAGATGTTTTGGAATGGAAGAGATATAATATTAGCTGTGGGTGGTGTTAATAAAATCAGCACAATAATTTCAAATCCCTTTAAAGCATAATGACAGAAATATTAACATTTGCAAAATAAAGAAAAACAGGAATTACAAAATTACATTTTTTAAACTTTCAAACAGCAAAATGGTAACAAATAAGAACTGAAGCTGACAATCTGTTCTGTTACACCAAAGTGAGGTGAAAACAGCGATCCAGACACCGGCCAAACCAACAGCTCTTATCTTAGCTGGCACAGCTCCATTGACTCTAGTGCAACTCTGCTGATTCACAGCTGCTAAAAGTCTGGTCTGTGTTATTTGATGTTGCTACTTAAACAGCTTTAATCCTGGGACCAGCACATTTTTGCTTTGTTCATGGTGAGCCCAAGAGATAAATCAAATTGGGACACCGTCTTTCCAAGGCCCTTCCTCATTTGTGGTGTTTCTTTCAGCAGCCCCGAGAGCACCCGCCACACCTCTGTCCCTTTGATTTACCTGTAACGTGCACCCAAACACTCCGATCATCAGCATGGCCACCGAGAGATAGTCCGTGAACACATCCCACCAGGGCTTCAGCACCCGGAACGCCGGCTGCTGCTCTGAGAACTGCCGGAACTCGGTCACAGGAATCATCGTCCTGCAAAAGAGCAAGGCCAGCTCAGTCTCCTGCAGCTCAGACCGCTCACGCTGTGTGAGCAAGTGAAAAAACCTTCTCTGTGAATGGAACTCCCAGGATGTGGCATAAAAGTTCCCAGCTACTGACACCCCACCTCAGAAGAGGGATGCTCATGCTGTCACTTATGCAGCTCTTGTGAGGAAGAGAGAGCCTGGGATCCCATCCATGCAGGCAGGCAAATCCCTCTCTCTGTTGACTCCAGCCATCTCTGATGGGTCAGTGAGGCCTTCTGCACTCCTGAAAATCAGCCCATTCTATACACAGAGATGTTCAGCTTCATACACTTTAGCCTTGATCTCAAAGGTCTGCCTGAAATGCTTGTCCTGCATTCAAACTTCACACACCCTTTTAGTTACCATGTTTCATTCACTTCAATTTTACTCATGGTGGTTTCAGGAACGCTTTGGAATATTTTTGTGCATACTCACTGCAATTTTAAATCTACTATGTTTTGAGTGCAAGTTCCTAAAGTGCTTTAGGTAACCAAAACTACAGGCAGATCAAGGGCTTTATCTTCACCTCAGATGTCTAGGCTTACATCATCACGTCCTCTGAAAAATCAGCTAACACATGAGCATGTACGGGCAAAGCAACTGATTTTAAAGCCTACAGCATGATGTGTAACTGAATCTCTGAGACCAACCAGTACTGAAACTCCCTAATAAGTTACAGTGGAAAGATAAATTCACATGGGAATGTAACAAAAATACTCCTAAGGGCACTTAACAAAATTTGTCCATTAACTAACATCATAAATGCTCACCACAATCACTTAATATCACAGTTTTACTGGAAGTCTATAATCCTGATTCAGCTGCACACTGGGACCCATTAACATGGTTTTGGTGACATCCATCTGTGTGCAGGCTTAGTGATAAGCACACACTTGCTGAGAGGCTGCCCAGGAACTTAAGGGATTCAGTTCATTCAGAGCCAGGGAACAGGAAGGGAATGATTCAAGCCCTAATGGCTGCAATTCATTGCAGGTGTACAGCCATCCTAAAGATTAATAACTGACTCCCACTAACTGTCCATACTTGTATGGAAGAATGCTCACTTTGAAACCTTCTCAGGGACTGCTGTGTCTCTGCCTGCCCAGCTGATCCTCAGAAGGTACTGTAGTCCCCAAAGGCATAAGATGAAGTCTGTAAATGAACTTGTGCTAGTAGCTAGGCTGGGGCTTTGCAGCTGAGTAGCATAAAAACTCTTGTTCCTTAGCCCCCTCTCCTTTTGCAACCCTTCCAAGTTGCTTTAAGCACTACTTGGCCAGACAGGAGACACTCTCTCAGCCTCCTGTCCTTCTAAAGTCTGTCCTCAGGATGCAGGCTACGATCCCAGATAAAACTGCACACACCTCTTGCACAACCGGCAATCCTCAAGAGGAAGGCAGGCTGTCCCCCCACAGCACCTCCAGATTAACAGACCATCAGTGAAAATGACGGCAATGCAAGCCTGACTTCACACAGCCAGGTCAGAGACTTGGCAGCACCCTTGCCAACAGGCCTGAATTGCTGCAGCGCTGGTGGAGGAATGCAGCATTTGCTATCAAATGGCAGGCAGCCAGGAACCACAGCTCTGCTTTTTGTGTGCTTGTCTTGCAAGTATTAGCATACATATCAGGGGAGATGCACCTCTACAGGAGAGAAAAGCTGGGGTAGCTGCTGGGACAAACCTTTGTTGCCTTTCACTCTTCTTTTATAAATACTGGTGGGAAAAGTGGATCTTAAGTACATGCCCAGCAATCCTGCAGCTAAATCTCTGCTGGCAGCTCCCAGTGGCACCTGAGCTGAAGAACATCATGCTCAATCTCTCTTCCATTCCCATATGCATTTCCACTGCCATTGGTAAGGAATTACCCTTCTCTTTTCCATTTCCATATAAAATGCAGGTGACTGAGTAGCTGCTGGTAAGCTTTTTTTTTTCCATCAAGCATTGAAAAACATCGAAAATTCTCAAAGAATTCCACTAATACAAATGTTAGCTAAACAGTTGCCATGCAACAGTCCTGCTCAAAGTTTTGTAACACATATACTACTGTTGGCTCAGGTCTTGAGGCCAGCTGGCTGACTGGAATGCCATCAGTACACCCAAGAATACCTATCAACAGATTGCTTTAAAACCATGACATTTACTTCCCAGCCCCGTAATAATGGCTTAGGAGTGCTTTTTCATATTCTGATGGCACAGCCTCTAGAGATCCCATTTGTAAGGGTTTTTTCAAAAGTATAAACAATTTGAGTGTCAGGTGAAGACAGAATTATGTTTCCTGCAGTGGAGATTCTTGACAAAGCACAAGTGCTCACATGCACGGAAACGTGTGGAGACCCAGGAGTGACTGGTTAGACACCCAAGTAACCGTGGATCTGAGCCACAGTGTTATGAAAGGCGTCAGCACTGAATCAGGGCAGTGCCTGACAGCAGATGTGACTGGAAATTATCTTGCAAATTACTGTGCAGGGACAGCTTTCAGACCAAAAAATCATTTGGCTGTTGTTTTTTACAGGTTTCACTATGTATTTTTAGGGGTCTTTGTTGTATTCTATTTTTGCTTTATTTCTCCTAAGTGATACATGGGGAATTTAGATGAAGGCAGATAGGTTCTAGTACCACAAACACATGCTGCCCTGATCCCTTGTTCCCTTCGGAGGCTGTTGTTTGCATAGCGTGACTCCTCATTAGTAGAGTGCACATACTGTTACCCAATTAATGGGCCAAGCCGAGGGAGAGCTGCACACAGAAAGCCTCTCTGAGCCATCCTAGAAAACCCATCTCTGGAGGTGGAAGGTTCACAGTCCAACACAAGACATCAAAACCCATCTAACGTTTTCCTACATTGTTGTAAAAAGAAAACAAACGTTACTGAACGACAGCAATAGTACCGCACAGAAAGTAACAGTAAAAAAACCCAACAATGTCTACCAGCAGATGATATTTTTTAGCTTTAGGGCAAAAAGACATTCACAAGAAACTTTGCACGGCAATTGAATGTGAAGAAGTAGGAAAACCATTTTCCAACACTCACTGGAGGAACCCTATTGCCTCTCCCCTTCCTGTACTAAGAATCAAGGAAAATGCTGGAAAGAAGTGCAGAGCAGCCTAGGCTTACCAGCACTGCTGACATCTGCACACAGAGCAAAATGACACCAAGTCACTTTTCATTTGTCTCCCACTTCCCTCTAGCATTTTTTCCATTCTGGCTTCTCCAGGGATGGAGAGGACATCTATTAGCAGCAACTCAGACCTCAGAGAAGACACAGCAGGTCCACCTGGCTCAGAGCAATCCTGAAAAATCCCTCCTGGCCATGTCCAGAGTCCAGCTCTTCCCCACTGCTGCACCCAAAGCTGCACGACTGGCAGACTCAAATAATCACACACAAACCAGGTCTGCACACAATAAAATGATTCAGTCAATCATTAATTTGAACAAATCAAGGGATGCTAAAAAGTCACACTGCAGTCCAAGTCACAGCACACCATTTACTGTAGGACAACATCTCTGGGACAGCACACCACTTACTGTAGTTTCTTATCTCTCCTTGTAACAAGGAGATAAAAGACAAGGAGTTCAACATTTCATCTGGTGAAAACTAAGACTGCATTACTAATTTCAGTTCACTCACATTCAAAATGTTATTTAATTGCACAATACATTATAGCTGAATTGGGGCATCTGACTTACTGTAAAATACTATTCTAACCTACTTTAGTAAATACTAGAGTTCGAAATATTGGATACTCTTTTCAATTAAAACCAGAACTTGTTCTTTTTTTTTCTCTTACATTTTTAATAATCCTCAGACCCTAGAGAAAAGAAAACGGTACATGAGATAAATCATCTGGTATTCAGCTACCAGAAGGAAATAAAAAAGGAACTTGGATTAAAAACCAGTTGTACTGTCTGTTAAGCAGTGCTGCAGAACAAAGCTGTGGGTTTGCCAAATTAAATAAAAAGAATAATAATAAAAAACCCAAACAGGAAAAAAAGCAGTAACAAAAAATCCCAAAACAAACAAAAAAAAAAACCTCAAAAACATCGGAGGGGAGAGAAATTAGTAGGGATTCTTATTTTAGAATTTCTAAGAAATGTAGAAAACTTGGTGAGTGAAAATGAATATGTCCTAATAAGATGAAATACTTGAATCCAAGTACAAATGTGATACCTACTCCATCAGAAAACCCAACTACAGGAATCAGCTAATGCATGGGAGATTAGGAGTGAGACGCAACAAATTAATGTGACCTAAAAGAGCAAAGGAGAATAAATAGATCCAAGTCAGGGGGGACAAAAGTATTGGAAACAAATTAAGACTTGATAAATCGAGAGATTGAATCAAAGGCTGATTGTGAAACGCCGCACCGTGGAGCAAAGCAGCCTCTCAGCAGTTGGTTTACATCAGAGGGAATAAAGGAAAGCAGTGAGGACAGTTTGGAAGTAACAATGGCTCTTGCCAGTGCAGCTAAAGAGAAAACCGAGGCACCAGACAATCCCCGTGATGTCCGCAGCAGAATACAAAGGAAATCAATTCCTGAACTTCCTGCCCACGGGGAGCTCCAGTTTGTGGGCCTGGGTGCCACCAGCCCGACCGCCACCAGCCACAGCAGCCAAGGGACCAGCGTGCCCTGCTGGCACTGCTCACTGGCACAGCACAAAGCCCTGGGGACAAGCCCTGGCCTTGGCGTAATGCTTCACAGGTAGGCACTGTGAGGTGCTCACCGCAGCTTCGTGTCCACCGAGGAGCCGTGCCCTGCCTTGCAGCAGCACACAAGGGACCCCAGTCGGAGACAGGACACACGGTGCCAGATGGGTAAACACTTGGGGACATGGAGGGTGACACGCCCCCTCAATAAGCTGTATTCCTCTTGCGTCTTGAGACACTTCACAAAGCAAAGACATTATTGCTCAGAGAACTGCCCCTCTGGTACAACCCTGAACAAAGCTGCTTTTGGCTTGTTGCACCTTCCAGGCCCCAGGCTCCAGCTCTTGCTAGGTGACTGGTTGCTATTTTTAAGCGGATTCTCATAGAGTCACTTCATTCATTTTATGGAGTGTAACTGTGTGGATTGGCAGCAGCCCTCAGGAGAATTAAAGGGTCATGCTGCTGGGGAGGGCTCTGCCACCAGTGAACAGCACCCGCCGCTCCCACTGCCCCACCTCAGCTTTCAAGGCACAGCCTGTAGAGACACGGCAAGTAAAAGCAGCACAGTGAGCAAAAAGAAGGGAATAACTGGGAGGCTCTGCCTTTCTCTCACCCGGGCAGGTCGGACAGCATGTGTTCCTCACTGAGGCAGAGTCCCAGCAGCTCCTGCCACTGCTCCCCACCATGACAAGCTGGCCTCCGGGCTGCCTGTGCTGTGCTGTCAGGAGAGCTGCCAGCTGCTTGGTCTTTCGTATCAGGGATCTACTGAAAGGAGAAAATGCTAGGCCAATCCTGCTCTCCTGGCTGTTTTAAACATACTGCATGTTAGGATAAATTATGAAATGCCTTTTGGGAATAGCGTTGCAAGGTCTCTGGGTTGGTTGCCATATATGATTTATTGCATATTCATCTTCATTAAAGCAACAGAGCACAGCTCGTATTTAACACAAAACAAACTTGGGACCTGGCAGCAGGGACTCAGCAGAGCCCAAGGGCTGTGGGCCACGTGTGCAGGGGCTGCACACCAGGGGGTTTTTACACAGGACAAGGCATTGCACACCCCAAACTCCAGAGTCCTTCACTGTAAACACTTGTTACTCTGCACAAATACCATAAAATCACTTTTCACGTGCTTTGTGCTGTTTGGCCTCAGCCAATGGGCCAGGAGGTGAAATTAAGCTGGAGTGCTTTTCAGCACAGGACCTGAGGCTCCACTGAAAAGCAGAATTTTACATTCCTGTTTTTACCTGCTTTGGAACTGAACACTGAGACAGTTAAATAAGCATGAGTAAGGGAGTTTTGCAGTCAGGTTGATGGTGATGTATTCTCAAAGAGGCTATTTAAACAAAGTCTCTGGTCTGTGCAGAGCCCGAGGGCTTAGGGCGACAGTCTCCTCTAGCCAGAGCTGATAGACACAGCCTGGCATGAAAATGGCTTGGTGCTATCATCAGTCATATATTCTGTTGATTATAACTTTGTCAAATTTGTATTTTTAGATGGGACTGGGTCCCCAAAACTACCATAAGAAAAGATCAGTGTAATTTAAAACAAAATTTGAATGAAGATCTAGCCAACAATTGTTCAAACCATTCTAGAAACAAGCTTAGGAAAACAAATTGGATGTGAACCCTACAAATATTGTGGTCTTTTCATTTATAACTTTTCAGATCATCCATGCCCCAAAATTTGACCTCTGTATTGGGAACACAGATTTTACTGCAGTGTGAACAGCTGCCTAATTTATAAACCTTTGGAAACTGTGGGTTTGTGTCCTTTGATCTTAGCAGACGAACATTTTCAGCATGTGCCCAGAAACCCCTCACAGCTCCTGGCACTGCCTGTGCTGGCACCACAAATGACAGATAATGGACCTGCTTCACTTCATCACCTAACCAGGAGAGGACTAAAAGTAGATGTGGGGACAAGACAACAAGCCTGGGAAACTGAGATTAGACTAAGGGGGGAAATATGATGATAAGGGCTGGAATTAGTAACTCCTAATTCCCAAGAGGTTTATGCTCCATTCTTATCTGTGTATTCTCACACACATTGTACATGCAGCGAAATAATGTCTGAACTACCCTGACATTCAGTTTTGGGAATTATTTTGCTACATGTTTGCACTGACCAAGATGTCCAGCATTTTGGTAAGTGTAGGTGCTTGGTCAGTTCCCATGTAACATACAATAAAACCTCTGCTACTGACTTCTTCTTTTGTAGCATTTCAGGAGGTTGCTAGGTGCCATTGGTGTTTCCTGTAATATAAAATTCAATTTAAAAAATAATTTTTAAAAAGGCATAAATTTTTTGGCTGGAAAAACTACTTTGAACACTGGCTTGTGTTGCCTGTGTTTGAAACATGATGGCTCCCTTTTTGTTCCGTTGATTGCAACAGAGATTTTCATAGGAAGAAATACCATCACTCTGAAGTAAGAAGTACAAACAAATGATGCTGTTTCTTAAACATAAATCCCATGTAAAGGAACTGGAAAGACATTAAAAACAAACCATTGCATCCAAACAGTTATTTTTAACAGTCCATGTGTTTACTGTATTTTCAAACAAATTCATGTCCTTGTGGCTGAAGCTGGTGAGGAAATGTGACCTGGAGGAACAACAGAGTGTGAGTCAGGAGTCCCCAGTGGGACACGGCCATGGACAGCCTGGGCACGCCACATCAACCCACCATGCCAACGCTTCTCCAGCTGCAAAACAGAAAGGTATCTACTTTCTTTAGTACCTTTGGTGGGAAATATGAATGAATAGTACTACAAAAATCGTAACATTGGTTTTCTCCAGTTTTCTGCAATGCCTGAATCTAAACTGACAGCATGTCAAAACTTCCCTGAAAAGTGACTGAAGTGAATTTTATTTCATAGTAGACATTACCAAAATTAAATGTCACAGTTCGTATTAGTTGACAGTCTGAAGAACAGACCAAATACAATTAGCTCACAGAAGACATTATTCCAGTACCCAGTTTGGTGGTTCTACAAAACGTGTGAAACTCATGCAGTTTTCACAAGGGCTGCACATGTGCCAATGATGATGAAAGCAGGTTGGCCACCACCAGGCTGTCCCCTGTGAGACAGCTGTTCAGAGTAGGGAAGGGGTTTCATTTCCAGGTGCACTGACTGGGGACAGTTAGATTGTGCCACCTCAACTCCAGCAAGGTCCCAACCAACAACTGGAAAGCTGTGTTCTATTATGTCAACTGCCACAACCGAGCTTCCCCAGAGCCCCAGCTCCGCAGGACCACAATCATGGGCAAGACGCCAACGGCGGATTTAGTGCTGCAGAAAACTGGAAAGGGTGTAACTTCCAGAAACATGCTGAATACCTAGTCCACTCTTTTCCCTCCAAGTTCCTGAGGTCCACACTGCAAGCATCCAGTGTACATTAGGTTTCAGCTGCCCCTCTGCCTAATATCCAGGAAGAAGCATGGTGCAGAGGTAGCAGCAAATACCCCTGCTCTGTTCTTGGTACCCTCTGCTGTGGCAGTAGAAGCTCAAAGACCTGAACCAAAAACTTGGAGGAGACAATAAGGGTCATAAAGAGGAGACATAAAGAAGAAGCAACTTTCATAAACTGCATTTCAAAATATATGTTGCAAATTCCACCTACATACACAGTAAGTGCTGCTTTGGCAATGAATCCCAGACAATAACCTTGTTGTTTGTTCCAACTGAGTCATAGGACTTTTTCATGTATTACACACCAAAACGACTTCCTATTGTCAGCCGCTCTTTGACTTCAACTTGGTTGGACTAAAGACAAAAAATTGTTCAGGGCAAGATTCTGCCAGATAAAGTCTCAGTGAAATCAATATTTCTTTTCGTACCAAGCACATGGGCCTGCGTGGAGACTTGGCTTTGCTGAGCTATTTCTCCAAATCTAAAGGAAAGTACACTCTACGTATTTCCATGTCAAAGACTACTTCAAAGGCCATACTTACCATTTTTCAGCTCTGGGAGTAACATTCTTTGTTTATCAGGGCTATCACTCAAGATGCCTGCCCTCTTTCCAGAGCTGCAAAATGGTTTTAATGTGAGTGAAAGCCTTTAACAGCAAACCAAAGAACAGAGCAAGAAACTACGCAGTAAGTGATATTTTAGAATTCCTGAAATGTATCTAAATGATTGAAAAAATAAAATCACATCAAGTTTTAATCAAAATTATACCAGGTTTTCCACAAACACTATTTAACATACTCAGATAATGAAGAGAGAAACAATGCTGTAGAATGTCACAGAACAGACAATATTACACGAATCAGTGCCATTCATTATCAAAGAAATAGGTGCCTGAGGCTAATACAAGCTAATACATGCTCATATTAAAAAATGTTCAGCTGATATAATTAAAAACTAATTCCTAATTGGGACAGGAAGCACAAAAGGTCCATTCTGAGTCTTAAGCAGTTCAACCATCTGACAAGTTAGTTAAAAACATTTTATGCAGTGACTGAGCCAAAAACATTAAAGAAATGCCTGTTTTCATGATTTGTGAGACTTTTTCATATAAAGACTCTTTTTTGCTCCCACTTGCATGTAACACAAAAGAGCTTTCTAAAATTTCATGATAGTCTCCTAAAACATGGATCCCAAAACACCTGGATAAACATACAGGTATTCTCAGCTTGAAGCAGCTGGTGGATTTTCTTACCCCAAACCATCCTTTGTTACAAAAATCCCTGACAGTAAAAATAAACTCATGGTCTCACATACTCCTGAAAGAATAAGAAAGACTAACATAGGTAAATTCAAGCACGTAAATTGCATGTGATCTACACACACTCAAAAATATACACTAATAACTACAGAATCAGAATTGGTATTCACATAAGATGACTTTTAAAGATCATGAACTGGAAAGCCAGAACTACCTTCTCTATTGAACCTTTTCAGGACAGTGTCCATCCATAGACCACCAAAGAGGGATTAGCTCTCACCTCATTCCACCAAAAAGTCTGTTGCTGCACAAAACAGAAAAAAAAGGCTGTTTCCATCAAGCCTCAACTGTGAGATCAAAGCTGTTGCTGGGAGGGGATTCTGACAACACTATAGCAGGTGTGCAGCTCTTTGAAATTATATCATCATGGTTAAATGACTGCAGAGAGCAAATACTCTTTCTAGTCACATTACACTAAACCAGGGGCTTTTCCGAGAATACAGTCTGTGAACACTGGTGAAAACTACCTACCCCTAAGGCAGCTCATCAGACATTCACATCAACTGGAAAATGAGATCTATAATGGTCCTTCTTCAGAGCACCAAACCCCCTGACAGCAACCTGCACTTCTGAGCTGTTGCACTCTGCTGTAAATCACATGGGTATCAGATCTTACAGTGCTGCACGCTCAGGGCAGGGCTTGACCCGTGCTCTGGTTCACTATATGCTCCAGAGCAAGCAATTAGTCCAAACTCCCACCTTCCTTTCAGTGATAAGTAAATAAAATTGGAAATGTTCTCAGCATGTTGGCAGTCTTATTGCTGGCTTGCTGAATTTAAGATTCCCATCAATAAAAAATCACTATGTACTATTGCCACTGAAGGGAGATGTGAGCTAGCATCTCCATCTTCAGCAGCTGGTAGGTTAACCCAGGATTAGAAGTTGGTATAAAAGGTTGGATTCTGCTCACCTGGAAGTCAATGGAAAAGCTGAAGTTTACTTTGACAGAGAGAGAAATGGATTTTTAATACTATGGTACAGGACCAAATGTTTTTACATGTTCTGGTGCAAATTCAGTGGAATTTTATATGCTCGACATAACAGCGGCATTAGCAACTTTCTGTGGAGAATGGTGCCATCCTGCGCTTCAGGGGAGGCCTTTGTCTTACTTTAAAACCGAGAAAAAACACGCATAGGATTCTCCTAAACAAGTGGGAAATGTGCAAAGCACATGCATGGTATTATCCTACCTTTTAAAAATCTGACCAGATTAAACACTAGGTTGTAAATCAGTCCTTCAAGGGAAAAGGAGACAGTGCACAGAAACTGTACTGGAAAAATTCCAAATAAACCCCCATCTTGGTCCAAACCTGTGACTCTCTGGATGATACAGTTGTAAAGTTTATGCTGTGTCCGATTAGCTGCATGTGCCAGGCACTAAAATGTAAAATGAATACAGTGAAAGCTCATCTAGGGTCTGTCAGGTTGAAAGACAGCTCTAACACCCTCTGCCTGCCTGGGTATGGGAAGGCAGGAGTGCCTGCCCTGTGTTATGAATGAAAGCAATGGAACAAATGACATACTCACACCTGGCCAAGAGGGCTGAATCAAACCCAGTATCTTCCTAGCCTGAAAGAGATCCTAGAAACACAAACCCAACTCGCTGCACTATAGCTTGAATTTGCAACAGTGTTGTCACACAAAATCCCTGGGTAAACAGCTCAAGGATGAAGAAGACAGTAAAGTTTCCATTATGTTGACCATGTGAAATCCAACCCTTGTTAACATTCTTCTGACAAATCATTTTGGAAGGAGAATGGCTTCTTTGCTTTATTAAGTAAGGTTTTAAAGTATTTAGAAGGTTTCTTTTCCTTTTTTTCCTGAGGTCAATTGTTTCATTTTCAGTGTTTTCTTCACTATATAGTCCCTCCCCTGCCCTTCACAACTCTGACAATGAGGACAGAATCTTTCCACTAAGTTTTCTTAAAGAGGAAAAAACTGTAAAATTAAACTCTAGCTCCTGTTATTGTGAATTGTTTGGATGGTAATTCAATTTTTTTTTTTTTTTTTTTACTTTCTGCAGCACTCAAAAAGCCTTGGGTTGGGAAGTGCCTTTCTGGTGGTGAATAGGGCCCACTTCAACTAGTTGCAACTGAGGTCACTGGACAATCAGGGGAACTGCTCCTCCCAGCACTCTGACCCAGTTCATTATTTTGGGTTTCACTGTGTTGTCCCTCTGGAGCTGAGGCCACCAGAGTATTGTTTAATGCTCTGGCCTGCCCAGCCCGGATGCTGCCTCCCTCCTGGTCAGAGCTCCTTATTGTGGGCCTCAAAAGCCAGATACCGAGGTGGGATGAGGCTGCCTCAGGAAATCAACTTGAACTGGTACAGGAACTGATTGCAAGATAGCACGAAGCACTGAGTGAGCACTTGTAAGGAGAATTTAGCAGTCTCTGGTTTCATTTTTCACTGAAAACCAGCGCTAGCCTTTTCCAATACTGGGCATACAAAGCAACTAGATTTTTAGCCTTTCCATCAGAAAGCTTATTTCTAAAACTGCTTACAAGAGTAAATAATAACAAATAAAACACACAGAAAGTTATATTATGGTAAAACCTCTAGCATGGCCTGTCAGTATTCAGACTGGAAGAAAACAGCAGCATTGCTGCCACAAATTTAGCAAACTCAGAAAGTAACTGGAAAAGGAAATGATTCAGAAACCACAGGTGCTCAGCACCAAGCTGCTGTGCCTTGCTGGCAGCCCAGGGACACGGGCACTTGTGAGACAGCAGGAATCCAAGGCCAGGTTAAAATTAGGGATCATCTCAGAACTCTGCTCATCCCAGCTCTCCATGCTGATTTGCACCACGGGAGCAAACAGGTTTTTCCAGGAGAAGAGTGAGCCCAGGGGAGTGCTACCCTCCTGACTGCTTTCATCATACCAAAAAGAAAACTAAAAGCTAATATACCCGAGGGCAGGAAGGGGGGGTGGGGGGGGGAGGAGGAGGAAGAAGGCAACATACATACTTGGTTGAATTGGGAAGGGAGATTTTTAAAATTATTATTTATTTCCAATGTTGTCATGTTTTTCTCCACTATCTTGCAAAGCACTTTTCTGCCTGTCCAATCTTTTACAGCATCATTCAAACCCGGAGTGCTTTGTGGAAGTAAACATGTACATGGTTGTCTTCAAACAGTGGTGCTAATAATACTAAGGCTCTCGTCACAGGAAGTACTAATTCCAAAAAAAAAAAAAAAAATTAAAAAGCCAAACCATAACTAACATACTTATCTGAGGAATTAAATTCCTTACTTTTCAACACTTTCACCCTCATGAAATTCTGATAGGATACATTCAGCGGTTTTTCGTAAGCCTCTCATTTTTCTTGGTCAACTCTTTCTAGTGAACTGGAGAAACTCACTTGGTGAATAAAGGACAAAACTGCTCATCACTCTGCGGCAAGGCAGAGCTGGTTTTAAACGGATTTAAAATCAGGATTTGTTTCTTTTCTTTTTTTTTTTTTAATCTCTTCAAAAACCGAGCTATGGATGCCGGAGCCTCGCAGTGCCGCCGGGGCTGCGCTACCCTCCCGAACCGGCGGCAGAAACCTGCCAGGACCCTCCGAAGCTTGGAGACGCTGCGCAGCCCCTGCGCAGGGACGGCGGAGGGACCGGCGGGCGCGGTGGGAGTGCGGCTGGACCGCCGCCTCCCAGTCCTGCTTACATCCTCCCCGTAATGCGGGCTGGTCTGGGGCTTGTTTTCGGGGAAAATACGGCCACGGGCTTTCCCAAGCCGCCCGTCTCCACGACGACTGTTTCCCACCACTGCCCCCTCCGCGGCCCCGCTCCCGGGAAGCCCAGCTCGGCTCCGGGCCACCGCCGTGCCGGGCAGCCCCGGGGCTGCCCCGCCCGGTAAGGGATGCGGTGGGATGGATGGAGCATGGGGGGGCTGCCGCGGCCGCTTTCCGGCGCCCTCCGCGGGAGAGGGGACGGCGGCGACCCCAGATAAAGTTTGGCTTCTACGGCACTGGCCGGGGTCGGAGGCGGCACCGCCGATGCCGCTGGCGGGCAAAGCGGGGCCCCGGCAGCCGCGGGCCGGGCCGGGCCGGGCCCGGTCTCTTCTCCCCGAGGGGGCGCAGGGCCGGGCCCTGAGGGCCGGCTCCGTCCCCGCGCGGACCCCGGGGCCCCCTCCCCGCGGAGATGCCCCGTCCCCGGCGCAGGCAGCGGAGCGCCCCGGGAGAGGCAGCCGGGCCCGACAGTGCTTACCTGGTGCGCGTCCGGGCGTGCGGCTCGGGGTCACGGGCAGCGGCCGGGCGGCAGCGCGAACATCCCGCGGCGCGGTGCGGGGCTCAGAGCGGCGGGCAGGGCCGGGCCGGGTCGGGCGGGGCAGGGAGGCCGCCCGCAGCCGCGCTCCGCCCGCCGCCGCTCCGCCCCCGCCGCCGCGGGGCCACGTCTCCGGTCTGACGCAGGCGGAGGGTGCCGGGGGGCGCCGGTCGGGCTGTGCCCGGCAGCCCCCGCGGGCCCGGCGGCGGCTGTGGGCGGGATGGCCGCGCTCCGCCCGCTGCCCCGGAGGCGCCGGTAGCGGTACCCAGGAGCCGCGACCTCCGGCGCGCCCGCGGCATCCCCGGCCGAAGGAGCGGCGAGGCGGGGGCTGGCGGAGCGGCCGCGGCACGGACGGGCCGGGCTGGGGCTGCTCCATGGCCCACACGGAGCGCGGTCGGTGCCGTGGGAAGCAGCAGCGGGCGGGGGGAGCCGCAGTCGCTGTCCCCGCGCAGGTGGGCGGGCGGGCGGGAGGCTTCGCGCCGCGTCGGGAAGATGACAGCAGAAATTGTGATGGAAAGATCTGGACCTCAACACGCAGGGCCGTGGAACGACTATAAAGAGACCAGGCTGTAAAGCGCCTGGGACTCCATTAACAATGGAAAAGTGTCTCAGAGAGTGACAATTGGAAACACAAACTTCTGGCCCAGCAATTCAAAAAGCGAAGTCTGAAAACCGCTGCTGAAAGAAACCACATGTTTAAAGGGACTTTTGTCTAACATTTCCAGAAAGATTTACATCTCTGGCAGAACGAAGAGACAAGACAAATTCTGCATCAGAGGGAGGTACTTGCCCTCCAATAACTTGCCCCTAACCTTAGGGGTAGTGTGTGCATCGCCCTAGGGACAGTACAAGTATGTAAACAAGGAAACACAAATATATAAGCCCACTGGGGAGGAGTTAATGAAAACAAACACAACATGATGCCTCACAGCTGTTTTGCTGCAAGAATATTAACTACATTGGGATGTGAACCAAAGGTCTGCCAGGGATAGCTGTGGGTAATTCTGACTTTGTAACTGTCTGCTTCAGGGACTGTTGAGGGCAGACTCAGGTTCCTCATTTGGGAATCATGGATGCGATTTGTAGCTGTGGGAGTTCGGTTCATCGTTTGCCTGAAGCATTTGCTTAAGTGCTTTGCTGTGCAGAGCTGCTTTTCTCAGCTGAAACCTCAAGGCTTTCTGAGGCACCTCAAGAAATGAGGGTCTGAGTCTGACAGGAGCTGGAAGAGGTTGCCAGCACAGCTTCCTCACAGTCCTTCAGAGCTGCCAGCCTAAAACATTTCAGCAATATTGCACCATTACATAATTTTAAGTGTTTCCCCCATGCTTTGTGGGATACGGCTAAGGAATACAACAGGACAAATGAGCAAGGTTTCCACATGGACAAAACCACTGGGTTTCTTTTTCTGAGCTGAAGAAATAGTCATGGTGACTGCTGTGTTCATTTTATTGGTTTCTTTCCATTACTCTTAACTCCTGGCAGCAACTTAGAGAATCCCTCCCTGTCCTGGATGGTTTCTTCTTTCAAACATTTGCAGGCAGTTGTTCTGTTCACCCTTTCATCATCGCTTAGCTCATTTAATCTTTCCTCATAAGTCAGTCCCTCCTGTTACTTAATTGTGGTGCTGCTTTTCCCTAAACTCCCTCTCAGTTGCTCGTTTATTTTATGGTGACACGGTGACCAGTAATCCTGCCATTGTTAATGTTTCCTGTTGTGGACTTTTGGGTTATTTTTGTTCAGAGTTACTGCAGTACTTGGAGGACTGAGCTAAGCTTCCCCTGTGAAGAATAATTACAGGCAAGGTCACTGATACTGCAGTAGAAAACATGGTCCATGGATAAATATAGCTGATGGGTTTGGGGATGGAGGCTTAGTGCAGTTGTGGCGGAAGAAGGCCCAAAAATACATCTTTGATAGTAAACACACAACTGGGGCTCCAAATACCTTTGCTAGTGGAAAAAATCTGCTGCCTGCAGAAAAGTGTAATTTATTTGTGAATTCCTGCATTATTTAAAGACCATCTAGGCTGGCGAAATCTGAAGTAACTTTGGAGTATTTATTTTACTAAAATGGTAGGCAATAGTAACTGGATTCAACCATCTGTATGACTGCAAGTTTTTGACATGCTTTGATTTCACTGTTGCCTCTTCTCCATTGACTCCAGAGGAATGCGGGACAGGTCACATAAGAAATGTCATTGCTCCAAACTTAGTACATTTGCCTTTTACTGTCAATTGGCCTATTCTGTCGTTCATAACTTACAGATTCTCCAAGTGTCATTGCTGCTACTGAGTGCTACCTTGCAGTACTTACATTATGACAGAACCAGGGGCAGGGTTTGATTTGCACCCGAGTTAAAACTATCGCAGACCAGTTGAACATGGGGACAGATTGCACTGCCAGTGCTTACATTGCAGTTATCCTCTGTTCATGGAGCCATGATTCTCAAGTGTGATCCAGGCTGAGGATGCCTAATCCTGAAGTCCTTGCTCAGCACCAACTGCCAGGATACAGCCCCCATCTTCTACTGATTCCTGCTCAGAGTTCTGTTTTGTTTCCCTTCCCCCCCCCCTCCCCCCAATCCCTTCATAATTTGAGGATGCACCCTGAAAAAACACAAAGCCATCCCATACCCTGAAGTCTGGGGTCCTAAGACCAGCACTGAAGCTGGGTCTGAGGGGATGGTGCTACACAGAGCTTGACAGACCGTTTACCCTCAGCTTCAGGAGAGATCAGGGTAAGAAAACCGGGATTTGAGTGCCACAGCGCTGTCTATACTTGGAAGCACACCCACAATGAAAATGCTTTTCATCAGTCATCTCTCCAACAACTGTTGAAAACAGCATAATCTGCTAACACAGAAAAGCTAAATTGCTTTCAGACGAAGCACTGAAAAACCACTTCTGTGATTTGATTCAGCTCAAATCCAAAATGCATGATTTGACAGCTCTAGTACTTCTTAGCTGCTTGAAGTTTCTGTTAAAATTTATCCTTTCCCTAGTTTGTTTTCCTCTAGTTTCACATTTTAACCCCTCTCCCCCCAGATTAGTGTTTTTGAAATACAGATTTTAAGTGCACCAGATGTTTGAATATTAGCAGTGCACTGGGAATACAGACTTGTAAAATAAATTGCGTGGATGCTATGGGCTGAGTCTGGGAAGGAGAAGGAAGGCTTCAGAGCAGGATGAAGTCATTTCTTAAGCCCACAGCATTTTCTAAGTACTAAAACTTGCTTTAATAGAAGGAAAACACTGAAAGGATGTTAATCTCATAAGCTCTTTTGTTGTTCCTAAGTGAAGAAGAGCCACATTCATCACTGGTATGATTACAGTGAAAGCAGTGCAACTACCTCAGAGAAGAATTTGGCCCAAGTAGATGTCTCTAGAGGAGCTATTGACAGCTGTCCCCACATATTGTTGAGAAAATACAGAGCTAAAGACATACCAAAAGAAATAGAACTAGCTCCTATTTTTCTGACCTTTGGCTGGACTGGAGCTCCTGGATTTGAAAGCTGCTTTGCCTCTGTAACACTTCTGATCATCATTAAATTTTCTTCAGTGATCTGTCTGAAAACATCTTCCTAACTGAGGAGCTACGCAGCTGTGCCTGGTCTGCTATTGCAGCTCTGAGCCACCGAGCTGTGTGCTTCATGGGATACAGCATCTTACCTAATTTTAGATGTGATGCAACAAGTGGGGGTAGCTCACGAGGCAGGAGAGATGGAGCCCAGCAGCTCGAGCTCAGAGCAAGCACTTTATAATTACTGCTACTTTCAAAATAACAGAGGCATTTATTACTACCAATGTACATCTATAGGTGTGATTGAGTAAACAAGCTGTAGCAAGGACAAACACTTCTGGTGGAGGATATTAGGACAAGAGTCAAACAGCAGGCTTGCTGGTCTCAGGTGGCAGCTGAGGCTGCCCCAGGGCTGCTTCCCAGCCTTCTCCCTCTGATCTTCTCTACAGAAATGCTGTAGCTGGGTCAGACATACATTCAGGCATTCTTCTGCATGGGAACCATCTCTTCTTCTCATACAAGCACTCACAGAGAGATGGCTTAATTCAAGTGTTTGATTTTCTCAACAGCTTTCTGCCTCTCGCCAAGTTAGTCTGCTCATAACCAAACTCATGCACAGAATCTATACATTAATACAAAGAAGCTGTACTTTTAGGGGAGGCTCTACTTGCCAGAGCAGTGACCTCTCCTGACCAGTATCCTGGCTCCGTACTGTACTGGACTGAGTCACGTTACATGACCTGCTCCCCCGGCTGACATTCTGCAAAGAGATAACAGGCTATCGGTGGTGGTCCAACTTGGATCATGCTTTGGGCTCAGATGTTTTGAAGAGGATTCAAGTCTTTCATTGTCATTAAACCAGCTTAGAATGTCTATGCCTAGTTGCCCCCCTCCGAAATTCCACCATTGAATTACCCAGCCTTTTGTCCACTGTCTTTAAACAGTTAATTGCAGATCTTTTACTGCTAGCAAACCTGTGTCAATAAATCATATTCTAAAAAGCACAAACAGCACATTCTTAACAAAAATATCTTTTACACATCTAAATGATAAAGCAAATGTTTGAGAAAGAAGGCCCTGAATTCTTTTCATGGTATTTTAAAACACTCATCTCAAAATAAACAAGAAGAAATGTTTGTTAATCATCTGGAATTTTTAATTTCCTATTTTGCATGGGAACCTGAGTAATCAGACATATGGTATGCTTGTTAGCTGGGAAAGGGTCAGGATTAGAATAGATTCTCAAAATTAGAAAGCACTAAAATACAGCAGCAGTCTTGGCTGCCTAAACTTAAACAATTGTTTTGTTTTAATTGCTGGAACAGATCAACACTGAAGAAACACCACACATCTAAATGATTCCCTGAAATTCCTCTTGCCTAGCAGGAGAGAGGAAGTCTCAGGGGATTGGGGATGACCTAGTCTATAATTTACCTGCACAGGGGATTATCTGATACAGACATAACTGATAAGGAACGAAATGTGTTGTTTGGTGGCTTCTCTAAAAGCTCGGTAGCTTTAAGAGTTGTGAGATTCCTAACACAGTAGAGGCTGGTCAGATCAAACTAAGAGTATTTTTGGATTTATAGTGCTAACCATCACTGAGCCAGTCCACAGTGAAAGCCTGCCCTGGCATAAGTGTGGTGTGAAAGTGCAGTCCATGGGCCGCACTGCTGCCGTCAGGGCAGGTACGATGGAATGAGCAGCACATCAGTCTCGTTTTGGACTGGTGTTGTTCTTTCAATTAGGAGGGCAATCAATGGCAGCAGACAGCTCCCAGCATTTCCTGCGTCATGAGACAAGGCCCACGCAGAGGATGAATGGGTACGTGTTTTGCTGCTTATCCATGACACAGATCCAGGCCAACTGCACTTCCGCCAGCGGAAGTCAGCGTGGATCCTGCAGTGTGCTTCGTTCATATTCGTCAGCCACTTAAAGTGGAATGCAGCTGACCCCACTGCAATTATGTCTGCTGTGTTCAGACTTGCCTCCATTTCAGTGCTCACAGGTAAAAGGGTTTTTTCCGCTGTTGTTTTTCAGTCATGTATTTGCTCCTTGCCCTTCACTAGGAATCAATTTGAATCCAACTACTGGAAAAACATCCCACCGAAAAAACTTTGGGACAGTTTACAATTTCAACTCTGGCTACTTCCCTCTGTTTCAGTGGGGGAAGAGCCCAAAAGACCATGTACTTCACTGCAGTGTTTGGAATAAGCTTTTGTGGTGAGGGGGCGTAAATAATAGCAATCTGTGGCCTGCACTAATTGTCAGTCCAATGTCATGCCTATTCAGGCCTCATACACACAATGTGCACCTGATACTTTCATTTTTACTCTTGCCTTTTCTAGGTTGTCAATGGTTTGGTCTCCACTGCGACTACACCAAATTCAGCCAAGTCAGTGACTTCACACTGAAAGTCTCTATCATTATTTCTAGAAGTGCATTTGTAGCCTCCACTCTCTGGTATTCACACAGGTGAAAGATGATAGTCTGAGGGCTCCAGTCTTCCCTTCTCACAGCTGGAGGTGTTTCTGGTGGATGTGATTTGCAGAGTTTTCCAAGCAGTCCAGGCTGCATTGCCAAAATTTCCTATCACTACGAACAATTATCACATGATTCAGAACTAAGGCTGTGTGTATTTCCATATACACACATAAAACAAGCCTGCATGCAGCTGAGATAAGAGATAGGGTTGTTTACTATAGCACAAATGTAAGGGGATGAAACATCCATGCAAACTGTTTTGGTCTAGCTGTTGGTTGAAATGGATGTGGTACATTCACTCTTTGTTCAGCAAGAGGCTGATTATATACCTACACTTGAGACATTTAAGACTCAAACAATGCTTCAACCAACTTCCCCTTCAGACTGGTTAATAATAATTTAAGAGACAGAACTGTGCATTTTTCTTTGCCTGCCTTCATCTGCTGTATTGTGGTTTTAGAGCACTGTATATGACAAACCTTCCAGGAATCTCAAACACAAATTGAAGTTCCACGGAATCACTTAAAGCAACTGAAAAACACCATTAGTGAGGCCACACAACTGCGTGGAATGTGATGAATTTCCAGGAATAGGATTGTTTCCTGGAGATTATTGTGTAAAATACAAGTATAAAGAAGGAACAAAGGTAATGCTAACAGTGTCTGCACCACTAAGCTATTTTGGTTTGTGAAAAGAAGAATGAAGAAAATAGACATGCTGTAAGACCTTTGCTAGGCTTACAGGAAGCCTAGATGTCAAGAGCGGACTCAGAAACAAAGCAGTACAAAATTATGTCAGCATAAAATGTAACTTCTCCATGATTTTATCTTACCAAACCAAATCCACTTTTAGCTTGAAAGGAGTCCTAATGGAGAGGTTAAGAGCTCTATGTCCATGCTTCCATCCAGCAATGACTAGGTAAAAGGCAATAATTATATAGAAAGAGGTGAAGGCTGCAGTTCTGAGGAGAAAGGAGAGCAATCTATTTGGGGCACACAAGCAACAGGAAATCTGACCATTCATTTTCATTAAGAAATCAGTTCTGCTGACTAGGACCTACTCTGAAGCAGAGGTTAAGCAGAGAACTTTCAAAAGAAAGTACCACAAAGCATGTGCAAAAATTTGGCCTCTGTATATAACGAAAGCAATCCTTCCAAGAGAGCCTTTTGCTCTTTTCCTTCAGAGAGCCTTTGCTCCAACATGCTGGAGGAAACCTTACTTAAAAATAAGCGGACTCTTACAAGTACAAAATCTGCTACGGTTTCAACCCTGGAAGTATTTGCTTCTCAGCTTTATCAAGCAGATCTCAGGTCCTGACACTGGTTATTAGTGAGTAAAGTTCTACTTAGACATCAAGCATCAAACTCTGGTGACCTTGGGGTTACTATTCAGTGTTTGTGTTCTTCCTGTTTCAGGTGGTACTTGAATGTACAAAGATGCTTGGATGGAACACTGAAACAAGGCATAGCACTTCATAAAATAGGTTTTCAAATGCTCTCATATTTCTGTTACTTATTTACTTTTTGGTCCAGCAGAGAGAGAGATGCAGAAATAAAAAAACCCCACTTATGTGCATCCAAGGCTAAGCAACTAGCCACAGGCAGCTTATCAAAGTTTAAAGAAAAAGGATATGATACTGGAGTTACTTTTCACATCCACTTATTGCAAAGAACAGCCTGTATCCATACAGCTGAACTCCCTTATTGCCACCAACAGAGCTACACCCAAACTGCCAGCTGGACACAGTTACTGGCCTCTGTGACCCAGAATGTGGCAGGGAAGGGTGCAGACCAGCCCAGAGCTGTGCCATGGATGCACCACAACATGCAGGATGAATGGAGAGCACGCTACTGCCTGGGCCCGCACCCAGTGCTGCTTTAGCTGACCCGTGCAGACATTTCTGCACAGCTGCAGAAATATCTGCACACACAGGGAGGGAAGGAGGGAGGAGAGGGCAGCAGAGCCACCTCCCTCTGCAGTACCATCAGCTTGTGCCAGCTCATGCTATTCATGGAATTGCAGCTCAGCCCTGACAACAGCACGACAGATAGACCTCCTCCATGCTTACACTGGGAAAACACGCAGCAGTGCCAGCCTACCAAAAGCGATACACCAGCTTTGAACAGAGAACACGAACACAACTTTTTTTCCCTGCACCTGTATTTTGCCATTACCTCCACAACATTTCAGTGGCATGGCCTTTAATCTGTGCATCACAGTATGACTCCCCCACACAAGGCACTGCTGTGCGTGGGTACTGAGCTAGTCCTGAGGAGCTGGGAGAGCTGCCTGGCACAGCCCACAGGCCTTTGCTTATAGCCCAGAAACAGTCAAGCTGCATTAGCTGAAAAGGAAGACAGCAATGCAGGCAGGCCAGCCAGAATGGAGAACAGTCTGCATTCCCTCTTCTGGCATGTTTCTTAACAACAACTGAGGAGAGAACTACATGATTAAAAAAAAAAAAAAAAAAAAAGTTGTAAATTACTGTTTCAGTTCCTTTTTTTTTCCAGTCTAACAAATAAAACCCTACTACTGGCTCAAATTCTATGAATTTGACAAGAACACTAAGTCATTATGAAAAACCAGAAGGACAGGAAATGATGAGCAACTTTGCAGCAAAAGCAACAGCAACAATGAAAACCCTGATTAGTTAAAGCCTTGATAATTACACCCAGGATCACCCAGGCAATCTTGTTTTGTGCCTTTGGATAGGTCCATCTTCCTTTTCTCTCTCCCATCTTCAATTTTTATGTTAGACTTTGCAGATAAAGTTAAAAGCTGAAAGGAGATTTGGTATGTATAGATGTACACTTGAAACTCTGATCCATACTCTCACTAAAGTATTGCTTTCTTTACCTCTTTCAAGGTTCATTAAATGTGGAATGGATAAATTTACCCAGAGGTTACTGCATTTGTAGTAACAAACACTGTTTCTGCAGATTTCTTAGGAGGAAGACTATTTACATCATGTTCCCAGAGGTAATTAGGTAAAGCATAAACATTAATGATGCAATCTCTGTCATTCCTCTAGTAAATACTGAATGTGCTGGTTTACTTCAAACAAATAAATCAAAAGAAGTCTCAGATATACAAGAGTTCCTTCAAGTTGCATGAAGGGAGATAACTGTCTACCTAGGGGAGGAAGATAGTGTTTCCAAAGTGTTCCGGCCAAGAAAAAGCCTCAAAGATTAAAACACCAAAAAATCTGTAAAAGGGAGGTCACTTTTAAATAACTCAAGTATGAGGAAATCTTCAGGGACACTGATCTGTAGACCAGGCTTCATTCCTTCAGCTGCTTATGAAATGATGCAATATAAGACTTTTCCACCCTGGTTTCAGTTTTCTCAACTTCCATCCAGTTATGAAACAGTTTGTCAGACTTCAGACTGATTGCATGCATCGCCAAGCTAGAAACAGAAAAAAATCATCTTCAGGTAGGAATGTAAAGACAATACCTGTGTGTCTTGAAAATCCTAGAGATCCTCAAGAGTCCTGATGCTGATGAAGCATGTGTTGTACTGACAGGAGCCCCTGGCTACACACATTAGCTGGAAGACCTACAACTCTGACACACAGCCATGGCTCCAGACAAGTTTTATTGTTCTATCCTCTTGGGTTTGCCGCTGTTCCCCAAGGCACTCACCAAAAGCTGACTTGGGCACAGAAAAGCAAAGGCCTTCAGATTTATTATTTTTTTGCTCCTGGTACCTTTAAAAAGCTCACACTGAGAAATTACTAACTCCTGTCTTTCATCTTCTGTCCTCCTAACCTTGGAGAGTGGCAGGATCAGGAACATGCCATGAACATTCAAAGTGTTTGGAGTATGTTCTGCTACAAGCAAGCAACCATCCAGTAACGATGTGGTAGTTGGTGCTCCAGTTGGAGAAGGTGATGTTGACATCTAGTGACTAGTCTGGGGATACCTGGTGGCATGATCTGGGAGCAGCTAGCCAATAATTTCACTGACGCTGGCACATGAGAACAGTCACCCTCTTCACGGAAGTGAGCAGCTACACATCCCTTCCATGGAATAGAAACACCCAGCTGAAACAAAGACCCCCAAAAGACTGCTATATAGCCTCAAATATGCATGCAGAGAGATTTAACTAGAGGACAATTGCACAGTGGCTGCAAACTCAAGAGAGAAAATGCACCCAGAGTGAAAGGACTGAACTAAGCAGTCCAGGGGGATAGACATCATGGTATAATCCAGGAGAAAATCAGAGGGTGAAGAGTCAGTTAGGAAAGCACCTGAGCTGGAAGCAATGTATTAAATAGATTTCTCAAAACACAGAAATGAAACAAAAAGTGACAATTGGGATTCATTGCAAATAAACAAAGCAGCAGAGGAACACCCCAACTAATCCACTGCCTATTTGTTTGCTGACATAACCCAATAGACACAACATTTTGCCAGATTATATTGAAAAATATTATTAGACAGTTAAAAATTTGTCATCAGCAAGCTATGGATTTGATTTTTTCTCATTCTTTCTACATAATGAAACCATTTCTTCAATTACATTTGAACATCATGTAGAGTATGTTATATTGCACATTCATAGAATAAAACCAGAAGACAATACATGATGCCTTAGGAAGTTACTCAGAACTTATCTACAGAGTCAAAATTACAAGTGTTTTATTTTCCCACTCATTCAAAAGAAATGAAGAAAAAACACTTTCCAGCAGAGCCACTCAAGATACCTGAAGAAAATAACAGATATTCAAGAAAAGGTTAAACAACAAAAATTACTTGAGGACTGGGAAGGAGAATACATTTCAAGCCAGTGGGACAGCCTAAGCAATATAGTGACTGTAGTGCCCCACGAAGACAGAAATACCAGCTAAAGGGAAATTAGGTGAGCAGAGCATGCTTCCAGGTAACTATTCTTACATGGATTGGAAGTGGGAAGAAGATGAACAGAATTTCTATTCCCTCCAGAACCAAGCTGTTTCTCAAAGGAAAAGGACTTCTCATTTCCTGAGACATTTTCCATTTAACACAACTTTTGTAATAGTAAAATCCATCTTAATAACCCAGGTTATTTCTCAGCTTGGATTGATTAGCACAAATCAGGGCAGACACCCTGACAGCAAAAAGTAAATTGAAAATGCACATTTTGCATTCAAATCCATACATTAAAACAAGGAATTCCTTAGTGTTTTGCTATTTGGGAAGTGCATTTGCTTTGCACACAGCCAGGACAAACAGGTACCGCTGCCTCCCATTAGCTTTCCATTCCTCGTTTCTAGTGTATTGCTCCATACTGCAGAGACTGGAACTCAAGGGTGTGTTCATAGTCAAACCTCAACTTATAATTTGTATTTAATTCATTTAAATGCTCTTTTCAAATGGTCTTTGCAAAGCAGATGCCGGTACCTGAAGCGCTGTCACGGCTCCCAGCCAGCCAGGCAATAGCGCCGTCAGGGGGAGACGGAGTGTACAATTGCCTGAGGCAGTGGAAAGCACGAGAATGCAGTAGAAATGCCTTATGCAAGTTCTTGGAGCATCTCAAAGCTAAAATAAATTGGCATCTCAATAGGAGATTAAAAAAAAAGAAAAAAAAAAAGAAAAAAGAAGCCACTGCAGAGCTTTACAAATGCTCGCTTTAGCTTCCCGGGCAATAGCTGATCGTTTCTGAACACTTAACTAGTAGCTTAATTTTTGAATCTTTAATTATCATACACACATACCTTTTACATCTGTGTAACTGTTCTTAAATGACTGCAGTCCTTTTGTTAGCCTTCCTCAGTATATGTTGTCTCCCTCAACTGGAGATGTTCTCAGGACACACTTTCATTTTGGGAGGGAAGGCAAAGACACGATTTGACAAATATGTCAGGTCCCCAGTTGCACAGGATGAATTTTCCATGCGTTACCGGCAATCTGATTCAATATCAGTATAGTCAGCTTACACTAAAAAAGCTCTCTGATTTTTTAGCATATTACTTTGGCTGAGAAAAAGTTCAGGTAAATGCTACTCCTTCCCCACTGACCTATGGACTAAAACAACTGCCAAAGGAGCCATTGACTTAACTCTATGAAGATGGCAAAAATACAGCTGTTAGCTAAACAAGTGCTAACAATGCGAGGATAAATGCTGGTAAGGGGAGACTCGGACCTACAACTAAAGCTTTCCCTTCCAAATAGTACTTTTCCTGTATTCTTTGCCAGCTCAATTCTTTTAACATATAGCAGGGACAGCCTCTAGAATTACTGAACCTCCCAATCTGTATGTTTCTTACTCCATGTTTTATAGTTGGATATGGCCACTATGTAGGTCACATTTCTATCTATGGGTGATCAAAAGTGGCACAGCCACTGAAATAATCAGCCCTACTGTGCCCTTCCCAGCTCCTTCTCTCATGCCAGCACAAGCCTGAATTCTCCTACATACCAGGCTGTAATTTTGTCATCAGCTGGACCCTAAGGGTGAGGCAGCAACCACAGTGATTTAGCATCTCCCTGACCTCAATACAGAAACCGAAGGAATGTTTACCTAGACACACAGGAGATAATTTTCTCTGTCATCTAGAAGCTTTAGGGGACTCCTTTGCCCTGTGGAATTACTACTTCGATTAAAACTCACTTAGGGGTGGGCTGTTAATGAGAAAAGGCAGTTGAAATCAACTGGCACACAGTTAAAGACAGAAACTTCTGAAAAATGCAAGAGGGATTTTGCAACTTAATGGACCTCAAAGCCTTATTAACCATAGCAGACTTCTGCAGCGCAGCTTTGTTATTTTCCTTAAAAAAATCCCAAACCAACCCAAAATAGAACAAAACAGCAGCTTTTTTCAGGGAAGAAAAATTCCCAAACCTCAACTTGTACCCTGCTCCACTTCTGTTTTGAGTCTGCAGTGTCCTGGAGCAGTACTCGCAGGAAGCAAATGACTGAGATCTGAACTGATTAGGCCTGAAGTCTTAAAAGACAAGTTGTCATGCACTATTTGCTACTTCACTGCTGACTCAAGAACATTCAGCTCGTGTGCATATCCCACTTCCCCATCTGCTCACTGCTTCAGCTTCTCTCTGACAGTTGTGCATTTCCAGTACAAACATCTTTGATATATTAAGAACTAAGTGCAGGGCAGCATAAAACATGCAGCACTTTTCATCAAGGTATCAGAAGCACTACTCTATCGACTATTAATCTTTATTTGTGAGCTTAACTTATTAAAAGCGTCCATTTTAACGTAATAAATAATGTAACTATGTATGGTAGCCTAGTGCAACCTGAAACATTATGTAGAATTTCAGTCTCCTTTGCTATGGAATATGAGGCTCTGTTTATATCTTGGTGGATCTGTGTAAATCTATGGCAATAAAAATCAATCTGTCTTTATAAGGTGCTAGTATTATTAAATCCAGAAAAACAGGAAGCTATAGCTGAAAGCATGACTCAGTAAATTTAAAACTTTGTACCTAAGTTTATCAGTTTTCTCTGAAGCAATGCAGGAAAGAATATGTTATCAGTTCTGACTGTTCAGTGGATTTATTTCTCAAGCCAGCAAAACCACACACACTTGGCATAAAAAAGGATTTAAATCAAGTAAGAGTCATATGTACTTGCCTTTGACACTGTTGCTTGTTTCTAGCCATTTTTTATACCAGAAAACTTATCTATTTCCTTTCCATGCTTATGTTATAATTTATATCCACAGAACAGAAAGAAAACAAATCTTTGTTTTAAAAGATTCTTTTACCAAGGCATCTTGAAGAACGAATTGAATAACTTGAAAGAGTTATTTGGAATGGTATGAATACCTTGAACTTCCACTGGCTTTGGGTGGAAGTCAAGCACATTCACTAAGCAGTTACTCGAAAACTCAGCACCTTACAGAATCAGTCCCCTGCACAGCCCTCAAGTTACTTCAGCAGTTTTCTTTAATGAGACAGACTGCTTTGAAGGAAAAACTAGCAGTAGCTCTCATCAGCCAGATTAAGGAACTGATTCAGGAGTGAAAATGGCTTGCCCTACAACACCTGGACTAGCTCCTGCTCTAGCTTTTCTCCCCTCTTCAGTTTTCCACCCCCACTACAGGAGGGCCTCTGTTGCTTTGACACAGCCACTTTGTCCACCTTATTAAAAGCAATGCCAACTTGGGGTTGCCTTAACACACATTGAAATACAACAATGCAGCAATTGCTGCTGGAGAACCAGAATCACCCCTAAGTAGGGGAAAACTTTCTGTGGAGCACAGAAAGCTATCACTGCTCCATAATAGAGCACTAACCTAGATAAAACACAAGCAACTCAAGGAAAACTGACAGTTAGGGATTAATGAGCCAACATATTTGCCAGTAATCATGGGTTACACATCATGAAAGTATGATTATTTTCCCTTCTGTTCCTAAATTTTTAGGCAACCATTGCAGCCACAGCAACTGAGCATATCTGTTATCTGATAACAGTTCAAGACATGCTATTTATAAACTCTTCAAGAGTTTTTTTTAATCTATCCTTACACTTCCCACTTATTAATATTTTATTTTAAATAAGCATATTTAGTATATTAGTGTGTCCTAAGCCTATTTAATACTAGATCAGGATTCAGTATCTATGTATGTGCATATATGCAGCTATATATATATTATAATCCATGTAAAGAAGTCATGGCCATTTGGTTGTAATAACGTACTATAATAAAAAAACCAAACAGGCAGCTGAGGATAATTACTCTGCAAGCAAATACAAAGTAGCACCCTAAGCAGTTATCATAAGGGGAGGCCCTGATCTTTGTCCCATTCTACTGACTTTTGATACTTGCCAGACTGTACCAGACTAATTCAGCTTGTTAAACCAGCAGAAAACTAGTACACTAGAAAATGAAACACTAGTTTACAAAGCACTAGTAAAGTCTTTTGCCAGGCTCTTGCACAGAATCAGCTCAGCATAAGGTCCAGCAAAAGCCAAAACAATGGTTAGATGAGAAGGCCAAAGCACAGAGGTCAGAGGATTGGGACCTCCCCAATGATGATGAACACACATCTTTAGCTATAATGAACACCTTCACTAAAAAAAACCCCACCCAACTGTCTCATGACAATTTTATGCATTTTTGCTACTGAGCAAGGCCAATTTCAAATGATCAATCAATTCACTATTTACTTGCAGGTTAGGTATGTTTGCAATGAAGAATAGTGAGCTACATTCCTTTTTCCCCTTGCCATCCATACACTAGAAACCTGAACCCTGACTTGAGAGATTTTCAGGTTGCATTGCCAGGGAGCTTGCAGTGACTGGCTTTTCTACATAGCTCCTGTTACAGTTTTCATCCCTTCACACTTTTCAAATACTTGCTTTGCAATATCTTTTGACAAGAGTATTGGTTCTGCAATAGATAGATATGCAAGTATAGGGAGGGGAAAAGAAAAAGAAATAACTTTCATTCAGTGGATTATAAGTAACATTTGTAAACAGTAGCAGTAAATTTAGAAATAGTGTTTTTACAAGAGGAAAAAAGCAACAGCAAGTAATAAATGTACCTGTTTAACCTGCAGGCCCACAAGCACTACAGACTGATACCTCCCTGTGTTAAGCACCACGCTGCCAGAACTGCCTACGAGCAAGTTACGCTTCCCAAGAGCCTTGCTGGGCTAAGTAGTAACAACAGTCTCTCAGATCTCTCCTGTTACTTTGAGCAATTATTCCTCTCCCCTCTCTCTGCAGGTAGACACATTTTCATCCTCTCTTCTCCACCTCTCCAAGTGTTAAATGCATATGACTTGCATATCCATACTACCCGAAAGTCTTTTAGCTGGCTCCTACAAAGCAGAGTGCACATTTGTACAAAATAACAACAGATTACAGGTTACTAGAAGTTGAACTAAGAGGGAATGGATAGTCACATAAATGGAGTAACATAAAGAAACAACAAGACAAAGATGTAATGGTTCCTTTACTAAACACACTAAACTGACATAATGCCTAAATCCTTTCAGATGCCAGCCCAGTCCAGAGTGGATTGCTACTGCCCCCTCCATCACCTACATGTCCTAGCAATGGAGCACTGGGATAAAATCTCCATGTAATGCCAGGATGGAGACTTCTCCAGACACAGGAATTCCTGAACCATTGCTGTATCCTGAAAGCATATAGGACCATAATATCACTGCTTGCTTCTTTCTATCAACTACTATTCCCCCTCCCTTGCCACAGCCTACATTACTCGCTATCACGATGGCGCTAGCATGCATCGCAGTCTGGGAAATGCACTATCATGCTCACACATTTGAGGGACTTGCCCACCCAACAACGCCAAATAAAGTGTGAGAGCTTGATTAATTCCTAATTTCCAGAAATACTCAAAGTTCTGCAAAATCCATCCTAGAAACAATCCACAGGATGATGTGCACTGCCTCCAGTTTTCAGGACTTGCAGCCATGTATTTGCTCCTACATTGCTCTCAATAATCCTGGCATTTTTTGGGGTAGAAAGGGAAGAGAAAGAGTTACTTATTAGAAGTGATTACAGAATGAACCTCAGTTTACATCATGGAAGACGGAAAGGCCACATAACCAAGGAAGTACGTTAACATAATGAAAATCTATTGACTAAAAAAATTAAACTATTAGAGCAACAATACGTTGCCATGAAAACAAAATATATGAATCTGTAGGGGCATGAAAAAAACAGTTTTAAAAATCATTATCTGCCTTATTTTACTAACACTACCTCCTCGAAACAGGAAAGCTGCATCATTTTTTATTAGTTATTTCATTTCATCTCCAAGAAGAAAAGGCTACAGTTCTGTAAAACTTACTAGGAAGGTTCTTATTTTGAAAAATAAAAAGCTAGCACTTGAAAATGTAACACTACTTGCATATCTGAGCTTCTTCCTTAAAAACATGGAGTCAAACCCAGGCCCACAGAAAAAGCCATCAGGTATCATCTCACATTTCAAGAGAAATGAGCTAGTTTGAGCTCATATCATGTGCAATACTTGAAATACATTCATGATTTACCACAAGCAGCATTATTTATGGCAGTTTAGCCACAGAACAGCTGTATGTGCCAAGCTGGGAAGAGAATCATTGCCAACCTGCTTCTCCCAGTATAATTCCAGTCTGCATTTGATACTTACCCAGCTCACAAAAATCGAAGTGGGAGACTTGGAAAAGGTTCTGTAGCAACAATTAAGAAGGAAGCTTAGTTCTAAATCAACACAAGAACTTCTCTCCTAGTCCAGAATATGAAAACTGTTTTGACACGGAGCATAGTGTTCATTTCCCACTACTGTTCATTATCTTCACACTTTCCTGTGGAAGATAGACCTGCTACCACACAGATACAGATAGCTGGAAGCAGACTTCTGAGCTTTGCATTAAAAGCAACATCTCTTATAAAAAATAAAGAACAGTTCGTAGAATTGTAATGCAAACAAAAATTTAATCTTTAAACAAAATGTTGATGATACGGAAGGTCACAATACAAAGTTCTTAAACACAATACAACACAAGTTGAAAAGCCTTTTTTTGATTGGAAATTATTTTTTATACAAAGACTAGATTGCCAACAGTATTATTGTACAAAGTTTGACAGCGGATTCATAAATTGATTCCCTGAAAATTCCCTTGTTTTGAAGAAATAGTGAGTATTAAGGTGATGGCTGAAGTGAATTCAAGGAATTCAGGGTTACATTTGTCTCCACCCTCAATTCTAAGCACTTGGATTAGGTTTCATGGTACAAAAGGGATAGTAAAGGCACACTGTGGTTTGAAAGCAAGGCTAGACATTATAGCCTTTACACTTTCCAGCTTTTGTCTGGGTGTTTTTCAAACGCCCAAACATGCAGCTAAAATAATCCAACCCTCTTGAGGGGGTGCAGAGTGACAAATAAAGTCTGCAAAAAATGTAACCCATTTAGCCTATAAAACAATATTACTATCAATTATGCATTTGGGTAATTTCTCAAATCCTTTGAAGCTACCATTTTAGAAATGAAGTACCTTTCTCCAAGTTATTTCTGTTATTTCACTCCTGACAGAACTAGTGTAAAATGCACATTTAAGATAATTATTTGCCTTCATCAGTTTGACTGATTACGTAAAAGGACTGATGCATTCTTAAAAAGTTGAAGCTATTGGCCAAGTCAGTTACTTGCTGATTTAACTTTTTCAACAAAGCCTTCCAATTCAGAAAAAAAGCTTTAAAGAAAATGCTCATTTAATCTGATATAAATTATTAGACTGCAAGTATAACATGTCAAATTCTGGCATAAAGTGTTCTTTAATGTTAAGTTATGAAGTCCAGACAGGCCTATTGCAATTATTAACACAAGTTTTGCCACAGGGGTGTAAATCAATGCACTGTGGTTTAATCACATGTACTAGCTCTGTTGGTGAACTATGTCAATTCCTATGGGACTGTTATACAACTCAAAATTAGTTGACAGAGTTTGGGGGAGTTACATACGGACATTATGAAACACTGTTCCAGCAGCACTAGTCTGCACATAAACACAAGTAACCAGTTTAAACGTTTCTAGAACTACATAGAAAGCAATAGTTTTACCACATTTTGGTTCCCTGAGAAGAAAAGTGCTCCCACTACAAAGGTCTTTGGAATGCCATCAGTACAGTGGATAAACATGCACCTCTTGCACTGCTCCTGCAAAGACATCTACTTTCATGTTGATCAGATTTGTTTGGGCATTTTCTTTCAAAATAAACTTCACACTCCACAAAACTGGCAGTGGAATGGGAGCAAGAGATGACTAAAAGTAGTCTAATACTAAAATTAGTTTTATCTGTGATGATTTGTTATTACAAACTGGAATACAGTCTGTTAGCACATTTCTTGAACACAAAGTCATTAAGGGCACAGTTTACTTCATCTGTTTATTAATCCCATAATTGAGATTAGTTTTCCAAAACTTTTTGTACTATGTTAAAGTTTTAAAGTATGTTTTTGAAAAGCATGCTAACCTGTTCCTTCCCCAGGGGCATAACTTATGTTTTTAGTGAACATGATAAACATCATGACAATTAAGACTTCAAATATAATAAAACAGCGCACAGCAGAAGAATGAAGTCAGGAAACGTTTTATTTCCACCCAGTTTTGCAAGTATTAAGGATGGCATAAGAGTTTATCCCACCACTATGATTTATGAAATTATTACATCCCTAGAAGAGGCAAAGCTTATAATGCTTCCTGTCTTTTCCTCCTAAGTGCATATAAGATGTGTGATTATTTAGTTTGTTTTATCTGTGTCCTTCTGTCCCTATCTAACACAAATGTCCTTCATCCTCTCCGCAATAACTGGGTGTGGAGAAGCTGCACTGAGGCAGTCAGTAATGAGAAGTTATAAAAATATTAATCAGAAACATACACTACACTAAAACCTGTGATGCTCACAACATACCGAAGACAACTTTGCAACTATATTGTGTTCTGTTTGCCATCACTGTCTCTGAAGATCAGTAATGTAAGATTGGTTCTCTAGGACATGCGCACAACAGTCACTTCAGATTCTTCTGATTCTTCTCAATTTCTAGGCAACAATTAATTTTGTATTTACTATTTTTAAGACAAAATGCTGAAACCAGTTCTAGGTATTTAATAGTAAGATTCAAATGGCATCTTCCACAATTATAGAATTAATGCTTAGTACTTGTCAAAAGCTTTTAAAAATTAAGTTATGATGAAAAATTACTTTCAGTATACCCCATGCAAATAAACTGCTCAAATAGTTTAAGCTCTTAATTTAATACATCCTAAGTTAGAGAAGAATTCATATTTAGAAACTAATTCCAGACAGTTCTTAGACCTCATATGGCAGGAGATGAAACTGTTTAAAATCATCACTATCAACAGAAAAAATTCTCATAGGAAAAAAGTATATACACTCTCACTATAGCCAGGCAATCAGCTCTTCCACATCAATACTACCATAAACATTTAGCTGAATTATTTCAATCAGTAGAACCTAAACAACAATTCATGTTCTAAAATTTTCAAACATGTTTACCTGTAAAAGGCTGCATCTTTTATTTGAATCTAAGTAAAATTTTCTTTTCCAATACAATCGACTCAGTTCAATGCATTTAAGACTGATTTGTAAATCGCTCTCTTTCCTTCACTCCTCTCTACATATACAGATTTTTAGAGATATATTAAGCAAGACTTGTAGAATGCAATGATGCAGAGTTTCATTTTAAACTTAGGACTTATCTGAGCATGCCTGCAAACGCTCTCTTACACGAGGGGGAAGTGTTTTTAACAACCTTTCTTCTACAATTAGATTATTTCGCTTTAAGAACTGACATTCTTCCAGTTCAGCAGGAAGGGATTCAAGATAGTTTCCAATGAGCTCTAAGTGAACAAGATTCAGTAGCTGACCCACAAAAGGGGACAAATTCATCAGACTGTTATTTCCCAGAAGAAGAAATTGCAGCTTTTTGCACTGAAATAATCCATCAGGCAGCATTTCAATCTAGAAAAAGAAAAGAGAAGAACAAAAATAAAGTACATTAGAAGTTGTTAGCCTAGGTACAGCTGCATGTTTTGACATTTCCAGTTTTTATTTTAGGGTAAAAATCCCTCTTAGTTTATGAAAGGAAAAGGAAGACTGTAATTTCTCTATCATTATGTGATCAAGTGCTTGAGAGCACTACAATGGTTTTATTATACCTGTTTTGTTACAAAGCTGCTTAGCTCCTGGCACACACCAAGCCTGGAAGGGGGAGCACATCCATGCGTGCATGCAGAGGAGCGCAGGGGGCAGGGGAGAGGAAGAGCCCACTGTCTCCTGAGAATCACTTAAGAACAAGCACAGGCTGTGGAGAGACACTAGCAGCTCCTGTGTTGTGAAACCTGTACAAGCAGTTACCTGTGCAGTACAGTAATCTTGGCCCACTCTACTGACATGTAACATCCAAAACAAGCCTCACCAATGAAAACAATTATAAGCCTCAAAAGAAGTCACAAGCCTGAGCCCCACACTAATGAGCCAGAGAGTTTAGCACTGCTGATGAGGTTACCAACCATAACTATTTCCCTCTTCCCCATCACAGACCTGAGCTGCTTATCAACCAGCTGCTGATTAACTTTAGCTTTCAGTTTGACATTTTAAGGTAAAAATTAAATGCTGTTCACTTCCATTAAAATACTACATAGGATTGACAGCTGCAGGGCAAGGAAAGATGCGTTTCTGCAGCCATGCTAACCTATACTGTCTCTGGACCAAAGCCCTTAAGCCGCTACAAACCAGGATAGTATTAGGTGAGCTTTGCTGATTCCAAAGCTTTAGTAATTAAACAAGCACCACCCCTTTTCTCTGGGTTTGCTTTAATCATGAACACCACAAAAGCACTTCAAGCTAGAGGCAGTTCCAGAAGAAATAGTAGGTTAAATATCTATTTTTGGTTTTGAGTAGTAATTCAAAGTTCTACTTACGTGGTTTTTTGTCAAAGCCAAGTACTGCAGGTTGGTCAGATAACCAATTTCTTCAGGGATGGAGGTTAGCTTATTATAGCTAAGATCCAAATAGTGTAACTTTCTACAAAGAAATAGCTGCAATGGAACATTCTTAATATTATTATAATTTAGATACAACTGTTCCAGGTTTGATAATGCACCAATCTGCACTGGGACATATGAAATACTGTTGTGCCACAATTTTAAGCAAGAAAGATTTTTAAGATGTTGGAAACTAATTATTTCTTCCACTGTTCTGAGGTTATTTTCTTTTAAGTCAATTTCATGCAAATTGTTTAGGGTAAAAATGGAATGGGGAATGCGCTCTAAATCGCAGCAGATTAATTCCAAGGTTCTCAGGTTTACCAGCTTCTTCAGGTTATTTAGCACTATCAGCTTATTTCCCTCATTGTTGATAGACAAGTGTTGTAAAGAAGGCAGAAGATCTGTAATCACTTGAGGTATACGGGAAAGGTTGTTTTTTAAGTGAATGGATCTCAGATTTTTTAGCCCCTGAAAGCCATCATTGTATATGGAGTTGTGATGATCTAGCATGAAATATCCTGTTAAGCACAATTCTTGCAGGTTTTTTAGATGAAAGACCCAAAACGGAATTCTTCCCATCTCACTAGATTTCAAACGCAAGGTTTTCAGATTTTCTTCTAAAAAGTTGACTGCTGGATAATCCATCGTTAGTGATGAATGATAAACATTGAGTTCTTTGAGATTGACAAGCTGGGTCACAGCTGAAGGAAGTTTGGCTTCGGGAATAAGTTCCAGGCTTAGGACTTCTATTTCTGTCAGTTCAAAGACACTGTCTGGAAGACCATTTAACATGAAAAGGTGAAGTTCAGTCTTCTCTTGGGAATTTCTTACTAGTTTATTTTTCAGTTTTTCCACTGACCATTCATTGTTAAGATTTATCTGTTTGAGTTCATTCTCACTCAAATCAGACAGGAATATTGAGAATCGCTGGGAATAAAGAGGATCATACTGATCTGCCAAGTGAAGAATAAATGCAAAGTCATTCTTTACATCAGGTATATCAGTGTAATTACTTTTCTCTCTCAACTTCTCAAAAGAGTATTGCTTAAGTGAACTTCTTAACATCCACCACAAACTGTAAGTACAAGTTAACCCATAGAAGATCACTAAAACAACATAAAATGAAGCCAAAACTTTAAAAATTTCTGCTAGCGAATAAACACACTGGTACCTTTTGTAGCCTGTAAAGGCTTGAACATTAACCACACAATCAATTTCAAGTGTAATAAAGGATAAATAGTAGGGGACATAAATTACTATTATGACAACTACAAAGACTTTCACTATAATCTGTTTCATATACACTGTGTATACGACATCCTTTTCTTCGGCGTGTACTCTGAATTTCTTCACTTTTTCAAATATAGCTTTAGCTTGTTCCCCTTCTTTTTTATCAAGAACACTTGAATTTTCTCTTCCAGTTGTTTCCAAGCCAGGTTGTGAATATGGCAGGGACTGTCTGCTGGCCCCTATGTCTCCTGAACACTGAGGTGATGAAATCACTGTTTTTGATTTGGCTATCGGCAACTTCCTCGCAGACTGCTCAGCAACTGTTTCTGAGAGGGCACGTGTTGTCCACGGAGAGTCAAAACACTTCTGAAGAACAGCTACAAAGTGCTCAAGCCTGGAACTTGTACTAGGATAGTAAAGCCAGAAATTACTGCAAGCCGCAAAAATAAAGGTATGCAAAAGCACTAGGTATGGAAAAAATTTGGCAAACCAGTGAAGTTGTCGCTCATAACATACTGCATCAATGTAGGAATACTGCTGCCGATGGAGATAATTCTGGATTTTAAGCGGGATGATTATCGGTGCTGTCGAGCTAGCTGACATGTTAAGGTTGGCTTTAACTAAATCCCAAGGCACAGCACAATGATTGTCAAATTCTAGCTTGCAAGGAAGACAACACAATACTCTGGTTTGAGTAAGCTGGAGAGCCCCAGCAAGCACAGCAAGTAGCAGCATTATCATGGTGAGGTAATACCAGAAGACATCCCACCATGGTTTTAGTATGTGGTAGGATGACTGGGCATCTGCTAAGCATTTGAGTTCTGTTAGCGTGATCATGACTTTCACCTGTGAGAGAACAGCAGCTGGTAGAAGAAAAAAGAAAAGACATTCTTAGATAATTGTTAAAAACAATTTATCTCACCATTAAATACTTGAAGTTTATTACCGTTTTCACAGTCTTAAATACATGTAACATGTGGCTTGGACTCCAGAGCATAGTGAAAGGATCCAAGAACTTCTGGGACCTGACCCCAGCCATCATCTCATGGATTTATTTTAAGGAAAGGTACTTGGAATGCAAAAACTTAGAGAGCGAAACTAGCACAAGAGATTAGGAGAAGGTATATTTTAACCAAACAATTGGGCACTGCTCCAGTAGAAGCAACAAGCAGGTATAAGTTAAAGCAGGCCTTCACTACCATCATTGACTTACATAAGTGATTTCTTATTTATGAAGAATTCCAAAATCAGAGTGGTACATTAACATGATGACTCTTGTAATTTAGAACTTTCTACCAGATTAAATAATTCTACCCAGTTAAAAATATACAAATTCCCCAAAAGGCATTTTGTATTACATATTCTTATGTATAATTCCCCATCTTCTCCCATCAAGAGAATTAAGCATATTGGCAGAATAAAAATTAAGGTGGCACAATTTATTATTGTTCAATATTGCTGTTTATATATATGTAAGTGACACATTTAACTCTCAGAAGCATAGGTTTGATTCATACTTACTTTACTAATTAAAGAGAATAAAAAACAGCACTGCTCAGTCAGGAGGTCTACACCTTTTAAAATTCCTCGGACATGCCATCTTTACATTTGTCTTCATTCTGGATGGAGAAAATATTGAATATACTTATTTGCAATGCCTTAACCTAAATAAAGAGCAAACATTTCAGCTTGCATTAGAACTGCTGCCTCATTGTGCATCCATTAAGCTCTGCATTGCTACAGCTACATGAAATGGAACAGTCTGTACTCCTATGTGATCATGCAGAATGCGAAATAAAAGCTTTGCAGTTACATCAACACAAAAATCCCCAAACACCGAGGGGAAACTGCCTACAGCTAGCCCTATTTCAATGAGGAAGTAATTTTTTCCCCCAAACAACTATGAACTTGTTACTTGGGAAACTGACCCCCACCTGGCTACACGCTCCTTTCAGGCAGTTGTAGAGACTGGTAAGTTCCCCCTGATCCTCCTTTTCTCCAGGCTGAGCTCCCCCAGCTGCTCCTCACAGAACTTGTGCTCCAGACCCTTCCCCAGCTCCACTGTCCTTCTCTGGGCTCACTCCAGCCCCTCACTGTCTTTCTTGTCACGTGGGGCCCAGAACTGGACACAGCACTCGAGTTGGGACCTCACAAGTTCCCAACCCGGGGAACTGCCCTGGTCCCCCTGGCTACACTGTTTTTGATACAGGCCAGGCCACTGGCCTTCTTGGCCACCTGGGCACATGCTGGTTCTCATTTATAATATGTTGGTACTGTACATTTCAATTTTAAACAGAGCTGACAAACTGTTACAAAAAGTCAAACAATAGCTGAACCTTATTCTTACTCCACATTCAAGTGGAAAGAATGACTGAAAATAAATTAACCCTTCTTGCACTGACAAAGCTATTTATAATAAAATACAAAAACTTACCAGGCCCACCCAAGGGAAAGCAGCTGAATAAGGACTGGATGGTTACAATACACTCCTGGAAGGAAAATAAATTGTCATAAGATTGTGAAATATTTGGTCCAAAAACTGTGAGTATTAGAACAGTAGCTCATTACTCCTTCCACAACAGCATTTTAGAGATGCAAACATTCTAAGAGTAAAAGATCTAAGGACCTACAAGATACCACCCCCTTCAAATTATTTACTTGTTCACTATCTGAAAGTTGCTTTTCCTAAAGTAGAGATAAAGTATTGGCCTCTCTCACTGTCCCCTTTCCGAGCACTAAAAGCTTAGAAAAAAAAGCTCAACAGTTATTGTATTTAAGTAAAGTTAAAAGTTCTGCAGCTGAGATACTCTACACAGCTGGGAAATAGCAATTCCTTCAATCACTCCACCTCAACTTCCAAAAGCACATCTCAAATGCCTTTAAAATGAGATCTTTTGATATAATTCTTGTGGTTTGAATATAAATTTGTTGGTATAAAAGCACAAAGAGATACTAAACCCATTCAAATTAAGGCTTTCATTCTGCAAAGAATACCTGGATCACATCTTGACTCAAGCCAAACATGCTTGATTTGAATGTAAACAGAAGAAAATAAACTTTTTTTTCCACTTCCAACTTCAAATTAAAACCAGTCAATTCTTCTTACTTGAACTTTGTTATAAAAATGAAAGACTTGGGACCTCTGTTGAAGTTGTAAAGAACACACTAAGAGATGAATATATTGAACGATGAAAAAAAGTAAGATCAAAAGGTAAAAATAGCAAATTTTTAATAAAGAAAAACACTCAAAAAGTCAAAATTGTCACTAAGTTGGCTGAGAGTTTAACATAGTGTGAAAGGTCTACTGAACATGAGTATGGGAGCAATTCTTTTCCTGACAAACATGTAAACCTCATCAGGGACTTGGGGAGATACTAATGTTTTAGGATGATTCATGTAACTAAATGCTTACAGGAGTAAGTAATATATTCCTTGGGGAATAAGGCATACCTATTCAGTACGAAGGAAAAAATTCAGAGTACAATAAAACAGTTAACACTCTTTGATAAAGTATTTTCCCTAAAATTTACAAAAAGGAAAACAGAAAATGAAACTTAAGCCAATTCTGTGAAAAGCATATTGGTATACTTGAGAGCTTGCACCACTCAGTACACCTTTTTCAACCAATGATGTAATGCTAATTAAAAAAAAAAGTGTTTTGTTTTTGTACAGATTGAGAACTCAGGGTGAGACTGACTCATGTAACTTTGTGAAGTCTGTTTCTAAAAAATGCTTTGTCACCTCTCTGCCTTGCAATGGAAAGCTGTTAGTCCCCATCAGAGATTCCAGAAAAAAGACTACATCCTTGCTGTGGTATTATAACACTTTCTAGCAGGAAGTAAATGTCACAGTATTGAGTATTTAAATACTTGAAATCTGGTCTGGTGAAGGGCTACTTTCTGAAGCCTTCCAATGAAGCAGGTGAATCCATTACAGTTCTATGTGTATGAAATAAAGCTTCCCATTGGAGGAGTACGCAGTATAAACAACTGTAATGTAAACATGTGAATTATTGATAATAATTTTGTTGAAGACATTTTTCTTTCAAATCCTATCTGTATGCCAAAAGTGACTAATCAAATGGAATAACACTGAACTGTAATGGATTTGATAAACCTCATCTCCAGCAGCTTTCAACCCATATCAAAGCCATAAAAGCTTTTCAAAGTGGCCTAACTCAATTGGCAATCTTTCTTAGAAGAAGAGAGAATGAAGTTTAGCCCCAGGCAAAATGATGACTTCAGGAGAGTTACACCAGACCAATACAGAGACATAGGCCAGAAAAATAAAGTAAAAAAGATCACTAATATCTAGGTAATTTTTAGTTACTTCAAGACTTACTAAATCTGATCAACAGAAACATATCCAGAATGTGAGTAAAAGGCTCTCATTTTGAAAAATATTATCTATAAGCATCAGATACCCACCACCACCCCCAGCTGCCAAAAGGGTACTTGGCATTGCATTACTCTGTCATTTGGTCATTGCTCACATAATTTTTAGGCACATTTAGTTAGGGATATCTTTGCAGCAAGGCAACTGCCTTTCTTGTCCTCCTTCAAGGGTATTTAACTTGTGTTTCCAACACACTAATTTAATCAAGATAGATTTATACAACTAAAGCATACCTTGACAGGTATTCCCATGGCCCCTGACTTGCTTTTTTTCCCTCCCCCTCAAACACAGCCACCAAGTTTTCAGCCAGTCTCTTTAGACTCTTGCAGTTGCTTCTCAAATTAGATAAGAAGATGCTGACACACTATGTACTGTAGCTGTTTTATCAATTTTCTATCAAAAGTCCTTCCTGAACTACAGTACTAACTTAGCTTCTACCTAATTTAAATAGATCACTTTTTCTTCTCAAGTTTTGGATGGAAAATTAAGTCCAATAATAAACTAAACACACAATCAGTTTGGCTTCATAGGCAGTTTTGAGACTCCCCTATGAGATTCCCAGTACCTGCTTATGGTTTTACATGCACAGCCTGAACCTCCACTTGCAAATAAATCCTCATGAAAATTCCCAAAGGGAAAAAAAAATAAACAAATTTTACCCATACACACGCATCACCAAAACAGATCTTTCCTGGCAAAAACTTCTCCTTTTATTGGCACGTTACTGCTTCCTTTCTCAAGTACTCTGTAAACAATGAATAGCCAGGTACTGCAAGAGTTCTGGTGCAAGTGACTCCATAAAGAATGATACTGCCATAATTACTCGTAGCAGAAGCATTTACATAACTGCCTCTCCCTTTTTCAAGCAGTGATACATGGTCTTTCAGAATCTGTACTTTGGTCACCTGTGTGCACGCACAGACTCAGCTGTAGGACCTTTTTGATAGGGATTGTGGTTTTGAATCTGCATTCCACTGAATGCAGAACAACACAAACAAGATTAGAGAAAGCTTCTTTTCAGCTCATTCTGAAGGAGATCACAGGTGACAATTAAACATGTATAAGTGATTATCCTTTTGTATTTAAAACAAACCCAAAGACATTCCCACACTCTACAATAACCAGCATATTCCTCAACCACTGGATCTTCAACACTACACTAACATTATTACAAGTTTGCCATATCAACCTCTCAAATAATCAAAGACCCAAAGTCCTTCCAAATACTCAGAAATTACAACTACAGACAATCTCAATGATCTGTACCTGGACTGACTAGAGGCCCTTGCCCTTCTTAAACACTCCTGCTCTCAAGACAGCTGAACATAAGTTATAGAATAGTAATAGCAAAGTTTTATGCTGCTTAAGAATTAGTCCTTGCTCTCTCGGGAAGGCTTACATGAGTCTATATAGCCAAGTAATTTCTGAGGGAAAAAACTGCAAGCATAGTTTAAAATTTAGTAAGTTGGGCTACACTAATATTTTTACAAGACTTACCCTTCTCTGCTACTGCTTCAGAGTTAACTGCACAGCACATAAGTTGATTAAAAAAACCCCTTAAAATTAAGCAACTACTACCTCACTCTACCACTGCCATATCTTCCTCAAGCTGAGAAAAACAAGACTAGAACATGGCAAATATATTTCGGTTTCCTCAACTATCTAAAAGCCTGAACATTCCCAGGTTCAACACAAAAGGTCTAAAAACAACTTAAAGGCAGTTTCACCTTTTTTTCTCTCTCCGGTACACTTAATGCAAGAAAAATACTTTACCTAGTCTAAAGTCTTTATAAAGTTGCAGTCTAATCTTAATTGAAAATATGCTTTACTCCAATTTGATTTGCTTTACAAGCACAAGACTTACTCCTGAAATCTGACTGTGCAGGATTAGATACATTACATTATGCATTTCTTTCCTATGCCTGCAGCACTCCAAAACAGACCAATGTCTTCCTTGAGCCACATTAACTTTGCATTAAGTATTATTGATATGCAAGTATTGAGCATTTTCTCTATTCAAGGAAGGCCAGTTCAGAGGTAAACTTTGTAAAATATGTCATTGGTCCAACACTCACTAGGGAGATGGACTACATTCAAACATTCCAGTTGCCTAAGTTATTAAAATTACATACCTGTGGGCCACGTTATAGGTACTGAATCACATCTGCTGTTAGGTCTGCCCAAGTGCATGAAGTTACTTAAACTTAATTCTCAGTAGCAGATGGGAGGGTGAAAACAAGTCAACTACTTTGAAGATTAAACTCTGTAACGAAGTTGCATTATAAAATTTGTATTTAAAAGTTATGTTGTGCGCTTTTTATATCATACTAGTCTAGCCCAATTCAAATACAAATTCACATTCAGATACAAATACTTTGACTAGTAAAAACACTTTCTCCAGCCCTCTCCTCAAATTAAGTCCAAGGTGTTAAGGATTGTGTTCTAGCTGAAAAAGGCCACAACCTATGCTTCTAGAAAGGCCTGTACTAGTGAGGAAAAGATTCAGTTTAAACCCAAGTTTAAAAGCAAAGAGATAGGTGAGACAAACAGTTTACACAAAAACCCTACAAAATAAAATGGAGAAAAATTAGTAAGTAGGTACAAACCTAAGTTTCTGAACAAGTATGTTACAGTGTTAAATAGATAAGCCTACTAATGGTAAAAAAATACAGTAAAATGAACAGTAGACCAGCTTTTTTTTCATGTAATTGCATCACCATGATGGATCTCTTTGAGAACAAGCTGTCTACTTGTCCAGAACCTACCACTCCATTCATAGCCATGGTGCTTTCTAAGATCCCTAATGAACCAAGCAGAATCTGGACTCCAAATCAAATGTGAGCATTTCTAGTAAGCACTCTTTTGTACAGCTTTACTGTCTCAGTACTATTTCCAAGATCAGAGATGCATTTTTAAAATATATAAATTAAGGTTATAAGTTAAACTTAAGAGACATATCAGCCTCTAAAATACTGACTACAATGAATATCAACGCAAGCACCTGTTCAGAAGAGAGTGCTTTGTATTGATCATACAATAGAGACATATCTTGTTTCATCCCAATATTTAATTAATAACTTCTGACAGCTGGATCGCTTCATGCAAGTAATTTTACTTCTTTCCAACTCAAACTTCGCAACTGTAAAATCATGGTAACATTTCTGCTATTCTCTAAGAAGTATTTAAATGAAGAATATTATACAGTAATAATTTCTTACTAAGTATTTAGAGAGACTGTTCTGGATTGTACTAAGCTTCTATTAGGTTCTGAGAGCTGGAAGCACACACACTTTTCCTTTTTCTAATAGTAGTCAGACAGTTATCACCTCTGTCCAATCTCAGAAATATTAACTTGTATTTGTAGTCCTCATTCTACCTAGAATAATTCTGTTTCTAAAATATGAACAGTTATCTAGTACAATAACTTAAAATTTCATCATTTGGCCAAAAAAAGGATGCTGATGTTTTTTCAACATTTATAGACTGCTAAGACCAAGCAGTATTGCCTCAGGATAGCAGGTGTTGAGAATGGAAACTGCAACTGAGGTCACAAAAAATATACACCAAATATATTCTGTCCCTGCAAGATAATTATTACCATGTACAAATATAGCTACAAGATTTAAGAATGGTCAAAAAATAATCTTTTAGTTTTAAGTTTTCCTGATGCTGCATAAGATTAATGGAGAACTTTCTAGAAGGGAATATTATTACTTCCACAGACAAGAACTTAATTGCATCTAGGAAAATATAATTATCAGGGCAGCAATACAGAAACACATCTGATTTCACTCTATTAGTTCTGACATTGGAAAGCTGATTTGGATTTTCAGTAGCGGCTCATATCTCCTCTCAGAAGCGGCAGGTTTTCATCTTGTTTAACAGGAAAGACAGTTACTCTTGACAGCCAGCCTGACAAGCTGAAACACTTGATTCTAGATGTTTGGTCTAAACAGCTAGAACAGAATAATGAGAACAGATAAATTTCCAATTGTTATCTGATGCAAACTCAGGCACTCTTTGTATGCCAGTTCTCCTGTAACCCATCTTATTACCTTTTTAAGGAATCCCAGCCCCGCCCCCCCCCCCCAGGTGAGAATAGAAAAAACTTGAGACTCTGGAGTTAATACAAGCCTGCTTGAAATGGAAATTGAATAGGCTTTACCAATCCTCCAGCAGAGTGCAATCTGGCTGCACAACTCCCTCAGTCTCTTAAGTCTCTTCCTATTCATATTACTCTGCATTACGGATTTACTAATAGGACAAAGCAACCAGCTACATCTTCTCTTCTTTTAACAAACGGAACGGGCTGAAAGACAAATTCCCCACTGCACATACTGGGTGACAGTGTCCCAACTGCATGCCTGAACATAACTCTACAGTTCAGAGCTGCCCATATGCATGGGATCAGGAGAGCTGAAAGCCCTGTTGTGCTTATCAGAAGCATCTCCTAGGACAACGCTAAGTTTCAGAAGCACAAACAAGTGATCAGACTTGAATTCTACAGCAAATCCACAGTAATCCTGCTTTGTTTCCTGAACAAACACCAAGTTAGTTCAGGACCTATGTTCACGCGTTGTACTTCCATCAACCCAAGTGTGCTGTGCAAGTCTCCTGCGGCGCAAAATTTCCTTTTTTGAGTAGGCTGTCTTAAGAGACCCAACAGCTGGCCTCACTAGTACAGGCCTTTCTAGAAGCATAGGTTGTGGCCTATTTCAGCTAGAACACAATCCTTAACACCTTGGACTTAATTTGAGGAGAGGGCTGGAGAAAGTGTTTTTACTAGTCAAAGTATTTGTATCTGAATATGAATTTGTATTTGAAATTGCTCTATGGGCTAGACTAGTATGATATAAAAATGACAGCAGCATTATCAGAAACACACTTGGGTATGAAGCCAAGTTTAAGAACTACAAAAACAAGAGTCAGGGTTTTATCATCACCTGAATCAATTAAGAACTTTGAAGTAAAAAACATCTAGCTCCATATTTGTAAGAAACTGAATCAAAATTTGAAGCAAAGCAGACACTGCTTTTAACTCCTGTTCAGTAAAGCACTTGAGTATTGACATATCCCATCTTGCTTCAATTAAGCAATAATTTTCCCAACTTTGCAGTCAGTGTTACTGCAAAGTTAGTATTCAAGCAATGTTAATGTTTAATAAAAAGTGTTTATTTGGAAAACAGTTTTCCTGTACTGCAAAGGCACTGGAAAAGTAATAATCAGTTTCACACTTGCATTGGCATGGGTTGAAAATTAAAGTTCATCTTGTAAATAATTTAAACACAGCCTAGAAACAGTTTTTAGTTAAAAATTTTCAAATTCCCTCCCGCCTTCAAATATTTTGGATTACACAACAAATGCACACCAAGATTTTGCTTTCATTCAGATGGAAAAATTAGTTCAAAGGACTAATACTTCAGCATTAAAATCACAATGTGCAATTATTAAATTTTAGCTCAGTAGATCCTCATATTTGGATGCAGATGATTTTATTTAGCTACCAGAAAGTAACTAAGTAAATACTTCACAACCTGAACTACTCACAGAATACTGATATTTTCCCCAGAAAACTAAAGCAATAATGTCTGGGAAATAAGGGGTTACATTTTCTGGGGTTTGAAATAAGAGCTCTAAAAAATCAATGTCACTTTAATTAAGCCTGAATAAACTACATGACCAGTTTTGTAGCTGTTGTGCCACAAAACTGAAACTTTGCTAACTAAAATCACAATTCAGAGTATTATCTCAAAAAGAAACAATATGTTTGTAACAATGTCTAAATTACACTAACAATAAGTAGCAACCAGATTGTGTTACTACCACATTCTTACTGGCATCACTAGACACCAGCATTTTTAACCCGTTCAGTTTCTCACAGTCAACTAAATTCTCAGTTTCAGTATAAGAAATTGCATTCCAGTTTACAGCATCCAAATGTACTTAGAAGCTGAGATGGAAATGCAGTCACATAATTTATTTCAGTGTGTGCAAATACATTATTTTGAAACAGAACAACGCCAATGAGAATTAAATTGAAAATAGTCCATAACAAGTTCTCCACAATTCGCTTCTGATTGTTGAAAGACCCTAGAATCCTCTCAGGTGTACATCAGAAGAGGGTATGTCAGCATTATACCTCAAACTGCATTTGTAACAGCTTTACTGAGAGTTGCATCATCTGCCTTCCTTCCAAGGTACTACACCACTACAAAACACAGCCTTTTCATATCAATAAGTTTAAATCAGATAGCTGGGCAAACTACTCATAAGTATTATGACACTTTAGTTCAATACTGAATTGCAATTTGATTTCAAGTAGCTAAAAATTAAATCCAGAACTCATTTGTAACACACTAACAACTCTTGGGGAAAATAATCCCCAAACCCATGCATAGGTACAATACACTGAAGCCCACTCACCAAGTCTGGTAAAACTCTAATTGGAATTATATAACCTATACCACTTAAACATTAAAGACAACGTACGTTAACATTAGAATATTAATTCCACTTTACATTTCTCACCCTTCTACATGGCTACCTAGGATATCTGAACCAAATAGCTTCATAACCGCAGCACTGACTGCTAACTTATCTTTAAAAAGAGTAACTGCAAGAGCAACTGGCAGAATAACACCATTTACAAGACAACAGTTGAACAGCTGTTATAAGGATGCCTAAGGATAAATACAGCCCACAGGTTAGCGCTTAGAATACAGAGAGCAGTGTGAAACGTTTAGATAGGCAGCACTGAGACCCATATAAACCACACCTTATCCCCTTAGTCACATGAAACATCCATTCCTAATCCTAGCTGAGTAAAGCTTTATGGCTTTAGCAGTAGGTATTGTAAGCTGAAGCAGTATTACTGGTGCCACAGTCTCTTTTGCTACCTGTAGCGCATCAGGCAGAGCAGGCACAGCAGCAGCTAAAGCAAGACAAGATTTCCCTCCCTCTTCACCCCCCTTCAGAAATCCCTTAGAAAAATACTTGTTTGACAGTGACATACTGCTCTACAAGGTTCATTTTACAATGCTGAAATATTGATGGATGTTTCTTTAGCACTGTTGGTCCCTCTCTAAAAATTATTCAACATGCTTTCATTAACTTCAAACAACAGCTGTATTGGTAACTTGCAATAAACAAAAGGCAATTTTCTCCCCATGAAAATCCTGTTTCCCTGAAAGAGGGGACAAATACAAGTCAGACCAGCAACTCCCTTCTCTCAAAAGTGTAAGGGAGCAAGCAAATTCCTAAAAGTTACATGAATCCTACTGAAGTTGAAAGTCAATTGCATTACATCAATGTAAAATTCAGTAGAATGTAATAATATGTGCTAATGTAAAACTCTGATAAACATTTTGTTATCTGACTACAACAGAATGCTTTAAACACTCAAGAAAACCCTTAAAAAACCCCCCCTGTATTATATACTAACTACTGGTTCTCTGCCATAATCATTCTCCTTTCTGCTCTCATTTCATTTCATGTCCTTTGCCCTGCTCAGGGCCACATATACTGAAGAAAAGTTCCTTAGGATAACTCTCCTATTCCCCACACTGTCAGCTGAGCTACACAGAGTAAAGAAAACACATACAATACAGATAGACAATACTTAATAAATTCTACAAGTACTGTAATATTTCACTACTTAATACTCATGGGTTTTTCCTTCACTGCTCTCTTGAAAGTTTAAGTTAAACAGTACACATCAATAAGGCCTAATTCATTGCCCCCCCTGCGAGGAAGGTATGTAAGGAAAAATTCCAAGACACCTGAAATAACTGATGCCTTACCTTATCCTTTCAACAAAGAAAGAAAGAAAGCTGTGAGTCAGCAGAGCTTATAGCTTAAATACTTGAAACCAGAAGTGATCACATAGCTTTTAGCTTGTTCTAGGACTACCTCACAGGTATAGTTTTAAATGACCACACTAGAGGCCAAATCAAACACAGTTTACCTTATCAGCATAATTAATAACATTCTTAATATAAAATTAAGCTTTAGGGAAGTCCACTTTAATCACTCCTACATAACTGGTCAACTGCAGCATTCACCAGGGACCCGAAGCCAGGAAAGCTGCCTGAGTTTCACCCCTGAGCAGACGGGCACAAAGTCAGCCTGAGGCCACTCGCGCAACCCAGCCAGGGCGCAAAGAGAGGCTGCCACGCAAGGGGCTGCTACAAGATCAGAGTTGCTGAGACGAGAAGTGCATTGGCCAGACAGAGGAAAGGAAGACAACAACAAATAGGACGGTTCTTGTTCGATGCGCAGAACTGTCAGGCCTCAACACTGAGTTAACTCTTCTCTCCCTTGCGGGGAGGCTGGGACTTGGCTCCCGCCTGCCACTTTCTCGAGGGCAGGTGCCGCCTCCACGCCCGGGGCCGAAGGGTGACAGCTGCCGCCCGGACGGAGGAGCCCGGGGCGGCGGAAAGCGGCCCCAGGCGACCTGTAGCGCCCGGGTCACCCGAGGACACGCGCAGATATCGGTTACGCAAAGCACAGAGCGGTTTTCGCCGAGCCCCGCCCGCGGGCCCCGGGGCGGCCACAGACCCGCTCGGCGCCCCGCGCCCAGTTCCTCTCCGCCTCGGCCGGCCCGCGGGGCTACGGCAGGTGAGCGGCCCCGCTGCCGGGCGCCGCCGAGGGAAGGGGCGGCCGCCGCGCAGGCTCACCGGGCCACCGGACGAGCGGCGCCGGGCACCCCGCGAGACGGCAGCGCCCTCCCGCTCCGCTGGCGGAGGGGCAAGCCCGGGAAAAGCGCGGACGGCGAGAGCTGCCCTCGGAAAGCCCCGCTCCGTGCTGCTCCCCCTCCTTCCACCCGTCCCTCCCTCGCACGCCGGGGCCGCGGGGCACCTGTCAGCGGCAGCCGCCCCTCCCTTACCTGCCGCCGCCACCCCCGGCCCGCCCGCGCAGCGGCGCTGGGTCCGCGCGCTCCGTCCGCGCGGCAGCCGGCGGCGCAGCGCGAGGCACCGGCTCCAACCGGCGCGTCTGGGGCGGGCCCCGCTGGCCGCCGGTGTCACGTTACCGCCCGCGCAGCCAATGGGGCGAGGCAGGCGGCGCCGCTGACGGGCCGGGGGCGGGGGAGCTGCGGCGGACAAAAGCGCCGCGCCCGGCTCCGGCCCAGCCCCTCTGCTCACCTGCGGAGCCGCCCCACCGGCCCTGCGGACAGCTCCCGGCACCGCAGCCGTGCCTGTCCACCTCAGAGCTCCTCGGTACGGCGCCGCGGCCGTGCCGGCTCACAGGCAGCAACCTCCCCCCCCACCCCCCCCCGGGTGCCGGCGTTTAAATAACCCGAGCCGTTGGAGGAGGTGGAGGAAGTGAGAAAGCCATTAATGCTGGCTGCTAGAAAATAAAAATAGAGAAGGTGACACTTGCGAAAGGCAACTTAAACCCCACCGGAGGTTTCGGTGGGACGGGGTGCGGGTCCCGGAGTGGCCCCAACGCCCGCTGGGTCCGAGCGGAAGGAGCGGGGCTGGGGATGCTGCGGAGCGGTACCGCGCGGGTGCATTCGGGATGAGCTCCCGCCCCGCTGCGCCCCAGACTCGGCACAGCCGCTGAGAATGTCCTGCAGCAACGGGGGTCTCCTTCCGGGGCCAGGGACACCCAAAGCCCACCACCCTTTCTGACAGAAACAGGCAAAATTCTGTGCGGCAAAACTCTTCTATGGCTCTTCAATTCCACTGAAAACCTGATATAGATATAATAAAGTTCACAAATAAAAACAGTGTTTAAAAAAAACTTAATCATTGATTCATTTGACTTTCCTACTTCACCCCCTCTTTATCCAGTGGACAGCGCAACTCCCTCCTCCAGATGTCTGAAGAGGCCGGTTCTGCTGGGTAAAGGCATGAAAGCCTGAAGGAAAATTTTGATTCCTACCTAGACTTCTGCAAAGAACTGGGACAAATGGGCTCTGTCTCCCTCCTCTTAGTCGTGCAAACAGCTCAACCTATTCAAGTAATTGTCCTGACATATTTTCATTATTAGTAACTCCATTGCAAGGATCTAGTATAAACTCTATTTACGGTATAATTGCACTCCTTACACTCGCACTGTTATGGTAATGTTTATTCTTTGTCCAGTCACCAATTTTGCAGGAAAAGGGACTATTTTCAAAATATTGCTTTTCCTCCATAAAACACAAAAATCCTTTTCTTCACAGCTGTACAAAACCACCTTCATTTTAAACAGCACAGTCACTAAATTTTGCAAAAGTTAACAATTTTCAAATTGTATTCACAATTTTCAAATGTGTATTCAGTACACATTTAGCTACTAGTATTAGTTTCAATTTAAAAGAGACATTAAAATATATCATACTTTTGAGGAAGCACAAGCATTGCACTGGAGCCAAAAGTGAAAGTAATTAAAGCAAAAGGGAACCTCACTTTTTAATCCAAACATGTAGAAATACCAATGCAAACGTGTGTTGAAAAAAAAAAAACAAACACCATTTGTTCTTCTAGTTTGCAGTCATGGTGGTAGCCTAGCAGAAAATTTGCTTTAGGCTGATAGTTTCCACTTAGGGTGATGTACGTTGATAGTAATCTAACCTCAGAGAAGCAGCTATTGACAGCACAAAGATGTCAACATTGTGGCATTGTCTGCAATTTCTGCTCCAAGAGTCGTTGGTGAGGTTTGGTAAACAGCAGAGAGCAGGCCAGCCTCTTCCCAGGAGATGAATTCCCTTTTGTCTCGTGACCTGCCGCCTCCTTAGCTGGCTGTATCATCAAGACAAATTTTCTGCTCTATTAGGGTTTCCCTGAGGAATTATTTAATCTGTTTTACTTGGGACTATTTCCCCTGTCCGTGAGCAAAATAAATAAAAGTACATCTCATAATCTTGCTTTCTACTAACTCAAAAACGAAAGTCTGTCTCCAGGACCTGACACATTTTCTTTTGGTCAGCAATATGCTAGGAAGACAAATTAATGTTTGACTAAATTATAAAACCAAGAACTATTTGTGCTAAAAATCAAAGTATTGAATTAAGTCAGAACACAGAGGTTGATGTTCATACAGTTCATAATTGCTTGAGCAGAAGATTGCAACACAATTATCTAGGTTTAATTCTTTATTCTGATACTGAGTAGCTCCTGGGGAAGCACAAGGGGAGGACTCAACCCAGCAGTCACACTGCACCAATCTCTGAGCAATCGTATCTGAGCAAATGAAATATTTTGTTAAGCTCTTACTCAAAACCAGCACTGTTTTAGCAGTGCAGCTCCTGACTGTATACTTAGCAGATCAAGTTCATCTTTAAGGTTAGCTTAGTGACAGTTATTTCAGGATGAATTTCTTTCAGTCTTTTCCAAGCAACATTATCTGGAAAACGTTCTTCAAGCTCCAACACTCTAGTTGTTTGTGACAGCCATTTTTAAGATACTGAAAAACAACAGCTTGACAATACTGTGAAAGTTGAGCTTCCTTTCACACATCATGCCATCCCCTGATCTTTTTTAACTTGGTATTTAGATGTCACAAACACAACTTTGAATATTGTCATAGGTTAGCAAGCATCGTCCCGGAAGGGACGTCCTTGCTAAGGGGTGCTTACAGTTTCCTCTGGGAACTGACAGAACCTATCAGCTGGCCAGTTTGAATATGGACAATTCTCTAAGCCACTTAAAGTTGTGATCACCTCTGTGATCCACATTTAAGAATAGGCAAACTCCCCCTCCAAGCTCTCTCTCGTTTCCGGCGCTGGGACAGGTGGCTGCAGGCCCCGTGTGGGGGCCAGCGGGCCCGGCCAGGCCCTGCTTGGGCCAGGCCGGGCCGGGCCACGGCCATCCTGAAGCCATGGACCTGTTCCAGCCATGGAACCCCCCGCCACTGCCTTGCCGTGGGCAGCCGGAGCGGCTCGGCTCTCCCCCCTCTCCACTGCGATAAGAAAAATTCAACATTCCAGCTGCAAAGCTGCAAGGCCGAGGTGAGATTAACCCTTTTTATTGCTGTGAAGAGCTGAAAACCTGAAGGAAGAGAGAGAGGAGATGCTTAAAGCTGAAATTCTTTTGTGAAGCTATGATATATCAGAGTATCCTGTTGTAATTTCATGAAGATATGGGGGGTGGAGTATTCAACTCGCGAGCAGAAGCACCTGCGCTGAGATAGGCAGATGCTGACGCAGCTGTAATTTCATGAGAAGTTTGGACAGGGAGAGATGAACCAGATGAGGACTTTTGCTCCAAACGGGAAAGGAGAAAACCTCAGTCCGTAGAGATGAACCAGATGAGGACTTTTGCTCCAAATGGGAAAGGAGAAAACCTCAGTTCCTAGAGATGCTCCCAGAGATAGTCCTAAAGATGAAGATGATGAAGACCCTTTGCTCCAAATGGGAAAGGAGAAAACCTCAGTTCCTAGAGATGCTCCCAGAGATAGTCCTAAAGATGAAGATGATGAAGACCCTTTGCTCCCAGGGAAGGAGAAGGGCCTCTGTTTTTGTTTCTGAACGGCTCAACCTTAAAATTGTACCCCAAAAAACTTCAAGAGTGGACCCTCGAAAGCAGTTGCGGGAAAAGCTGCAAGTCGGGGGAAAGGACTCACACGCAGGCAGAGAGACTCCTCTTCCTAAATGGACTGAACAATATTTGGAAGTGGGCGGCTGTCTCGTTGTGATAATGTTTTCATAGCATGAGCAAGAAGAGACTTCTCTTTCTATATGGACTGAACAAGGTTATTATGGAAGTGGTAAACAGACTGAACATCTTAAGGGTTGTCTTTTCACATTGTCAGTGGGAGAAGGGAGGAAGGTGGGGGGAGGAGGAGAGTTCTGAAGGTGGTATAATTTTTTTTTTCCTCTTTTAGGTCTGTTAATAAACTTCTTTATATTCTTTCAAGTTTGGTGCCTGTTTTGCATTTCTCCTAATTCTTATCTCACAGCAGATAAACAGTAATGAGTATTTTGGACCAAACCACTACAAATATGCACATAAAAATAATGATTTCAAATGTTATGCTCAGTGTGACTATTTGGTATCCAGAGCATCTGCTTCAACCCCTTCACTGGTACAGTTTTGGGAAATCTCATGAAGTAAGAAAGGGAAAGCTATATAGCAAAGTGCTGTATATTTAAAAGGGTAATACAGTCAACATTTCACTTTGAAATATTTTCTATTGAAAATTCTCTTTAATATTACAGAAATGATATTACACTTGTCTTTTAACCCTCCAACAGTGCTTGGAGTTGCAGAAGCAGCAGCATGTTGATCGGCAATCACACTGGCAGCAGTATCTGAAGCTGAGCCAGTTCTGTGATAGAGCACCCTATGACAACTTGCCTTGTGATCACCAAATGCATCTCTGACTATCTGATTCTCAAGATCCTGTCTTTTGATATGAAAGGCTACAGCTTCATAGTTAGGTGAAGCATGAACAAGCAGGTCACAACTCTTTAACTCCTAAAACTCCATACTACCGTTTATTCTCCTAAAGAGAATAAAAACCATGTAAGACTCATAGTTATTAATATAATTTAATTTCATTCCCTGGCACATCCTGATTATCATCTCACTTGCTCTTTCTGGAATTTGCTAAAGCTTCTTTGTCTTCTACTGAGAATTTATAAATCACATGTTCCATACGCTCTAGATCATTGATTTCCTGGTGCAATAACGTGGCTCGCAGTGACCAATAAAGGCTCCCTGCAGGGTCGGGTATTTTAGAACAACACTTCCCTCTGCCGGATCTGTGCGCAGTCACAACTCTGCCTGCATGGAGGGACCTGCACACACCTTGCGCCTCTCGCTCCGCAAGACCCCTGCCCCTCCCAGACTGCGCGGGACAGTACGAAACTAGCAAAGCTCATACTAATTCATTAGATGAATAGGATACTCATAAAAGTTTAATCCAGTATCAACTGGACAGAAATATCAATATACTTTCTTCTCAAGACAGGAGTATCTCAGAGTCATAGATAATGTGAAAGTTGGGAGTCCCAGGGTCTGACCTTCCATATGCACTCCAAAACCCTGACAGCTTTATGTCAGATGAAATTAGAACAATATTTCAAAGCACCTTTTACCCAGATCAGCAGCCATTACTTTCTCAATAGAGTGTAAATATATACGGCCCCACAGAAAGTAAAAAGAACAGGTTTTTTTTAAGAAGAATTGCCTGCACCTCTTATGACTCTAATGAAAACTAGGATGATGCTACAGTGAATTTTAATTGAGTGCTACACTTCCTACTTGGCCATCTGTTCCAAACTGCTAGCAATAACCAGAGTATGACATTTTACAGGGGGCGTGATGGTAACTACCATATTCAGACACAGCTTTTGCCTTCAAGTCATTCAGTGGTTGGAACATTGTCCTCAGCTGAGGGTGAATGTTAAGAGGAAGGGGAGAGAGAACTGCAGAGATACATGAGTAAGACTGTGCTTAATTCTTGCCCCTCAGGAGGACAGTAACTGGTCCCAGTGCAGTACTACACGTGCTCCTTACTAATTTGTAAAAACACCACTGAAAAACATAATTAAGCATTTTACTGAACAAAGATTCTGTTCACATACTCTGCTGAATGAAGGCTTTTGGTGGACTTCAAAACACAGGAAGAAAATGAATAAGCTGAAGATGGAAGAAGGGTACTAGAAAATACAGATATAATTCTAAAACAATATTCCATGTCAGTGAAATTTACTTTGAAAAGGCAGACAGAGAGACAGAGACTTTTTCTGTTCCACAGAAGAAAAGTCAAAAGATTGGATCAAGGTGGTACTCAGTGTTGAAAGGTAGAACAGGTAAGAGTGCTGAAAGCCATACTGAGGTTAATTGGAATGAGCCACCATATAAAACACGAAACAGCTAGGTGGTTCTTGATCTGCGTTCAAAACAAAGCCTGTGCTAAGCACACAGAAGTTCTAGTTAGAAAATATCATATGAGAAATATTTCACTTGAAAAAAAGTGTTTTCAAAGAGTCTGGAGAGGAAATAAAAGGCTTGAATAAAGAAACCAGAATGTCAGGATTAAGGAGGCACCCTGAGCAACAACAATAGGGAAAGGAAACAAAAAAGCAAACCTAACAGCATAAGGTGGCATTAGCAATGTTTTCCTAAGCAGGATGTTTTCCAGTCATTGCCTTGTTTTTTAATGCTGAAGAATGGGATTCTCTGTGTCATGTTGATGGTATTGCATTCTTGCCTCCTGGTGATCCTTGCATCTTGTTGATTAATTGTAAAGTCTCTGTCTGAGACTTTCCAAGGAACTTCTAAGGTGGACTCCAAGTAGACGGCATAAGATGAGTATTTGTCTTCCAAGACCTTTGAACACAAAATAAATGTTTGTTGGCTCTAGTAGCCCTACAGGCATTATCAACTCACATTTGACACTTAATAGTGCATTACTAATAATTGCTGTGTGTCTGCTAGAATGCTACTAACAAATAATGATTAAAAAAAAAATAGTGCTTTGGGATTCAAATACCATTCACTCCTATTGTTCACAAATGCCTTGACTCCACTGTACAATTCTAGTATTGCAAGTACAAGTAATAAAAATAAGCAATTAAGAATATAGCGCTTGAAACACTACATCACATAATTTTCTGCAGAAAACACAGGAAATACAGTTCAGTGTATTCTTATGCAGATCCTGGTTTCTCTCAACTGTCCTAGGTCTCTTTCACTTATGCTATCTTATTTTTTACATTGCACTCACCTTGCACAGGGGTGAAAGAATTATACACCAAGTAAATATTTCATTAATGCCAGCTTCTGTTTCCTCAGCACTCTTGTAAAGTCTTGATTTTCTTGAATTCAGCACTTGTCTGGGGACAACTTCATGCTTGCTAGAAATGAGAAGTCCTCCAGTAGGGAATTCCTTACTGTGTTGTTTTATGTCACCACTTCTCCTTTACTTGTTAGGCCTCACACATGCAGCCATGATTTCAACTGGGACAGCTCAAGAGGGTTACTCCCTTCAAATTTTCTCCTGTTGCTGATTATAGTCCCCAGCTAATTTTTCACCAGAAGTTGCTGCTCCCTCAGAACTGCAGCCTGGTTTGTGTGTGATGTTGCTCCCCCCTTTGGGGCTACCCAGACTGACTGGATCAGTTAAACACTTTTGGTTACAGGGTTTATCTCTGCATCATTTTGAAACACCCACTTTGGGATCAACCAGTATAAGCTCTTTCCCATTTAACTTGCTCTTACAAAAAATCATCTGCTGTGCACCTCGCAGACTCGGATCCTCAGGGAAGCTGTTAGATCGAAAGACCAAAGGCAAATTATTTGTCTTACAGCACACTTTCAATCTGGATCTTTTCCTCTTTCCCTTCAGTCTTCTTTCTGAATGTGTATTTTGAGGTTGGTCAGTGATTTATCTGAACAAATTATTCCCCATATCCCTCCAGAAGTGTACACATCAGTTCTTTACTATTTGTAGCCCCTGCAGAAAAAATTTCACAGAATCACTTTCTGGTAACTTGAGGAATCCATAAGAAAAAAATTGTCTCTGCTAGATCTTAACAGAAACTTGCTTTCTTTTTTTAAAGAACATGGAAAAAATAAGACAAGAAGGTCTGTTATACCAAAGTATCTTTACCTTAATTCAAATACAAAGAAGGTACCTCTGGAATCTGTCAGAAAAGACTTCCATTGTCATACCCTCTTTCACTAATACCATGATTCTACAAGAAGAAAAATGCTAATTTTTTCCACAAACCCACACAACATAAAAATATTTAATTTTATAAAGAAGTCAAAGATACATAGACACAATTTAAGATCAGATTGGTGGTACAAAAAAAGTCCAGATAAATTAATATTAATTTGTTTATGGATACTGCTAAGAAATGCTAGAGCTTTCCAACACCTGCTTCACTCTGCAGTTGCATTCAATTTTCTTTCTCATACTTTCATTAAAAATGTATGAGGTCATTTAAAATTGGAGTCCTCTCAACACCTTCTAAGATTAGATCTTTAGAGGCAATAAAGCAGTATAATTTGAATTCCAGGATCACATTAATTGGCCGTGATGCCTTTTTTAAAACAGTGCCAAGCTTATACAGTAACTACTATCTGATAAGCAAATTGTAACAGTGCAGCCTACCAGGAAAGAAAAGAAAAACTCATTATTTTTGAATGAGAATCAAAATAAATGCTTACAGCACAGCCTGTTATGTGGAGTTCCTTGGCACACATTTGGAATGTTTAATCACAAAACAATGTAGTCAGACACGAGTCATACAGCTCACCCCACATGACTGAAAAGTCCTATGCATTTGTTTAATACTCCATACTCTGAGTAATATAGGAAATTCTCCCTGAAGTATTTCCAGCTTCCTAGACTTCCCTTATGCAATCCAGTGTTAGTCACACAGTGCGGGAGCAGAGAGTCACATCCCCTTCCCCGATCCAGATGCTGGCAGGACTCAGCCTTTAGGAATAAAGCTGGGCTTGTGAGATATTTGGGCTGTACTTCTTCACGTGTATTATCAGCATTCTTTTTAAGATGGCACACTAATTCCTCAGAACACTTCTTCAATAAAGATTTGCAAAAGACAAGATTCAGACTCTTTCTTGAGCAGGTCTTACAGCCACAACATGGTAGACTGTGAAGTGACAGCATGGCCATGGGCTAGGGGTAAGGATGGTCCCTCCCACCCGAGAGACTCCAAATTATCTATAGCTGAGTGGTGTGTGGGTGTCCTGCCTAACCTACTGCATAGGCATGAGTACAGGACACTGAACTCTGCAGACACCAGCATGTCTTTCTGTGCTTTTGTTTGAAAAGCAGGACTTGAAAAGCAGAGCTGTGCAGTTCTGAGAGAGAAAGGAATAGAGGAAGATACTAGGAACAGGAATTGTGAGGAAAGAGATTCTCTCATCTGCTGTCCAGCAGATTTTGTGATGAGAAAAACAGGCTTTTGTCCATTTCTTGTTAGTAAACAAGTCTGTGACAAAGACTTGTATGTCCCATCAATAATTTAATGTCTTTTCTTGTTGACAAAAAGAAAAAAATCTTTAGGGCCTTAAATTCATATAAAAAGGAAATTACAACACATACCTGCCTTTTGGAACTGTCACATATAAGGTTTTATTTTTATGACTTGTATAATACGACTTTGGAAAGTATTGGCTATATGTCAAGGAAAAGCTGATTTAAATTTTATGTTTTTCATCTCTACTTTGATTTGACCAGGATACAGGTTTATTAGAGTCTTATCTACTGCAGCTAGGGTAGAAAATTCTGATGGACAAAACACAGCTGAAGTCAGCTGATTTTTTATGGACTGTTAATAGCGTGCTTGGGCACCCAAATTCTGCCAAGTAATTTTCTCCTCTTCAATTGAACTGCCTCACTAATGAGTTTTGAAGTGTAGAAACTCCTGACCTCCTTTCCTATTAAAAAAAAAAAAAAAAAAATGGAGCTGGATTATATGAAAAGAAATTAGACTAAAAATGCACTAATTCTTACTTCTAATGAATGAGAATGTGTTAAGCTGCCATGGTAGACTTTTATCAAAAATTGAGGAGGTGTTATTAAGCAGTTACAAAATGAGCGAGATGCTTCTAAACTGAACCTCAGTATGAGATACGTGGGGTGCTTAAAAAAGGTCAGATAAGTTCAATCTGGGTGATGGCAAAGTTACTTTTAAAATACAGAAATAGATATTATTTTAATGTATGAAAGATAAATCTAAAAAAGCAAATACCTCACCACACCTAAATTTATCACTTTAGCTGAGCCCTGGGTTTCAGGAACGATTTAATTTTATGCAAACTGTCAAATGCTGCATTCATAAGACAGTGTATTTAATCATTAGGCTCAATGTTCCTGTTTTCCCTGCTGTGCCAGAACTTGTAAAATTCTTTTAAGTTAGTGATCTTTGAAACGTAAGTTTTGGACCTTCACACTGCTCGAAGTGTAGGAAGGCTGGACTGCTTACTCAGTTTCTCTAACACTGATGAGACAGGCCTCCTTCAAGACCTTCTGACTGATATGCAAAGTGAGGATTTCCTGCTTAAAGCACAAAATACCATTACATTAAAAAAAAATAAAAGTAATTTTGGGGGAAGAATTTGAAAAAATTGCTACTGCACATAGGTAGCAACTACAATTTTCATAGCTGTTCACTACAGCAGACTTTGATTATTGCAAAAGTTGGACCTCTTATATGTTTTTCATATTACTTCAGTTGAAATTTAGACCAAAACTGTTGCTCCAGATGCTACAGAATTGTAACTAAAAGAACAGACACTACTGTCTTTGCCACATTAGTCAAGCTGCATGGATCCTATTAACTCACATGCTCAAAAGATTGTTTCACCAAGAGGAGTCACAGTCTTCCAAGAGAGGAAATGTCAGTGCTAGCTGGAGCAGACAATATTCAAAACCTCCTGTATTCTTGACTGTGTCTGCTGATCTGGTAAACACTGAGCATCTCTTAGGGTAAGAACTCAAACAGTGGTTGTTTCATCATCTGAGGATGAATCAGGAGTACTTTACCAACATCCCTTCAGCTATCTGTATCATGGGCCGAGAGTAGAAGGGTGGTGCCGAAGCCCGGGAAATATCACAGTGCATGGATTACCCCATGACATCTGCTTTGTACACAAGTCTGTGAAAAATACGTGCATCAATGGAACAAAAGGCCAGTAGTAGGCTAAAATTTCTTTTTTCCCCTTTTTGAAGCTTGTCATGACACAGCAGAGGTTGGGATATGCTGCTCTTCAGTGCATGCTTGCAGAGGTCCTCTCTGCCAGAGGACTGCATTTTGAGACAAGAATTCTCAGAAAGCATTACAGAAAAAATGAAGAAAGTGTTAAATTCTTTGTGTGTCTTATTTAATATCTAAAATAATTGCTGGGACTTGTTTCTTAATTTTGCTGTTTTGTTCTGGCTTTGGCAGAGTATTTCTACATCCAAGCAGAGTGTTCTAGTTTGTTCTATGAAATTGGTTCTCTTCAATCAGCTCTTACTCTTTCATTTTCTATGAATATACACAATGATTATATACATAGCACAATACATATGGTAATAATATGCAAATAGTGTATCTATACCATTTCAGATCTGCATTCTGCCTATAATCCTTTTCTTTGTGATTCTTACTGACACATCAGAGATCCTTTTAGTATCCACATTAAAAGGAAACAATGAAGACTTGCTATAGAAAGTGTTTTCTCATTGGCTTGTACAGTTGTTTAAAAAATATTTATCTGTATTATTGAACATTTTTGAACAAGAAATGAATTTGACACAATGTCATGCCAGGCCCTTATAATATCTGATTTGTGGGTTCTTTCAGCTCTGCAGAATCACAATGGAACTTAGCATACAAAATTAATTGTACAGTCTTTCTCTTAAACAATGATGTACAATGATGTAAACAATCTGTACAATGGTGTTGCTATTAAGGCAAACCAGTTTAGTGAAGATTTATAATAGCAGGAAACGTAGGCTGCAAAGACATTTCAAATATATATACATATTTCTAACTGAATAATCAAATTTAGTGATGATGAGGAATTGATTAAAGGGAACTTTTTCATTTACAAATGGAGTAAGTCTCTGTTCTGATTGTTAAGGGGAACCTTTAAAAGGCAGATTCTGTGACTTTATGGAATACTTCAAGAGATCTGGAAAATCTCACTCTTTTCCTGATAAGTGGTTAACTTAGGCATGAGATAATGGTTTACGATTTTGACACTTTATTCCCTCCAGAAAGACCAAAGCCCAAAGAAGGCAACCAGCTGGCCCAGTTTACCCCAACAGAGCGCCAAGTTCTATGATACTTGGGAGATGCTACGTACATGTATGTAACTCCATACCAAGATGTCGTCGAGCACGAAGAGATGAGAAAAAAAATCGTAATTCAACTTCTGGCCCAAAAAACCCCCCAAAATCCACCACAACTTGGTATCGGGGAGACATTTGTAAGCCTTGGTTCAGCCCCGTCGCTGCGCCTCACTACGCGCCGACCTCTCTCCCTCAGCAGCTCCTCACCCGCACGGCGGGACGGGCGGGACGGGCGGGACGGGCGCTCTCCGGGCCTCGGGACTGGGGGAACAGGAGGGATGGGCGCTCTCCGCCCCTCAGAGCGGCGGGACGGGCGGCCCCGGCCCCTCCCCATCGGGAGCGATCGCGGCGGGCGGCGGAGGCGGTGTCGGGGCGGTGAGTGTGGCGGCGCCGGCCGGGGCGGAGGTGCTGCCCTTGGCGCCTCTCTCTGCCGAGCGCCTGCGGCGGAGGCGGCTCCCAGCCCGAGCTCGGGGTGGCCGCGCTTGTTGTCCCGCGGAGCGGCCGGGCCGGGCCCGAGGAACCCCCGCGCTGACCGCGGGGCCTGTGGGTGAGGGCGGGCGGTGCTGGTGCCCGGCAGCTTCCGGCCTCCCCAGCTCTGTGCTGCACACGGGAAGTGCTGCAGGCTGAAGACACGCGAGGGTGGGAGCGTAAGTGCAACACAGAGTGGCAAAATGGTAGAGCTGCTCTACGAGGGGGAAAAAAGTATGAGAAAACCCCACAACCTCGTCCCTCTCCTTAATCCATATGGTAAAATTTATTTCTCCGCACACAGTTTGCTCCATTCCTTGTAGATTATGGAAGAAGAAAGGACAAAATGTTGACTACTATGATACATCTTTCTCATACAGCAGTTTTTAAGTTTAGTGCCCTTGCCCAACTTCCCTGAGTACAGTGATTTTGACAACAGTTCTCTTGGCCCAGTAAGCCATCTGTTGCTTATAGATGGTAGGAAAAAAGTTCTGGAGAGGCCTCTACTGGTAAGCTGGCACCTTCTCTTTCTCCAAGGCTTTCATCCTCTAGACAGTAAGAGACAGTCCTTCAAAGGCTTTACAGCATTTAGCTAAGGTGTAACATTTTCCAGGTTTGCATATCCAAAAAATACTAAGCACAACACAAACATAATAGGGATTATATTTACATTATAACATTGTTGTGGTGGCAGACAGGCTTTCAGTGTTTCTAGTAAAGTTTGTCACTTGTAAAATGAGACTATTTGTTATGTGAAAAAATGCAGCAGCTTAAGCGATCTAACCAAAAGTTGTTGAAGCTCTGTGACATGGTTTTTATAGGGATGGAATAACTGAAACTAAAAAATGAAGGAACAGCAGCATTTGGCCTTTTGTTTCAAAGGAGAATAATCAACTAATTACAAAATTTTAACATTTCATAAAATGCCCCAGAGGTTCAGCAGCATCCCAAGGTCAGAGTGCTGTATGATCAGGAGGTTGGGCAGTTGTGAAGGGAGCAGAAGAGCCTACAGCTCAGAGATTGTATCTGTGCTGGAGCAGTTATAAAGCACAGCATGAACTAAATAATTGTTAGTACAGAGATGTATTCTTATACTTCCCATTACAAAGTCCAACTGTATCTTCCAGTCTAGTTTAAGTCACCAAACCTGAGTTTCAACTCCATTAGCAACCAGAATGTGTCTTCCTACTAGTCCCACTAAAAAACCATTTACTGCACTGACCTTTCTGGTAGCCTTGCTTGCTTCTCACTCCCCTAAAAATACAGAAAGCTGCAAGAGTAGTCATTTGTTATCCCTTTTCCTCTAACATGTTAATTTTCCTGTTTTCTCTACGGATATGCAAGCCTGAATTCCAGGAGGACTGACTACATGAATGCTTCAGAGCACTGAAAATTAAATGGGATGAAAAGAATTCCTAATTTAATTTCTGAGTTTAGCAGACATGACTCTTGGCCAAAAAGTTGATGTCCGGCTCCAAAACTGAAAAAAGAAACATTAATAAGACTAAGAAAGAAATTAATATTACCTTTAATTCCCCCACAAAGATCAGTGCATTTTCTGTGTTTGAGGAACCTGACAAATTTTGGAGAGTTGAAACGGGGTTTGCAGTACTTCTGTAGCTGCCCAGCATTGTGCAACTTCACTGATCTGGAAGAAACTTTGTATCCCAATGATAAAAACTTAGCTTAGGACATTATAAACCATCTCACTGATGTGCCTTACACATACTTGGTTGTGCTAAAACACATACAGGGGTAATCATTGAGAGCGCATCCTAGAAGTAACAGGAAATAATTCTCTTTAGCCTGTGGTATGTCTTAACATGCCATATAAAATTATAGTGGGAATGTGTGTGTTTGGAAAAAATGAGTGGGCCTTGCTTCTTCTTTTTTTTTTTTTTTTTTTGAGATCAGTGTGTGGTAGAGTATCTGGTTATATTAAGGAGGCCTTTCCCTTTACATCCTAGAGTAGCTTAAGTGGAGGCACTCAGTTACAGATGAGGGAAGAGGCATTTTTAGAAATAAAAAAAAGTCATAAAAGTATTTTATAGGAGGCTTTTTCATTTAATGGCCAGTAGTCTTGTCTCTTGGTTCTGAACAAATGCTGTTCAGTTTTCACTGGAAAAGTGTCACAAAGATAGAAATGGTGGGAGAAGTGTTACATGCCAATGTCCCTTCTTACAGAGCCTGTTGAGCAAAGTCTTTTCCATTATGTTCCTCATAAAGTTTTCACAGTTTCTACATTTCTCTGGTATTAAAAGTGGTTATAATTTTTTCTTCAGGTATTTTAGGTGCTTGCAGAGATTGACCACGCCACAGTTATACAGGTCTGCTGCTGCTCATGCCGTGGGGCACTTTTGTATGATTGCCTTGTATCGAACAATGGTTCTGTTTTTCCGTGCACCATGGCGCTAATGCTGGAAATATTTACAACAGTCAATAATTTTTCTTACAAAACTTTCAAGTTAGTTTTGCATGTAAGGCTTGCAAGTTTTTTATTTAATTTTTCTATTTCTCAATACAAAATGAAACAGGCAAAGATATGCATATTTGTCTCTCTCAGCTAAATAACTACTGCAAGTGTTCACAGCGGGCTGGAAGCGTAATGCTGTCGTTGGTCTGACCCTGGGGAATAGCACCATTGTCATGGTCATGTTTTAAGATAGTATCATTATGTTACACAAGTAGTTTTTGTAAGCTTAAACAAGGAGAGAAATAGAGACCTTCATAATCTTTTTGATTTTGCATAGTTGTTCCCAAAGATAACCTTGAATATGCTAAGTGGTATTATTAGAAGTCACTTAAACTGGATTTTCAGGTCTTTTAAAAACACATGTGTTTCTTCTGTGTCTTTCAGAGTATCTGCTGATTAGTGTCAAAGATTTAATTGTTGTTTACTTTTGTTAGTCCTCAGACTAGCAGAGTTTCTTCTTGTAAATGAACATCAACTGTTTACTTGCAGATTGCTAAATCCTATGGGATTATGGGGGTATTTTTGAAGGTCTAATTGAGTTAGCCACAACTCAGTACTGTGTGAGAAAGACCCTAATTTCAGAAGTGAGACTGAGTTTGTAGCACTGGATTAAGAGAAAGGCAAACTCAGCAGACTTTTAAAACTTATTCAATGAGGCATCTTTGGCCATTTCTATTAATTAATAAGTGTAAAGGACACTTTCTTGTTGGACTAAAAGCATTCTTAATGAAAACATAATATTTTATTGTGGTATTAATTTAACTTTTTTCTTTCTGTTTGCGAGGCTTGCACGGTATTATTTTAAGAGACAATGTCATTCCTTTGTTTCTAATAAAAATAGTATTTTTCTGTTGTTCTCCTCCTCTTCTCAGGTAGTCAAATCAGGGTGGAACAGGAGTTATATAGCCTTTAATGAGTAAACTATGGAAAACAAAGTTAATAATTATAATGCTATGGCTACTGTGTTTCTGACCTAGATTTGTGAGTTACAGATTTCTAACACACTCCAGTCATTGTGGCAATGTCATCTAATATTTATGTTTTAAAATATCTTCTGGAAATAGTTGCCTGAAGTACCAGTTCTTACTTCTTTTTTTATAGTTATTAATTAACAGGACACATTTTCTCCAGTCAGTGAATGATCTGTTACTCTACAGAGAATGTATTTTCTAGCTGTTTTCAGCCATGGGAGATATTTAATGTTTGCCAAGGCACTGTGACAAAACTTAGTGCAGTTACATAATGTGCATAGGCCTCCCTCTCCAGTGTGACTGGTGATCTTAATTATCCTGATTTCAGCATACCTAATTTGAAATGACTTGGAAATGGAGACCAGTTTTAAAGATGTGTAACTTCTTAAAAATTCATCTCTTTTTCTATTCTGTCTATATTGGCAAGTTTAATAGCAATTTTTATTACACAAACACATTTTCACTAGAATTCTAACAGAGACTTTGAAGCTTGAATTTCATTTAGTCTTAGTTGCTATTCAAAGAAAAGAAGATCAGTGTTGTCAAATAAAGACACCTTCCTTTGAGATGACATTCAGAAACATCTTGCAGCCCTGTCAGTTAGAGAGCATCATCCTCTATGCTTACAGCTGTGCTGAGGTAGTAATTTACTAGCGCTTACTTAATTGGAACAAAATCACTGGAGGGAAGAGGAGAGGATCTTATCTTAAAATTGCTTAGTGATGTGTAGGAACTCATTCCTAGAATCTGTAAGGTTTTTCAGGTCACTTATTTATTATGCAGGCATGTTTCTTGCTTCACGAAACTTCTGTTGCCGTGGCATTAGAACATGCCAGCTAAGAACAGATTTGCTTTCCAGATCCATCAAACATTCAGCCTCTGCAGTAAGTATTCCTTCAGCTTCATAGAGAAAACCATTTCATGCAGTATTTTAGAGATGCACTAATTTTGCAATGTTGCAAATATATATGCATTAGCTGTGTTTTCTTTATTCCTTGTTATAGATAAAAACATTTACTATTAAAAACAAAATAAGATATTTGAATCAGTCAAATATTAACCACACTAGCGTAACAGAATTTGGTGATTATTGCTTTGTGTATACTTTTCAGTCTTTAAAGCCACATCTAGCACATATCACATCAGAAAGATTGCCTAGCTTTTAGAGAGAAGCTTGAGATACAGGAGACAGGTTCAGTCTCAGCTTTATCACAGGCTTTTGGTAAGACAATTTATTTCTTTTTACCTCAGTTTTCCTTTAATGATATGAGAGTAATGTTGCTTCTTGATGCTGCAATAACAAGGGGTCTATAAGTACCTCAAACTTAATTTTATATATAGAATCTTCTCAGTTTCCCATCTTAACTGCTTGTAAGATTGTGTCACTTCATTTTAAGTCGTCCAGTTTTGTTGAGAGAAAACAGCTTTGAAACATGGCAGGCAGTTGGAGGTGACGCTCTGCATTCCATATAGAACACTGGAATGTAAATTGTGTTCCCAGTTCGTCTAGTCAGCAAATTGGGTCAACTAAGGCACATACCAGATCCTTCAGAACAGATGCTTGAGTCATTGTACTGGACAGTTGTAACATATTTTGTCCATATGAAAAGTTTCTTTTAGTGTGCAAGCCACTTTGCAGGTCAGCTTTGCCTGAGTCAGTTTTTCATATGCTGTATGTATTTCTATTCTATTTAATTGAGTTGGATATTCACATTAAATGTCCTCAAATGTGTTTTGATTTTTTTTAATTTTTATTTTTCTTAAGATGTTGGCTTAAGTTGTAGCTTTTGACATTGAATTCTACAATTTATTTATGTACCACGTAAGAGTATTTGCTTCCAATATTGTTAAACTTACTGCCATTCAATTTCATTACAAGTTTCTCTGTATTAAGCAAAAAGATAAATACAAGCAGCACCTGGCTTTCTATCAGGTGCTTCCCTTGTTAGGAAGTGTTAGGGAAAGCAGAAGGTCAGTTAGAGCTTGATGAAGACCTAGCTCTCCTGCGTAACACCCATCTTTGACTCATGGAAATCCTAGCCCTGCACCTAGAAATGGCTTGGAGATTATCAGGTGATGACATAACTGGGCTGAAAGAAAAAAAACTTTTAACATTTGTCATGACCTTCTGGGAAAAAGAAGGCCATTGAAGGTTTCATTTTAAAATCTCAGTTAATTAGTTGGCTTCCCCAAAGTAGTGAGGTTGACCTGAACCCCACTGTAACCTGAATCTGTGAAAACCTGAAAACTAAAGCAGGTCCTGCTATTCTGTTTTAAAACTAGTTCCAAGGCACAAGAAAGAAAGAAATAGAAAGACTTGTATTGTTGAATATTTAAACTTGTATAGTATGGAACAGTAAGGCGAAGGCTTATTTTATTGTCAATACATTTTTAGCTAGGGAAGGTTACTCAGTGCAGTTAAGATTTATATTATAGTTAATTATAAAAGTCCTGCAGTTGATAAGCCTTTAGCTTTTAGCAAATTGAAGCAATTTAAGAAGAAGTAGTCCATGGAACAAATTTACTCATGGCAGCATACAGAATTCTCATTGTTAATTAGCAGGATTCAAGGTGAGTCTTACTCCTTCCACTACAAGAAGTAGTGTAGCATGTAAAAAAAGATGTGTATGTGTGTGTCTTAGTGTAAGTAGTACTGTGTTGTTTGTATTTTTAAAAGTACAGCCAAACATTAATCGTATTTACCAAGACATCCACTGTAAAACTGGGTTACTCTTCTAAAAAAATATGTGTGTTTTAAAACAAATGCAATACAGATTACCTAGTCAGGATTTTCCCTTAACTCCCTCTTGTTCTATGTTAAAAAATCTGACTTGACCTGTCTAGTTATCTTAAATGTTTTCTTCCTGAGGACAAATAAGAGGTGTCCTGGTTTTGATTCCTCTGGTGTTCATGTCACACAGATGAGGTCAGAATCAGATCTGTTGAGAAGACATAGGAGCAGAGAAGTATCTGTATAATTTTATAGCTTCCCATTCTTCCTATCACAATGTATGTGGTGGCTTCATAACTGTAAGCAGGTTGAGTGCAAACATGGCCCTGCTGCATACTGCGTCTAATGGGAGTCATTTCCATGGACTCAAAGTTGAAACTTGAGTGTAATGGTAATGCAGACATTTTCTTGGAGTGTGGTGGCTAGAATACGGTTTTTTAATCTTTCTGGTAGTAATACCACAGCTGGCAGTGGTTAAAGTAACTACAAATCAGTATCTTGACTCAAACAAACAGGAGTGTCTGGGGTGCTGAGTGACTATGTAATTTCTATGTCATTTTTTTTGGTATCAAGCTAGTTTGCAAAGATAGATATGAACTTACACTTTTTTTGTTTGCACATAGAAATAAATTTGGTTTTCTTTTTCCTAACTTCCTTTCCATTTTTAGCTTAAAAATATCACAATTGTCAGTAGGTTTTACTCTGCCTCTGTATAGAGTAGTCATTGCAAACCTATTTTACAGAAGTTTTCCCATACCTTAATTGAAGGTCTGAATATACAGCAAAAATATGTTCTGATGTGGTTTTGGTGTGCTCTAAGGTAGATACTTTAAAGTTTTAAAAATCTGAATGAAAATAGGAAATGTCTGTGCTATTTTCCTCTTATGCATGAATTTAACAAATAAAATTACATTGCAAATGCATGCTTTCCAAACTGGATTGAGCAGGAATTGGACTAGAAATAGCACAGTCTTTAAGCTGTTAGCGTATCATAGAAAAGAAAAAGAAAGTATGTACACTGTTTTTTTTTTTTAAGGTCATCTTTTAAAGTTTTTGAGCTAAATTATGCCCCTCCTCCATCCTTGCTAAAAGTTTAGTGGATTTAGATAATGATGAATGAGAATTTAGGACGTTTTTGTGTATTTTCTTGTTAGTCTGAATTCAAGCTGTTATGGAAGCTTTAATGAAAGAACATGTCTATAATTTTGTGTAACTACTGAATTCAGCTAGCAACAGTATATTTGAGAAAGCATGAATGAAGTTTTTCATGCAGAATCCAACAATATCATACATTGTCTTTCTTAACAAAACCCTTCTGTCTATATTTTGATCTTGCAGACAATGCCATTCAGACACAAAAATACAAGACGAATTGAAGGCCTTGATAGCAATGTGTGGTAAGTAAGAGGAAAATATCTTCAAATTTCAGAAAAATGTCCTTGGCTGATGTATTTTCTTTCAAGAAGATAATTATTGCCAATAATAAGATGCATGGCAGTTGCTATCTCTGCTGGAATATATTTGGCACCTGTTCAGAAGCAGCGAATGAAATTCAATTAAAGGTATGATTAGTTGTTATTTTTGAGCTCTAAGTATTAGGCTTGGGCTTCTCTTCATCTATTAAACCACATAAGACAAGTTTAACTCATGGGTGGTAGTATAGCTGATTTTCAAATTTAAATGGTAATTCTGTTGAGTAATGTATTTCAATTACACCTGATTTGTGCTTACCAAGCAAGTCAGATTTTTTTTTAAAAGCCATTATACTTGTCTTTATAATTTAGCTCATTATTTTTAATACATCTTTTTCTAGGTATTGGTCTTAAAGCACTGTTGCCATCACTGATAAATATGGAATTTTCTTAGTTGGTGAAAACATTATTTTGGGCTTACATTAGTTGTTTATGTGTGTTGTATTAGTTGTGTGTACATGTATACAAGGTGTTTTGATTATTCAGCCTCAAGCTAATTTTTAGCAATTTGTATTCATTTTTGACAGAACTGTGATGCTATGTGGGGAGGGTTATGATGGGGGGAGGGTTGTTTTGTTTTTTAAATCCTGTTAACATTTTGGTAGGGAGGAAAGAGTAAAATGTAAAGCTGACCTGTGAAGGGAGGAAGGAAAAATTGTTCAAGGATCCTGCAGGCTACTAGGAACAGTTAATAAGCAGCGGGAAACAGTCTGTTGCCTAAAATTACTTAAAAATAGCACTCCAAGGTGACTGGGTAGTTTAAATGACACCTTCAGATGGCTGAATTTAACCTTTAAGACATTTAATGTGCCTGGTATTCCGTTTCTGCCTATATCCAGAGTAACTGTGTATGCATGTGCGCATCTGAGCACACTTCTGCTGGCAGAAAAGTTATTCTGTAGATGCAGAACATAAACCTTTTCTTGGGTGCCCTCTGACTCCTGTGGTCACTTACCATTATTTCAGCCCTCAGCTCTCCACGTGAGCACTCTACTTAAACCCGTTCCCACTGCTGTAAATTTGGCAAACTGAAATACTTTTTTTTGCCTTTTAATGATAATGAATTAAAAGATAATTTTATCTGGTATGTTAACTTTAAGATGTTTTTCCCTCCAGGGTTGAATTTACAAAAGTGGCAGCAGATCCCTCAATTGTTAATCTCGGTCAAGGCCTTCCTGATATATCCCCTCCCAGCTATGTTAAAGAAGAGCTGGCAAAGGTAGCAGCAGTTGACAGACTGAACCAATACACCCGAGGCTTTGTAAGTATTGTGGAACTCGAGGAGCCAAGTTCAGTGGAAAATGTGCTACAGGGAAAAAAAATTGACTTTAAGTTAGTTTTATCTGTAGATCATAGTGTTATATCCCAAATTAAGTTGATCTTAGTAGCCTTATCTGTTACTATTGAAATTCCTCTGTGTAGGCTTCTTCAAGGCAGAATCCTTCAGCAAGAGCAAAATGGTAGAGCAGATGTGGGATAGACTGTCTCTGAGGAGTTGATTCTGTTTAAAGAGTGTAGGTTATACATTTACCTCTGATTTTGGTCAGTGTAAACATGAATCAGACAGTACAATGGGAGAATGAGAAAGAAATACTTGATACCACTTGGGACAGCACCTCTAGGATCAAGAAGAGATTCAGCAACAGAACTTAGTAAGTTTCAGTGGAAACTAGGAAGGGATGAAAACAGGAAGTTTTTGCCCCTGGAATATATTCATTACCCATTCTGTAAGCTGGCTTGTAGAGTTTATGTCTTGAGCCAGGTGTGAATATGTGGCATTTATCATTGTCCAATGCGGGGTATTCCAGTGGACTATCACTGTTTCAGTATGACCACTTCCTTGTTTGGTTTGTCTGTATTCTGTTCTGTGATAAACTGTATTGCCCAAATGAGAATCATGTCAGGACTGCTACATGACCCTAAGGACTCTATCTAATATTTTTCTAGCTGACCATGTTATGCAACAGGGGCAAAAGAGCACAGTAGGCCAGCACCTGTGTTGGTAGTTCTGGCACCACTGTGTGCATATTCCAACATAACTTTTTGCCTGTTCTCTGAGAGTCTGCATGCATTAGAGGTGGCAGGGAGCAGTGGTGGCCAGCCCTTTCCTAAAGGACAAGCTCTCGCAGTGAGCAGAGTGAAAGTCTGGGCAGCCAGGCCCCAGGGAGCAAGGCATGCCCAGAGATACGGGCTGAGGCAGCCCAGCTCACCTGAGATCAAGCCAGGAGTCAATCCACAGGTCAGACCCAGCAATGCTAACCACAGCCAGACATGACCCAGTCATCACTGGGCAGCTCCAGGGTGACACGGCAGGTCTGAGGTTAAGCCACAAAATCAACAGGGACCTTTAGCTATGTACAAAGAGTCTCTGCAAGTGTGAGATACGTACATAGAGATAGACAAACACGTAATAAAAGAATAAAGCAATTATTTTATGTCAGATACACACAAAGGATATCCTGAATTAAGTGAACTTCTGGGCTAAGCATTAGTATGTTTATCACCCACAATAAGATATCTGAAAAGTCTTTTCTCACCAAGCAGACAAGGTTTTGGAGGAGCCTTGGCACAGTGGAAAAGGTTACAGATAACATAGGCTGCAGTCTTATCTGGCTGCTGTACTTTAACAGACTTTACCAGCTACTGAGAAGAACATTAACTCTATCTCAGCTGAAACCAGGTCAAGTCTACCTTCTGAGAAATATTTACAGACTGATTCTCTAAAACTATTTGCAAATCAAGCATAAATATAATTTTCCTAACACATGCAATTATTCAGTATTTATTCCTGTCACTTTGTTCTTTATATCTAAATGGTTTGATAATTCCCATGATAATTATTAATGTTGACAGATATATTATACTGCAGATAGTAATTAAAGAGGAATTTTTACTAATGTTCCCATCTTCAACCTTTGTACTTCATATTTGTGGTAGCACACGTGGGAGGGATGAGAATGAATGATGCCGATCCATCTGATAATTGAGCCATTGTCTCAGCTAACTTGGAGCTCTCAATGACTGTAGGGCTGTAGAGTGGCCTGATGTGGCTTGGGTGCTGCAGCATTCCTGTCTTGCTGATGGGCTCATGGCAAGAAATGGCTGTCATTTGAATCAGCAATGACTTGTAAGCCTTAATTTATGGTAATGTTTTTGTTTACAGAAGATGCATGATTTAATGCCTTGTGTGTTGAGGTATAATGTTCAATATTTGAGAGGATTTTTGTTACATAGTTACATTTTCTCAAGGAGCTGTTTTCTATTTCGACCAGGTATCCCAAAAGAAAAAGATCTTTAAAGTAAGAATCCTGCAGTTTTCCTGAATAAACAGAATTTTGCCTTCATATTTCCATATTGTATATGATCTTTGTTGCACGTTTGTTTTCTTGTTCTTTGCACATTTTGAGGAGAGTATGTTAACTGCCATGTCCCTGGAGGGGACTCTGAGATTTGGGGTGTGACTATATGAATAAATATTTTGATCACAAGTGCTGTTTATCAGCCATATATAAATAAAATAAAAAGATCTCCCTTGCACCAAATACTTTTAGTTGAAAGATAAGGAAGGAAACAAAAGGAGCCGGAAGAGACTCAGAAGGAGGTGAGGGTGAATTGGTGTCAGAGTATTCCCGTCTCTCCTCCTGTTTCTTGTCCTTGCTCTGCTATAGGCTACCTGGACCTACTCCGAGATGTGATAATACAAAAGAAATTAAAAAGCACCAGATAGAAAAATAATTTCCTAGTAGATACAAATAAATTGAAAACACTCTCCTAGTGTGCAAAAGTTCAAACCCTGATACCTGTTAACAGCCATTAACACTGTTGTATTTTTGTATTTCACAATATAATAGTTTGATACATGTGGAAAAAAGTCGAAACACAGGCTTTATACATTGTCAGGAACACACCAATCAGTTACTTTTTTTTTGTTTTGAACAGGGACATCCATCACTGGTGAAAGCCTTGTCTCAAGTGTACGAGCGGGTTTGTGGAAGAAAGATAGATCCTCTCACAGATATCCTGGTGACTGTGGGAGCTTATGGATCTCTCTTTAGTACAATACAGGCACTAATTGAAGAGGGAGATGAAGTAAGTTATTATTGGAAGTATTCACATATACTCGCAGACATGAGAATCTTTCTCTTTTTCTTACTTGTCCACTTCAAAATATAAGTTAATGTTGGGGCTTCTTTCTGTCCCCATTAGTTTGATTTTTTATAGTTGTACATCTAATTTATGGTTTCTGAAGCTGTGATTAGGAGACTATCCTTTGGATGTCTTCCTATCATTCATCAACTTACAAATACGTTTTTTTCCACACGTAGGATATCTGTGGCAGTTTCTTTATCGCTGTTACTGTTAGGTGACACAATACACACTAATTTCTTATTTGAGAAAATGTGGGCTGTTGTCTGCAACAGACAACTAAGGGTGGCACAAAGAATTGTTGGTGTTTGGGTAACCATTGTGTATCAGGCTCTGTTTTGGGCCATTGCATGGTAGCAGCATGAATAGCAGAAAGGCTTGTTAGTTTACTGTACTAGCTGTGATGACTCAGCCCATCACTATGTCCGCCTTTTTGACAATGATAATAAAAGTCATTTTACAGAAATATTTCTGTCATAGTGGACAAAACCTTTTTGTATTTTGCTTTCAGTGTTTTGTTTGTTTCACTTGTATATTGTATTCTCATCTTGCTTTTCTATTGCTCTGATAGTCACTTCTCTTTTGTTTGGAATAGTTCTATTAGCCTTTGTTTTTGGTGGGGTTTTTGTTTGTTTTATTTTCCTATTGTCTAGCCTTTATGCAGTTTTTATTGAATTTGTCCTCTTTCTTTACCTGAGAATTTTTGTCTGATAAAATTTGAGGACTTAACTGTTCTTCTGAGATTTCTAGATACTTGGAAATCTTGGCATTTCATGGGCAGAATTAGAGCAGCTCTGCTGTGGTTCAGTAATTTGCCATTGCTATTTCCCATCTTTGCATCTTTACCTTGCACCTTCAAATCTGTGTGTAGGACTCAAACATTCTTCTTATTATAACTCAACAGTTGTAATGTGAAACTATAGAAGAACAGCCTGTGTATGTTGTCAAAAATGCGTAGTGCTTATCATACTTAGCCTGAGGGCATTATTGTGTTATACTCTGAAAGGAGGAATATTCTGCAATGTTATAACATTACATCTGGAGTGCCAGAAACATTATCAAATTATACCACCAAGGTAAATGTAGAAATATGATGGTATCATGCATGGTAAACTCTTTGTTTCTGATACTGATGATTTTCATTTCAGGTAATAATAATAGAGCCATTTTATGACTGTTATGAGCCAATGGTAAAGATGGCGGGTGCAAAGCCTGTTTTTATCCCACTAAGATGTGTGAGTAACTTTTAAAAAACTACTGATTATATAAACTTTCTCATCCATATTCAGTACAGTTTGATGAACACCTTCTATGTGATGCTTTTCTGTATTGTTTTTCATCATTTCAAATTACGTAAAAATGAGATCGATTGCTATAGTGCAAGTCTGAGACAATGATAATCCAAAACAGATTATTTTATTAGTGTTGGAGAAGGTGCAACAATATTTCTTATTTGCTTTAATTTGTGCATTCTGAAAGCTGATTAAAATTGCTTTCTTCAGTTTTCAGTGGAAATTATGGAAGGGGGATCACATATCAGTTCAATTCTTCTGTCAGTCGGTTTTCAAAAGATTTGGTTTCTGATCCCTTCAGCAGAATGACAGAATACAGTTTCTTTTCCAAAATATGCTTGCTAAATAAGGACTGATCGTGCAGTAGACATATTTGCTATACATACAAGAATCACTGTTTCCTTTATTGTTAAAAAGGCTGCGAGTTGTGAACTTGTACAGCTGGCATTATGCCCACAGCTTGCAAGGATTGTTCTGGATGCAAACTGTGCCTTGTGCAACTGGCAGCCTTGCTTGGGAAGGGCTCTTTGGGCAGGACTATTGTAGGAATGTGTCGTGGTTTGAAGCTGGCTAAGTGCCAGGCACCCACGAAAAAACTATCTACTTATTTTCTTTTGCTATAGCTGAGCAGAGGAGGGGGAATTGAAAACTTCATTTTCATGAGTTGAGATAAAGATTATTGAAAAAAAAACCCCACCCACTTTAAGGCAAAACAGGTTCAAAACTTAAACAGTATAAAGAAGATTATTAACAGAATTAAAAGTAAAAAGGGTAATGAGAACCAAAGCAAATCTTCAGAACACCTTTCTTTCCCAGTCCCTCCCTCTTTTCCCTTACCGTGCAAGGGAAAAAACATGGGGTTTTGGTCAGTATTTCACTTCTTAAAAATCTTTCTTCAGTATGCTTAAGGAAAAGAGTTTCTTCCACTGTGCCGTGGGATCCTTCCCATGGGAGATAGTTCTCTGTGAACTTTTCTAGCATGGTTTTAGCTTCCACAAGCAGCAGTCCCACCTGAACCTGCTGCAATGTGAATTCTTCCCACAGGCCAAGCAGTCTTCCCTTAACTGCCTAGCGTGGGTCATTTTAGTTCATGAGGTTTAGTCTTTTAAGGATGAGCTGTTCTAGTTTGGAAGCGAAGGCTCTCTTCCTCTATCTCTAAAAGCAAGGGTCATCTCTCCCTGTTTGAGTTCCTCACTAGATTACAGCTTTTCAGCATCCACGCACTCCAGCGTGAGTACTCTTCTTCACGGGCTGCTCATGGATCTCTGCACCCCTCCACGCACCTCATGAATTATAGGGAAACAGTTTGTTGTATTATCATCCTCACCATGGCTTGCAGGAGAATCTCAGCTCCGGTGCTTGGAGCACCTCCTCCCTCTCCTTTTTTTCACTGGCCACGGTGCTGCCATGTTGGTTTTCCTCACGTGTCCTCACTTTTCCTTTCTCTCTGACTTGGAAGAAAGTTGGTGTCTGTAAGTTGTAGTTGAGAGGTTGATCTCATCTGGGCTCCGCATTGGGGAATTGCTCACCACGTCTCTCGCTGCTGCCCATGTGGTCCCTGCCGGCACCACCAGAGTGGCTCTGGCCTCAGAAGGGCCCTGGCCATGTGGTCCCGGCCCTCAGAGGGCCCCAGCCGTGTGGTCCAGGCCTCAGGAAAGCCCCAGCTGCACAGCCCCTGCCGGGATGGGTCCTGGCAGCTGCCTCACCACGCCTCAGGAAAAGAAAAGAGAGCTTCCCATGGTTTTTCCTTTCTTAAATATGTCATCACAGAAGTGTTACCAACTTGTCTAATTGGGCTAGTAACCTGCCCATTGTCAGAGCCTTCAGCAACCGGCTCTGTGCCAGACGTAGAAATTTCAAGCAGCTTTTTGTCCGTCCCCACCAAAAACCAGGCTATGTTAAACCAACACAGAACACCATGAAATCAGAATGACACAGAGTGACAAAACCTCCGGGGCTATAGTGGGACTAGGTGAGACTGTTCCTCTGGATGCCCACCTTCTAGGGATGTTTTGAATGACAGGGCACCTCCAAGTATTTTCTGTTTCACACCCGTGTTTTCAGTCTGGCCCTCTCCCAGTCATTGCAGGTGTCAGAAGGGTAGTGTAGCCATGCTCCCGTGTTCTCTGTACCACTGGCCCAAACTTCTTCTCCATTCATAATACCTCAGGGACACTTGTGCTGTGTAGTATATAAATTCCAAAGCCTCAGTCGTGCAGATTTTTAACTCTTTGGCCATTTTCATTAGTTCAAGGAGGAGGAAAAGACCTTGAATCTCCAGTGGTGATCAGTCTTTCCAGTCAACCAGGCACACACTTGCTCTACTGTCTGGCAAGGCTGTAAACTCTCCTGACCTTGTGACTGGGCTTTCTGCATTACACGCTGTAATAATCAGCAGGTGTGCAGTGAGATCCTGGAAACCAATTCCTGCTGGGGCCTTAAGACAGTCAGTGGCCAGGAGAGGACAGCCACTGTCATAACAGTTTACCTTGCTCTTAGCCTCCCTGCCTGTTCCTAGCAAGACAAATTGGATAGGTTGTCACATACGTTTATGAAAGTGTTTAAGGGTGGTAAGTTGAGCACCTCTCTTTAGGCTGCAACATGTATTAAAGTAATGTATAAACTTATTGTAGTTTTGGGGTTTGTGTTTTGTTTTTTTAGAAAAATGATGGAAACTCTGCATCTAGTGCTGATTGGGTCTTAGATCCTGCTGAACTTGCAAATAAATTTAATTCCAAAACAAAAGCAATTATTCTGAATACCCCACACAACCCTATAGGCAAGGTAAGAGTCCTGCTTTAACACCACTTTAATTTCAAAGATTGCCTTAAATCCTGTGATTAATGCATTGTCCCTTACTTTTTCTGTATCCCAGGTGTTTACCCTAGAAGAGCTCCAAGTAATAGCTGATCTCTGTATTAAACATGACACCCTGTGCATCAGCGATGAGGTGTATGAATGGCTGGTGTATAAAGGGAATAAACACATTAAAATAGGTACTGATTTTTTGTGGCATCTTAGAAGTGGTTGTGGAATGATGCTGTGAATTTGTCTCCCAAGGATAATGCTTGCTGGAAGAACCTCAAAATTCAAGCTTTGAGTATTTTTCAGTGTTCAGGTTCTAAGGATGAGAGCCTTAGAACTGAACTAAAAAAGTCCAAAACTTTTTTAAAAAGTACTTTAAAGAATAATTTCCAGATAGAATTTCCAAAGCTCTTAAGTGACTTTGGAGCAGATATCCATAGAAACCAGTGGGAGTGATGCTTGTAAGTCAGTTATGATCATATAAATTTGCCATCCCTATTCAGTTACTTTGTTGGCCATGACAAGTATAGCTGCTGGTACTGTATGTGTATTGGACAGTGCTTTGCTGAAGAGCTAGTAGAAGGAACAGGAATTAGAACTTCCTTCTCAAAGCTTTGTAGAGATAATCAGTGAGGGAAATGAACAACAGGGAACACAATTATTTTTGCTCCACTAATTATAAAAACTAAAAAATAGTATATAGGTCATTGTGGAGATAGTGCATGAGCACTGTCCCTCTGAAGTGCAGAGACAGGGTTAAATAATGGCCATTGAATTCAGTGAAGTAAGTCACTGCAAGTGCAGTATGAAAGCCTGTTGAATCTTCAGGCAGTGTTGCTACAGGGGTAAAGCGCCACTGCAAGAAAAAAACAGAAAAACAAATAGTGGTGTTATGTTCCTGATCCTCTTGTTCTACTTGATCCAAGTTTCACTGAAGTTACTGTAATCACTCCCACTGTCTCAGAACAGTTTAATCTGGTGCAGGTTACTGAAGTCCTTTCCTTACTTGAACACCAGTTCTATAATGTTGCAGCTGTGCATTTCTGTGAAAGTTTCTAGTGTGCTGGCCTTGAGTTGGCTCTGCTGATGTATTTGAAAAGTCCAAAACTTCCTTCTCATGTGTACAGATGTTTTGTTTCTGATGGTAGCATCTTGCATGAACTACCTGTTCTGATGTACTTACTGTTGTATTGAAGGTACATTTCAGTCGTGTGCAACAGAGGCATATAGTTGAGATTAAACAATGAAATCAAGACGTAAGTATAAATTAGACATGAAAGGACTTGCCTTTTTTCCTGGCTCTGCCACTGGTTGAATGCTTTTCTTCTATGCTTCAATTCCATGTTTGTAGAGTGGCAATAAAAGAAACTATCCATTGATGGGGGCTACATTATTGTAAAAAGAGATTCTTATGAATAGAAAGAAAATTATATCTAAATGATCTTGCAATAGTTGTTAACTCAGCTGCACAGTTGCTGATCATCCAGCTGCAGTACACTGAGTCTGTTTTGAGGATGACCTAATTCCATGGCTGTTGTGGTTGCCTTGATAGTGATTCCTTCTCGAAGACCTTCAGACATGGAAGAAGGAAAAGGTTTTGGGTACATTAATGTGACAGTAATCTGAGTCACTGGATCCTGACAAGTTACCTAACAGTAACTGATGTGTCCCCGTTGTAAAGTGAAGTCAGTTAAAGATTTCTACATGGGCTTAGCAGGTGTTTTGTGGCCTTAGCATTTCATACAAGGCTGTCTTCAGAATCAAAATCTCTGTGTGTGGTGTAAGGTAATCCATTTTCAGCAGCAGCAGGGCCAAACGTAGTCAGTTACTATTCATCTTATGGACAACTAGCGAATTCTTAAGATTCAGTAACTCCATTGTCATCAGCATCTTAATGCTTCAAACCAAAACATTTCCAGTAGAACAAAAGGCATTCTGTAATTTAGCATAAAATGTAAAAATACTGTATAAAGAAAAAGCAAATTAAAGCCTAAGAAGTTAATCAACTAGGTTTAGGTACATGTTCTCTAACAGATCCCATGACATCATCTTTAACTTTAGTGTTAAAAATACTCTAGAACTTTCAGGGTTAACACTATAAACAATAACATTATTTCAGTGAAAGAAACAAGACCTGGGTTTTTTTTACTTAAGTTTCTCATATTTCCTAGTATTTTTAAGTCTACAAAAAAAATACAATAAAAAATGAGTGTGTTACTTCACTATTTATAAACTCTTGTGTTTCCATAATAACCTCTACATATTCTATCCAATGCAGTGACACTTTTTTTGTGGGAGATACAAAATGGATATTGCGTCAATTTACAGGATCTGATAGTGGTTCCTTGATACAATTTAGCAGTGGTTGCTAGCCACAGATCATAAAATTAGTACAGTCTTTGTGCTGTCACTGAAGCAGTTTTCTGTAGCGTAGAACACTTCATCATATTTCTCATCATCTGACTTCTGTAAAAACGTGGACTTCCTCTGCATAATGATTAGGGTTGCACTGACAGATTTAGAGATTGCACCTCATAACTGAGGATTCTGAACAAGCCACTCAACAAGCTAAGTGCCATCCCAGGTAACAGGCTTATTCTATGTGTTAGTTTGCGCTTCATTAGTTTTTAAATTGTAGTCAGACTTGGTTATGGTGTCATATGATGTCATATGATGTCATATATGGTTGCCATAGGGCATAGAGAAATTACCCTCTCGATTTTTGTTTTTAAAAGCAATGGAGCTGCTTCTTTCTCTGTGCCCTTGTACTGCTGCTATTGTTTGAAATGCTGTCACATTCTATCTCCAAGGTTGAATTCCTGTGACTGTGAGGCAAAACAGACTTGCTGGAGGCCATTAGCTTTGAAAGCCAATTCTTTTTGCAGTCTGTGAGAGCTAGTTTGGGTGCCTTTAGGAAGTGACCTATACTCTTGGCCTAGCTTGGTAGAAGACACATCTGTTCAAACGCCCTTTTTCTTTTCAAGGTCACACAGTAGCTGAGTATGGGTAGGGTAATAGGAAAATCAGTTTCTTTCATGCTGTTCAGTTTTTCTTCTTGGTAAGTTTGCTCAAAAAATTGCAATACATGTTTTCAAATAACTGAAAGACTTATACCATGTCTAATGCTGATAACTGCTGCAAAAACTTCCTTGGGAAGTTCAGTGGTTTAGTTTGGAAAATCTTTGTTCATTGGTCTCGCTAGAGAGAGGATTTAGCAACTGACAGATTCATTGGTAGTGGTTCTAGTATACAAATGAGGTGAAGACACATGTTGGTGACTACTGCAATTGCAACCTTGTCTAACTTTGAGTCTCAGACTTATGTGTGTCTAGATTTATCTGTTTCTCTTGAAATTGAGTTAGAGTCCAAATAGAGCTTTGCAGAAGCTGTATACAGAAAAATATTTGCAAACTACAGGAAGAGACCTTTGCTCTGTCATCTCCTTGGAAAAGAAACAAAGGATTTTGGTCTCCTATCAGATACAACTGCAAAGACAGAGACAGGCCTCTGTGGGTCCCTTAATACTTGCAGATATTTTAGCTAACTGCTATTGTCAGTCAGTCTCAAGCCTGTTCAAATTGTACAATACAGCATAATTTATTTACTTTGCTAGTTTTCTGATGTTCTTTTGTTTGGTTCTGGGTTAGAAGTCTTAGAAGTTTTTTCTTTTTCTGATGTCTGAGACAGCCAATGACACTGAACTGGACAATTCTAGTAAGGTGGGTTGCAGTGCCTGAGTTAATGCTGTGTGTAGTGCTGTTATCAGGCATCAGAAATAAGCTGTCCTGAGGTGAATGGGTAGCCACTCCTTAGGTCATATCTTTCTTATGGATAATTATGCATTTTTGCTGAGGGTAACTAATATGTAGTTTTCAAACTGTACCTCTTATTTTCTGTCTCTTCTTTCTCCTTTCATTAATCTGTACCTTTTTTTTTTCATGCTAAAAAAGCACTGGCCCATATATCCTTTCTCATTTGTTACAATTGCTATCATTTTAGAATATTCTTGTTGTTTGCTTAAGATGCTGCAATGAACATACAGCTCTGAGCTAGGGACAGTGTAGTTCTTCAAACTGCATGGAATATATGAGTGCACCTGTACCAAATTAATTTTATTTTATGTACAGCTACGTTGCCAGGTATGTGGGAAAGAACAATAACCATAGGAAGTGCTGGGAAAACATACAGTGTAACTGGCTGGAAGGTAAGGGGAATCAATATAAATGAGTTAAGTTACATAAATAAGAGAATGCATTTATTACTCTAAAAATGCCTCTGTTTTTATGACCTGAGTTCTGAAAGCTTCTGGCAAATCTCCATGTCTCCAAAATGTGACAATACCATTCAGTTGGAGCAATTACCTATCTTTAACACCCATGTCTTAATTATCTTCTTGTCTCTTAATTGATAAACTCTTGTGAGCATAAATTACTAAAAAAACCACCACAGTACAATTTGTTCAAAATCAGTAAAGATTCTTGGAGAAAACATGGATATTATGATATTTTGAGTTCCCAGTTTTCCCATCTTGACTTTTAAATATGTATCAGAAAGTAAACAAAAAATATTTAACTATTTGACAACTAAATTCTTCTTCATCACTTGTGTTCAAACTAAACCACAGCATATATGATTCAGTAGGGAGCTTTTGTTTTATGTCCAAACTGGCTTTGACACAGGAGCTTAAGAGATGGAGAGGTTCTAAACTGATTAGAAATAACATTCCTAATAAATGCTCAGTTTGATTTCTAACCCTTGTTATATGAAGAGTTAAAAGTTTGCTCAGCATCCTATCATGGATAGGGATAAGGGAAACTATAACTGTTGTCTCAAATCCACATTTTTTAAAGGTATCATATACCAAACTTTGTGTAAACCAGCTCTTTTTAACATTATTTATCAAAAGAAATTCTTAAAATAGAAAAACTCGAGGCATTGGCTAAATTTTAGGATTTTTTACCTTTTAGTAGCACCACTGCCGTAAGTATAATATATGCACGCTTTCCTCCCTTAGCTTGGTTGGTCCATTGGTCCTGAGTACCTGATTAAGCATTTGCAAGTTGTTCACCAAAATACACTATATACTTGCCCAACTCCATTACAGGTAGGTACAGATGGGGCAGAGGAGGTTGTTTTCTGGTGTAAGAAAGCTGTTGGCCTCACTGTAATAAAACAATAATCACAACAATGAATTTTTAGTTGTCAAAATACATATTCTGGGGTATAAGAAGAGGAAAAAAATTTGATCAGCTCACCAGACATTTAAAAAAACCCAACAGTCTTGCAGATTCTTTCATCTTTCGCCTACAAACTACTTCTTGCATAAAACATGACAATCTTAGTGGCTTCCTAGCAAATACAAATGAAAGTTCTGTCTACTAGTGTGTAGTATTCTATGGTACATTATTATCAAAAATTTAAATTGAACTTTAATTCAGATTGTAAACCCTTGTGTCAAGGACTCTGACTTCTGTATATGATAGGGCCTAGCAAAAGATTGGGTGTTCTGGGTGTTGCCAAAGCACAAAGTAACAAACAGATTACAGATGTAGCTTGTGTAATTTGTGTGCTGATATGCTTAATAAGGGCCAGAAGAAAAATCCACATGATTTCAGTAGGAAGTGTGAGAGTGTCTGTGAGTTTACTGAGTGTTCACGAGTACTTTGGACCTTATGTTTCCAGGAGGCTTTGGCACAAGCATTTTGGATAGACTATAAGCGCATGGATGACCCAGACTGCTATTTTTACTCACTGTCTCGAGAGCTGGAAAGGAAGCGTGATCGGATGGCTGAGCTACTGAAAGAGGCTGGACTAAAGCCTGTCATTCCAGATGGAGGATACTTTATGATTGTTGATGTTTCTACATTAAGTCAGTATAAAATTTATTAAAGAGTGTGTGGAAAGTAAATTTGATTTATCTGAAAGCGCAGATTTCATTTTAAACTACATTCTCATTTCATGTGTGGATAATGTTGCCAGGTGTGCTAACTGAGATTGAAATTTTCAGTTTCACCTTAGCTGGTAAGGTGGATTTTATGAGCTTCAGCAAAGAATTTGTGATCCTAACTTCTTGTCCATGTCTTGCAAAGCTTTGACAAGTTTTTAGAGAGGCTAAAGGAGGTAGATAAACATTTTTATTTTCAAAATGTCTGTGATTATGAAAATGTTTGAGAGGCAAGCACCTGGATAATATCTTGAGTTTATACCATTTGTATTTTCCTCTTTCTGGTCTTTTTTTGTTTCTTTCTTTGTTTTTCTTAATCTGAAGTCATACCCTAAAGGCTTTTTGAAGCATTCTGATCTCTAAACACTGTAAAATGCTACTACAATTTACAAACCTTTTGAAAATTCAGGTTATGGTAACTTCAGAGGAAGAAATCCCACAGGGGAAGGTTTTTTCAGTTCCACATTTTTTCACTAACTGGTCTACATGTGACTTGTCATTCAGACAAATGTTTAAACACAGCAGGATCTCACAGTTTGATCATGTGTCAGAAAGTTTTAGGTACTCTGGTTTCACAGATGAGAAAACTGCATTTTCAGGGAGTATTGCTGTCCATGCAATAAATGCACTCTTCAGTACCCTCCATAGCCCTGATCCCCCAATAGCCCAGACTTGAGGACTTCTTGGAGTATTGCTTTCTTCCAAGCTGCATATCTGAATTTGCTCTGGATGGAAAGCAAGTTCTCAGATCAGAATGGAAAGGTTTGATGTGTTGGTCTATTTTACCTCTTACATTATAATTTAAAAATTATATATTAAAATAAAAACATATATCTTCATTCTTAAGTATTAACTGTAATAAAATGCTGTTAATGAATGCCTTCCCATTGGAGTCTAGGAAATCTTACAACATACTTGTTTTAAATTTAGATGTGGATCTCTCTGATGTAAATGAGAAACAACCTTATGATTACAAATTTGTCAAATGGATGATAACATCTAAGGTAAGACATCTTAGTCATACTGTAGTTTTAGAAATGCTTTTCTATTGAAAGCAAGAGCAGTGCAACTGTAGTTATTAAATAATGTTGTAGAGATGTTTCATTCAAAATATTTGGTGTTGCTGATAATGGTATGACTAAAATATTGCTAAATATGTTGAAAATCTATGCTGTAGTTTGTGCTACATCCCAGCATTTTTCTTTCAGCACACGTGTTAGTTGTACAGAAGTACCTCTGTAATATTTTGCCTAAGAAAAGTAATTTGAATTTAGTAAGGCCTAGCTAGTGCATACAAAACTGAACCTTGTCTTTCCCTCGTGTTGGGAGGGAGAGTTCTAGAAATAGAACAGTAAAATCATCATGCTTAAACCAGATTTTTTGTACACATTTAAATAAGCAAATGCTATTTCTGTTTTATGTTTCAGAAGCTATCAGCAATTCCTCTTTCAGCATTCTGTGGTCCTGAAACAAAGAAACAGTTTGAAAAATATATACGTTTTTGCTTCATTAAGGTAAACTTGCGTCCTGAAAATCAATGCAGTACAGAAATCTGCAAGAGACTGACTGTTACATTTTTCCTGGGATCTCTTGTATTGAATGTTTTTAGGAACAGAAAGCTTGGTGTAAAATTCAGCACAAAGTATATTCAATTGTCTTTTTGCTGAGAGACTTTACACCATCAGTGTGGGTGGCATGGCTGAGAAGGGCAACTGCAGAAAACAACTGGATGGGTACCCCATTTTTAATTTACTGTATTGATTTTTAAAAACATTCTTGACCAGTGGTGACAGTAAAAATTATTGAGACAGGTAAGCTGTCAATTAATGTGATATCTATAATCCAGAGCAGAGAAAACCGTATAGCAGAGTATGTGCCCCATGCCCATTCAGTGTCCAACAGCAAAAACAGCGGTCACCTTCAAATTTAGCTCGCTTGCTTGAAAATAAAGAGTTTAACACGAGCTTCAAATTACAAAAGAAAACATGTTTTTCTGTGAATTGGCTGATTTTTGCCATTTTGTGAGCACCTTCTTTGCACATATTCTTCCCACTGTTACGTCTGTTCTTGAAAAGACTGAAAGACTTAGGGGACAGGTACATAAACTTTGATAAGCCCAAAGCTCTAAGATGTTTCCCAATTGTTCTGTGACAGAGCCAGCATAATGGAACATGTGCAAACCCTGAACTGTTCTGTGTAAAGATGAGAGCCTTAGCCTGAACCAGGCTTTTTTTTTTCCTTTTGTTACTTACTTCTTTTGATGAGGTGTGAAGTCTGTGATATAAACTGAGCCAGTAACAACCAGGATGAAACTTACTGGTTGTACACGTGGCTGATAAACAGCACTAATTATTTCAAGTTAGGCTACCTTTATGACTCACCAGGCTGGAGACAAGCTACGCAATTTGGAGGGGTTATGTTTAAGTAGTTCACAGCATAACATGGTTGCGTGGAGATTAAAAAATCCCAACTGTACTCACAGGGATTAGGAAAGTGTGCTAGCATGTCTCCAAACCAGAGCTGCCAAATTACATCACTGCATTAATGCCACGAATTTATGTAAGTAGTGCTTTCATTAAATGGGATAGTATGAATGCTGAGATGACATCTTTTAAATATATCTAATAAATATTTTCAAGGAATCAGCATTGAATTCTTTGTGTAGTCCAGATTTCTACCTAGTAACTGTCAATGAAAAAGTGGCTAACAGGATATTTACAGGATGCAACTGAAACAACCAAATACTGATTTGAGATGATATAATCATGACTGACTCTTTTTAAGAAATCCATACTTGCAGTAATAGTGTTGTTCCTTGTTTTGCAGAAGGACAGCACACTAGATGCAGCTGAAGTGATCCTGAAGAACTGGAATAAACAGACAGGCTGATTTTTCTTATTAGCTTTTCCATATGGTATAACTATCTAATAGTAGGGATTTTTTACTGGAAATTTAAGAACAAATTACTTAATACAGTACAGAATTAATATGACATTGTAAATAACTTTTTGCTGCCACCTGCTGAGGAGTTAAAACAATGATTTACAGAAATAGGTGTAATGCAACTCAGAGGTATTTTTCAGTCTTTCAGAAATAACTTGCTTTTCTCTTAAAGAAACCCCAATGGGATTAATTTCTTTTACTGAAAGAAAAGATTTATAGGACTCTGTGTAAAATAAATAAATAAATGATATAGGTATTTTAAAACTTACAAGTAAAAAAGGGGAGGTGTTTTTGGTATGAGATAGCATGGGAACTAGAGAGAGACTTACAAACATTGTACTTTGTGAAACCAAAAAACCTACAGTAGAGGAAGATTAAGACATGGCTCATATTAGATACTTGCAGTGACTTTCTACATACCTGTCTACCTACTCTGTCTGCAGAAATTGCATCAGTTTAAATAAAGTGAAAAGTGCTAAGTTACATAATTACTATTTTATTTTCCACAATAGTCATGTGTGGTGTTCTGAAAGTAGTCAGTCCTCAATAAAATTATAAAAGTAGCATCTAGAATAGGAATTCTATTTACTTATGTCTACCTATGTATTTATTACATGGATGAATCTACAAAGCAAACTATAGAAGACTTTGCTTTAGAGGCTCCTTTACAATCAGATGTACAGTGACATAATTAATTGCGTCATTCTTTTTCTTTCCATGTTACAACACCGGCAATTTCACAGCACACTTACTTCAAACTCTTTAGATCTAGGGGTCCATGGAGGTGAGCCTAATGCTGTTCTATGGAGCTCAACTAGCTTGATTTCAAGCACAGTAGATAAAGGAATTGTTTCAAAAGAAGTCAATATGGAGAATTCCTTTCTAGCTGCCACCTTTTTCACTTCTTTCTGCAATCTTTTAATCTGTAGATGGGTTTCCAGGCAGGCGACTTTTTAAGGCTGTGTGCTTTGTCCTCCATGATCTTTCTATGTTCTTCTCACAGGCTGTCCTGGTTTCTGAGGGGATAGAGTTAATTTTCTTCTCAATACCTAGTACAGTGCTGTGTTTTGGATTCAGTGTGGGAATAATGTTGATAACTCACTGATTTTTTTGGTTGTTGCTAAGTTGCATTTATCATAAATCAAGGACTTTTTTTGTGTCTCCTGCTCTGCCAGTGAGGAGGTGCAAAAAATGAAAAAAGCTGTGAGGGAGCATAGCTGGGACAAGTGACCCAAACCGGCCAAAGGGATATTCACACCATCGAATGACAGGCCCAGTGTATCAGCTGGGGAGTTAACAGGAAGGGGGAGCCAGTCGGGGTTCAGGGATGGCATCTGGCATCAGTCAGTGGGTGGTAAGCAACTGTGTTGTTTTTCTTTTTTTTAATCCTTTTTGTTATCATTATTATTATTTACTTATTTACTACTGGTATTCATTTTTACTTTGTTTCAATTTTTAAACTGTTTTTGATTCTTCTCCCCATTCCACCAGTTGGGGGTGGTGGGTGAGTGAGCAGCTGGGGGATGCTTAGTTGCCAGCTGGGCTTAAACAACGATACAGCTCTTACGGTGCAAAGCCTGAACAAATTCAGTAACTTGTTTTGCCAGTGTTTTACTCATTCTGTGATTGCATAGCTTGGCTCTTAACTGAATTCCATTAGACTGTGACCATGGCCAGGACCTAAAAAAAGGTATAGAAACGGGACTGGGAGAGGAGCTGCTAGTTTTTTTCATTAATCCTTCTTGGGTCTGGGCTTGTGGGAGTTCAGTAGCTGGGACTTCCATAGTCTTTGTAGCTGTCTTGCACTGTCATTCCCCAAATCTCATCAGAAGATGGTTGGCTGGTATTTTTAAAGTGGTGTGTAATCTTTGTGTAGAAGAATCAATTCAGCAATTAAAATGACTTAGCTGAAATTTCAGCATTAATTTAAATTTGAAATTCCTACATTAAATTCCAGTATAAACTATTTTTTTAGACACTAAGTTTCTGTGAAACCTACACTCTGTTTTACAAGGAGTTTAAAATCTGTTGCAAGTTGCACTCGGGAGCTGTGGTGTTGCAGGAACTAAGAGATTGCAACAGGCTATTGAACTGCACAATAAATCAACAAACCATTGCAAAGGTCCTTTAGACATACAAGTAAGAACCAGTGATTTGTTTTCATTAATGTACTATTCATTGTGTTTGCAAAGGCATCTGAATATCCCATTGCATTATTGTTGAAATGATGTTGGTAGTATTAGGAATGTAAGAATTGCAATTTAATTACACACTTTTATTACTGACAGTAAGCAGCATGAGATACTTGGTGTGAAATTTTAAGAAACTCCAGAATGACCAATTAAGCAAGTTTTAAACTAGGATTATTGTTGTAACTACAGTGATGGGAAAGAACAGCTGGGGACAGCAAGGTAAACTTTGTGTAGTATTAAAATGATCTGTTGTTGACAGAGACTGTTAATAGTGATATTTCCATCTGCCACATCAACCACTTTTTGTCGGCTGCTTGTGGAAAAAGTGCTTGAAAAATTGCTGCAGACAAGGAAGAAAGAAGTCATGATATATCATCTATTGTATTTTTGCAACATTCCTGAGAATTACTGTCCTTCTGTGGTGAAAATTAAATTCTTTCAATTCTAACTTAATGAGAATAGGGTTAGGAGGGCTGACAGTGATTGGCAGCAGAACATCTTGTTTGTAGAACAGAATATAGAAGAAACCAAGACAAACCTGGAAAGCTTGAAGGTACTCATTGTGGTGATGGGGCACATCTGCTGCAGTCACTGCCCCATACGCATTTTGAGGTTATGGAGAAACTTAGTATCACGTACTGTATTACACCGCCAGTTACAGTGATTTTTCATTACTCTTTCATTATTTGGGTTTACTGAGCATTTCTGAAAAAAATCATTGGAAGTGGAAAAAAAGTTTTAAATTTGTATCTCAGCATCTCTAGTCTCTAATAGTTCAGCTTTCTTATATTCCAAAAGGTTTGTATTTTTTTATCCTAAGAAATTTGTTTTCAAGTTTAAACTAGCCCATTTTCAACCAGCACACAGTACTTCAGTTAGTAAAGAAGTGTTTGGAGATTGTGTGATAATTAATTTGACTCAATATTAGCAAGTATTAGAGAACTTTTCAACTGCAGGGAATTTCTTCCTTTGAGCTGGTAAATTGAAAAATATTCTTTTTATATAGTGGAGACATGGGCTTAACTGGTGTGAAAAGTCCTGTGTATATGATTAATAAATAGATAGCAAATTTATAACTGTTGAGAGACTTCAATACTGATCACTTTGAAGCATTGAAATAATGGCACTTTCAAAGATCTATAGACACTCCTGTCCCTTCTCTTTCAGCGAGGGTAGACTCATACTAAAGGAATACTTCCCTCCCCCCCCCCGTTTTATAGCTTGGGCTCGAAAACCTGTTGTTGCTACTCATTGTACAGACTAATTTTGCATACGGCTAATCTCTTGTGGAGTGAAAGCCGGGACTCGAGTCCAGTGCTAGAGGGCTTTGGTCTTGCAATAGTTTCTGTGGTTTCCCCTCCTCTTTGGCCCGATGTTTGCTGCTAAGGTGGATGCGAGTGGGAGAGACACAAGGGGAGCTGCTCACACCGTGCAGCTGTGTGCGGGGTAGCAAGGAAAGCCTGCACAAACCAGCGGGCTTTGCGTCTGCTTGAGTGAGCCCGAGCGTTTGGGCAGGGCCTGCTTGCACGGCCTTCCCTGGGACACAGGCCGCCCGACACCTGCGGGGCCCGCCCAGAGAAGCGCCGCGTTTTTCTCGTCATTCCGCCAGCACAGTGCCAAACCACAACAGCTGTAGCAGGCGATGGCAGCAAGCAGGAACTAAACTTTTTTTTCTCCTTCCCCTTTCAGGGAATTGGTCTCTGCTTAGTTTCAGAGCCAAGGACATGTGGTACCCCATATACGTTTGTGCAAGCTTGGGACAGTTTTGCTTACACTTGTTTTCTGTGGGAATTCAGGAAACTGCTGGAGTGTGCACAAGAGCAGCTGAACCGGAGTCACGGCCCGGGGACGGCACGGTGGGCTTTGTGCAGGGGCTCTGTGGGCTGCTGCCTGGGCCGATGGTTCCAGCCGCTGCCCCACAGCTGGCGCTGCCCGCCGGGACAGGGCCTCGGCTCGGGCCCGCAGCCGCACAACGCCGCCGTGCGCCCGCCCCTGCTCCCGCCCCTTCGCGGCACCCGTAGGAGCGCTCGCGGCGCCGCCCGCCCCTCTCAGCATTTAACAACCCGGGCCGCGCCGCCCCGCAGGCTCCGGCACTGCTGCAGCGTCGCCGAGATGGCGTCCACCAGCCGGTACGGGGGCGGCCCGGGCGCAGGGGACCAAGGGAGGAGCGGGAGCGGCTCCCACACCGCTCCCGTCCGCGGCACAGGCAGAAAATGGCCGCGTTGCCCCCACTGCCGGCCGGGGACGGACCGGCGGCCATCGGCGCTCTTTCCTGGCCCCGGTGCTGCCGGTTTAGCGCGGCTCTCGCGGTGCCCGGCGCACCGGCTCCGCTCTGGTGCCCGGTCTGTCGGGGCCGCTCCGTGCGCCGCTCCTGGTGCGGCGGGAGGCCGGACTTTGGGGAGCCCGCGCCTGTTTGGGCTGTGCCGGGAGGCCCCCGGCTGAGCGGCCTCTAAGGGGCCGAGCTCGCCGTCTTTGCGTCTTCGTGCTGCTTTTGCTGGGCAGCGCTCTCAGGGGACGCCGAGGTTTTTGGGGCATTTATGACCTGAGTGCGGGACTCCTCGTTAGCCACAGCGCGGTGCGAACGGTGACCCGGCCCGGTTCTTTCCCCGAGCGCGGCTCCGGCCTGGGCCTGGGGCGGTACCGAGCTCGTCCCACCGTGTCCCTCGGGCGGGCACCGCCTGGCGCGGCCCCCCGGGTCCCTCCTGCTCTGCACCGCCTCGAGCTGAGGTGCAGCTCCCCGGCCTGGCTCCGCCTTATCGGGCCTTGGAAACTGCTTTTAGCCTCCCGCCCTAAATCCGTACCGGCACCAGTTTGTGACCAGTTTCGGGCTCTGAATTCTTTTCTCCTGGAGACGTATCGAGTTTTTCTTTCTAGTCAGGAACGAAGAAAGGCCCACGAAGTCGGCTGGAGTGACTCTTAACTCCTGCTAAACCTGTCCTAGGATCTAGGAAGTGCTTCCTAGTAGTCTTGCTGCAACTCGGGAGTTATTTGCTGAGATGGGCCTTTACACACGTGCCATGCATTTTCCTTCGGTGTAGGTGGCTTAGTAAATTGAACCCATTGCAAGGAGTACGGTATATATGTCTAGATAAACCGAGGTAAAATTGGGATGGGAAGACAAATTTTTGCAATGTTTTATGAAGGTAAAGTCTGAAACAAAACACCACTGGTATTCTTTGAGGTGTCTGGATTTTTTTTTTTTTTTTTCTTTTGCTTAGTGTGTCGCTAGCCTTTTGTGTAATGCCAAATGTCAGGTGATTGTGAATGCTTTGTCAACAGTGTTGTCATATGAAACTACTGGCTGGGAATAGAGAGGAGGAAAGTAGTTTAAAGAGCTTTAAGGTAGCATTTTGAATATAATTTACATCTGAAGATCTTGTGTTGACATGTGCTTTCTGGAGATTTTAATATGAATAGTGATGTTGATTTTCAGTTTTGGTTTCAAGTTGTAGATATTTTTTGTGAACAGTGGATTGAAGTGTTTGGGTTGTTTGTATTTACACTCATCAGAAATATCTAAAAACTTAAGATGGAATGTATAGATTAGGTTGAAATAATAGTGGAAAATGGGGGAACTCAGAATAATTTTACTTGGAAATTTTTTACAATTAAAAGGACTGCAAGTTGTTTTTTGGTTTAATCAGATGGGGGTTAGTGAGAAGCTGTGATAAATTTTTTGTGATCAACTCCTGTACTCTGTGCTTTTTAGCTTGAGCGGAATGGCTTTGTGGAATACATGGATCCCAGTTGTAAACACATATTACTCCATTTCTGAAATAATTGGTCTTAGTAGAATTACTGAACAGTTGCTAGTATGAGGTATTTACTTTTAAAACATTTGGTTAGAAACAATTTTTTGTTATTTTGGTCAGTAACTAAAAGTTGTTGTAGTGAGTAATGCTAGTGCTTTATGGGAAGTTGTAATTGTTGAAGATCCATGGGTGTGAAAGAGACAGATCCCTGTTATCAGAACTTGTTGTCATATAATTGCCTTATGAGCTGATTATTTTTTGTTAAGATCTCACAGTTAATGAATTGCTTAATTAAAAATGGGATTTATTCTTCAAATAGTTGAAAATAAACTAGTGTTTGAGCTGAGAGTTTTCTAAACATACATGTTGTATGTGCACTACTTCCAGAGTTAAGGACTTGGTAAATAATACTGTTCTGATCAGAAGGAGTGAAAATGCTCATTTGGAATGAAGAAATCACCACTGACTTCTTGGGAGACTTCATTTAGCAGTAGTTTGTGAATTATGCTGTGTTTAATCAAGTCTGTTACATAGATTCTTGATGTTTTGAGTTGAAGTGGTTTTGGTATAGGATACATTACAATAAAATTGGAATTTAAGGTGATGTGAAGTCTTGATTGTCAAATGTAGTGTTACAGCATTTAAATTAAAAGTGCAGCTCAGGTAATTACGTTAATATTCTATAATTTAAGTCATTAAATACTGTATTATTAAAGCATTCTTATCAGCAAGGAACTCTTTTTTTTTTGATACGCAGCCTGCTTTTTTAATAATGATTGATACTTCTCATTTGTTTCTTAGTTTGGATGTACTGCCAAGAGTGACTTGCCCAAATCATCCAGATTCCATTTTAGTGGAGGATTACAGAGCTGGTGATATGATTTGTTCTGAGTGTGGGCTTGTAGTAGGTAAGTAGTTATTCATATTTTTATAAATTGCCGTATAACCCGAATGTTGTGTGTAGGTTTGCTCTCCCTTGATGCCCAAGTGTGGGTGGTAGATTTGGTGGTGTTTGTTTGGTTTTGTGAGGTTTTTTTTGGGGGGGGGGTGTAGTGTTTAGGGGTTTTTTTGTGATGGTCCGTTGGCTAAAAGCTTACTGTTTTGAATAGCCTGTTTTCTGGTAACTTCTTGCACTATGAAAAGAATCAAACTCTCTTTAAAGACTGAGAATTTAAAATATGCTGTAATATGAATTAGAGTAATCGTGTTGTCCAGTATTCTGTCTTTAATCATGACTCTTCTTTCATTTAGGAAAGTATAAGAAATGTTATAAAAGTGCTCTGTGAAATAACTTGCTTACAAGAAAAAAAAAATCACAACACAAAACCAAACCCCAACCAACCTCTGTTTCCCATTAGCTAGAGGTTATCTTCTGCCCTGAAGGATTTAGATTTATATGGTTGCCAGCACCTGTGTTTGTTAATTACCTCTCCCAAGGCTTTTGAGACTGGAATTCTGTGGAGCTCTTTTACTTGGTTTGTGTAGCAGCAGTTCTACAGACTAAACTGTATTTCTAAGTGTAATGGAATATTTAACATGAAGGGCCTTTTAGGCATTGTTTTTTGTTTGAATGAGAGAGAGGAAGTTGTCATAGAACCTGCTGCATATACATTTTTATGTATCTTTTCTAGGATGAGCATCTTATGTGCACCTTATTGTCTTTATTCCTTTTATCATGGGAACCTTTCCACACTTGGATTATGATAATTCTTTAAACTTCATTGATTTCTGTTAATTTTTTGTTAGGCATGCCATTATGAGAAAAAAACCCTCCTTGAGGGTGCATGTTTGGGTGATTCATCCAGTGGTGCTAAATGTTTCAAATTGTTTATATCCCTCTCTCCTAGACTGTGGTGGTTTTGTTTTGCCTTGCTAAACTTAAAATTTTTCACAAAAAGCTGAAAGTTAAGGAATTTGTGGCAAAGGTAGTACTAATTTAGCCAAGCAACTAAAATAAAATAACATAACTTGTTAAAGTAAATGTTAAACTTGAGTACCAGTTTCCTTTAAAATTATGAAACCATTTAAAACCTAAAGGAAGGGTTAAATCTGCTTTGTTAAAAGAAGGGCTGGTTTAGATTGCATAAATTTTGATAAAGGTCAGTGAATCAGAATAAACTTGCTGGTTAAAAATTCAAATATCCACAGCAGCGTTTCCTACTGAAATATGATAGTAAGTGTCATGGTGCATGTTCAGCTCTTTGTGGGGTTGTCATAGAAGTTGAGCAAAAGTTTAGAAAAGCCCGTTTTGATCAGTTCATAACTTTTAAGATAGTTCTGGTATTAGGAGAAGAGGAAAAGCTTTTTCTTCATAAATGTAATTTTTAGGAGCTTGGAATTTGTCAGAAGTCTCGCTTCATGTACTTTCTGTTACAAGGTACTCTTGCCTGAAGAGTTTTATCCCTCTGGCTTTTCTGAATTAATAGCATTGGTGATTTTTTTAGTTCAAATTGTTAGCACTTTCAATGAGCAGGATCATTAGAATATTAATAGAAACTGTTGCTGAATTGAGTTTTTAATGTGTTTGTAATTGTCTTAGTGCAGTTTACAGCCAACATTACTGGTAGAATAAAATATGTTTTTTAAGTTAGCATTTCTTGTAGATTTGTCACCAAAACGCTTTAACAGCATTGTGCTGATTGTTCTCATTCTGTGTTACATTCCTTCAGCTATTTAGCTTACCTGTATGTGTCCAATTCCTTAGCTAGGGTATCCAGCAGGTAATTTGGAAAACCAGTTAAATAGGATCAAGATGAATAATTGAAGAGCACATGACCAAAGAGAAGTGTGAGCACTCAATATTTTCTCACCTGATCTGATAAGAAATTTAGAGGAGGTGTAAACCAGATCCAGTTCTTGATGCCTGTTTTTTGGAGATGCTTATGAAGTAGGGATGTTTTAAAGGAGTGAATACAAAATTTAGTTTTGATGTGTTCCAAATGCAACTTTTCTGTATTTGTTGCAGATTCGATGATACATGTTCCCCTTAGGAGAGTAACAGTTTCATTTCTTGTTTTTACATAGAAAAGTTTTGTTTCAAGGCCTACATGCGTCATGATCACAAGTGAGCAGAGCCCACTGAAAATATATTTTGGGGTGGACTAAAAGTTACTGAGATCTTTTTTAGTGAAGGGGATCATTTAGAACAGTTAAGCCCCCCACCCAAAAATCAATATACTGTGTGGCCAAAGAAGTGCTACAGGTTTCTTTAAAAATATTATGATTTTAGTGTCTGCAGAGCACTGCTGGTGTATGTGGGACAGAATGGTAAATGCTGAATTTGTGCTCTTGCTTTACTACTGTAATGTACATACTGGTGTGACTTCACTGATTTTTTTTTTTTTATTTATTTTTTTTGGTGTGTGTGTGTGCAGTTTAGCTGTAGACAGAGCTAATAGTCTTTGAGTTAACTAAGTGTATTTGCATTTGATGTTTTTCTTGCTTGCTATGGTAAAGTACTGAAGTTGCATATTTATGGAAAAAGTGTAAATTTATTATCTGTAGAACTGTGTTGTAGGATAAAATAGCTGGTGAATAGATAGTTTTCAGGGAATAGGAGATTAAATCAGTATTGTTATTATAATAAATGATCTTGTATTTATCAGGTCTGCAGTTGAAAGGGTAAAGCAATAGAAAATTTTGGGGGAGCAGGAGGCTAGGAGAAGGGGGAGCTGATCTCTTTATCAAGTGAATTCCATATTTTAGGCAGAGCTGTATGCTGTGAGTACTGTGTTTTAAAGGGATTTTTTGAGAGATTTTTAATCAGAGTTGTTTTCTACTTGTAGGTTTTATTCTTAGTCTCAGTAAGATTGAAATTTAAGTTAAATCTAGTACGCTGGGGTTTTTTGCACAGTATTTTCCACGTGTTCTGAGCAAACTGGTGTTTTACTGTGCAGTATTAAGTCTTGTAATGTCAGTATGACTGAGACTGGTGTTGAGTGTATTATTGTTTCAAAATACTGCTTCAGTCTCGTATAAACTCTCACCTACCTTTCAGTATTACCTTTTGTGGATTAGCTTGTGTTCTGTCTTTTCATGGTAATTATTTCCAACTTGTTAACTTTTCCCTTTGCTAATTGCTTTTTGCATGAAAGGCACTTGGAGACCTAAATTACAATTATCCATGGAATTTTGATATTAGCCTGGATTGACCTGCATTTGAGACTTTACAACTCTGTCCAGGTTTATTTGCTGTCACAAGAATTGTATTTTATTATCCCTACCTTTCTCCATTCATTCTAAGCTATGTGCTACAGTAAGGGTTCTTGGGCTGGTGGGGGAGTTCATGGGCAGAGTTCTTAGGGCTTGGAGAAGTACTTAGTACTGTGTTAATTTAAAATGTTCACCATATCTCATTCTCCAGACAGACTTGGTGGGGGGAACAGCATGTTCTTCAAGAACAGAAGGCTAGTAAATCCTCTTTCTTGACAGGTAAATATTTTGTTTACTACCTTATAGGCAGTAAAAAAGGCTGGGAATCAGCTGATATGCCAGAAGGGGCTGAAGAAAGCAGAGTGAAAGTGGAAGACAAAGAACTGAATTTTCTTGTTGTAGCAAGGTGGTGATGTGAATTTCAGAGGAGGATAAGAACCAGTCCAGTGGCATGTACTGCTGTGTAGTATCTCAGGTATTAGGAATACCTTTCTAAGACATTCCTTAAATTTCTATATAGCTTCATTAAATGTTGTCTTAGTGTGCCAGAGTTAAGCAGCGAGGAATTTATTTTCAGTATGTAGTAAGTGATTTTCTCTAACTTAGCACTCTGCTTTGGTAGGCAGGTGTGGCTGAGAGAGGAACAGTGCTCTTGTATGGATCTTTTTTTGGGTAGGCTTTGATAAAAAAGCAGAAGTCTGTCTCCAGCTGATGAGGATCCTTGGACACGTATCAACTTGTTAAAGCTTTGAATCAGATTATGACCAATATTCAGATACTTATGCTGTGTTCTATGTATACCTGAGAGTTCAGTTGAAGAAATTTAGGGAAAAATATTCAACAGCCTGTGGTCGGGGTAAGGTTGTTGCAAAATTCTGTCTGCGTAGTTGTTTGGCTGATACTTCTGAAAAGTTTGAGATTGAAATGTTAGATTGTAAGTTCAAGTGTGGTCCATGAAGAATAGGTAAGATTTGACTATACTGCAGATATTTTCTTCTCAATAAACAAGTAGGAGGGGGTTTCACAGTTGCCTCCCAACTGGCCAGTTCATTACTCAGGATGTCTGTCATTAGGGGTAAGATTGCTTGCTTCTGTATAGCTGCTTGTTTTTTCTGAAAACCAAAGAAACCATTTTTTTCAGCTGTTTGTAGTATCCTGTAAGTGGGGAAGGTGCTTAAGTACTTCTGACTTGGATCCAGTAGAGGGCAGTTACATCCACAGGGAAAAATCTTTTGGTACTTGGGGTTTTGTTCAGGTTTACTCCTTTCTGCAAGTATTGTCAATCTTTAAAACTACAATATGAATTCTTAATTCAAAGTATAGCTTAAAATAGTAGGCAAAAGTCTTTAGATACGAATGTGTATTAGCAGCTTTTACATGCTTGGTGTCCAAACTACTACGTTGGTCTTGCAAAAAGACTTCGCATTCAGGGGAAAGCTAATTATAGAGGATACTGATGCTTAAAGACATTCTGAATAGTTGGCTCTTGCATGAGCATTCATGGGTACTTAATACAGGCAATTTATAATATGAAGAAAATACCCTACTTGCTTTTTTCAGCCAGCATTTCAAATAGTCTGTTTTAATTCTAACCCTTTTCAGCTTTAAAGGTAAGGGTGATACTTCTAGGTGTTCAGCAGTAATGCTTGTAAGAGTGGAAACAGAGTTTACATGTTAAAAGTTAGCATCCTTTGTCAGGCTTTGAAATAAGCACTGCTCTTAGCATGAAATTTCCTGGAGGGTGGAGGGGGCTTTCTAGTTGGTGGATTCTTGGCTGGCAACCAGAGGGGTTTGGGAGCCACTAGCAGTTCCATTAGATGAAGAGCTAGGTTTTTCTACTAGAGTAACAGTAACATTTTAAATCATCCTATTTAGGGAATGGTTCTTTACTTGCTTCCTTACCCAGCTGACAAAGTGATTTGGGCAAATAAGGACTGAAAACAATCTGAACTCCTCTGATGGAAAAAGAGTCTCTAATTTTGTGATGTAGGGTAGATCAGACACAACATTTTAAATTGAGATTCTGTAGTTTGGAGCATCCTTCACAAGTACTTGAGCTGTTAAACTTTGAAAGGCCTCAAGTCCTGGAGAGGTGTAACTTCAGCTGGCCAGACTTGTCCACCTGATCATTTAACATTTCTACTCTCATTTGCTTCCTCCAAAATTATTGTGGAAGCTGATGGATTAGGAAGCCTGTAAGTCCTTTTAGATTTGTCATCATTTTGATATGCAGGAGCTGCTGAGCCTTTGTTCTTGTAGCAGTCATTTGCCTGTGGTTCTGTACTGTCTTTTTCAATCCATAGTTGCCTTTTGGTACTGGTTCGATGCTGTTGATGTCTGGCAACTAGTAAAAATCATCTGTGGCTTTTTTGTTTTGTTTGCTTGTGGGGTTTTTGTGTTTGTTTAGCATCTGAAAGCCTGCTTTAGTTATTTTAATTGTGTTGTGAATAGACTGGTGTTGCTGGTTGTGATGATGTGTTTGTGGTGTTGACAATTCATTGAAAACAAGATAACTTTTACAAAGAATACTACTGTCTTATAAAAGGCTGGAAATTTTGTAGAAAAAGCTGGGACTGTAAAATTGTGTGTTCATTTTTTTCCCTCCTCATGAGTTTATTTTTTGGTAACATTTTATACATTTGGTCCTTAATAGAAGTTCTAAAGCTGCAAAGTAGAAAAAAAGGTTGAGTGCTACTCAAGTATGGGGCAGTCCGTAAGCTAATAAATAGAATGTGGAGTTGATACCTGGAGTACTGTGTCTGACTCTGTCCTTGTCTGTACCAGGAAGAGAGAGACTTGCTGGAGCAAGTCCAGCAGAAGGTTGCAAAAGTGATTTGGGAGTTAGGAGAGGCTGAGAGCTGAAACTTAACCTCAGACTGTTCAGCCTGGCTCTGTGCAGTTTCATGTCTTCATGATTCTCCCCACCTTGTAATCTGCTCCTTTAGTTTTTTCACTGTAGTTTGTTGCAACACCTGATTACCCTGCTTAATAAGGGGCTGACTGAAACTTAGGGTAATCCTAATATATATATATATATTTAAATTTGGTGTTGTAAAATGCTTTTAATTAAAACTATGATATATGTGCTCACTAGATGGCAGCAGATTCCTTAACTAACTGTAAGAATGATACATTCTCTACTAACAAACTTTTAATACTGTATTTATGTTAAAATTAAAATATTAGTTAATAATACACAGAACTTAATGCAATGTACAGCTAACATTAGAGCTCCTCTGAAAAGAGCTTATGAATGTACCTTCTCAGAACTGTTTCAAGACTAGATATGCTCATGAATATTTCTTGTTTTGGTTAGACATCTTGAATTTTAAGCTATATTGTCTTCTTATAACAGATAATGCAGAACGCAGAAGGAGAAGAAAATACATATGTTTTATGAGTTATTGCAAGTGGAGTGCAATGTTAAAATAGCTGGTATTCTCTGTAAATATGTAACTGAAAATTCGGGACTTGTTGATTGAAAATATTTTCCTCTCAGAAATGACTTCATTTTTAGGTGAGGAGTAAACCTACATAAATTTTGATGTGTAGATATTTCAAGCTAATTTTTGAAAACTGCTGAAAATTCTATTTTTATTTTTCAGTCTGACCTGAGTTTGCTTTTGCATTTCTGTAGCACATGCTCTTTGCATTTGTCAGTTGTGGAGAAAAGTAACCTTGGCCTGAGGTTTTCCGTTCTGAGTAGCACTTCTCCATTTTACTAAATGAGCTTTTCAGACGATGGGTAACCTGAGTCAGGGAAGTTGGCAGTCCGTGTTTGCACTGCAGCCTATGTGTTAGTCTGTTAGACTGTATTTTAAAGAGAAACTGGATACTGGAAGAGTAGTTTATGAAAAGAAATGGAGCAATGGAGAAAAATTCATCTGTTCAGAAAGGTGCTTTAGTATATCAGCCTGGAGATGCATTTCGCAAGGATTTGGTCCTGTAAACTGTTGTATTTGTATGTACTTAGAGGAGGAAGCTGAGAAGATGAACTCATCTGTTTGAGGAAAATTAAATAAAGGAGTGTCTAATGTAACTATATCTAGTAAAGCTGTTTTGTTCAAAAGGACTGCATCAAAAGGAAGTAGTGAAGGGAGTATGTGACCACTCCAATCCTTATTGCAGCTTTATAGAGTTGCCCAAAACAATACAATAATGTGAGAGAGACAACTTTATAGTGTACTGATTGGGAGCTTTTATACTCTCATGTAAGACTAAGTTTAGTGCTTTAAAGTTTTTTGCTTTGACCACTTAGGGTGGGGCTTAATTGCATCTGTACTAATATCACAGTTCCAAAGTGGTTTTTTGTATTTTGAAGAATTAAAGATAGTAAATGCCACATTTTGTGTTTTGTTTTTGTTTCTTGTTGAACACGGTAATCCAACCCATTGTACTTGTAGCTGAATATATTTTCCATCTATGGAAACCTTTGGGCTTATTTGTTCCATTTTCATTAATACTTCTAGCTTGTGTCACACTTTTATAAAAGCCTTTTGAAAGATGGAATGTGCTGCCTAGGACCTCCGTGTATTTTCAATGATACTGACAGTATACAGAAAAACTTCTTTCCTGCAGCAGCAGATTTCTTGGCAAAATGAAGGTATTTGCATACTGCATCTTAACTACACAAATGCTTTATATTCAGTGATTTGTTCTACTTAATCTTTTCTTACTCAGAAATAGTAGTCTCAATCTTCTGTTTGTAAAGTGTTTGCCAAAGCAGGCAGTGATATAGAACTTTTTTGTTAGAGCAGGAATGGTTCATAACTTACAAGAGGCAGATCCCTGAGTGAGTCATTTAGGTCATTCCCACTTGTGTGGAAAAATATTACATCATTGCTCTGTACCCAGTGTTCTATTTATACCATGCCAGAATTTTAAGTACATTTTGCTTTTTTTAGATGCTGTAAACAGTATTGGGGGTTTGTCTAAAAGTAAAGTTACTGCTAGGCCATAGAAGGAGCATTACTGAATCAAATATTTACAGAGAGTCCAGGAGCCAGAGGAGCACACTGTCTGCAAATTTAAGCTTGCCAAGGGTGTGGGGGTTGACCTTTATAGCAGAAAGAGTAAAAGGCAGCACAGATCCGTTCTGTCCTTAACCCTGTAGCTTTTAATAGTTGTTTTTTTTCTTCTCCCTTGTGGCTTTTATTAGACCAGTAAAAAAAGGTGGAGCCATAGCTATGAGCATGTCTGACAGATACTGATGAGAATACCTTTAACTTAAAGTTATTATTTTTTGTTGTAGCAATTTCTTTTGGTTCATTCACAGCTTTCAATTTCAGGCATTCTCCTTGCATAATTTTATGTTAAAAATTGAGTTACTCTGTCAGAATAGATTCCGCTTATATCCCCCGGGTAATTCTGCAGTTGCACCACTCTATCCACAGCTTCTGCATTTTCTCCAGCTTCGGATCTTGTATTACCATTGTTTGCAGAGTGCTTTTTTCTATCTTGTTTGTTTTCACCAGGTTAAATCAGCCTCTGTGGTTTCATTCTAAAACTTCCATAATGGAAATTAGGCAGTCAATGCTACTTGTTTTTGCAGACATTTCTTTCACAACACACTTAAACACTGATAAAGGTGGTGAATTTTTCCTTCGGTTTAGCAAAGAAGGGTGCCAATTATTCTGAAGTTTCTTCTGACATCCTACAAAGCTGTATTCTGCTTTACTGCAGAGCACTAAGAAAAGTGTTCTTCTGTACCTGTATTCTTAAAAATTCTGTAGTATTGCTCTGGAGGCAACACCTTTGAGATACAGCTTTTATCAGATCTGTGAATACAGTGAACTGTGCTGCCAGCAGTGGCTTTGGGGCTGGGGTTTATGTGTTTTCTTTTGTGTTTCTTTTTTACCCACCTAAATGTCTATTGTTGTGTTTACTGTAGGGCTTTTGCCTGCATCAGAATGTTGGTGAGAATTATTTCTCAAACTGATAAGTTGCTGTAGGAAAGGTTTAGGTGAATGTGAGATTAACAGAGGACAGCAAGGAAAGTTGTTTCATTCAAAGAATGTGGTGCTTTTCCTGTTTATTCTGAATCTGTACTGAAACTCTTCCAGGTATAGCAGGGTTGATTGTGTTTAAGAAGTAGTTGAGTATATATATTTTATCTTGATACTGTCAAGCATCTTGGAATTGGGCAGGGTCAGATCTGCCTTCAAAAACAAAAATTGATCTGCAAAATGTCAATGGTGGGTTAGAAGGTACAAAATTGAGAGTACAAAGGACCTGGAAATGATGCAACAGAAGTAATTTACTGTAGCTTAATGGGCTTGTGCATGATAGATAATTTACATGTGCACTATGAACACATGGCAAATGTGACAGAACTTGTTAAGTTACACCTGACTCATGGAGAACAATCCATAGGCAGTCCTGACTTCAGCTTGAAATCGAGGTTTTGGTTCCTTTTGTGTATTGGAAATGCCATGATACTCTTTATGGATAACTGTAATCCATAAAGATTACAGTTCCTGTGTTCTGGATGCATTTCTTTAGTTTTTTATGCCTTCTGTGCAGCTCTAATTGCGTTTTTTTTCCACTGCTTTAACTTGTAGGTCCTGAATGTTCTGGTTCATTGTCCTGCCAGTTACTGTTGTGTTTGGGAATGCCAGCAGACTGCCTTCTTACAATGCAGAGCTCAGATGTCTGACATAATGTTTCACGCAGTATTTTAAAGTGGTGTGTTAACGCAGACTTTGTGTTGCTTTCTGTGTTCTCAGGTGACCGCGTCATAGATGTGGGATCGGAGTGGAGAACATTCAGCAATGACAAAGCAACCAAAGACCCATCTCGAGTTGGGGATACTCAGAATCCTTTGCTCAGTGATGGTGACTTGAGTACAATGATTGGCAAGGTAACACTGGAAATACAAAATTTTACTAAGTTTGAGTGTTTTTATGCCAAGTACCAGATTGTATGTCCATAGAGAAACTATTCAGCATATGTATTTATGAAGAGATTTTGCCTGAACTGAACTTGCATGTTTCAGCAGTGGTCCTTTCCTGTGAATAGAAGGAAAGGGCTAACCTTTGCAAAAAAAAAAAAAAATTGCAGTACTGTGAGGTTACTTGCTACCCTTTGATATGTTGCTATAAATAGGAAAGCTGATGTTTCAATTTTTAAAGAAGTATACTTTGACTTAGCAAGTGTATTTGAGGTGATTCTGAAATAACATACTTAATTTTGAGATCTCAATACCTAGTGCTGCCTGTTTTTTTGTAGTAAAATCTGTGTCAGATTCATATTGGAGACCTGGAGATCTCATGTTGTACACGTTCTTCCAACTGATGTTAATGCACTGAATGTAGAATTCTTTCATGGTGTGAGTGCCCCAGAGGAAAATATTCAATCTATATTTGGGTTGAAATTTCGTGGTGCAATCATAATCTTGCTGTTTCCCATGAGAGGAAGCAAGACTAGTCACACAAATGCATTCTCTTTAATGAAGTAGTGACCCAGGTAAGTTTTAGTTGTTGTACTTTCTGCTTCATTTTTTACTGCAAGATCCAAATAAATTTTTGTGGATTTCCTGAATGTTTCATGAAAAGTGGTGCAGTTGTTGATAAATAACTATTAAAAATGTTTTGCTGCTTTGTGTGTTACATGCACACCAGGATTTCTCACAAGTTTTTGTCCCAGTGATGTTGCTAGGATGAAGTGCCTAAATATGTATGGCTATGTGTAGGGAAGTGTCCAACATACTTTTCATCCAAGAATTCTTCAAAGTAAAGAAGTAGACAACTTCTTCATAGAATACTGATGGGCAGCTAATGTTTCACCATTAGTGAAAAAGAAACCTTCTCTCTGAGGAATTGTCCAAGTAGATGGTTGTGTTTGGACAACTCCAAGCCTTGCTGCCTATCACATTTTAGGATTTTAGGTGGCTTTGGGAGTCCATTCAGGCAAACAGATTTCTGCACTGCTCCATTAAAAACATTGGCACTGCTAAGTGGCTCTGTGAAGCAGTCCTGTAGAAGTCACTGGAATTTTAATGCCACCTGCATAGGATCAGAAAGATTGCGGTTCAGAGGGCTTGGACTTCTGTCGCTGATTTGGTCAACTGTGATAAAGATCTATATACCTTTATAGACAGATGGAGAAATGGCCTGTTTGCTCCAGGTTCATATTGTTCCTCATTTTGGGGCTGTGTAAATACGAGGTTTGTTTCGAGAGCTCAGTTTGATTCAGTCAGTAGAATGACCGGAGCACCTTTAGAATCTGTGTGTTGGAAAAGACAAAAGATATTTTAGCTAAAGACAGATTTTTGTGTCCAGGTGATCAGTGACTTGTGCTGTTAACCCTCTTCCCTTTGGTTCAGATTCTAATTTAGAATAAAGAGGGATGGCAGCCTTAGTGAGAGAATTAAAGACACAAAGAACCTTTATGAAAAGTTTGTTTGCCCATGAAAACTAAAAATTTTTGGAGATGGACATTCAACTAATGAAACAGTTTTGCTGTGAACCAGAGCATCCCAGAAGGGGCATGACCAAACGTGTTGGAGCAGAGTGCCAGTCCATGAGGACAAGATGCAGGGCTGTTAGTGTGGCGTGATTTAACTGAGGAGAACCAAGTAAAAAGTACTGGAACTGCAGATTGTGTTGGGGAATGTAGAGGGGGTAGTCAGTCCAACTGTGGATACTTTATGTGCACAGGGAGGAATTGCAGAAGAGGTGCATTATTTTCTGTGGGAAATCGAGAGTCCCTTTGACAAACCAGGATGTTTCTGTACAAGAGTTCCTGTGTTTGTCTTGCTGGTAAGCAGGGGCTCTGGGATGTCAGTTCATTGATGTGAACTCTGTATCTAGGGCTGCTTTTTTTTTTCAGTCATTTGCAAGGAGGAGAATGGCTTTTATCAGAAGATGCTGAAGAAATCTTCTGTCAGTGCAGAAAGGGCATGAATTTTGCAGCAAAAATAACTAACTCAAGGAAGTAGTACATTTCTCAAGCAGTCATCTGAAGTCCCTGCTGGCAGTAGGCTGGGATGTGGATTGACCTAGATATGTACAGTGGTTGAACAAGGGTGAAATTGGTGTAGGCATGTAAGGGTAAGTAGTATCTGACAGGGTACAGAACAACTGTTGTGAATTCCAGAGAGTGAAGCAAGGTAAGGTTATTATTTTCCCAGTTACCAACTACTCTTAGAATGGCCTGGAGTGGACCCCTGTATTTGTGTGCCAGAGATAGATTTAGCCTTTCATATGGGACAGGACCAGGGCTATTTCTTTCTGCTTGAGGTAGGACTGCTGATAATAAAATCTTTACAGCTAACCTGTTCCACCCTCCCAAAAAGACCCCCACTAGAAAAAACCCTAAAACACAACCCATATTGTGGGAAATCTGAAAGAGAGGACACTGATAATTCTCATAGCACATCATGTTAGAGATCTGTTGTCGACTCCTGGGAATGTAGGTGGAAGTGGAGTCTGAACCAGTTACAACAGTATTGCCTTGTAACAGTAGAGGAACAGGGTCAGTTCTGCTCCACAGAGTGGTTTGTCCCTCTTTCCTTTGGGAAGGCAGGAGGTGCTGCTCTGGGGCCCCTTCCTGCAAGGGGGTGTGTGGTCTGTATGTGATAGCAGCAGAGGCTGCTCTGCCCGTGTAAAGGGATTAATTCCTAATTGGTTTTAATGCTCAAGGAACCCATCTGTCTGAGGCAGCAGCAGCCTGCATTGGAACAAAGATTAATTTGCCTGTGAAGAGGAGAGTGAATAGTATAGTTGGCTGTGATGGAAGTGGTTTAAATTCCACAGGCAGGTCTTCAGGATACTGGCACAGAACTGTAACTCTGAAATTAGATACTGTGTGCTACAGTTGATCTGATTACAATGCAGATCAATTGGAGGCATGGTGAAGTCTCACGTTAATTGTGGCTTCATTGCCAGAATGTTACAGATAGTTCTAACATAAAATAAAATTAAAAAAAAAATGGAACAAGCAGCTTTTAGTTTCGCTTTGATATAGGGAACTCTTTTCTATGAATCTGAAAGAAAACTGTAAGTTTTGTTTCCTATCTTGTGGAAAACATCTTTTGTCACCTTTGGTAGTTAATTGATTCCTTTCTGTAGTAACTGCAACTCCAAGAGAATTTAGATTGAAGAAAGATTTAATGCACTCTCTTGGCATAGAATTCCTATCCTTGGTTGATCAGGAAGCTGGCTGCTGTCAAACTGCATGGCCTGAATCTGGAAGTGCTACATTGATGAGCAATGAGAAGATATGAGGGGCTGATGATTCAAAAAAGAAAGGATCCATCAGACTGATCCACAATTCATAAAGTCAATTTAATTTCAGTTGAAACTGTGTGGCTTCTGTTTTTTTCCATGAAGGGAAAGGGGCTCCTATCATGGTTGTCAAGGGCTGAAATCAACAAAGCATTGTCCCTCGGTTGAAAGCTCCAGAAGGAAAGTTAGATGGTGCATTTAAATAACAAATGCAGGGAGAATTTCTGTGGTTTATGTAAGTAATTGAGGTGGAAGAGTGTTTTCCACCCCTTTGATAGTTGAGTTGTATATTGGTGATGGCTCTTGAAGAGTGCTCATATCAGCACAGTAAAATCTTTGTCTAGTTTTACTCTACAGCACCTAATAGATGTGGGGTTTTTTGTTTTGTTTTGGTTTTTTTTTTTTATGTTTTTGGTTCTCCTTAATCTGTGGACCAGGGAAAGTCCCTGTGGTGAAGGGGAATACTTGCTGGCTCCAGGACAGAGCAGTATTTCCTGGTAGTAGTCTCTGACATGAAGCCTGACTAGACAAGGACTGGGGACTTGCTGTTGTTTGTGCTCACTCTTCTGGCATTTACAAGAGTTTGAGCTCATGCAGTTCCTGGAAGCATTTAAGCATAGCACTGGTGTAGGAGGCCATGATAAACACAAATGTAACACACTGCAGGGAACAGGGGTGTGAGTGATGGCCAGCAAGGAGCCTTTTGACCTGAGACTTCTGTATACTTCGGGCCAAGGGAAGTTCTGGCATTATTTTTGAATGGAAGGCCTAGCATCGCTCTTCTTGGCCTGAAGTTTGTTGTGCTTTATTCTTGTTCTTTTTTTACCTTTTTGTCATACTGGGAACCTTTGAAGAGTTGGAGGTGTTCATCCAGCCAAGGAAGTAGGATTTTCTTTGGAGCAGACCTCCTCTGTGTTGGTGCCAGGATCATGTCTGGGTGCTTATTTTGTGTGAAAGGATGTTTGAAGTAGTAGGAAAAAACCAGAATGGTTCTGGAATCTGTTGTAGAGACCTGTTGAAGGAGCTAGGGAGACTTGTGAGGAGGGAGGGTTCTGTGCCGAAGTCCTCGGTTGCCACAGTGAATCAAGGTGTGTGAGCAGGGAGGGATCCACTGGGGCTGATGGAAATGGGATGTCATTGAGGCCTTGGGCATGGGAAGGGGAACAGTGTAAGTGAATGGTCAAGAGCGAGTGTTATTAGTGTCAGTCAGAGAAGCTGTATAAAATGCAGAAGTGCACCTCAGAGAGATGTCTTAAAATAGAAGGGCAGTCCCAAGAACATGGGTCAGGAAAGAAGAAACTGGGCAGCTCAGAAGAAGGAGGAGATGCCAGGGCGTGTTGTATCCTTTCTTCACTCTGTCTTTACCCCACTTTGTACAGCCTGGACATGTCAATACATTGCTGAATATTCAATTTGAGAACTCTGTGCAAGTGCTTAGCCAGGTTGTCAGTCAGTCACAGATCAAGACCTGCTTTATGTTTACTGGTTTTTGGCAAGATGACAGTGCAGTAGTTGGTGTCCGCAGTGGCTTGTTTAAATGACTAAATCTGTCTGCAGTGAAAGTTGGATGCCCTGCCCAGGTAAATTGTTTGAAGGTACCAGCAAGGAATAAATGTTGCAGATTCAGGAAATCCAGGTTTCTACACATAATGGAATTGTGAAGAAGTGTTTTCCACTTGAAAGAGCTGGGGGGGCCCTGCATACTGTGACAGCAAACATACATGTAGACAATGTAAATTACAGACATTGCTGTTCTGAACTTACAAGATGTGTTGTTGTCATCAGTTATCACTAATCTGACATGGCATAATTTGGTAAAGACTTGTTTTGGACTGCTGGCAAATTGAAAACCTTAAACATTTTAGACCCTCTTGGCTGCGCAAATTCGTATATTTAATAGAAGTATGCAATCTGCATTATCACTTTTAAGGTACAAACAAAAGTATACCTTGGAAGCTTGTTTTGAAGTTGCCAGGTTGAGTTTGAGGCTCTTAATTCTCCGAAGGCCTCAAGCCTTTCTTTTAAGAGGCCTGTGGTTTTCCCATAAAGTCAAAATATACAAAATATTTCCATTTTCTGATTAAGGCTTGCAGCCTCTAACAGGCACGGTATCAAGTTGCGTTTGACTGGTTTGTTGGTTTGGGTGTTCTCTTTGCCCAGGCCTTCACTCTGGTGGTTATCATTGTAACAACTGGTCTCCAGCTGACCATAAAATTGTTTTTCTGGCTTACTTGTCTGCCACAGATGCAGCCCAAAGGACACACAGGAGTTGCATAGAATATCATCTTGGACCTCAGCATTGGTGCCAGGAGTATTGAGATGCACACACTGGCTATATATTACCTTACTCTTTTTTACTCTGTAACTATTGTTACATGAGGAAAGAAAAAGCCCCATGTGATCTGTGGTCTTTGGAAAGCAATTCACAATTTGAGACTGGTGCAAAGTGTAGAACCTGTTGTGTGGAACAATGCTCAATTGAATGAGTTGCTTTCAGTGATGTTTCTGTGCAGACTGTTGGAACTGTTGCCTTGAATTAAAATGTATAAAGCTGGAAGATGTTTGCTCTTGAAGTGAGCAGGAAGTTGCATGTGTTATTGACAATACAAATTTTTCTTTTCAGGGCACAGGTGCAGCAAGTTTTGATGAATTTGGGAATTCAAAGTACCAAAATCGCAGAACTATGAGCAGCTCTGATCGTGCGATGATGAATGCTTTTAAAGAAATTACAAACATGGCAGACAGAATCAACCTCCCTAGAAATATAGTTGTAAGTTCATGTCTCCCTTTCTTAAATTGTTCTGGCATTGACTTAGTTAGCATAATATAATGAGCACATGAATTTTTGATATTGCTGCTAATTAAATGGCATAGAGTTAATTAAATTTTGTCTTCTTGTGTTGAAGGATCGAACAAATAATTTATTCAAGCAAGTGTATGAGCAAAAGAGCCTGAAGGGGAGAAGTAATGATGCTATTGCCTCTGCTTGTCTCTACATAGCCTGTAGGCAAGAGGGGGTTCCAAGAACATTTAAAGGTACGTCTTCAGTGATACAGATTCAATTTTGCTGTGAAGTAAAGGTTTAGTTACTGTCACTGTAGGAGGTTGGTTTTCTTATTCCTGGACTTTGTCAAATGGGTTGTTCTCAGCTGTAGCTCTCCTTTCAGGGGTGGGCAGAAGGGTCTGTGGGAATTTGTTATATTTGTGTAGTAGGCTCTTGGGCATGGGGGTTTTAGCATTTGCAAATTACTTTGAGTGTTGGTGAAATTTAAAAGGCATTGCTTTGATTAGAGGATGGATGGGGGGGCTGTTGTAACTGAACTTAACTGAATTTGAACCAGCAATTCTGCAGTAAATTTGTGCCACTTTTCCCTGACAGAGATACAATTCTCTAGCATTGAGTACCAAATTTCCCTTACTAAGTGAGCTGTATTAATTAGCTCCTTATGATAAATGTGCACTGACTGAAGTTTCACAAACATTCAGAGCTTATTTAGTGATGGTGGCCTTCAGGACATTGGCCATCTTTGTGGGTCTTAATATATTGAGAATCAAGTTTGATTATTTTGGGGGAGCGAATGCTGTGAAGCCTAAAATTTAATTTATACTCTTTCTTCAGAAATATGTGCAGTGTCCAGGATTTCAAAGAAGGAAATAGGCCGGTGTTTTAAACTTATTTTGAAAGCTCTGGAAACCAGTGTGGATTTGATTACAACTGGAGACTTCATGTCACGATTCTGTTCTAATCTGGGTCTTCCCAAACAAGTACAAATGGCAGCAACACATATTGCCCGTAAAGCTGTGGAATTAGATTTGGTTCCTGGAAGAAGCCCTATCTCTGTAGCAGCTGCAGCAATTTACATGGCATCACAGGCTTCTTCAGAGAAAAGGACACAAAAAGGTAAAACTTGACTTTTTTGGTCAAAAAAAAAAGCTTCCTGCTTGAAAGAAAATTCAGTGTTAGTGTAAAACTTGGATGAGGTCTGTGCAAACAGTGATAAGCTCCATTCTAACTGCATACAGCAAAGACCAAACCAGGGTCTCCCAGTCCCCAAAATGAACGTGGAGTAGTTGGCTATGCTCAGTGTAAACCGAGTTCATTTTCTTCTGGTATTAGAAGTTGGATTCTTGAATGCAGTGGACCAGTGCATTCAAATGACCATAATAATTTAAGTTCACCCATGCTAATATTTGCACATGTCCATTCTGTGGCTCTAAAATACTTCAAATGCAAACTTGGGGGCAGTTACAGGGAGCACTTGGGCTTTGGGATTACACTGAATCTTCAATCACTCCTACAGCCAGGAAATCACCTGCATTAGTACATGGTCCTTGACTTACTGTGAGCCTGTAGTAAGGACAGAAAATATGGCATTGCAGGGTTTGTTGTGGATCAGCTGGAGCAGATTCCCTGCTGGTAGGGTAGCCCCTGGGGAGCCAGTAAGGAGTTCAGGGCTTTTGAGCCTCAGGGCAGCATGGATCAGCCCCTGGAGCTCAAGGGAATGAGGCCTACAGGGTAGCAATGCCTGGAGAAAGAAGTGTGCTAAGACTGCAGGGGATAGAACTTGATGTGAGAAATAGATCCAAGTGCTCCACTGAGTTGTCCAGTTCAGATCAGAAATGTTAAAAATGTAGCAGTTTCTGAGTGGAGAGTTCCTTTTGGATAAAGAATAGCTTTTATCTGTCAGGTTCTGGTGTTTTGTTCTGCATTTGTAACTGCTTATGTCCCTGGAGCATCCATCATATTGGTACTTTCCTGGGCCTGTGAGTGATCTGGAGCCAAGGAAGTTCAGTGCCTTCATCCTTGCTCGTTGTGAGCTATGGGATTGTATCTCTTAAGAGTGAGTGTTAAAATACAGCTGCCTGCCATGGACACCACGGCTCCACACTGTTCCAGTGTTCTCAGACAATGCTGAAGGCTCTCATGCAGTTCAAGGTTTAAATCCTAACTTGACTAAATCTTGAATAAATTTAAGTTTCTGTGCATCTTAAACAAGTGTTCCCTTGGCTTGTTAGACAGTTCTCTGTGTCTCTGCCTTATTTCTTGGTGCATTTTAAGGTTAATGTATTTAATCTTTAATTGAAGGTATCACTTTTTGTCTGTGACTCAGTTTTTTGTTTGCTTTTGCTTATATTTCATCAAAGCATAAAAATGAAGATCCAGAAGTTGATGATGATTTGTTATAATATTAGTGGTCATATATAGAGCTTGCAGTAGATGTTTCTAATGACTTTTGCACTCTTAGCCCTCTGCCAATTTGAAATTGATGTTATTCCAAGATTGATAGGTTAAGTTGAACTGTGGCACATGAGAAGACAGACTTATACATGCAAAATATTAATCACCACAGTTAAAACCATTTCTAGCAGGCTTTTGGGAGAGTTGCAAATGAAGCAAGTGTCTAGTGCCTCTTGATAAGTTATGCTTGCTGGTTTCTTCAATTCAAATGGCAAAAGTAAAAACTAATCACTTCTCTGCTTTTTGTTGTAGAAATTGGAGATATTGCTGGTGTGGCTGATGTTACGATTAGACAGTCATACAGGCTGATCTATCCTCGAGCTCCTGATCTTTTCCCAGCAGACTTCAAGTTTGATACCCCAGTAGACAAGCTACCACAGCTGTGAGATTGCAGAGGGTTAATTTCTGCTAACCCCCTCCCCCCAAAAAACCAACAAAAACAAACTCTTTATTTTTGCCTATAATAAAGGATGTACAAAGTGTTAATACTGGGTCTTCGTGTTGTGGAACTGGAGGATATGGAGATGGAGCATAACTGCTGGAAGGCAGCACACATTCCAAGGGTAAAGAAGCTCATTGTGTGGCATTTCGTATGTATATATTAGTGGAAGTAAATATTTAATAACTGTTGCAACAAATTTAATTTCATATCGTTGTACTTATTTAGATTTCTTTTGTAGGGATCCAGTAAGATGTATTTTGGAGAATTTAAAATATTGTGTAATTCCCAAATAAACTGTTTTCCAAAAACACCATCTTGTGGGTATGACTGCAATGTGACATGCACGTACTGTTGTACATGCTGAGAACTGGAATGCAGTCCATGGAATGGTGGAGTGAGCTTCATGATTGTGGGCTTGGTCACAAGGCTGCTTAAATGCTCACTTTCTGGACAATTTCTGATCTCTAGAGTGGTTTAGTAGTTGTAGGGAGCTGTAGTGCAGGTGCTTGCACCCAGACTGTAAACAGTTGCTGAAAAGCTGTTCCAAGTTTTGCACAACTGCTGCAGGATATTTCTAAACTGGTTGTGAAATGATTAATCCCATCCTTGGCACAGTCTCCCTGATTCTCACTGATGTCTCTGCTTTTCTTCTGTGAATTTGACATAATGACAAAGCAGCTAAAGAGAAGCATGAGGACTCACTCTAGTTGAATTCCTGGTAACTTCATGATGCTTAGTACTGTACAGAGAAAAGTAGAAAGTATTTCTAGGGTAAGTTTCTGTTAAATTTCTGACCTGCCAGCCCTCCCTGCAGTCTGGCCTGCGGTTATGTTCTCAGTGAGCGCTTGCTGTTTGAAATGATGTGCCAGGTGCTGAGTGAAGGCCCAAAGTTGTTCAGCCCTGCCCAGACTAAGAACTTTGAACACTGGTTGCCTCCTGACAGTGTCCCTTTATGTACAAAGCAACAAATGTGCTTAACTGGGAGTCTTCTGGTTCCTGAGTTCATTTTGTATCACAGGTGCAAATTCAGTTTAACCATACAAATGAACAGCTGAGGGGTCAGCTTGCTGCACATCTGTTCCTAAGCCATCCAGAGGGACGGCTACGTGCAGTGCTAATAGCACTAATTGCCAGTAGCCCTCACTGTTTTCTTGCTAGTTGAGCTTTAATCCTCTTCTGCCAGTAGACTGGAAATATGACAACTGAACATTTTTTAATGCAAACAAGTAACAAAGGTTGTACAGTCCTGTTGCACCACAGGAGCTGTTGGTTGCAGAAATATTCTGGTGTCAGTGTTAGAAGGGGTATGACCAGTAGTTTGGAGGGTATGGATTCAGCGTCTGAGGTATTGCCTTTGACTTTGTTGCAACATTTTCTGTTACCTGGCTATTCCCGGTCTTGGTCTGAGCTACTCTGCCTGCCTCCTCTGTGGGTAAAGGTGGGATGTGTTGAATGGGATGGGCCTGACCTTTAATGCTCTGTTACATCTTGGGAATGCAAAGGTGGAAATTGCTTTTTCTGTGAGTGCTGCTTTCCAGTATAGATTCGTGGGTTAAATCTACCCCATGAAGGTTAGAAGTGACTGACATGTACATTGCCCATAATGCTCATACTTAAATCCTTTCAGGCATTAGGCATGAGCACTTGACAGGTGAGGGGTGAGTGTCTGCAGCTGAAATTGTTGCATACAACAAAGGCTGTCTGGACAGGAATTTAAGTGTATCTTTGCAAAGCTCTGAAGTGCAGCAGATGGAGGCAGGGATGTGCAATCCTGCCTTGACCCTGCAGTTCCACAAGCAGTTCCTGTGTCTGCCGGGCTGTGGAGCTGGCAGTAACTGTGCAGCACAAAGAGGCAGAACTGAGAATCTGCTTGATGGGGCAGGTATATTCTGAAGGCCACTTACTACTGGCTGCAGTAGACTGTAGTTAATGTGAAGCATTCCAGGAAAAAAAAGGCCTAGCTCTGAATTGTTTTTTAGGCAGCTCTGACCCCTTTGGTAGCTCCTGCCCTGCCTGTGTCAGCCAGGCCCGGGGGCAGGGCCCGGGGGCAGGGCCCAGGGTGGCAGCGTTTGCCCGGGAGCAGGGCCTGCAGTGCCGGCAGTGGCTGCCCTCAGGCTGGGGGGGCTCTGCTCACCCGGGGATGGGTGTGAGGGAGGTGGCTCGAAGCCAGCCCGGGAGAAGGCAGGAGGCTGAAGGGTTGCATTCCCCACACACAAGTGCAAGGGCAGAGCATCTTCAAGCACCTCCTCTGTTAATTCAACGGCAGTTTCAGACTAGATCCTTGAAACTCAGGAGCCTTGAAAACTCTGGAACAATTTTGTTTAGGCAGGTATGAAGTGTCTGTCTCTGGGCAAAATGGCGTCATGTGAAATTCCATGTGGCTCTTAAGAGTAAAGAATTCTGTTCTAAATGCACTCAGAAAAGAAAGCTTCATCCTCTGTCTAAAGAATGAGCTCAGTGTGGGGTAGGTAGGTATAGATTGTGGTTTGGTTACACAGCTTGCTATGGAATGGTGGGTAGGAAAGAGACTGTAATGAAGCAGTACCCAGGAGTGGGGGTGAGAGTTGTGTCCCCCCTGCCCTCAGAGGAAGCCTGTGAGGGAGAATGCTGAGTCAAGCAGGCCAGACTCCAGCTAACAAGGTCTGCTCCTGTCAGCACTGCTCCAAGCCAGAGACTGCTTTCCTTCAGAAAGAAGGGATGCCAGGAGCCAGTTTGTAATGTTCTTAAAAAAAAAAAAAAATGGAAGCACACTGAGCTCCCACCAAAAGACTGGGTCCCCTCCTGATGGTAAGTTCTTTTCTGAAGTTACCTGTGGAGAAAACATGACCAGCCACTTCAAGAAACAGCAAAATCATGTTTGCGACACAATTTACAAATTATTCTATTTAGAACTTTAATTTGTGATATTAATGACTGCAAAACACTTAGAATGACATTTGTTAAAGGCACATTTCATTTTAATGCATAGTGTACCATTCTAAAATATCCTAATTTCCTTACAAAGTGCTTGAGCAGCCACATACAGATAAAGTATAGCAAAATATATTTACAATCTAGGGTTTAAATCTTAATCTGCCTAAAAATATTTAAAAAACTACAGAGATAAAATTAGTGCTTTTTTCAGCTTAACTGGGTGAACATACCCTCTAATTTTTTCTAATTTTTTTTTTTTTTTTTAGTGATTTGCTTAGATTAAAAAAAGATTTCTGTACAAGATGTAGTTACAAAAAGGTATGTTTGAGGATACTTTTGTAAGTATTAAGCACCCTGTGAGATGCTTGTATATATATATTTGGGAACCAAAAAGGGTGAGCTGACTGTACCTCAAAACTATTGGTTTCAGCTAGATACAGGAACATAATGTTTCTTGTCAATATAGAACCTGGAAACAAGGAATGCTGAGGAGTTGACTCACTCTGCCCAACGTGATTTGTAGCACTGGGGAAGGTGCCTGCCCCACTCCTGTGGGGGACTGGCCTGATTTACACCTAGTAACCATTATTTTATTTTTTTCTCCCTTAAGCTGCTCCCCTGCCTGACCCTGCAGGTCTGTCCAGCATCGTGATTTTAAACCACCACCTTAGTATTGCATACTCCAGTGGTTTGTGTTTCTCTGAATTAATAAAATTACCAGTTTTTAATTCATTTGAGTGCGATGCTCACTGCCTTAGCCCATGAACAGCAAACTCTGGCCAGGATGAAGCTGTGAGGTTCCAGTGCTGAATAGTGCTCGAGGTAAGGACCACGTGGGAAATTTATTTTCCAAGAGTTAATGTCTGCCCACAGAACAGCAAATGCCAAAAATAGGTCTTGGTTTGCAAATACACACAGTGTTTGGTCTAAATTACTTCTCAGCTTTTGAGGTACAGCTTTTAGTGTTAAGGGGTTTATAAAATATACACTGTTTTTATCAAAAATATTCATACATTCTGTTACAACATATTGCTTTTTACCCTCAGTAACTGCCAATCCAGGGGCTGGAGGTCAGTGGCCTACATGGATACGTTTTTTTGTTCACTTGGCCACTATGCAACATTGGTGAAGTGGTACAGTTAAATTACTTGCCTGGAGGTAAGAATACATTACAACTTCCAAATATACATGTTCACAGCATGTATACATTGAAAATCCTTGAAGTTTTCTAAGTGATATGATCTTGTACAGCAGACAGAGGAGGTTGGAGGGGGTTAGATAGGGACTGGGAACTTCTCTGCCCCCTCAGGGCACTAGAAAGGCTCGAGGTGAGTACGGAAGGGGCCGGGCCTGGGCCTTTGCAGCTGCTCCGCTCTGGGGCTACACTGAGCAACGTCCTCCTTACATTCCTCATCCCAACCAGGGCCTTAAGCTGTGCTCAAGGAGCTTGAAGGCAAAATTGTTTGGCAAGTGACTTTGGTAAACTTTCCGGATTTTTCTGGATTTTTCTTTGTAATGGAAGCACTTACACAGTTGTTATCTCAAAGGCAAGGTCTTTAACATTTTTCCTAATAAATACCATAGAAAATTTACAAAACAAGGCATATCTGTTCTCAATACCATTATTTTAAGAACACAAGATGAAGGTGTAGAAATGTGTAGTTTTCAAGACTGCGCAATATTTAGCTGAAATCATTTGCCTTCTCCGACTAGAACCGTATTCTGTGTGAGTGTCACCAGTATCCCAACTTATTTCAATGTGGCTGAGTGGAGATTACCTAGCTCAAAGTCTGCTTTTCCCTCTTAAGGCAGATACTTTAAAAAGCGGTATTATCTGCTGTGGAAGAGTGAGAGAAACTGTACAGATCCATGTGTGCCCATGTGCGGGAAGTTCAGCACAGCCTGGGTTCACCACCTCAGCTTAGGAACGCCACAGACCTGCTTTCCAGTGCTCAGATAAAAAACAATATACAAAGAGGCCACTCTTCACAAGAGTGTTAAAACAGTACTTAAAAGGATCTTCATGTGATTTAAAAAAACCCAGAAGCTACAGGTGGCACAGAAAGCAATTGAAGGGTCGGTACTCTTCCGAGAGAGGCATTCTCGTAAGCCAGTCAGCTGGGGCTTCACAGTGTGTGTAAATTAACACCAATCAGCAATGTAATCAAAATCTCTGAACATTTCCTGCTCTTCTTCTGAAAGTATCCTTGGTTCCCGAGGTGGAGTGAGGATAGGTGCTTCAGAGGTAAATTCATCATCAAAATTACTAACATCTTCTCGTCCTCTAATGGTGGGTACGAAAGGAGGCTTGACTTTCTTGGCTAGTAAAGCGTGCCAATCTATTTGCTGTAAAATAAATGAACTGATGTTTAGTTTCCCATCTCTACTCTCTTTGTGTCCTTAGAAATAATACTAGTTTGTACTTACCCTAAAAAAGTGATGCTTTTTCACATCCTCAGCATCTTTCTCTCCAGCTCCAAGACGCCGCTCTGGATTTCTTCGTAGCAGCTGACAAAACATGCAAGGTTTCAGTGGAGAAAATCAGGGAGAGGGATAGGAAGGAGGAAGGATGAGTGTTACTATGTAAGAGGCAACACCAAGATGAGGTGGACAGTGAAATTCATACTGCCTGACCTATGGCCAATCCTTGCCCCTTGAAGAAAGGGACAGACAAAGCTTTAGCTTTTAGCAGTGCTCTTTCAGCCTGCCAGCACAGTTCCAGCAGCAGCTGAGCCAGCACCAGTGCCAGAGCAGACTCATCTGTCTCCCTGCAGAGCTGTGCTGCCATGTCTTGGTACTGGAGGTGATCTGGGACAAGGGCTCAGTATGAAGCTCAGAGTGTGAAGTTCCTCTTTGCTGTGAGGGTACAGATTTACATAAGCCAGTGGTTCTTGCTCGGCTCAGAGAAGAGATTACTCTGCTGTCTCAGTGCTCAGCTCCTTCACAGCAGCTGATTTACCATGAGAGGGTTCAAGCTGCTTCATACACTCAGCCAAAGGAAAGGGTTTCTTAACTAACTCCGGGAGCTTGATGCTCCCACTTGTGAATTGTACTGCTCTGAGCAGTCCCCTGTGCCAGGCAGGGCCCAGTAACAGGGTGAGTTGATATTCATGATGCAGCCATCAAAAAATAATGTCTACTATATTGTGTATGAAATTCTGTGATGGAAAGAGCATGCACAGAGCTCCAACTAGTAAAGTGGCAGTACAAAGTTCCTGGTACACATATTGTGGGTGCAGTGAAGCAGCACCCTGTCCCCTGTGGATACTGACATGACTTTTCACAGCAAAAATACCTTCCCCAGGTACTGCCTTAAAACTGTACTCGCCTTCTTTAGGCAAACACTCCCTGGGGCTAAGCAATTGTTTTAAGTTACTGAATATTTATGCTATTACTCAGATAGTTATGTCACAGTTACTGTGCTACAGCACATTGCTGAAATGGGTGCTAAACTGATACTCAGCATCAGACATTTACGTGGAGAGGCTGATTCCAAAGGCTTTGGAACTACCTCTCCAGTATTGCCTTTCTATCAGCTGTGGTAAGGTGCTAACTTAGACAGGTTCAACTGCCTGCCTTTGATAAGCAGGCACATCTCACTAAGGAATAGCACAAATAACAACCATAACCAAAATCAGCTGTTCCTTGCCAAGAATGGGACTGCAGATGCCATGTGTAGAGTGTTCCCTGCCGCAGTTGGAATGAAACCAAAAAGATTTAGAAGTCTTTGAATTAAAATATTCATGTGACAATGTTAATCTACCAAATAGGTCAATGCAGCAGTGTTCAGCTAGGAAAAGAGAGCTGAACGGCTCAAGTTAGGTAAAACTAGGAAACTTAGTTCAGAGAGAAAATAGAGCCTCAAGTGTTTTACATATTAAAAAGAAAAACTTGTTCCTAATAAAGTGGAATGGCATAGACAATTTCCATTTAAGGTGACAGGCAGCATGGCACAGAATAAATGAAGCAAGTCAAAAAAAAATTTACAAAGTGCAGGTTCCTGAAGTATTTTGTTCCTCACAAAAGTAATTGTTGGAAGCAGGGCAAGAGGGTGATACTGTAATATTAATTATTAAAATGTTCTTACCCGTCTCATTATTGAGATGGCTTCTGTAGACAGAAATCGTGGATATCTCACTTCATCATTTACAATGCTGTCAAACACCTCTTCTTCATCATCTCCAGGGAAGGGAGACTATAATGAAAATAATCTTAAAAATACTATAAACAGGCTTAAAATCACAATTGAAGACAACATAAACTCAGCTGAATGTTTGGAAATGAAGTCCTCCTTCCCAGAAACAGATACATGGCTTTCCATAACGAAGAGAGAAAAGGCAAGCTGGTATTATCCCATAATTCCTACTGAAGGACTGTGCTTTAAAAATGTGCTTTTACATGTAGAAACACCTTAAACTGGGATCTTCTTTGAACTCAGGGTGTACAGGGAACATGGAAAGTATCTCTCAGCTCTTCTTTGGGGTAGCTATCATTCACAAATAGTGTGGTCAAGACTAATGTGTTTTTGTAAAATCTTTAGCATGTTGCAGCTCAAGGGTTTTTAAACTGTTTTGAAGTGGCCAGACAGATGTATGTGACACTGTACAAACTTTCTGTCCTTTTTTACCTGAAAGGAAGTAAGCTGAATGATCATCTTTTTTTGAAAAAGAACAAAATTATGAATTTTTAGCATGTGAGCTATCACTGTGCCACCTGGGAGATACTGTTACAAAACAGACCAGAAGGTAGAGCACTATATGCAATGGCAAATAAACTTCTCAATAGTGATTTATTTATACCAGCTCATTTACATGGAACTGGGGCTTCCTGTTTTAGTGTCTTTGGCATAATCTTTCACTGCTATCCAGTTTTATGTGTTAAAGTTCACCTCCATTCAAACTACAGGAGTTAAGAAGCTTATTTTTTCCTCAAAAGTATTTGAAAGCAGAACACTGGTATTGCTGTGGACATCCAGACTTGGTAACAGATGTATCCTGGAAACTTAGCTCCCCCAAACTGTATGTATAGCTGTACTGTACTCTTACTTAGAGACACAGCTATTAATGTGCCATACTGGAATTTGATTTAAGACATAATGATGTAATTAAAAATAAAGCGAAGATTTAGAGGTTAAGTCTTTGACCAGTTACAACTCATTGGCTTTTACAATTGCTGGTAATTCAAGCTTCAGACATGACTTGCCAACTTCTCCAGTGTTACAGCAGCCAATATCAGGTGAGTAGCTGCTCAGTATTTCACACTTCTCTTCCTTGATGACACACATTAAGATGCTCACTGTAAATCTGGGTATGCCTATGCATGCTGCATAATGAATACTGATACTGTGGCAGATACAGGGCATATGAAATGTTGACAGGCTGGTACCTTGAGTTTTGTAACCTTTCAAACATTGCTTAGTTTTATGACTCCACTGTACCTTACTAGAACTTACCTCACCCACTAGCATCTCATAGATAAGAACACCAAGACCCCACCAGTCTACAGCTCTTGTATAGGACGTTTCTGTCAGCACCTCTGGAGCCAGAAATTCCGGTGTGCCACAGAATGTGCTTGTTCTGTCTCCAAATCCCATTCCTGAAAGTTACAGATAATGAAAAGCAAGCAGTATTTTCTGCCATTCCACAACCTATTCCTCCAAGCAGAACCTCTCTCCAGAGCAACTCCAACTGACACTGTAGATCCAGGGCCTGTGTCCTGAAGGCTCAGGCCAATGAGGTAAAACATTCCCTCCTTCTTCCTCCCTATGCCTTTGTTTCATACGTGCTTCTGTTCAAATTTTTCTTTCCCTCACTATATGCAGTGAGCCAGATTAAGCTTCCAGTTACACCTCTGTCACCCACTTACCTTTGGAAAGAAACAATCTTACTCTCCATTTCTATCAGTTAGCAAAAGAAAATGCAGTACACACTAGTTTAGTCAAACATGCTCCTCTAGATGCTTCTGTAGTGCAAACTACATATAGTAAAGTAAAACATGGAGTGTAGTGAAAGAACCTGGAGCAAAATAAGCCCTGTGGATTAGCCAGCGGGGCAGAGTTTTGGACATCAGCACCACCAGGCCTGATGTGACATGACAAGGGGAGCTGCTGCAGAAAACTTGAGAAAACCATTTATTGTAGCAGTCAGTGAAGGAAAGAGCTTTCCTTCTCATTTTATTTTGCCATTTACAGAACTTATTTGTAGCTATAGTCACAGGACTTGCCCTGGCACTCACGTTTGAAGACCTACTGAATTTATCCAATTCCCCCTTAGGCTACCTAAAAGGAAAAGATATGGAAGACAAGCTACGCAAAATGAAAAAGGAACTTTGCCCACACAATGGGGTTTTGAGAAAAACACTGTAATAGCTACCTCTATTTGGTAGGTGCCAGTAGTGAGATGCTTGGAAGTAACTTTCTAGGCCTCCCTTTTGGGATAATATCTCAATTTTAGCTATAGTGTACTTTGCACATCATTTCCATATACTTAGAGTTGCAACTATTTCTGAGCTAAAAAAATAGATAATGAATTTGTCAAAAAGTAAGAGCTTGGCCTGGATTATAATAGCACTTGATTTTGTTGTACAGTGTCAACATGTTTAGAATGAGGAAACCACCTAAGGCTTTTTCTACTCACTTGTAAAATGTGCAGTGTGCCTTGTTAACAAGCAGAGATGTGATCAAGTAAGAGTCAGAATAGGTGATGCTCACAACCGACAAAAAATAAATAAAAAGAACAGGGCAATGCTCAGGTGCTCCTCATACTTCCCTACTAAGGAACTTCCTCCTATCTCCACATTTGTACAATCAGAGATATATTTTTTTTCCTTCAAATGACATGGTAGATAGACCCTCTACACATCTGGCAGTCCAAAACTCTCAAGGAACAGTCAAGAGTAGGACAGACTATGGAATTCCCCTAGAAAGAAAATTTAACGGCCATTACCTTCTTTGCAAAGACCAAAGTCAGCAATTTTCACAAAGCCTTCTGTGTCCAGCAATAAGTTATCCAACTTCAAATCTCTAAATGAACATTTAAGAACAAAATTGCATCACTTGATGTTTCTTCAGTCCTGTTCAGAACAGCTGAAATTCATCTGCTGGAAATGACTACTTACCTGTACACTATCTTGTGCTCATGTAAATACTGAAGTCCAAGAACCACACATGCAGCATAAAATCTGTTGAAAAAGTTAAAATTTCAATGGAATTTCATCATGATTTTCAGACTGTGAAGTCCATTATTATTGATTTTTTTTTTTTAATGAGCCATCCTTTGAAGATTAACAATTACTTTTTTTGGCACGGATTAGTTTTATGCAAGGCCAGAGTTTTAAAGTCAGATGGCAAAAATGCTCAAACTTGTAGCCTTCAAACTGTAGTATGTTTGCTTGGGCTGGAGGATAAATTTTCTGTAGTGTTCGCTGCCATAGTATTGAAGGTTTTCTAAATAGGCTTATTCTTTCCTTTTTAGCCTTGTCTGCTATTTTAACTCTTCATTCAGCTTTTCTATGTAATGTTAAAAAAAGTATCATAAAAATTAAGTATTTGTATATAGATTTTGAATTCAGTGTAGATTCAGACACATTAAACCTGCATGTCTTTTTCTACCAAAATCAGTTAGAATCGCCAACCCTTTTAAAAACTTAAGCAGCATTTACTGAAGTGACATAATGTGGTGGCATGTGGTGATAAAGCCCTTAGTTCTTATCCACTGAGCAAAGTGCCCTTCACTTAATGCCACAGGAAGGGAAGATACTCACACTGCTCTGGGTTCAGAGAAGACATCAGTATGAATGTGCATCATCAGGTCCCCACCAGCAGCATATTCCATTACAAAGCATACGTGATCTTTGGTTTGGAAACAAGCAAAAAGGTTCACCAAGAAGGGATGTCTTACACTATTCACAGTTTCAAATATTCGCTTTTCACACATCAAGCTGCAAACAAAATCAGGAACAATTTAAAACTGAGTGCTGAACCACAGTTTTTCAATTCTCAGAAATTACTGGTATTTTATATTTTATGTTTTTTGCTCTATTCCTCAAGATAAGATAAGAACTTTTTATTTTGTTTCGAGAGAGATTTTAATACAAGGATTTCATGCATTTATATTTAGCTTTCTCAAATGAAAAGAGGAAACCTAGCAGTCCATGAAAATTGTGCCCTGACAATTTTCCTTCCAAATACTCAGATTGCATTAACTGTGCATTGATATAACGTGACATTCATTTCAATGAATTTTTATTTTAATTGTTTACAAGACATAAAGTAGAAAACCAGTGACAGTATTATAGACATCTATCTCTAGTAATTCCTGGTTATTTTTCCTTAAACCAATTGTTTAAGTTGTAGGTTATTGTTCATATAGCTATCCTTCTTCCTGCAAATGAATACAGTCACTCTTAAACAGTTGTAAAAACACCTTCTTGGACTAAAACCAAACAGTTTTGTAATGGTCCCTTCCCTTCCAAGCAAATTTAAAAAAAAAATCTGATTTTTGGGTCAAAAAGATTGAAAAACACCCAACAGTAGAGTATACAAAGGGAAAATATGATGGACAGAGCATGACAGTATGTTACAGGCTGAGAAACAGCAACATAGGTTCTGCCAGTAAAGAAAACAGTCACTGTTATCCCCTAATGTGATTGAAGTAATTAGAAATAAATAATTGCAAGAGAACCCGAAAATCAAAAAGAGGATCAGCTTTAAGTCAGAGCTGTAGTTCAGGCATAAGAAGGGCACTAAAACAAACCAGAGGTTACTCTGCTCCCTCCTTGCCCCAGAACAAGACTACAGCAGCCAACTATGCAGGGAGATGCCAACTGACTTTGCTCTTCCATTCAATTCATCAACTGCCTGGTAGAGCACACAATTGATTTATGGAATCCACGTGTTATATTGTACAAACTGACCTGTCTACTTCATCACGAGCCACAATATCTCCTTTCTTTAAGGCTTTAATAGCAAACATCTCGTTTGTGTTTTTGTATTCTGCCAACAGCACCTAAAACAGAAGGGATAAATTTAAGAGCTGTATCCAGTTTTTGATAAAGCCTTGACACTTGATACAGCCTTTTGACATTTACCTTTCCAAAATGTCCTCTGCCCAATACAGCGCAGCATCTGAAATCCTTCAGACTGAACTGAAATCTTTGTTGTGATCTATGTAAATAAAAAAAGTCACAAAGTTTCTAGTTTGTTAGCTGTAAGAAATATTATTCAGATCAAAACAGCAAAAGCACTGCTTTTTCACCTTCTATCTTCAGGCTCTCTGGTGTTGGTGTATTTCATGTCTGCATGGGGAACATCAGACTCACAGATTATTTCAGGCTGGAGTTTTGGAACAATACTATTTCTGCCATTTTCAAAATCAAAAGTTGTTACTTCATCCTGTGAAGAACAAGAAACCTGAAAATTTAGAACTGATTGTGAAGGCAGATGAATGCAGAAATTTTGCTATAAGCATGTGAAATTCTTCATACACCCAATACCTGGGCTAAAATGGCAAACTTTCAGATGATACAGGTAAGTAAGATTTTAACAGACTGATGAAACCTATTGCTCCAGTTCTTTCTGTTCTTTCTTAATAAAACCATTTTATCCTGAATACTCTAATAGTTTTGGAGCTCTGTTTCTTTTTCTGTGGTGAAACCAATGACAGGGAGTGTTAAACACACCAACCACAGAGAAAGTTTGCTACCAAGAGCAATCAGAGCATTCTATTGAGACAAATCTGTGTGTGGAAGTTAAGGGAGCATGTGCTGATATATAAAGGAAGAAATCCATCATAAAGATGCCAATATTAAAACCTTGTTAAACTGTATAACCCGAGATTCTTAAAAGTTACTTGCCTGAGAAGGCACATCAGGAGCCTTTATCTCAGAGGAAGATTCACATATTTCCCCAAGGGAAGATGCACGGGGTGGAGCAGGTGGAGGCTCAGGCTCAAGTTCAAAGTCCAATTTGGCTACAGGAGAGTCACTGACAAGAAAATAAATAACTCCTCAGTGTATAGCAAAGACTATTTTACTATCTGTAGATTTCTCCTAAACCAAACCTTGTGTGTGTGGATCAAGCTATAAAATAGTTTTCCACAACTAAAACATGGACAGTCTGCAGCCTTGCAGGACAACCAGACTCTGCACACATTGTGTACATTAGGGCAGAAGCATCTCACTGCTCCCTCCTGCGCTCAGGGGCACTGCAAAGCTGCAGGGGTGACCTACCCAGCTGGCAGGGTCAGTTCAGCGAGCTGGGCATCCACCACTGGCCCTGTGGCAGGCACTGGTGCTTGGGGGCTGAAGGTGCCAGAGTGATTCACTGTCGGAATAGCTCTTCTTACCAGCCTTCCCCAAGTGGCAATATTAATATTCATCTGAGGAGCTCTGAGAAATGTTTTGCCTATAGATATTGTGAAAAAAGAAAACAGAGTGCAAGTAATTTCCTTACTCATTACCGAAACCAATAATTAAAAAAAGCCCATATTAATTAGTTTATAGTTCATGAAGAACAAACTGAATTTGTCATACTCCTTAGCAATTTCTAATTATTCACAATTAAATGCTAATGCATAATAAGGAATTCAAATACAAAAGATTTCTAAGTGCAATGCCAAATCCTTCATTATCAACAGCACTATCTGCAGGCAAACATTAGACCTCTGTATAAAAAGTATCACAGATCTATACAATTTTTAAGCTTTAAATTTTATATTGAACAATCACCTTGCTGTTTCGAAAAAATTTTCTTCTGCCTCTGGAGTTTTGGTCTTCTTTCAATAACTGGATTAAAAAACGTAACCTGCAGTTCAAAAAACGTGTGTTAAAATTCAAGTTTCACAACAAAATGCATTCTTAAAAGTTTAAGGAAAAACTTGCTAAACTATTCTGCAACGTAATACTTGCAAGGATGTTCAAGTGCTTCAAAGAAACAGTCTTACCTCTGCAAACAGAGTGCCCTGGGGTTCAAGATAGAGACACATGCCATGCCGCTGGTTATCCAGGAAATCTTCTAACCTCAGAAACTTTACTGCACACAGAGATCTCCAGTCACGCCAATAAACTGAGATTTCTAATTCACGTGACTATGACAGGAAACACAGACACAGGAAATCACTTATTAGTAATTGTTCTGCAAGAGTTACCACAGTACAACTGTTAAGATCAAGCAACTCAAGGATCAAGATGCAGAGCAGTTACTTTAACTGGCTGTCAGAGCTAACCAGTCAGACTGAACAAGCTCTCATTAGGGTGATCACAGCATTTCACTTCAGTTCAGATGTGATCTCCAGTGTACAAATACAAGCATAGGTGTAAAATTTCCCCTGAGAGTAGAAGCAGAAAGCCACAGTCACCAGACTTTTTGGGTCAGTCTAACAACACTGCTTGATTGAGATGTATTAGCTCAAGCTCTGACAACAAAGTCTAACTTGTGTTTAGAAACCCCAATTTTAGTAGTTTCCACATTACTTGCAAGTATCAACTTAACTTCATGCCTGCAGACATTTTAGTACCTGCATGTACACAATGATGAAAAACCATATAGAGTATCTCTAGAAACGCATACACTTTTTGTAACATGGTCATGAAGAGGGACCAAAAACTTTAAACTAACAGGACCTACTGCTGTATCTTGCTAATGTGATTTATGTATTCTTAGGGTGTCTTATATGTGTGTTAAAAAAACCTGTCCCAGAAGTGAAGAATCTTGCAATACAATGTAGCAGCAGCATTGTATGTTACTAGTTTAATTGCATCTTGATACATCAGTTTACTGTCTACCACAGTTATAATACATTTTAAAAGAAGTAGAAGTCAAGAAGAAGCACCAGATGAAACAATAACGGGGTTTGGATTGTGCATTTCAAGTACATAAGGATTCACAGAATATTCTGAGTTGGAAGAGACCCACATGGATCATCAAGTCCAACTCTTAAGTGAATGATCCATATGGGGATTGAACCCACACCTTGGTGTTACCAGCACCATGCTTTGTCCTGCTGAGCCAGTCTCAGGATATGTGGCCAGGAACAGCAGAAGCAAAGTCCTTTTCTGGCACCAAAAAGCCGAGCTCTTAAACAGAGACCATGACTCATAGGAGGCTGGCAGGAGCAGCTACTACACCAAGTAGTTTAAGTCTTAATCTGAGAATAATTGAGGCTTCAGGGCTCCACAGCTGCTTGGTTTTTTTCTGCATTACTCCTACCTGTAACCTGAATTTCTCTACCTGCAAGTCTGAAGTTGCTTTCTTCCTAGACGGAAGGAATCTGGATTGGGGCTCAGTGGGAAAAAAGCAAAAACAGGAAAGCGGCTTTTATTTTTTCTCATGTGAGAAGCATGTACTGGAGTAAGCATGTACTGGAGATAACATTTAAGCTCCTAAAATATAGTGTAACTTTCAGTCTATATTTAACACTGACAGAAAAAAATAATCTTTGTACCTTAAAATACTAGGACTATCAGGTATCTAAAAAAAATGCTTGATTAAATATATATAACATAAATTCTACTTCCAGAGTATCAATTCAATACTTGTGCCCTCCAAGTAACATTTAAAGTTATAAGAAAGAACTATTAATGAATTTATTATTCCTGAAGAATTGACCAGCTGCAGATGAGAACACTTCTATAAAAACACTGTAAAAATTCTCTGACATGGTTTTACCAAAACACCCAAACTGTACTTGATATCGCAATTTACTGATAAATAAATAAAAGCTGATGATCCAAATAAGAATGTAAACCACATCTATCACAATCTAAAAACCCACTAAGGGTTAGATCTTGGCAAAAATATTACATCAGTTTGTAAGTTGGAAAAGATTTCTAGAATGCTGGCCCAGCACAACAGCCTGACCCCAGGGAGCTCACTCTAGTAAAGATGGGAATACTGCACTTACGGAATTTGAACAAAATGACAGCAACGGGGGAGAAAAAAAGCAACACAAAATTAATACAAAGAATCAACTACAGCTGTCAATGAAATCAGGCCACATTTTTACCCTGTCTAGTTCCAGTGTAAATTTCTGATCCCATGACTGATTGGAAATCGGTTTCCAGCTAGTTTGACCAACCACAGTGTTATCCAGCTTCAGTACAGCACAGACTTCATCTGTAAGTAAAGTACACAAACTCAGCTTAAATCTTTAAGAGGATTTTACACAAACAAAAAATTCTCCAGTAAGTTTCTCTTAGAAATATAATCTCATATTTAATTGGTTCTTATGGGCATAATAGTGTTGTTGTGCTTTTGCTTTTGTTAACAGCTTAACAGGTGAAGAAACATTTACGTTTAAAGCTTGAATCAATTTAGTATTTTAAATTACAGAACACATCATGCCCATGAAAATTTAAATAGAAGATATGCATAAAAATAAGAGAAGTAAGGGTATACTGAACTGGACAAGTCATCAGTTTTCAGAAGGTTTCTACTACTTCCACTTTTACTTTTACTGGGTCTGCTTATGAAAGATGATCGGGCTTCATTTGGACTCCAACCAGGTAATGTAATTGATGTGGCTTTTGATCGACCAGGGACATTTTCCAAAATATCTTGGCAGCCCATGAGCCTCACTTCCAGGGTACCTAGAAGAAGATGGACAATGATTTATCAAAGACTTCTGCTCTTAAGTAAACCAAGTGAATGACTAACGACTGATTGATGGCAATAGCTCACATTCTGACTCCCACAGGGTATAACAGAAATATCAGATGAAATCAAAAGACAAATCCAAGACACACATATATATTGAAAATAAAAGCATTAAAAGTCAACTATGTGGGACTCAACCTTCTAGAAAAGAGCAACAGTTCACCAAGGTAACATAAAATAAATTTTTGTTCTGTGTCTCAGAAGTTTCTTTGTTTTCTTCACTTGGGACCTAACTGACTTGGGTTCAAGTTGTTAGCAATGTCACTTTTTAAGACTGACAAATTTCAAGTTTCTTATTAAAACAATGAATCTTGCAGATGGAGCAATAAGAATTTTTAATGAGTTTTATATAGCTAATTAATACTGGATAAAATTAACAAACTATTGAGACTACAGATTTGCGTAAGAAATTGCACACTAAGAAATCACATTTGCCTGCTGCATGCTGAAGTCAAATTTGAGTTAGTATGTAATTTAAAATCATTGAATTGTTCCAAGTTGAGTGAATTTGGATTTACAAAAGCTGAGACAAGAAGCTATTCTTCAACAAGCTATTCTTCCAAATCTTCTACATCTTTAACCAAATGAGGTATAGAGGCTGCTGTTCAAATTGAAAAGAGTTTCCTCCAGCAGCACAAAAACATCTGAATACCACAGATGGTACAAGAATGGTAGGCTGGCTTCATCCTGTACAAGATAATGTCTAAAACTGTGACACCACCGACTGGCAAAATCAACTGCTAGAAGTGGTGAAATCAGCCAGTTCATAATCAGTGTCAGCTAGAAATGCAGCTCTGAAATGCAGTCTTCTTTTGATAGCAAATGTATTTAACCATGAAACTTAAAAGTACTCTTCTGTAACAGAAACTTAAGTCAGACTTAACCTAGAAATGATCTGGCAACATCATAGCCCACAGAACAGACACCAAGAAACCAGTCTAAGAAGAAATCCCAACCTGTAGGAAGCTAACAGCCGTAAGTGACAGCTAAGCATTAGGCTATGAAGACAAAGAGATGCTATTGGCTTCCGAAACAGGTTAAAAGGTAAAAGAATACTTCATTCCCAAACTCTGTTTAGAAAAAAAAAAGATATTAATAAGCAGAAAAGCTATACTCTTGTATAAGGAATGGATGCAAATCAGAAAGTTATGTTGATGCACGTTAAGAAGTATGACAGTAGCACTGCTCTATTTTTCACAAAGCATTAGAGGCAAAACACAGAGACACTGTTCATTTAAATCCAGCTCAATACAAAAGCTCTTTGTATGGGCAATATGAAAGTGAAACTACTAAGAACTTCACAAGCATGTAGCTTTGTTTTGTCAATTTCTGTTAAAAACTTTTCAGATGTATCAGTAAATCACCTGTAAAGAGAAATTGTGACTATAATGTATCTGATCCTTGATTATGTATTACAGGAAAAGAAAAAAATAGCAAGCTGTTTTATACTCAAGGCATGATACTTCCTGCCTACAGTCACTGATCATTTGAGATTTCATTTGATGAGAAAAGTTCCTCTTACCACACGACCTTACAAGGACTCTTGGCTGAGGTACTGATAAACCACAATGCAAGAGAAATAGACTTGCTCCATTTTTTTCTTATTCTTATTCTTCTTATTATTGTAGGTTAGCAGAAGACTTCCTCTTTTTGTTTTAAAATATAACCCTACTGTACTTCAAAACTAAATTCTGGTTTCAGTTATACATGTATAACCTGAGTAACATTTGAATTACAGGTGGGTTTTTTTGTAATAAACTTACTATATTAATAGTAGGCTTAATAGTTACATGCAAAATGTGTTAGGAAACAAAGCACAAAATCAAACCTATCTGTTCTAGGAATTCTCATGTGACCATTTACTAAATAAATTTCAAACAGCAACATACCCCCAGGCAGTCAAAAGCATGTTTTTCTTTAAGAACACTGTGAGGCAAATATTCAAGACCTTTGTTAAACTATCGTTCATCTCTTGAAACTTTACTTTCAAATGAAGGACAATTCCAGGTCAACCCAAACTATGAGAAGTTCCTAAGTCACATTTATATATAAATGTACTGGTCCCTCACAAGAGGCTAAGTCTCTAAAAAAAAAAAAAAATCACCCCCATCTTATTAACAAGGAAAACGACTGACATCAACAAACAAGAGTCTTCAACGGTTTCATGCATGTTTGTTAGGAGCTCCTTCTCTGGATTACAAAGGTAATGCATGATTTGGTAGTATAAATCTCACCTTCCAGAAATCCAGTGAGATCCAGTGGGTAAAACAGGAACTGGGAGAAAAGCTGGGTGCCTATCTCCAGCTCTGTCACCTACTTGTTGTATGATCAGGGCAACTCACCGAACCCTGCTGCAACTTTATTTTTCTATCTGTAGAATGGGGATAATGATACTTATCCACCTTGATGATAAGTATTTGATAATCTAAAGATGAAAGGCATTTGGTAAACACTAGCAATATAATTCCATAGGGACCTATTTAAGGCCAGAACTTCACATTTTCAGTAGGATTATAAAAAGGTCAACAAATAAATCAAAGAAACTTATCTGCATTTTTTGCAGTGCATAGACACTTGGAAACTCTAAATGCCTTTTTCTAGGAAAAGAACAACAATTAAATATGTCCAGTAAGAAATATAGTTGTCACTAAAGGCTTGTTTTAAATTATTAATTAAGATCAAAAAAAGAAAAAAGAAAAAAGCTCTTTAAATCATACCTGTTAAAGCTGCTGGTTTGGACAGTGTACTATACTGGTTTTGAGTAGATATTACACTTTGACGAGGACTTAATGTGGGTGAAGAGACTAATGAAAGCTCTTCTATAATAATACTGCTTTTGGGATGGTTTTTAGGAAGTTCATTCAATCTCTGTTCCAGTGAATACTTCAAGAGGTCCAGCTTCTGGCTTGATTCATTAAATCTTGCTTGTGCCTTTTTAAAATAAAAAGAAATTTGAAATAGTTCAGTTTTTTTCCTTAAAGAACCTTTAAAACAAAGTATCAGAAATTGTAATGACATAAATTACTTCTGAAAGTGCCTTTCTGTCGGTAACTTTCCCAGATCCAAGTAATTTCATCACATTTTTTGCACCTTCTGCTACAGCATACTCTATCCTAAAATGATGCCGTAATTCTTCCATTCGGAGTTCAAGAGGGCTTATCACAGGTTTTGCTGCGAAGAGATATAAACAAACAACCTTCATTGAAGATAACAACCAGGTTTAATTTCTTTAATATCAACCCCTTCTCCATATAAACAGAGAAGAAAAAGGAAAAAACCAGGAGAGATGCATATTTGGTAGTCCAAAGAGAAGCTTGAAATATGTCGTAAAAGTGACATTTTAAGCATCTGCATTTGAATGAAGAAATAACTGATCAGAGCCTCAATTCAATAAACAGCTCCTACTCCCTGAAGAGCTATAATTGCTAGAGGATGTGAGAAAAAGAATATGTCTTCAGGGAAGTTAAAGGGAATAAACCCAAATATCCCAAATATTCAACTGGCAAGGAGGTTTTGAGACTTCAACACTTGTCAACTACACTGTGAGCATTTATCTTTTAAACTACTCTGTAGCCAAGTAGATCCCTGATCAGTTTCTGATAATCCCCCTGCTTCACTTGAAATCCCATGGAATCTGGCTTCTGCCAGCAGAGAAATGTAAGAGATTCCATACACTGCCTTTGCCAAATGGTCTGGGTTAACCATTCCAATGTCCACATGTTACAGCGCTTAGATATCCTAAACAGAATATTTCCTGGATATATTCATTTCTGTTTAAAGCCCTAAGAGTAGTAAAAACACAAAAAGGCATTTGAAAGCTCTTTCTAGTTTGAATTTCTTTTTCTTTTTAACAAATGATATACATAACCCATGTGCTAAAATGCGGTGTTAAGAAGTGGTGTGTAAAAACAGAGAAACCAAACACCTCTTACACCACAAAACGGAACACACACATACACATTTTTCATTATCTAGGATATATCCAGGCCCTGACTACAAGCACTGTCATACAACATCAATATTCAGAAATGCACACAAATAAAGTTCAATAGAGATATACCCATATGCCCATAAGTTTCTAGTACACTCATGCTATTAGAGCTCAGGGGTAGTTTTTTTGTTATTTGAAGATTTTCAACGAAATCCAAGTTTAAAAATACTTCAGAAATGCAGCATGAATATTTCAAGCTAGGTAATTTTAAAAACACTTTTTTTGATGTTTTAAATATAGTTGTTTAGCACTCAATCTAGCCTAAATACCTCCAAAACTAGGAAAAATTCTCCTCCGTCTGTGCTCCCACTAGGAATAATAAGGTCAATCTATTTAAGTATGACAAGCAGGCTTTGTACTGGCATCAGATTTTTTTCTGGCATCATAATATAAAGACTATATGCTTTAAAGAAAATCACTAATTATTAAGACAAAAGAAAGCATTCATGAAGGGAAAAGGTAGACCACAAAGTAAAAATGGACTGCATAAGGCATAAAAACGATGCTAAAGAGAGATTGTATTTTTCTTCATTACGACAAAGGTATTTTCCTTCCAATCAGATGCATCTGGCACCCCAATGCACACAAAGTTTTGCCTAGTCTCTGATTACTTTTGGTTCATGCAAGCTTTATCAAACACTCCTAATAGAAATTTATGGTAAGTCTGTGTGCATATGGGTATATATCTATACGGTATTCTGACATTAATGACTCGTATTTCCTTTCTACACCATCACCATTATCAAAAGCCAATTCATTGGTCTGGACTGCCTGAAGAATCTGCATCCTTATAACTTCTATTTTTGTCTTGCTGTCCTGAAGCATCTGCTGAGCTGTTGCAAGAAGTTTTCGATCCTATTAAAACAAACAGACAAGTTGAAATCATAAACTTCTTCATGGAACAAGACACATTGAAAGTTTCAAAATACACATACTTAGGAACAAGAACTAAATCCGTGCATTTCCTTTGGTATAGCATTAGGCAAACTAACCACATTAGGATTTTAGTGGAAATTAAGTTAGGACAGAGGCATTGGTTGATTAAAGACTGTAAGCCTCTCCCAGGGAAACTGTATGTGTTTCAAGGTGAGTAAAGGAGGCATGATCTAGAAACATTACATGTGTAGATTAATGTTTTGTAAGCTGCTACTAAAGAAAGGAGAAGTTATTAAGTGCAAAATACCTCTGAAACTATGTAGAATGTCTCCAATTTTCTTTGAGTATGGTAGGAACTCTTGTAATAGACAAATTTGCTAGACTAAGCCCACATAAAAGTAATTGTACTATTTAATCTGAGCTGATTTCCAATAGTGAAATTAGAAATATGAAGTTGCTTACATAGCACATTATGTCTGCAGTACATTTTTCTGAACATATGAAAGCTGAAGATTTTTTGCATTAATAAATACGTAACAAACAAGGGTTACTTCATAAGCTGTTTCCTCAGCAACCTAAGTACTTTTTAATCTAAATAAACTAAGATAACCAAGTTTTGTTTTCAAAAGCAGTATCACAAGACGCCGTTTAGAAGAGAACATTCCTGAAGATGAGCTTTCATAAACCTCTATGGCTGCCATGTGGCTCACTCTCTGTGTTCTGGGAATTACCAGACAGCTTAAAGGTGATCTGACTTGCAAGTAAGAACAACAACACAAAAAAAAGGTATAAGAAAATTTAAGGCGGTGTATTTGTCCTGTCCATGCAGTACCGATCAATCAGAGTAATTAACAGCAGTCAGTGCAGATGTGTACCACCCTTGTCACAGCCCAAAGCGCATTTTGGTTAACTCATTTTGTAGCCGCTCTATAACCTCGCTAATAAGTTACTTTCCCATGGACATGGTTTATACTTGTATTTTTAATTTTATAATGAAGCTATCAATTATTTAAGAAGTTAATGAAATTAAATTCTTCTCTTGCCATAACCAAGACAAAGAACTGCACTAAAGCTCCCAGAGCTGGAAATACTGGCACCATGAAGCATACTGTAAAAAAAATCTGTATGCTGAGAAATTTACCTTCACAGAGCTCCTCTATGACCTTGCACCGAACGTATTACTCACTCAGATATTTTAATGCTGCCCTACATTCTGCAGGGTAGATACACCAGGATCTACACATAAGACGACTCTGGTTGCATGAAAAGAAATTGTGCCCCCTCTGCATACCATAGTGTCATAACTCTTGATTTTAAGTTTTAGTATTAATCAACATTTCAGAGAGATGAAAACCACTAGTTTTCATATTTTAAGATTCCATGTTACCTATCCAATTAATGATCACACTGACTTTCCTAAATCAATAGTTTCTCAAATACAGATGTAAAATTTTGAAATAATCACTGACTTTAGCAGAGTATAAGATTTAAGTAACAGATTACAAGTCACTCTAGAATGCTGTATTAAACCTTATCCATGCATCACTCTGATGTATAAATATGCTGTAAGTGTTTCTTTGTCTGTATCTTCCCTTTTATCTTATTTTGGATCTTGCTGCTCTTGATTATTGCTCCTAGTCTCTTACTGGAATAGATTTGCTTGCTCAGGAGCAACATTAGCCCTTCAATGTGTAGAATGGAGGCAATCCAGCATTACAGAGATATCCTTATGTTTCAAAGAGACAGAAGATCCCATCTTCAGAATCAAAATGTATGTGTAATGCTCAGCAGCTCTTTTAGTGTTGGAGCCTGAATACAAAGTATTTCAATGCATCTTCTGAGTACAGAAGAAATGACACTGCCTGTAAAACTGATCTGCAAAGCTGTCATGGGATCTCAGAGAACCTACACACGACCAAGCAAAGATGATCGTTATCTCTGAAATGTTTAAGTCCAAATAGGTTGACCTGAATGTTACTGCAGCAAGTAAAGTACAAAGCGAAAAGCCTCCCATGAGATGATGGGCTTATTAACAGACTACTTTTTCATTTTTAGAAAACAGATTACAACCTCCCTCCATTAAATTTAGGTCCGAAAATAATACAACAGATTTGAAATTAGATCATATAGTACACTTGTAGAAAGGTCACAAATGAGTCTAATATGTTTAAAGATGGTCCTATGACTACTTTTTAAAGAACTACTGGATAACTGGGACTGGATTAAAACTGGGGATTTTCTGCCCCTTCTGCCCATCCCATCCAGACACTTGGATTCTTTTAAGCTCTGCTTTTTAAAAACATAATCAGCATGCTCAAGCCTACAGTTCAAACTTGCCAAACTAACTCACTACTGAGCACAAAAAAAAAGAGAGAATGAATACCCACCATTTCCATCCTGTTTGTTGAAGTGGCTGGCAATGCTTTTGTGCTTTCCAGTTTGCTCTCTCCAGCCCAGTTACTATATACTCCCAATCTGGTAGGCTCATTTAAGCATTTACCAATTGCAAATACAAGATTCAATCATAAATTTTAATTACATGCCTCAATCTAAAGCAAACCAGAATTTATCTTCTCTACCTAGTCTGATCAAAGTCTCCAAACAATGTCTAATATTACAGCCTGAGTGTTTAGTTAAGTTTTTCAGCCTGTTATAAGGTGACTTACCAAGGGTTTATTAGAAACCTAATTTATGTACGTCTTTTGATCCATTTGGGTCAGCTGATTATTAGATTTAAGTGTACCTGATGTTAAGTAGATGGCCCCAGAGGATGTAGACTCCAAGGGTTTTCAGGAGCTGAGGGACTGTGGTGGATGGACAGCATTCCCAGGACCTTAGTCATAATGTGCACTCCAGATATTTCTTCTATTTGCCCCCAGCTAGTACATTTACAGGTCACTTTCAGATAAGGCTACCTGGGACAGAAGGAACTTGATGGCATCTCTGGTCCATTGAGTCTAAACTCATTTTCTGGGAGAAAGCAATGCTCCCTGCTATCTTTTCAAGGTATAAGGAAGTCATACAGTAGGCAGATACAAAATTATCTGCCTCTTCACTAACACCTAGCCCAAATTCAGTCAAAACCATGAAGTTCCTTTCCAACACTTTCTGGTTAAAATCAGTTATAAAGGGGAGCAATGTAATTCCCAGATGCCTACTCTTCAAGCCAAACACTTCCTTTTAGTAAGTTCACTGACCCAGGTAAGTGTTGGCTCAGCTAAGATCTTAAAACATTTCGATTTTACTACTGTCTGGACACAAAAACATCTAACCAAGCTACTCCATGCTATTTGTTAGAGCTACTCTTGTGTTTACTCTTAGTTTGGAAATTAATCTCCTTAATGATTTAGTAAAAGTAAATGGAAAGAACGGCTAATGAGTAATGAATGAAAGGTGAAGGGGCAGGGAAGTAGAGGATCTTCCCCTCCCTTTTTTCTAATTTGAGAACTACGACCGCCTTATACTCAACAAAATTGTGTTGTGGGGAGGGGTTTGTTAGTTTCTGGATTTGGTTTTGTTGACTTTTTTGATTTTGTTTTGTTTTCTTTCATTTAAAAGGTTTGGATGTTTCACTTGAATTAAGGAATTCTTAGAGTATGTATTTTATTACACAGGAAAGAATATGTAATAAGTTGAACTCATTTAGAGGTTAGCAAACACTTTCTCTCTACCTCCTTGGAAAAATTCTGGCGCTATCGAGAGAGTGAGTGCAAGTACTTAAAATTCAGATATAAGAATAAGTGTGGCTTTATTTTTAATTTCACTTTATTCTATCAGTTGCTACTGCTAGATTACACTTTCATAAAGAAAAATTCCCATGTGTTTCTTATGTGTATGTATACCAATGCAGGTTATGATAACTCTATCAGAATACTACACACATCTTATTGAAGCATTTGGCACAGATCTTTTTACTGCTAACTAGAACTAGATGACCAGTTCAGAACATACTTGGCAATCCTGCCTTTTTTGAAATTATCATGCACATTAAAATGTTAAACTAATGGATCTACCTTTTTGAGTGGAGCTAGGAAAAACATCAGACACCAGTCAGTGTCCTACCAAGCTTTGCTGCTAAGTGAATCCCACATGGTCAAAGATTACTAGATGTACTAAATTTAGTAAGCCGGATTTATTATTTAGGTTGAGCTGCATCTGCACAAACTGATAAAACAATCACTTCAGTGGGTATCAAACCACAACAAAAAATTGTATAGTAATTTGTAGTAGATTTGATGTAACTATTTAACAAAAATATAGCCCAAACTAAAAATACTGAAATTGCATACTGTTTATACATTGTACAGTCGCATTACAGCAATATGAAAATCCACAGTCATTTAATGATCTATAGGCATTCCAAAGCCTTACCTTTGAAGAGCCATTTGAGTACATCTGTATCATATTTTCTGCTCCCTGTTTTACCTTCAGTTCTATATCCAACTGCTTCTTTAAGGCCATCAATCTGTTGTTCGTAGAAAACCGAGGATCGCTATTTGGAGTATCAGGAGTGCTAGGGCAATCTGTGAATTAAAGGTGAGATATAAGTGTGCAGGAAAAAAAACAGGAAGAAAACACCCAAACCACTCCCCAAAACCCACCTTATACTCTATTCTATGAAGTTACAGATTAAACAGAATTGGAACACTGAGAATTAAAACTGACCCTCCTGTCCAGAGCTACTCTGCAACAGCACTGCAAATGCGCCTTAACATGAAAAGCCGCCCGAATGCCCTGTGACTCCTACACACGTCCTAATTCACATGAATCACTTCCGGGACTGGGCAAACAGGCAGGTTTGCAGCTAAGTCTATTTTTATTTCAAAGAAGACTTATTTCTTCTAGAATGTCTTGAGTCAATTAAAAATGCAGTTTTCCATTAAGCTTTCTTATATCCTTGATTTTAAATCTAAGTGTTTTAAAAACAAACTTGGATAACAGTAGTAGATTCTAATGAGCACTGTCTGAATACAGCTCTTGAGTAGCACCTCATCAATTTCAGTGTGAATACTGCAGACAGTGTTTATGTCAAAATTAGGAACAGATAAAATAAGCCTTTTTCTTATTGTAAAGCTGAATGCTTTCTGCTCTGGAGTCGTAACAGAATTCTGGGACAACTGGATATATAGGCAGACATATTATTGAACAACTGACTGATTTGTGGGAAGGATAAATTTTTTCATTTGACAATATTACTGTGTTTGGGTCTCCATCTTGTTGGATTAATTTAATGGAATGCAAGTTAGTTTTATCAATGAAATTATAAAGTCCAACTCCTTAACTTTTCATAACCAGTCTATTATATAACTTCAATTTCAGCTCTTGCAACATGAACTGTTAGCAAACTGAAAAAGAAGTGGCCACTGGACTATTTCCAACACACCTGTCCTTAGAGCTAACTATCTTCCCTAACATTTCCAATGATTTTTCTTCCAACCTTTTGATAAAAGAGGACCAATTATTTCCACCGTAATAATTTTTAAAAATTTTTATTTCTTCTACCTGAACAACTGAGAGAACACCTTCTCTATGGACAAATGACACTGGTCTCCTGGAAGACAGTATTTACTCAATATGAACAGTAAAATCTTTTCCCCAATTGTAAAAATCCTCCTTGTATTAAAACTAGGATGAGGAATCAAGTTCCTGAAATCCTCAATTACCAGAAAACACGGCAGTGCACTAGTAACTTACAAATTTTTACTTATGAAGTGTCATGGGGAGATGTCTTATCTGCCATTTCATATATCTTCTGTAAAAGCTTCTGATAACTACTTTTGGAGATTTAATACATTTTGCTTCCAGGTTTGCTGGGTAATTTCCTCCTAAATTGCAATCTTTGCCGAGGCTACATACAGATTTCATGTAAGGGTTTTAATTTCCTCTGCTGCTAATTCACTCTTCACTTCAAGCCACTTCAACTCTCTTACTGCATCCTCACTACTTAAAGGTAGGACAGAAAATACCAGATGTTAAAAAAAAACCCCAAAAAACAAAACAAAACCAAACCCAACAAAAAACCACCACCAAAGAAAACACCAAAAAACTGCATTACTCCTCAGCTGTTTTGTCATTGATCCTCTCCGCAATGTTTAGGTTTGGTTCCCCTGTGGAACTGCACTTGAATAGCTTTACCTTAAATCTGTTATTAGTAAAACAAAGATTAACAAAATGCTTTCCTATCACTTATGTCTTCACTTTCAACTAATCCTCACCTAATAATCTATTCAAAATGAGAACAAACATGAACTTGAAAGTCACAGTGTCAAGTCTCCTTGTAAAGTAGATTCACCGTATAAATGAGTATTTACCAACTTCAAATATATGATGCAAGCCTCTACCACTTAAAGATCCTGGCCCTCTGATGATCCCTGTGAAGACTGTGGGGCTCCTTAAGTCTGTTTTCACAGCTTTTGAAGATGTACAACAAGCAGCCTTCCTTTGCATTAAAACAACACTCAAGTTGCAAGTTGAGGACTAATTAGAGATACCATGTTTCAGGCTGCCCAGGCAGCTGTTATTATCTGCCTTTGCATGTCTCTGCTGTGAAGGTGTAACCACATCGCTTACCTAGGTCATCTCAAGAGTTGGTCTGTATTTGTGGGTGTAACCTACCCTCTACTACTTAGTTAAAATTGTTGTACTACATGCTTTGTTAGTAACTAACAGCAAAGGAAAATTTTCTGCAATATGGACTAATTGCAAGGAAGAAGTAATTTTTTGCCTTCAGGCATAATAGCTGCTCACCAACTCCCAAATATGGAACAATATGTTTCTTAATATATCATGCTTTTAAGAAGAAAAAAAAAATTACCAATAGCTTCTCAGAGATGCTTTCCAAGGGACTCCTTCTACCATCCCCCCAACCACCCTCCCCATTACTACTCAGTAAGCAGCTCGAGGCAGCTTCTTATAGAATTCATATTAACTTTTAAATCAGCCAGACAAACCGGTTCTATTGCAGAAAGCACTGACAGTCTTAGCAGCGACACTACAAGCTACATTTGTATTAGCTGTTTCCTTCTCTTTGTTCTGTAAGGTTGTAATGACTTTGCATGGCTAGCTATCTCAGATTTATTTGTGTAAAGCACTATACAGAGGGGGGTCAAATCTCCTCTGAAGGCATTTAGTTATCTTCATAGTACAAATAAGTAATAAATTCATCCAGGCAATTGAAATCAATGGGATTGATGTATATGGTTGAAGTTAAACAAGAGTTAAGTACTAATACCAAACTGGTATTTCACTCAAAGTAGGGACTGAGGAACAGAAGAGGTTCTCCAGTTTGCCCCATTTTTTGGTCAATAAGGGCAGTACCAGACTTGCCGTTTTGGATACATTCAAGTACGGCTTTGCATCAGACAGCAAGGGCTTTGCTGGGGTACAGGTTCGGGCTTCTAGGCCCAAATATTCTTGACAGTGAATATCAAGTGAAGTAATAGATGCATTTCAAGTGAACTTGACCTCAACAAGCAGGCATGCTATTATGCTGAAGAACTATGAATGCTTTTGCTTAACACTACTGAGTTTTTTGCAGCTTGTTAGCACACATCCAGGATGCTGGAAGAGCTGCAGTGCTGCTTCCCCAGCACCTGAAATATACTGTTTTCATAAAAATATACTCATCAGACCTAAAATAACTTAATAGGGATGGTTTAACTGATTTTTTTTTTAATATTTGGATTACATGAGGACAATGGCAGTTTCCAGTCTGAAATGCTTATCTGAACTGCGATCTTTGCTCTTCTGAAAACCTTTTCAGTTTGAGTTTGTACGCACTCAACCAGCAAAACCTTCTTGCTTCTAAACTGCCTTTTACTATCACTGCCATCTAAATTATATTTATAAAGAGTAGTTACGTAACTCTACTCTTCTGAGACTGCTGCTCATTCCTTTGGGATCTCCTCCCCAGATGCTACATATGCTATTTCTTCAGTAAGCTCAGTGTGAAATCTAGGATCCCACATAACTTTCTGAATTTGGGTTCCCAGATGGTACTGCAGCATGCTGCTTAAGTACTCAATTAGCAGCAAGTACCCTTTGGTAAACAGTTAATTTTAATCTTATCTGAGGATATTTCATTGCTGTTAGCCTCATCAGTGTCATACCCAACAGAAATACCTGCAATGCATTTAGGCATTGCTGAAGGGAGGAAGAAAGATGCATTATCAGGCTATTCTCAGGGAGACAGAAGGGTGGATCAGCACGTGAACTAAGCCATCAGTAGGTCCAAGGCAGCAGTGGACATTCTGCACTCAGAAAACATCCAGTGCTGACCTCCTGGAAACTTCTGAGGTTCACTTGTTATTTCCATTAGGTAATAGCTAATTTTAACTACAAAGAAGTGTCAGGACATTGTTTCAAATTGCATCAATAATGTTACCCTACATTGAGGTTCCCAAAAGTTATCATGAAATTCTCATGGATATGAGCTTTGTACGTGGAGTCTGCTGTCTAAAACGTCACTACCTATACCAGTTTGGTTGCTACCTCTACCAGTTTCCATTAATTGGTCTTATGTGGACACTTTGGTGTCTAACAGATTAACTTAGTCATTCACAAGAACAAAGAAATCCCCCAAACAGTCAGCTAATCATATTCTTAAACAAAACAATTTGTTTTCTTTGCAACACCTACAGCTAAATCTGATGTAAAGTGGATAGCTTCCATGCTAGTTAGGAGAATGGAAGAAAAGGCATGAACTTGTCTTTGAGTTTATTTTCTCCATGTTTTATCCAGTTTTATCAATTCGTTCAAAGGTTTTTCTATCATTGCACCTCTCTATCCACCTTAACTTCAGCTCTATGAAACAGACTAATTTCCCAATTTATAGATTTTCTATGTATTAGCTATATGTCTAATTAAATCAGTAACTTGCTATATGTAAGCAATTTCAGTCTTAAACCTCCCAGAGTTATATTAGAAACCACCATCTGTACTGCTACTTTTTGCACAAACACAAAAATACCCATTTAATCTCTGCTACTGTGTAGAAGCATGTTTTCAAGACAAACTTTCCTCATCTCTAAAATAGAAGTAATCATCCCCATGTGACACTTTACATCTCTCAGACTTTCAGCAGTAATGGTCACTAGGCTTGTTCTACTCATTTTATATTGCTGGATTCTGCTTCACTTTTGAGTGCTGACCTACGCATTTTTAAATTCCCCATCTTTGTATGACTAATACACTGCACAGCAAGGGCAGACTTGGGTACAAAGTCCCACTTCTAAAACAAGCTTAGATTCATCGGCAACCCCTATAAGGTGAAGTACACCTATGTTATGCTAAAAGTTGTTTCTGCATCACATACCCACTGTCAGATCTACCCTCACATGCAGTAATATAGCTGTTTGACTAAACTGCAAAGTTTAGTACCAATTCTTCAAATAATTGTGAGCTTTCAGCTCTAGGCAAACTACCATAAAAACATCTAAACTTGCTTGGAACAGAATGCTATTAAAACACATTTTTCTACATTAGATTTGTTAACACTACATTTAATGGTTTTAACATATATTGATTACACTGTGATGATTACAAAACAGTTACACTAAAAATTAGTGGCTTGTTAAAAAGTAATAGATGTTACTGCTTGATACCATAAGCAACAGAAAGAGTCACAACTGCCTGCGTAACACTTTTCAGCTCTGAATTAGGAGCACTTTACAAACATATGTTCACACCCACTTTTCAGATACAGGAACCAGGAAAGATTAAATGACTGTTCTGAGTTACCAAAATGATCTTTCAGCCAGTCAACAAAACAGTCAAAAAATCTTTAGAGTTCAGGCCTGACAAGTCAAAAGGATCAGCTCAATGAATCTCAATCCTGACTTTGCTACTTAGAACCCAAAAAAACCTACACAATATATTCTGTTAGACAGGGAAAAGCACAGGGCTTTAATACTGAAAAGTATTAAAGTTCACAAAGAGAACACAGACCTTCACTGCCATAGCTCTTGAACCCTCTTTACCTTATTTTCAGCATTCATGATCTGTGGAGACGAAAAATTTCGCATATATTTCCTTCTCTCTTTTAAATAACTTGTTACTAAGTGACCAGAAGAAGGTCAAACACAAGCTAAAGTGAAAAGCAGCAACCACGATTAAAGATAACCTCTGGAAACAATGCACTTATTTGGGGAGCTCCCATATTCACCAGTAAATGGTTATTAAATTCACTGCATATTCTTGCAAACACAAGAATTCTCAAAGTGAGATATCTGTGACCTGTCCACATGGCAGCGACCTTTAGGGTTATGTATCTACATACTTCCTCAATATTCCTTAATATTATGTGTGTGTGTATATATATATACACAGGCACACATGCACAGTTGGCACATCATAATTTTTGTATTACCAATATCATTTTGCAAATGCCAAGCTCACTAATAACTTACTTCAAGCCCAAGATTTCAGTATTAAAAATCAGAATATCACCAAGACGACTTGCAGCCATTAGTCTCAAGACAGACAGAACATTTACTGATAGTGCTCCCCCTCCATGAACTACTGACCATGAATGAGGAAGGAGACAAGAACTTAAATTACAAGGCAAACAGTAAAAAAACCTCAAGCATTTCAACTTTGGAGGGTGGACGCTTGCAAATTTTTGATCTAAAAAGAGATATTAACGGAATTAAAGATTGCATTTTTTTTTTTCTCAAGAACATTATGCAAAATATTCTATTAAAATGGGTCTTGCATAGGAATACCTGATGTGATATTTTGCAGAGAAGATTAAGATCTCATCAGAACTAGTAAGTATTTTCTTGCATATTTCCATGATTAAGACTATACGACCTATCTACCAATAACACCTAGAACAGAGTGGAATTTAAAAACACAGTCGTAAGAAGTTTAGCATGCATCAAAAGCATGTAGAAGCACCTAACATCAACCCTGATCTTTTATCCTTTGAATCTCTCCTGCATTTCCTGAGACACGCACATGACAATATTGCTCATTAACACATTACGATAAGGCTTTTAAAACTGCTACACTTGGAAAGGAGCATTCCAAAAAGAGCATTCTGTGCTCATACACTTTTCAAGTTCTACTACTAGATGGATTTTGCAAATTTATTCTGCACAGATTTTTAATATTTGGTCTATACAGTTTGTATACAATTCCCTTTCTGTTCCACTCTTCCTGTTCTTTTAAAAGCCACACTCCTGGCAACACCGAAGCCCATTTTCATAAATCTTGGCTGACATGGAACAGAATGCTTCCTGCCTACCAAAAGCCCAATGGCTATCTAGAAGCATATATTATTGTATACATTTTCATTTCATGCTGCAGCAACCACTTTGCCTTACTAGTTCCAGCTGTGTCCTTGCTTCACCTCTTGTATCTTGCACAGATAAAAAGCAAAAAAGAGCAGGGAATCCAGAGAATACTGCACAGGCCACTACAGATATTTGAGCATCTTTGCAGTATGTCATTGGGCCAGACTATGAATTGCTGACATCACCTGCCAGTATTTTCCTAAATTCTCACTGTAACCAAACTTTCATTACAAGGATGATGCAGACTTCTATTCTACTGCCCAAGCTTCCTCAGGCTTGGCATTCACTTCACATGAACCTTCAATGGCTTGCGCACATTCATTAACTTTTTGCCAAGAGGAGTCTGTGCAATGTGAAATCACCAGGCTGGCAGTTATCTCCCAGGTCATTCCACAAAGCTGAAAGAGGACTGTTTACTTTCACAACATTCCATCTTAAAATACCAACCCTGGTATTTTTAAAAAATAACATTCAAAATTAGTATTGACTCACTGCCATGCCACAAAAAATACTAATTAAAACCATTAACTACAGCCATTCTCTGAAAACAATTTCAAATTGTCTTTAAAATGGTAGCTTCGCTGTGGAAAAGGCCAGAGACTTAACAAACTGTAAAAAATGTCACTGTAAGAAATGTTTGATAATAACAGCATAACAGAAAAAACATTTTCTAATTTAAGACTTAAGTTAAAAAAAACCAAAAACCAACAAAAATTTTAAGTATAAATGTTGTAATATTTTCCCCATTGAATAAAGAGGTGCATTAGTGCTGATGACTACAGTATAATTCAGAGAAAGTCACTGGAAGAGTTCACGAAATTTACTTTCATACGGTGAGAAAAGCTATTAGGAAACATTACAGTGACTGAGAAAATATTTTAATATACTAAGAACTGAAAGTAAAGAACTCATAGTCCATAAAATACAGTGTTCCCTAGAAAACAGTTTAAAACTCAAAGGTACTAGATACTGATTTGTGAATCAAAACAAAGGGACACATGTAAGTAACAAGCTCACCAGCTACAGATTTGCTTGTTCACAGAGCAATTTTTTCAAGTGAAATGGGGAGAGCTTATCTCAGCTACAAAGAAAAACTGATTTCACAGCAACGCATGGTACCTGCAACATCTTCAAGATCCGTTACAACAATGTGTGCATTTAGCTCCTGTAACTTATGATGCAAGTCTTCTAACTTCTTATTCGATTTTTTCAAAATGTTGTCCACATATGCCAAGTTCTTTTTATCCGTTGTGACCCTCCTGAGGTTCTCTGCTCCCTCCTTGATTTTAAGTTCCTTTCTTATTTCTCGCTTGATTTGGTCCTTTATTTCATCCAGCTTCTGCTGTACCATTGTATCTGAGAAGTCCAACTTCTGGCCAGTACTCACATTCTCAGAAGTTACGAGACCTTTGGCATCCCCCTAGGAAGAAAAACAGTAATATAATCACCAGGCAACACTGTTTCTGACAACACACACTTAAAGTGACCAGGACTCAGGTCCTTGTACGTTAACTCTGTAAGGCCATTCACTAACCACAAGTTACACTCCCACTGACCTAAAGCAACAATATCACAAGATATGACATGTTAACTGGAGTTATATTTTACAACAGATTTCTTTTAAATTTAGTGACATCTTTACTATGCCTATTTTTAACACCAAGAAATTCAAATACTTTTGGATTTGTCATGGCTGCTTGCCTGGCATTTATATGCCTCAGAGCTAATAAGTCATGTTTGTAATTTATAGGTTCGTGTTTTAATAAGCAAGATGGATAGAGGAAAAAAGACTAACTTCTAATAATTACAATCTATGATGAATTTTTATACATTCATTAGAATAGGTTCCTTTTAAAGATTGTTAAAAAAAAAAGATTATAAAACCATACTGATGTTTGCAATTGTTTAAAGAAATACTGGCATCTTTATGAAAATTGTCAAGTTGTTACTGGAAATACATTTGCTAGGTCTTTTTATGTTTTTAATCCTTCAAGTAAAGCCTTTCACTTTAAAAAGTAATAATGATTAAAAAAATCAAACCTTACTTTTTTGTGCAGGCAAGCTAGGCTGAAATGAAAAAAAACGTTGCAGTGATGGAACAGGAGTTGGTGTAGTGAGGGAGCGGGGGATGAAAAGTCTTCAGACCCTCAGTACACAGAAGGCCACCACTGTGCCTACTATACATTTGCATATCACTGAGAAGTAAGAGCACAAAGGGTGCGCTATAGAACCGACATCAGCAAAGTCCACATACAATTAATTACATACGTCATAAGATTTCTGTGCCTTACACACAGACCCTGGACAATGAAGAGATGTTACATCCTACCCAAAAAAATCTCAGCTAGAGCTAAATGAGTGCAGATCAAAGAAGGGTACTACTGGACTTAGAATTTGATCCCGCTCTAATTCAGAATTTACTTAATAAATGTCTGGCCTGATTTGCACATATATACCCAAAACACCAAAATTCCAGCAAATTTTCCTAAACACAATGACAAAATTGTCTAGACTTCTGCAAAATGGAGTGGACAAAAAGGTATTTTAAAGCATAATTAAAATGTTGAAAGTTTTTGGTGTAGAACTAGTTGTCATCACCATTTGCTGTTGGAAAAAACAACGATACAGCAGAGTAAACAGTAGAAGAAAACATTCAGGAGGGAGTTCAAGGAGCACAGAACACAAAACCACTAGAGATACTCCACAGTAACTTGTAATACAAAAGAATTTGGATCACGAAGGTTGTGCCTGGGCCCTACGTGTCAACAGATAATGTTGGTCAAGCTATTTCAATCTGTGCATATTCCAGCAATACTGCCTTCCATAAGCAAGATCCAATCTACTAGTCCTCAACTATAACTTTACAGGTTTCCTGAATCTCTCATTAAAACATTTCTACCCATAGCTTCTACTTTTAGTACAAGAAGTTAATAACTCAAAGATTCTTAAGTATTTAAAGTAGTCAGAAGCCCAATCTTGCTGCAGAATTTGACTATCAGTTAAAAAGAGAACAAGTAAGCAATTTAGAAATGACAAACTAAGTAAGAAATGAAAGGGAAAAAAACCCATGCAAATCTACTTTAAGTGCACTTGTGAGTGCTTTTCTGTCAGTGCAGATTAAAATAAATAATTATGCATATGTAGAGAGGCTATTAATAGCTGTACTGGGAAATACATGGCATTGTTTCCATATATAGGCATATAAAATAGAATCAATTTTTTTTTTTTGAATAGAATAATCAATAGCAAAAAGCAACTAGTACAAAGGTTCATATCCATAATGAAGGAAATGAATGCATACGAATTGAGTGTTTTGTTTTGAGAAAACGGAAACTGAAAATAAATTGATATAACAACTGTATGGCAAACTATTTAAGTAGTAAGTATATCTAAATCAGATTAAGATCTTTGACTTCCCTGTCTAACACATAAAAATTAAGGATGTCAAAAAAGAGCATCAAGATTAGTATAATACTATTCGGCCTTTAAAAAAAGAGATGTAAAAAAAGTCTGCAAATAAAAAGCATGCATTTTTACAGCACAATTATTCATGCCTGCTCTACAAGCTTTCTAGAAATAAACTTCCTTAAAGCACGATGCTACACTTTTTAAAGTTCAAAGGAGAAAGACAAATGAGAAGTGTAAAAAAAGCCAAATTAAGTAACAAAAACACCAAAACCCACCCTAAACCCAAAAGAAAACCTTTATTTTATGCTGTAATAGCACCCAAAGTTTGCTAAAATTATGCCAAGTATGTACACTTCTCAAACAGAACAATGTAATTAAGAGATAAATAATTCAGAAATATTATTCACTGTGGTTTACTAAAGAGACTTCAGTTAATTGTTCATCCATTGAACAATAATGTATTTTGTTACAGGGGAGGTTTTCATCCCTCTACAAGCCCTATATTCCATCTGTTAAAGTCATGTTATGTTCTCCCATAAACAGGTTTTTGGAGACCTTGTTCCAGATAGAGTTCTTAGTAAGTCTTCAATGAAATTAAATCTCCATGATCATTAGTAATTTGCCTTCCAAATTTTCAGTAATTGAGTTAAAGTTCTCCTCAGCCTGAGCAGTCTCAGCAGCATCTTTGTCCCTGGATTTAAGGGTTTCAGAATAGAGTTGCTTTCTTCAATCTGCTTTTGAGACAGTAGAGAGTTCAATAGTGTGGATACTACCACTGAAAGCTGGTCACACTGCCTGTACATTTAAAAATTCTTTTTTAAATCCCCCCAAAAGCCACATACGATACTTCTTCTGTCTGTCCTGTCATCCAGAGGTAATTATACTTTTGAGCAAAAAGTACTCCCTCACCTAGTTATCCAGATATGTCACCTGGCACAAAGGTCACTGTGAAATAAATTCTTCCAAGGAGCCAACTGTGCACTCAGCGACCCTTGAAGGTCACTGTGAATGCAGAGCAAGAGTGTGTTCTGCAAGTGAAGCTGCTCTGGTCCTGCACTAATGTATTTTGCTGCTGGGATGCAGCAAAGGTTTCAGACAGATGCTCATGCTGCAAAGATGAGCAGCCTCAAAAGTGTTCCAGTTTAAGATGAAGATAATAATTATAATAGCACAACAGAACAGAACGTCCAATAGTTAAATCAGAGAAATGAGGTAGGATTTTTTCTTTAAGAAAAGCACCTCCCAAATGCCAAACTCAAAACTATACTTTTAAACTGAAGTAACTTAAAATACAGGATATTCCAGCATTATTAGATGACATCCTATTACAAGTCTCTGCTTAGAGTTGAATGTTCTTTCAAAAAACAATTTTTCTCATTTGGATAAACTCCTTCCCAGGATGAACTTCACATCCTTTAGGCTGTAGGTGTTCTGTCCACTCAACCTGAAAATTAAGACTGTTAAAAGAAACAACTGTTAGAGGCAGGGCCCAAGTCCTTTCCCTTGCACTGCTCAAGCAGGCAGAGTGCAAAGACAGAAGAAATCATTCACCTTTCTATGCCAAGAAGCCATCAATGAATTTTGCACAACTCTTCCCTTTACTCTCCCTATCCAAATCACTTAAAATATCTTAAGAGTGGAACTGCTCTGAAGCAGATAATGACTAAACCATTCCTGCTGCAAAACAGAGAACAGACCCCACTGCTTTAAAATCCAAGGCAAAAGAATGGGCAGCCAGTTACTGATTCTCAGTTTCTTTTTAAATTCTGGTAGTGTTTTGGCTGCTGGTTAAAAGAGAGGGGCCAATCTTTGCTGGGTGGTCCCAGTACTGGACAGCTCAGCACAGCATCCTTCTGCCTTGTGCCACAGCAAACTGCCGGGGACCTGGTTCTTGGCCCGAGCAGCGGCAAAGGGCAGCGTCACCCACTCACCGTGGGAGGTGTGGACAGCAATGACAGGCAGCACTGCACAGCTCTTTGCAGTACCAAAATACATGTTTGGGAGTCACACTGCAGATTTCTGAAACAATTCAGTGTGCAATGAAACTGAAAGTAAGTTTACTATCAAGGACCACAAATTAGATACTACTGCTTAATAAAAAAAAAAAAAAGGAAGAAGGAAAAAAGGAGTCCACTTACACAGCCTTCCCACTGCAACAGACTCAACCTCACTTTGATTGCTGGCTCAAAGACTATCTATTTACATAGATTAATTCAAGATGCCAGACTTTGACTTCTGTACTTCTGGGATGTTTTAAATATAGTTGCTGAAAATAATGAGTAGTGGTCTGAGCATGTCTTTTAATAATACAGACTATTCTGGCTGACGTGGTGAAAGAAAGTAGTAATACTGTTTATGAAAACCCATGCGGGTTTTTCAAAAGCACACTTTTGCTTTAGATCAATTCTGAACCAAGTAACTGGTGAAGCAGGTGCCTTGACATACTGCATTTATCACCAAAATCCCATTTAAGAATAAAACATGTAAACTGCATGGCAGTGGCAATGGTACTGCTGAAGAGAGTATCATGAAGCTGAACATATCAGAGAACCTGCTTAAGTTGTGTAAACTGAATGGCTTTGAATTCTAAATGACATTCTCAAACTGCCCCCGCTTAGAAGATAACATTAAACTCTGGGCATTAATAACTCCTGAAGACTTGCTCCTAAGAGCACAGTACAACTTCACTGTGCTATATCATATATTCATTATAGAGAATATTGATTAGAGCAAGAACTCAGATTCCTCATTTCTATTACAAGCTATTATAGAAAGGTAAGTGGAGCCTTAAACTACACCATGCTTAACAGCTGGTGAGTGCTCATGCACAATATTATTCACATTTCACATTCACATGCTACTAGCACACACTAAGCCTGCCTTTAGAAAAAATCCCAAACCAGACCTTATCGAAACTCACAGTAAAACAGCCTATGTTTTTTCCTAAAGGTATTAGCATTTCTTTTCATATGCTCTTGACTTTTGGTAAGCATTTCAATAGACATTTAGACAGTAAAAAAACCTGTTTGACAAATATAGTAAAAAATGCTTGGCTATTTAATATAAGCACACCTGTTTCAAATATAAAAATAGGACTTTCATCTTATGTATGATTTTAAAAAAATCATAACCCAGAAAGACAAATATTAACTTGTAATTTAATTTTGAAGAGCTACAAGTACAGATTTGGAACTAGCAAGTATCTTAGTATAATAATTTTCTGAGTAATTTTTTTGGGGGGGGGGGGGGAATTGCTTTTCTGAGCTAGCTGCCAAGATCCCCGAAGTTCTCTACAGTAATTCCTGAAACTAGAGTAAGTCTTTGATTTTAGGAACAATGTTAATCAATTGCAAACTTCCCTTCCCCCCGAAGTCATTCATGAAACCAGACGTGACGGCTTGTCTGTATTACTGGAACTACATGGACTATTTCCTCCTGCTCAGAAGCAAATGTGATTACGGTCAAGATCTCAGCACTCACCCAATGTCAAGAACTAAAAAAAAAAAAAAAAAACCAACTTGGAGGCTTAATAGATTTTGGCATTAGTTCGCTGTGCTAACATGTCACAAATCAGGATTTAAATTTAATCTAAGTCACAGCTTTCTGCTTTGTAACAACAGGCTGTTTAAGGGAGAAATATCCATAGTCCACTACATTATACGTGGATGAATTCAAGCAGGCACTGATTAAATGGGGTTCAGTTCCTGTGCACAAGCAGTGAGCTCCCAACTGCACCTTTACAAGACGAAATAGATTTTAAAAAAAGGAAAAAAGTGTTCCTTAAAATAGGGAGATCCTCAATCAGCTGGTGCCTTCTGCCACTTTCTCCCAGTTTGAGCTGTTGTCCTGATGAATACTTCAGGAGGAATGTTTGGTTTTACCCACACAATAGCTGCTGGGCTGCAGCACTTGGTCCTACAGCTCCTGTATGAAAAACTGTGTGGCCTGACTCAGCCAGAGCTCCTCATCTAAACAGGTAATAAAATTCCGTGGGGAGTCCTTGCTAACACCTAGCTTTCAGCACCAACAATCCCCGATTCTGCCAGAATTTTCTAACATATAGAGCGTGGCCACTAAAAGGTGCTCCAACAGCAGTAAAGACTTGCTTACAGAACTAGAAGTGGTGTCCACGCAGTGCTGTGCCAACATTGAGTAGAGAAAGGGGTGTAAGAGAGAGATTTCTTTGCTACAGAAGGGAAAGAAAACATTTTAAGAAATGCTGCCTTCAGCTGCTTCTCGTTGTAGCAGCTCCTGAAGATTTTATGCTAGAAGAACCTGCAAGGAGGCTTGCAAAGAAACATGGCAATGAAAGAAAATCCTCACGCTGACCTTTCTCACAATCACAAGAACTCGATGGAGGCACAACACAGGTGATGAGTACCCAAATGAGAGATCAGCAAATGGCTACAGTATCCAAGAGGCATGACTAGATATTCTAGCAAAAGGCGTGCTACAAACACTTTAGCAGTTTCCAAACTTTTATCTGTAGTTCCTACTCCAAGCCAAAAAAATTCCAATAGAGTCCAGCACAATGGAAACAAAACTTACCCTCTCTAGTTTCAGACGTGTAAAAGAAACAGCAAAATCCCAGTTCTCATTAATAGGGACTGCTGTTACAACCTTTGTTAACATGTGCCCAAGAAGAAGATCAGTATATGAAATTATGCCTATAACGATGCCTCTCCTCCATTCTCTATGAGACCTTGCTGTCTTAGTTTTCATTTAGCTTCTCATCATATATGAGAATAATATACTCAGAAGAAAACGACATTTTACATAAATAGTATGGTTTCAAGCAGACCACAAATGGTAGGTGAAGCTCTATTAAATGCCAAAATATAAACAATCCCTTTCAAGATACAGGGAAAAAGATTTTATGAAATATTAATACCATATTGCATGCTGAAAATATGGCCAATAATGATGTATCATAGAACTGTGCCAAGAAGACTGAAGTAATTCCCCTAAAACGCAGCCTCACCAAGATGCATGCAGTCAAAGCACCGAAATGAAAATTTCTCATCTAATTCCTGTAACATTATCATGGCATGTATTAATAATGTGGTTAATATACCCACTCTCCTTGAAAAGATGAGGAAAATGGGTGGATTAAATGATAGTTCAATAAATAAAAGAAAAGCAAGTTCAAAGAAACACAAAATATTACAAGACTAAGTCCCTTAGTCACAGATCCTGAACTGGAGTTGAACACTTACTGTACTGGACCGGGCAGAGAAAACAGATGGTATCTGTGTCCTACTTCCTCCCACTGCCAACACAGGAACTTCATGCACAAACTTGTTTTGCATTTTCTAAATTTGAACAACAAAATTTAGTGTTCTTTTGACACATGTCTTGGTGAAAAAAATTTCAAGATTCCATAAAAATATGAAGACTGGTAAAGAGCAGAGAAATGAGTATTTCTCTGTCTGTTTGACAGTTTGAGGCTTCTTTAAAATAAAAATCCCTTAAATTTTAAAACAGATAGCAAAAATATGTATTGTGAGGGACTTAGGTATCCGTGAATTTTGGTTTTTTTGCTTGTTACCTGAAACACTTTCAAAAAAAACATAGAAGTTACTGTTTTCTTCATGAGAACAAATACAATTTTTTGTACCATATAAATATATAAACAACTTCATTCTAGTGGCCTAAAATTATTTCTTGAATATATACAGCATGTACTTTTAAAACACAGTGTATTTTAATACACTTGCCAAACCCTACATAAGGGTACCCACGGTATCCATTTCTTTTAGAAATTCATACACTCATTTTGAATTACTGCTAGAGACTGAAACAAGGAAGGAGGCTTGAGAGAAATTCTTATCACTAGACTTGTATCATTTGACTTGACTGACTTCTCTGTAGTTATAATAAGCTAAAGTTTGGTGCAAGAAGTTGTTTTAATGCTTTGAAGTGCTTGAAGTCTAACCTAAGTTACTCAGGAAAACAGAATTATTTCAGATAAAGGTAAGGTCATGCAAATGTTGTGTGGCAAATTTGCCTCTAAGTACTAGTAATACAGAAACTAATCTGTCCACCAGGGAGAAACACTCTCCCCCTTCCCCATATTACTTCCACTATAACTAGGAAGATATCTGTTGAAGTGTATGTTAAAGCAAAAACCTAAACTCAAGAATTTCTGCTGCTACTGAAAGTTAGTATAATTTTGCTTTATGTCACCCCAATATAAATACTTTTATTGCAGTTTTTTCATATAAAACATTTACCTGATTTTGTCTAACATTCTGAGCAGAGTAACATTATACATGTAGCTCAAGATGAAAAAATAATGTCACTACATTATCCAAACTACAGGATGCGATATTTAATTTGGTAGAAGAGATTTTCAAAGGTGAAAAGGTCAAGTCAACAGACATGAGTCACAATCATGTCTTCTGACTTTGATAACTCGTCCTCAAACTCAATGTACATTGTACAAAGGTGATAATTTGTTGCGCATGCATCCAAAAATATACTTGCTTTAAAGTGAAGTTAACATTGCAACTATACATTTTCAACAGCTGTAATGCTAACATTAAGATAAACATATATGATTAAATTTCTGCTTGTGAAGGAGTTTTAGTTACTACAGAAATATAAAAATAAAACCTCATGGAACCCAAACCCTGATTTATTGATACTTACTGACAATAAGGTCCAACCCCATTGGTAAGGTATTTTTCTTGTATTATGATAAAAATGAATCAGAAAATAGCTACCACTAAAATGGTATTATTATCTGTCTCAGGTAATGCAAGAGATTGACCATTCTGCTCATCCACAAATCACAGTATCAGCTGTTGCCACATCTGTTAACTAGTGGTACTTCAGTGTAACACACTTCAACTAAACTGCAAGAGAAGAATGCTAAAATGTCTTAGTATAGAAACAAATCACTACAACTGGAACTCCTCTGTTCTTTCAGTGCAGGTTAAAAATCTTAAACATTAAAATGATGCAAAAGAAATCCTCAGATAATAAACAGGAATTTCTCAATAACACATGCAAGTATCAGGACATTGTTAAAGACCAATACATTGAATTTCTTTAATCTGAAAAGTACAATGAAGTGGTCCATGTATGAGAATCTTCATTTCTGTGATGGATAACTAGCAATTGAAAAGAAAAACCCTCTAAACTACTTTGTTTCTGGCAATTCCAACTTTCAGCACAGACAACGGATACATTAGTCCATTTAACTTTACTATATTTTACAAGAGCTATTTTTAGCCATTGCAAAACTAATGGAAGAGTTGAGAGTCTACATTCCACTCTAATTAAGCCATCATCTTTAGCAGCCAACTATTTAGTACATTACAAATGCAGCAATACATATCAGAGATAGTACTAACATCTGTTTTATAAGGCAAGAGGCCAAGTGGCTAAATACTAGATCCTGGTGAAGGAACCAGATTTTTTGCCTTCTAGGACTGCGTGCAACAGTGGCTTCACCAGAGCTTACGGGTTTCCTAACTTGGTAGCTGAATCTGTTACTACAGGAAAGGGACGTATGTTTGTATTTACGCCAAAGATCTATGTCTTTATACTCCAGGATTGAGAACTCTTTCACAGTAGCTTGGGTTGTTATATCTGAAGTTACTGAACTTCACAGCCTACACTCCAACCAGCTGGAAATCCTGCTCCTGCTTTCACCTCCAGCAGTAAAAGAAGGATGGGAAAGTATCCTTAAATCCTTTCCTCATCCTTTACAGGTGGTCAAGAGAAAAGATCAGTTTTCCCTATTGGGCCTGCCACACCCAAAATTCCACTTGCAGAGATGCAGGCATCTCATTCCATATCCTTCCAGTAAAAGTTCACGTATGAACAGAGGGTTATTTATAGAAGCATTACTTCACATCCCCATTTATCTGAGACTTTACAGAGCATCACTGATGCACATTGTGATACATTTGAATAGTGTTTTTGCAATCCTTCTTTCTCTGACTCTTAAAATATGGAAGAAAGATTCTCACTGGCTCTTAATGTCCATTTTCTACTTAAAAATTCCGTAGGCATTATAGAATAATGAAGAAATAGAATCCTGTCTTAATCTACAACAGAAGTCAGAAGAAAATTGCCTGACTTAACTGCTTTACATGCAACAGCAATGAAAAAGAGGCAGGTGATTTCACTTACTACTATATGGATTACAAGAAAATTTTAATACATTTCTAAATACAAATCTGCCTAAAGCTTTGGTTTTAAAACCTCTCTACATTTTCCTAGTTTTTAGGAGCTCTGATTCCCCAATGACTGCAATTACTCTAAGTAAATCTACTTTCTTATGACCTAAAATGAACATATGACTTACATGTGGAGTTTGCAGTGAGAAGTGTAGAATAAAAGCCTAGGATTTTAGCAAAGGATTTCTTAATGCATATTGAACAAGTTTTACTTTTTATGTTCAGTCTCAGCACCATCTCCCAAGTAAGCTGTTTCCTGTTTTGCACACCTACTTGCATAGGACTCTCTTCCATCTAGCTCTTGTTACCAGCACAGTTCAGTATCAGTTAAATAGAAAATGGGAAGCATTAGTTTCAAAATAACCAATGCACCAGTGAGACCTGTAACATAACAGAAACAAAGCAGAACAAAACAACAGCTTTTCAATGCATCATGTATAGGCGTACCTATAAAACTAAATATTAAAGGGTATCCTATAAACCCAAGTATACATTACAATGGCAAAAAGGTCTCACCTTACAACTGCATTAGATTAGGAGAATGATGTTTTTTTTTATACTGCTGAGTATTTAGAAAATCCACAATGAGATGTGCTTGTTAGTGATTTCAATACCCTTCCTCTTTCAGAGTGGGTAAGGTTACACATGCATTCTATGAGTTTTCCAGTAGCAATCATGTGAACGGAACCTTGAATGTGGTATGTAACCTCTGTTTATCTTAAACTGACCCATTTTTAATATTAAAAGCTTCACCCTATTTTACAGGGCACATAGAAGTTTTCATAAACACAATTTCAAAAAACATCCTAGGAGTACTTGTTGTCAATGTGAATCTGATTTTGGTATGCTCATAACTTTTGCGGCATTCTTCTTCAAGACTAAAAGTTTTCTACTTCGTTCTAGTTCAGGAGCATTTCAGTTAGCAGCCTGAGAAAAACCTACAGGTACTACTAGAAACTGTAGCATGAAAAATACGTTAAGCAAATGTACAATATTCTCTTTTATTAATAACTAAGAACTACTAGATATGACATTCAGCAGAACCTTCATGAAGAAGTGCCCTAAGCTAAGGAAAGAAAGTACTGCAGTCAGAAGCTATTTATGGTTGAAGTTTAACCTGCTGCATTCCCAAGAGTATCTACAATGTATTCCTCTACAATGACCTGTCTAATCTAAAGCATGTCACCTTTAGGAGACAAAAATACACAAATTAACTTTTGACAGAAAAATACCAGCAGGAAGATGACTCCAACTTGATGAAAGAGACCTGCATATTCTGAAATTTAAATATTACGGGGTTGTGGCTATTTCCTAACTGTATTTGCAAGGGGGCGATTGTGAGTGAGTGGGGTGTGGTTTTTTGATGCTCTCTCAAATATTCTATTAAAGATGTCAAGAGTCACAGGAGAAAAATAGAAATCAGTCTCTATAATAAAAAAAGAAATTAAACTACAGAAATAAAGTACGGTCCCAATCTGTCTACACTGTTTTCCAAACTAAGCTAAACTACTATATTTAGCTCAGGCTACCATCCCCTCAACTCTAAACATCTCTGACCTCTCTGAGCATTACTGGTTTCTTTTTCATGCCCTTCGCACAGTTTTACCCAGCCAGGACACAATGAACTAGCATTATTATAAACATTATGGGGTACAGCCAATGCTTCTGACTAGGCACAGGTTCTCCCCATTTGCTGAAGATGCCAGAACCACAGCCAGCCCTTCCTTTTGCTAACCCTGAGTGAGGAAGAGGCAGCTCTGTTCACTCCCAGTATATGCCTCTAAAATGCTCACTGCTTTTGTATCTCAGGCTTGCAGGAATTCCCAGTAGTTGGACTTCATTATGTACTAAGCTTCAAGTATATTCATTGCAATAAAGAAACATATATATTTCAGGACAGTAGACAGATTATTTTATAACAGTGGAAAAATTAATAAAAGTAATTAGAAACATCTGACATTTTCAATGTACATTGTTGGCAAAGTGCAAGACAAAAATTAGTGGAAGAATTTTCAGAAAAAACTACATGCCAGATAGAAATGAAGAAGAAAATAATTCATCTCCATAGTTCAGAAAATGTATGTGAATCAATTCAGAATACGGGTATCTGCAGTTAAGTTTTAAAAATCTGTTTACTTGAAGTACTGTATAAACCCTTAATTGACAGTGAACTAATTAAAGTAGATGCAACAGATGGGAAGGGAGGCAAATGCATAAGCAAGGAAATGCTACTTTTGAGCTCATAAAATAGTATAATCTATTGTTGAAAGAAAAAAAAAATTACAAAAATGGGAGACCATTAGCAGAACTTGGATCTCCCTCGCTTTTCTTTCATACCCAAGGTCACCTGGTTCAAGAATGCCACTGGAGCTAAAGAAATCAATTTCCATATGCACAGAAACTGCTGCCCTGACAGTGTCACTGAGTTACTCCCATCAAAAAGAAACACTTCAAATTAGTGCTGGCTGCTAACCTGAAAAATAGATGATGATACTGGATACCCCTCTACAGCAGGCCATCATTCTTTTTCCTCCTGCACTTAAGAAAATGCTAGGGATTTTTTAAAAAAATCTGTTAGAATTAGTTTAATTAAAACTTGAGAATATATTCTCTTGCTCTCTTGTATGGCATCTAATACAGATGAAGACCAATTTCTAAAGCAATTAAATTAATAATTGTAAATTGTTTCTGCTTTATGTAGTATGCTACAACTAAAGGCAGAATTCAAGAAAGGAGTTTGCCCCCAAAACAAAAATTAACTGCTGATGAATGCCACGTACTTTGCCATACGTAAGTATTTTATTTGAAAAATGCACATACAAAATGAAAAGGAAGAAAGTCACATTGAGATGTTACTTTGTGAAGTGGCCTGCTTGCATGCTGAGGAATCATATTTGAACCAGCTTGATAAAAATGAATAGTTAAAACTAAAATCTTTGCCCAACAGAAGAATACTTAGTTTGACTCACATTAACTTGCATGAATAAAGAAGTAGAGTAAATTAAAAAACCTTCTGAAAGAAATTATTTTGTTCTAATATTGAAGCACTATCTGTTTGAAATTTCAAAATGTCATGTTCCCATCTCTTCAGGAGAGGAGAAACCAAAGACACAAATCATAACTACTTGAAGAAAATTCCCTAAATAATGAGTTAAGTTTCAGTAACAAAATTTAAATAAACTTTCTGAGGACCTCTAGTTATAGATATAATTTGCAGATCATAACTTTTGGCATCCAGGCATTCTCAGCCTAAAACAACGGCTTCATATGAGCTTATAAATAAGCTACAAACAAACTCAAATATTGAAGAAAACATGCTTCCATTAAAGGAGATTGCAGAGTCCCAAATGGGCAGCAGTTCAAGAATGCTACATGAGTAGTCAGGCATGTACGATTTACACTACTTTTACTTTCCTACTGCTGCCACTAAGTTTAGAATATGTCTACAAAAAGGCCTTGCTGATTTTAAAATGTTCTGTAGATCTGTATGCTTATTTGTGTATTTTTCAGTACAAGTCTTTGAAACTTTGACTTTGTCTTCTATAATCTTTTGCTAGAATCTGGTTTACTGTATTGGCTCTCCCCATCCGATCATGACCATGTAATTCCCTGCATGGTCTGCATGGGTTGCAGGCAGCATACACCCTTACAACTTCAGAGGTTAGTAACATTTTTCAGAAAAGCTGACACTTCTTTGTCATCATTTATCTTATAATTTTAGCTTACAAAATTTGAGTATTAGGAAAGAATTTTGCCATGTCATATGGAGATCTATCTATAAAGGAAACATCCTCTTAAAAGACATTCCACTTAATTGCTTTTGCAGTGTCTTCCCATATAAATAAACATATGAAATTGAAAAGCAGTGGATGGTTTTACATATTGTGCTTGCAAAAAGCAACAGGCCACACAGTCAATTTGCATTCCTTCTAAATTCTCAGCAATAACTTTGGATGCTTTTGGGCTTACGTTACTCAAAAATCCAAGTGATAACATGTATCACAATGATGAAAAAGAAATTTCCATCTCATATCTAGCAACCTCAGTGATGTAAATAGGGCAAGTCCTAAAATCTCTCATAAAAGGAAGGGGTTATGTTCCTCTTCCTGCAGAAGAGAAATAAGAAAGGTAGAAACAGAACCAAGCAAGTTTCTTCCATTTATCTAAGGACTGGCATAAAGTTTCTAGCTTACATTACAGAAATAAGCCTGTTACCAGACAGCTTTGGAACACCTGGAATCACCAAAAACAATCTCCTTGTTTAAAATAAACATAATATTTCACCTCAACAACACAAATTTAAAATAATATGCTCAGGTTTGTCAGTAAGTACAAGGAGAATGAGAAGGAATTGATAATTCTGTAATTAATTCAACATAAGAACTTTGAAAACATTTTGTTACCTCAAACTTGTTCTGCACCATATTTTTTGGCCTTTTCTCCCCCAAATTTGGCTAGACCTCTGAAACACAGCATCAGTCTTGTAAACAGTAGTTCAAAGTCCTCTAAGTAGTGCTTTAATTGGTGCTCATGTGACCATTCAGAGATATTTTCTTATTGCAAACATTCACCTCATCGTTGTCAGGGTTTTTTTTCCCTACTGAATATTCAAATATTTCACAGTCATTGAGCTACTCATTAACTGACAAATGTATTCATACCAAGCTGCATATAATACATCAGTCTCTTCATTATCTTTATGGACAGTACGTTTATAGTATTATTTGCACAGTACTTTGCCTTCACTCCAAAATTCAACCCCATCCATTTCAATTGTATATTCACTTTTTCTTCCATTTCAGTTAGAGAAATAACAAAAAGACTCAAGATTTTTCAAAACTACTTCTTGCATTGAGTGCATAAGAGGTTTAACAGCAAAGGCTTACCACTTCTGAAAGTTAGCTAATGAAGTTGGGGTTATATCCCTACACTGACCTCATGTACTGCTACAAAACCTTAACACTGTTCTCAGCCTTCAACATCAAACTAAATGTAACTACGTCTTCCATCCATGCATGATGTCCAAACCAATTCTATTTTTAATGCTTTCTCAGACAAACAGGTTTTCGCCGTCACATGCATACTGTGAGACTTTCTGTGGAATGCAAAGCTAGAGAAGAATTGCCACAGACTGTGCTTGGACTGTTCATTGTCTGCCTATACACCAGCAGCAGAATCAGACTCTTCACAGTCCTTAGCGATGAATCTGTAATCTGATAAACATTTCACTGCATGAACCACCACGGCAGGCAAAAAAAAGCACCCTAAAGAACCAGCAGTTCTGACCTCCCCTAACAGTTTGTTCCTGCCCCAGACCATTCACTCATATATACTAGTACAAATCTTTTTATGGCCACACAGTGAACTGCAATTGTGAACCTCATCTGACTGAAAACTAATGTAGGGGTGAAAAAAACTCACTAAAACAAAACAACAAAATCTGTTCACCATATAGCTGCCTGTGCAAATGTAAAGCAACACAATATGGAACATACTCTCTCTTTCAGCAGTGATACCAGCTGACAAAGTCTGACACTTTCTTTGAGCAACGGACTCAAGTCTGTATGGGCAAAGCTTCCAGTTCCAGCACATGATGTCATCAATGAACCAACTAGAACTCTTCCATCCTTAATTTATGTCACAGACCTGCCTTACATCTTATTGTAACAAAAAAAATCAAACTGAATATAATTTTGACAGTTTTCAAAAATACATATGTTAAAGTTCTTAAATTCACAGGCCAACTATAGCAGCAGTGATATACTAAACCATATTACTGTTACCTGTTTAATTACACAGTTTGTGTTTGGGACTTCGAAAAAAAAAAAATGGACATTTTTTCTGATGTTTTAATCATCAACTCTCAATTTCTCCTCAAAAGTTACATGAAGTTTATTTATAAAAATAAATATACATCCATGCAGCTGAATAGAAGAATAATTTCAGAACACCAATGTACTGCAATTACTTACAAGTACTATTTCAGGTAAATAACAATTAAACTTACTGTTACTTCTTGTTAATTTTAATAACCTATTTATTTTAATAGTCTAACAAATACGAGTACATAGGATATTGCATATATATTTATGAAATTCATGTACATGTATTTACTTTTTAAATTTCATTAGAGAAAATGTATGTGGTAGTGACGTTCAAGTACTTTGAGTATTAAGAGCTAAAGAAAAAAAAAATAAATAAAAGGTGTATCAGCCCTCACATTCCAAGAGTTGAGCAATATTCTCTGGGTTTAAGGCTCAGAAAACTATTATTGTTGTATTTATCCACAAGAAAAGTTCTGCTTTCTGACCCGATCTGCTTGCAAGTGTTTCCATCACAGTAACACAGAACCCCACAATATTCCTGTGATTTATCTTAGAACTTGAATATAATCTATTAGTACCTTGGTATTGCAGATTCAATTATGCCTTCTCCTGGCTATAGATCTGCTGCCTATTGTATTTTGTTACATCCTAATAACAAGTGTGGAAAGTTAGTGGAAAGCTGTCTCCCTGGTTCTTCTCAATAGAAACGGAAGTGATTCTGCTACTTTCATTTTCAGGCCAACATGCTCTTGGGTTTAACGGAAACTTAAAATCTATGAACCCTACTACCATGTTGCAAGTTAACAAATGTCTGAAAACCCTGAAGAGAAAAAAAAGTTTGCTTAAGCACCAGACTCCCATACATAACACCACAGGCAAGAACCAGATATTAGAGGTTTTTGATTCAAGCTCTCTGATCTGCACTTATTTAGAGAAGAAGTCAGAAATTCTCTGTCATTTAAAAACCAATACATCTCCAGTGAGGAAAACAAGGCTTAAAGGAATGCATGGGAATTGGAGGTAGAAAAAGGTAGCTAATTTAGTCATGTCCCCATTAAGGTTTTTACCAATCCTGATTTGTACGTTGGGCCAGAGCAAGCTGTCCCTGGGTCTTTTTTTATGGCACAAAAAAAGAACAGGTAAATGCTGCGTATATTAAACTTTCACAGCCCAGCCCTTCCCAGTCATCATTTCTTATTTGTTACCTATCTGATAGCTAGCAATGTATCTACAGTAAAATAACAAAGGCTTTTAGTATAGATATACTTGGCCTAGGAAAACACACTTCTGCTAATATTCCTATTTTTTCCTGGCTGCCCAGTGGAAGCAACAAACTCCACTAATGAGAGCACAGTCTTGCCATCTCTGTGCATCTACTCCAGAAGTGCTCTGTACACCGCAGCAGCAGTAAACAGGAAGTACAGCCACAGTGGGCATAATGTTGATACAGAGTATAGGAAACTGTATCTATACCCGACATCAAGAAAAATGTAAGGCGTGGCCTGCTCTTAAAAAACAATCAGCTCACCACTACACAGCTGGCAGTCCCACAACTGAGCCAGAGTAACTAATCACATGAACCCTCTCAACTTACCCTACCCAAGAAGTTAAATGCACTAGCTCATATAGCTTCCTTTCAGCCTCTTCTATTAACCAGAGTACAACAGCAGCACAATTCCCAGCAAAGCTGGTCCATTTAGCTGAACATAAGCCTACAAATGCACACTAGTATCCTGTTCATGTGAGTGTCTCCTCATCACAGAACCTCAGCCGTATCATCCTCACCAGCTACCAGAATTTGCAACAGTAAAGCTGATGGATGCCACAAAACTTCTTTGTTTGACATACAGTGACAGAATTCCCGAAAGTTTGGAAAATCATCCCACAAAATTATGAAAAAACCCAGAGAACAGTACTTTCTTCCAGAGGATGTACTCCCAGACTGCCATGCAAGTAGTTCAATTCACTGGTGGGGTGTCAAACCGGTAACCGGTCAGCTATAAAACGGCAGTAACAAAAATGGTGTCAATTTGTGTCACTGTGACATAATTGTATTGCTGCAGTTCAAATAAACAAACATATCAGATCTACTGTAACTTGTAAGGACAGGCCTAAAGCATTTTGTTAGCTAATGGCACTATTAGTTTCTGTTTCAATACAGTACTTCTGAATCTTATCTCAAAGTAACAGAAGCCATGGGTTTGATTCTACTACATAAATCTCATTTCTTTAAAAAGAACCTCCTGCACCCACACCAAACACTAGCAAAGATGCTCTTTTGCTTGTGCCAGGAACTGCAGACCAAGCATTAATAATTAAAGCTTGAAAGTACCTTACAAATGCTTTGCCCATGCTACAGCGTGCAGTCTCGTGAGAGATGCTTCAGCTCAGCTTGTTCCTGAACCCATTCACTTAGTGGACCCATGCAGCAAAAAACCAAAACAAACAAAAAGCCTACCATCAACCAATTCATACCAGTTGTGCAAGTGATTTCTAGCAAAAGCAAAAAAAAAACAAAAAAAAAGAAAGCAGACTGAGCCCTCCACTGCACATAACACACATAAAACACATATAAGACTGTTACTCTGAATCTAAGTAGAGGTCTTAGTCTCTAATTCAGGACTGACGAAGAAATTCTTAATTCCAACATTAAATCCTTAAACCACTCTTTCCCAATGTAAAGGACACATTTATCTAGTTATTCTACTGCAGATTTTAGGTTACATTGTAATGAATGACCTTCACAATGTATAAAACTGTTCCAGAAGAGCTATTACACATGTAACTAAATACTTTTCTACTAGCCATCACTAATAATTTATCTTGAGTTTAAATAACAGATCTGGGTCCTAAAAAGACAGCTGCTCTGATAAAGGTAATTCAGTCAAATGTATACAAGTCTACATCATATACAAGTTCCCATGTTACCAGGCAGACTGACAGAATTCAAAAAATGGAAAAAAACCCAACACGAAACAAAACCAAGAACTCCACCCGTGCACCTACCAAAAGGTATTTTAAGGACTGTTGATGTTCCACTGAGAACAGGATGCATATTTTGCTAATACAAGATTTGAATAGAGGACTGTTTAAAGAATAATATACATCCACAAATGGAAAAACCCTGAAGTGCTTCTCTAAATCCACCAGTTCTGAAAGCATTTGCAGGGAACTAAGAAGTCCCAAGCAGCTGTACACACATTTTCATTTTTAAACTGCAGTTGACTAGTTCAGGATATTTTCACCTGAATGTAACATTCTCTCCCCCTGAAGAAACAAGAGTCATTCAAAATTATTTCAAGCTAATCTGTCGTAGCTGAATATTATTTGAAGGCAGTCTTACTGCTGAGTGTTCAGCCCAATTACAATGCCTCTTCAAAACAGATTAATTAGGTTACTTGTACCTTTTTACGGTGTCCTTAGGCACTTGACCACAGCTAATAATATATACCCAGTACTTTCCAACTCCAAAAAAGCTGGCATTGTTACCTCTATTCTAAAGATGAGAAAACTGAGACATGAGTAAGCAAAGTCATCTGCCTAATGTCACCTAGCTGAGAGCAGAGAAGCCAGGAATGAAATACAGGTCTTCAGAATCCCAGCTAGTAGTTTAGTAAGCACAAGTGCCCAGTTTTATACACATTTATATACAAAACATAATAGTATAACCTCAGACTCAACTGTCCAATTTGTATCATGCAGACTAACAAAATACTAAGCATTGTTCAGTCACATTAATTTTACAAATATTATTGTCCTAGATATGAAATGGAAAAATAAAACAAACAACAAACTATACCGGATGTGCCATCATATAATCATAATTTACATATATTTCAGTTGTGGTACTGTTCATCACTATTTAAAAAAAAAATTTACTGTGGCCTTTAAACACGATTCTGTCAGGAAATTTATGCTTTAAGATCTCTAAGTACAGCACTGTAGGAAATTAGGTGACCAGGGCGTTAAAACAAGATATTCATTAAAAAATCCCTTTATGCTGACCAGTATAAAGACATTTTTTACAACGTTCTGTAATATTAAAAGTATGTATCATGGTTGAGTTTGAAAAGTTAAGTAGGTAGAGCCTTTAATATTTCCATTTGAAGTAACTGAGGGTTTGTTACGTGCTTATTCTTTTTGGGGCATAGACCAAGTTCTCGATCTTGACCAAACAATTTCATTCAAGCAAATAAACCCAAGTAATATACTCTTTTCCCCTGATATTAAGCAAGTATTGCTTTGCAAAACACAACTTTGAGTGAAGCAAAAATTTTTGTAATATAAATCCTGTAACATTAACAATAAAAGCCCCAAGTTTACTACTGTCTAAAAAAGAAGCGGTAGTGAACACCTAGAAGGACAAAAGTGTAATCACTGTGGATACACAATAGTTTCATTTAAATACACTTAGCAATAATTTCTGTTAACCCAGCCATACCAACTTACTACACTGATATCTACCATTACTGCTAAGAAAGCACACACACTTAACAAAAGACCATTTTCTTTTTAATAATGGTTTGAAAAAACACAAACCAAACTTTTTTCAATAAAAAACTTACAATATTTTATTTCATGGATACCTTATTTAATAACCTACAGCACCATATGTTAGAGTTTAGTCTTATGAAGAAACAGAATTGCCACTTCCACCAGGAAGCAAAGAGTTAAAGACTGTGCAATTAACCTGAGAGCAAGCCCTAGAGAGGCTAGTTTACCTGGTGTACAAAGTTCTAAGGGATGCAAGCCCAGAGAAGGACAGCAGAATTTTGGAAGGGAAGGCAATCAGCAATACTGGTTCTTACCCAAGCTCATTCCTCCTCCTACTAAAGAACCTGTACTGGAGATAAAAGGAGGTAAAAAAGGGTAATCTGGCTTTATGTAATCTTTCAATCTTTAGTAATCTCAGGCAATTTTGCTGGTGAAGCTACCAGAACAAACTAAAGAGAGGATTTGCTTACTGCCAAGTTTACTTTGTATTTTGCATTTGCTAAGTACTGAGGAATAAGTGTTGCATTTTTCACCTTGAACAAACTTAGCTCAAAACTTGCTAAATAGCAAGATATACTTTCCACATCCCACTAACAGTCTGTAAAATGTTCAAAGTAAAATAAAATACAGAAGAATGGATACAATATTTTGTAGAAAAAGCAGGACAGAAATATCAAGTGGATATTTGCTAGCAGAGGCTTATAAGGAATTGCTCTATGAGATATGGCATCACTTATTTAAAATGCAAAACTTTCATTGTGAGAAGTGAGATCTAGAGCCTACTTAAGGCCTGTTTAATTAAGCCTTTGAAACAAGAACATGTACCACATCTATGTTTTGCCACTTTCTTATTAGCAAGCAGTTATTTTGCTTTTTTCTTTTTCATATTTTCTCCGAATCCACTTCACATCCTGTTAGTCAGTAGGTGTGACGGTCTGCCAATCTTTCTGTCAGGAGCATTCAGTTGATTGGTAACTACTGATCCACTTTTATCAACTTCATCCCAGCCTAAGAGTTTTCTTACAGCATGCTGGAGTACACAGGCCTGTCATAACCAGGTGCACACAGCACGTAACACAGCACAAAGCAATGTGTTGTATTGATCGCTGACTGATACTCACTTTAGAGTCCATGTCAGGAACAAGCTTGGCATTTACACTGGGTTTAGCTTGTTTTCAGTAAGTTTTCACATGTATTAACAAAACATCTAAACCACACATGACCCGTGATCTAGATCAACCCATGTACTTGACCCTTTAAACCTTTACTGCAGCCATGAATTCTACAACTTCCTCATCTTTCTGTGCAGGATTGCAATATGCAAGCAAAAGTCCATTTCACATATAAGCACTTTTCAAGTTAGACTTCTTATGATTGAGGAAGTTCCCTCCTGAAGAAATGTGAGTGAAATGGCGTATCTCACACTTCACTGCAGTTCCCTTTACTTTCTGACCATACCACTAAACCAACTTTAATGCACAGGTGTATGAAGAGCAATTTGTTTTGAGGTATTCCCAAGCAAAACTATATTGATGCCTTTGCCTTTCACTGCTAATACACAGCACTGCAAACAAAACACCATCTTTACAGCAGTTCTTTCTGATATGAAAGTTCCTCTTAAAAATACCTAAAAGTTAGCAGTTCACAAAGCTTAAACCCCACTGGGATTCTCCACCTTAACTTTTTAACTTTTCTGTCTTGTGCAAGAAACTATTTATTGATACAAAAGTTACCATATATAATGGAAGAGACAGTGCAACCAAAGAATCGAATCCACCCTAGGTTTGTTGGTGGGTTGTTTTTTTTTGGGTTATTTATTTTTTTAAAATTAGTATCACTGTCAGTCTTACCTTTCAAGGAAAAAAGCAACAAAACAAAACCAAAACCAACCCTTCCCATCTCCCAAAACAAAAATCTCCACTCATTTCTGTTTAAAGTAATTGGAACCCCAGTTTGGGCACTTTTACAGAAATGTTGCTTCCACTTAGCTTACTTGAAACACTACTATAGTTATTCACACAGCTCACCACTTCAAACAGGTTTACCAGCTTATATGTCATCGTATCAAGTTTATATTAACATAGTGATTCTTCCTAGGCACTTACGAGCCACTGATTAAAGTTCAGCATTTCTGATGGATTCTTAGCCTTCAGCCATCTCACGTGCTACAATATTAAGTATACTCCTACATCTGTTGTGCCTTCCCTTCCTTTGCTATTCAAGTGAGCACACCTCTAACAGTCAAAATTACAGGAGAACTTAACAGCATTTAGGAAATAAAATTTGTTTTTTTAAACATGCTTTTCTAATTTTTATTTGAGCATTAAATTCAATACTTTCCATTTATGGACTTCTTACTTGGGCTCATTGTCCAACTAATAAATTCAGAGACACATTTTCTGTGTGGGTAAACGTAACAGCTTGCATGGATTTAGTGATGTATATTAAAAAAAAAAAAAAAGAAAGAAAAGAAAAGCAAGCTTTCCTCAGAACAAGGAAGCCGAAGAGGTAGCAGGTTGTGCTGACATTTAAAGACAAGAGCACAAAAAGTGAAGCTCCGGAATTGCATCTAACCTTGCAGCTGACAAGCAGAAAAGTAGCAGTTGCACAGGCACCCAAAACCGGTGAGATTACAGGGATGGAAACCTCTAACCCTTGAGCTTTCAACCTTTAACAGTGTTGCGGGGTCTTTTGGGATTGTTTTTTTGTAGTGACAAGAACCCTTGCCGTGTGACAAATAACGTTGATCGCACCATTTTCTCCTCTTCCCAAGCTCGGCGTTCAAGGCCTACAAGAAGGAAGCTGCTCCGGCTCCTGCGCGGTGCCATGTCCAGGGGAGAGAGAGGCTCTTTGCCTGACCCTGACGGGGGCGTGGGGTGGCCACCGGGAGCCCTTCGGGCCGGGCCCGGACGAGCGCCGTGCCCCGGGCGGCGGGGGAGGGCAAGAGCTCCGGCCCCCGTAGCGGCTCCGGGCGCGGGCAGCCTTAGGGCGGGCGGAGGGCGATCCCGGGGCGGTGGGGCCGAGGCCGGGGCGGGGGGCGCGGCCCCGGGCAGGCCCCGCCGGAGGGACGCGGCCGCTCGGCGGGGGAAGGAGGGAGCCGAGCGCAGACAAAAGCGGGTCGCGGCCGGCGGCGGGGTGGGGCTGTGACCGGGCGGCGGCGGCGCCTCCGCTCCCGGGGGAGAGCAGCGGGAAAAGGCCTGGGGTGGGCACGGGCTTCCGCCGGCCCCCCAGCCCGGGGTGGGCGTCCCGCGCCGTGCGGCGGGCAGGGGGCGGCGGGGCGCGGCGGCTCCTCCGTCCTCCCCGCCAGGGAGGGAGGGGAGCGGGTCTGGGGCGGTGCCCCTCGCCGGTTACCTGCAGCTCGGTGAAGAGGATCTCCCTCTCGGCCGCGTTGGACGCCATTGCGCCGGGGTTTGAAGTCCGCACCTGGGCGCTGCTGCTGCCGCCGCCGCCGGCGGGGAGGGGAGCGAGGGAGGCGGGCCCGGGTCCGGGACTAAGGGCGCATCGGGGGCGGGGGGAGCGCTCCGTGCTAAGGCAGGCGGGCGGGCGTGTGCGGGGGGGCCGCCGCTGCCCCCTCTACTCTCATGGGGGTCGCGGTGGGCTGTGGGGCGCGGTGCGGCGCGTTCCCCGCGGTGCGGTACGGAGCGGCGCGTTCCCCGCGGTGCGGAGCAGCGCGCTCGGAGCGGTGCGGAGCGGCGCGGTGCGCTCCCCGCCGTGCGGTGCCCGCGGTGCGCTCCCCGCCCGGGCGCGGCGCTCGGCCCTGGCAGCGCTCGGGCCGCTGCTGCGCCTGCGGCCGCCGCCGATGTCGCACCATTTGGCTGTCACCCTGTCGCAAAGGCGTCGCTGCTTTGCGGCTCCGGGAGCACGTGACTGTGCGGGGAGGAAGAGTGCGCTCCTTCGGAGGCGGCCGCTGGCGCGCGCCCGCTCGGCCCCACCTCCCCCGCGCGGGCAGAGCGGCGCGAGGCGCCGAGCGCGGGAAGGCGGGCGCGAGGCTGCTCAGCCCCCTCAGCCCCTCACTCCCCTCAGCCCCGCGGCGGCCTCTCCACCTCCTTCCCTGCACACTCCGCTGGTGGTTCTTCCCCCTCCCTTAGGCTGCAGCGCTGGGAATCCTGTCGTTTTGTCCTGTGGTGGCGGGGTTTGGGGGGCGTGTGGCGTGTTCCTGGTGTTGAGGGCTGCAGGGGCTCGGCTCTCCCGGGCCCAGGAGACAGGTGAAGCTCTCTGTTGGTTAGCGAAGGCAGGTAGCTCAGGAAGGAGAGGTCACGCTTGTCTCAAGCAGCCACCTGCCGCCCTGGGGACCTGGAGCAGTGGCCCAGGAGGTTGTGGTGAGTGGGGGCTGTAAATGCCGTTTTTAATAGTTTAAAGGGCTAATCATTTGTACTTGGGGTTCTTGGTGAGTTTTTTGGGGGCTGGCACTGTTCAGTTAATCTGCAGAGTAATAAGCTTCTCAGAGCTTCAAAATCGGTTTGAGTGTCTGGGAGGAAATGGTTTTTCTTTCCTCCTGGCGCCATGTGACAAGACCATTTATTTTAAGCTTCCTGTCTGTATCGAGGGTTGGTGGTTTTTTCTCACCTATCCATAAACATGTGCTTTCTGTTGTCCACTCTATACCCACATGCATTCTCATTCCACCTAATATTGGATGTTACATTCACCTAATTGGACTACTGCAAAATGCTCTGTGGAAGCAATTTTAGCTGTTCGGTTTTTTTTTTTACTCTATGCAGCTCTTGTCAAATTCATAAGCTGAGGCATTTTCAATGGATTTAACTTCATGCAAGCATCATCAGCATTTGTTCTGTGTATGCTACTGCATCTCTGTATGGCTACAGGCCAACAGTAGTCTGTTTGCTCTAGGAATGCAAGTTAAACTTTGGAGGGTTGGGTTGTTTTTTTTTTTCGAGGAAATAGGGATGGGAAAAGTCAACAACAAATTATCACTACTATTCCTAGCAAATTTGAAACATTGTAAGTGTTCTTATACTTCCACTGTTGAGCACTAAACAAACCTGACAATCTAAAGTGCTATCATGCAGTAGGAAAGAAGTTTGTGAACATGTGCACACAGTTAGTTTCATGTAAAAGAAATATTAAGATAGTTCTGTAGTATCAATACCCATTTTTACTGAAATTACAGTTTCACTGACTTATATCTAAGTAGCTGTTTCATACAGTTCATAATCTTGTACATACTCAAATTTATGTCTAGACTTAGTCCACGTGAAGCCAGTGGCTTAATTTCTGTTCTAGGTGGCCGGTCATTTACAGGCTCAGAGGAAAACTTTACTTGCTGATCGTCTAAAAGTCACTATTTTAGAAAGACTGGAATTCAGTAAAATCTGCGCTAGCACAGCTTCAGTGTCAGTGGTATGAAGCAGTCCTATTTTAGTGGTTTCATGTCAACAGCCGTGAAATGGTGTGTGGCACATGGTGAAGTTTTGGGCACAGTGCTTACAAACGGGATGGGGGAGATGGGGAGAGGAAGACTTTTATGCAATAATTTCTCATTTTGACCATGGTAGAATGTTTCCAAACTGTGTTAAAACTTCATTTGAACTGGTTTTAAGAACAGATGTTGAAGGATATAAAGAAGTAATCAGAAACCACTGGATTACTGTGACTTAGTGACTTCATATACTTGTCAGCATATATGTGGTCCATTACTGCAGCTCGTCTCCTTGCCTAGTCCCATTGCAAAGGAGGAGAATCAATGTGCTTGCATGTATAGGTTACAAGACGTGGTCAGAGGGAAACACAGATTGTGCCCCAGAGAAAATTCATAGATATATGAGTGAGTGTCAGCAAAGTTAGTCAAGCTTGGAGATTCTCTCTAGAACAGGCAACTGGGTTTGGTTCATGCTTAACCTAGCCTGCCTATTAAGTGTAGCCTAGAGCATATTATTACCCCTGTCAAGACAAGGCCTGTAATGTTTTTTTTGTATTCCCAATGTTATTTGTCTTGGAAGGACACAGTCCTAGATTCTTTGATGGAAGTGTAGTGGCACAGGAATCTAAAGAGAAACTGGTTTGAGAAAACAATATTAGCTTAGCTAAATCTCTGATACTTAGTCGTTCTTCCTTCAGAGTCTGGAAAGCACAAGGCAGTCCTGGACAAATGTAGCTCTGCATTTAAGTACTGTGATAATAAATTACTGAGCAAGAGGGAACATTCCGAATGAGTCCCAAAATAGAAGGCAGTTAAGTAGCTAAGTCCGAGAATTTAGCATTATATGGAATCCTGAGTTCAGCCTGTGCCTTAAAATATGTGAATGCAATTTCTTCAGCCATTATTCTGTTAGCTCATCCCTGTTGTCAATTAAGAAGCTAGAAGAGCAACCGAACGAAGCGGATGTCAGTATTACTGGCTAAGGCCTTTAATTGTTCTTCAAGTTGTATTATTAAAGTCCTCGTCATGAAGACCTGGAAAAGCGAATAGCTGAGACTTTCAGTGTTCCTGGTGCAAAACACACCTTGTGAACCCTTAAGCACAGTACAGAACTCTTTAGATAAATGTTCAGGACACCGTAAGCAACATCAAATGTATTTTTTAGAATAGTTCTAAGTAGTACAATATATCACCTAAGAAAGAGCTTACTTTCACTTGGTGATGCGTATAGAAATGAGCATTGACATGTGAAGAGCACCAGGTAGGTGTTAATTATATTATTGTACTTACTACTGGCAAAATTCTACCAGGAAGAAAGGTAATTTCTTATTTAAGCTTCTGGTTAATCTTGCTTGTTTAAATTAGTGATGTAGGTCTAGAGGGAAAACAATGTAGAGATGTGCCTAGGGATGGGCAAAATGAAACTCTTGAAAAGAAGAAATTGGATATGATTCTACATGTGTCCTTAGATGAGTGGGGCAGAGCAATACTAGGCCAGCTCACCACCTTTTCAAGCACAGAACAAGTTCTAAGGATTAGAGACCTTGTTAATGGGGAGGGCTAAAGGTTATTTAATTTTGCAAGTAATATTGATACCTGTTCATGGAAATCCTTGTCTCATAAAGCGGGAATGCTAAAATTCACACTTCAAATCTACTTTGGGATAGTATTTTAAGTTCTTTCATTTAGGAATAAAGACAACTAACTATGTAAAGGAAGTGTAGCCCCAACATTAGTTTAAAAATAAAACCCCAAAGCACTACCACCACCACAACAGATTTTTAATAATGTAACCATTAGTCGTCCCTGACTTCTAGACAAAGCAGTGTTACTCTTGCATAGTTGACCTCTAAGTTGGATCCTTTGAAAATCTTATGAAATTCTGGAACTATGAGGCACAGAAAAAAATGAGATGGAGAATATATCCATCTTTTGCCTTCTTTATTTGTTTACTTCAGCCTGGAGATGTTGAAAAAACAGTATATTAATGAAGAATAGTACTTTCCATTTTCCTGTTTTGCTTCACAAATAATTGTGGGAATAGGAGAAGTCTTTGTTTTGTAAAGCTTCCAATACTACATCTTCCAATAGATTTAGGAATAAATATATCTAGGTCAGGTTAAACCTTAAGGGAAAGTTAAATGTATATAATAATCTTTCTTAGACCAACAACTTGCTGGTATTTATTGAAGAAAATGCCATAAAGGAGAAAATATAAAATGGAAAAAAAAATCAAAAGTGTGGATAATTTTCGTTTTTTTGAAAACTCACTGCTTCCATAGTAGTTCTAAGGAGTTAATCACCTGCCTTTCACTCAGATTTCTCAAAGGGAATTCCGTGTCAGAAAAGGCTCCTGAGAGCATGCGGGCTCTCTGAGTCTCTTACTGGTGTACCAGTGGCAGTGAAGGGGACAAGTTTATGACACGTCATAAACAGAAAACTAAAATGACTACATAAGTTTATTTAGCTCTTGTGGTGCTTGCAAATTTCATGTGTACTTAAGCTATTCCTTTATTACTCTTAATTACACAACTAATCTTAGAATTTCTATGTGGATTACTGTGATGTAATCATAACCCTCCTAGCAATTGCTGCACACTTTCTGCTTAAAATTTGTCTTCTGTGTTTACATACTATTACCCAGGGCTAAGCGTAGGCAGATGTTATGAGGTGTGGAGTGCAGCAGACTTTATCTTACTATCTGTTTTATTAATTCTTGACCCTGGGAAGACTTGCAGTCAGTGAGAAAAGAGTGCTCCAGGGGAAGGAGGTTCGTTCCTGTTATGGCCTCCTGTTTTTCTTTTCCATCCTTCTCTTAGGAGGAAAAGTCAGCCTTATGCCAGTTAATGTCAGTGGAACCTTGAGGCGAGGAAAGTCCTGCCTGTGCAGAACCAGCTGTTTAGATCAGACCTCATTTCTCTAGAGGAGATCAGCTTGGATTATTTGAAGTAATAACAAAATGCATTATGTCTGTACATTAAGGCTATGAGCCCACAAGTGGATCAACAGTATGGATCTCTACACCTTTGCTAAGTCCCAGTGATTCTAATTAAACTTGATTGTAGGATCCAGCTTATTATACTTGGTGTTGTTTCTGCAAATGAACTGCCCAGAAGAACTCTTGTGCTTTCATTGAGTCCACTGAAGGGAATAGGGCCTAGTGCAGCACTGGTAACATCAAGACCTTATTTTCTAACAACGTAGATGAGAGATCAGTCCAAGCAAGGTAACCTTTGGATGGTTCCTGGTCTCACTGCTTTATTTCTGTAAATTGTAAGCACGTTACTTCAAATGGTGACTAGGGGAAAGTACCTTAGCTTGCTACAAAAACAAGGCAAAATGAATTCAAGAGTGATTCAAAATATGTCATCCTGTTACGAAGAAGGCTGATTTTCTGAGGGAATGTAGGTGGCTGGCTGTGATCTAAAGTTGCTATGAGTAAACGTCAGAAAATTCAGGCTCAGGAGATAATTGAAGGACTTTCTTGTGCAGCATTAAGGTGTGCAACTTCCTATGATTCTAGGAAAATCAAGTTCCTGCAAAAGGCTTTTCAAATATTAAACAAAGTTTTGCAACTTTAGCTGAAATCCCAGTCTGCATTTGGAGGAAAGGGAAATGTATTGCAGAGGATGAGTCAGAGAAATCTTTGCAAAGGAGATCTGTACTTGAAAGGCTGCTGCAGGGATATCTCTTGCATGCTCGTAATGTGGGGTTTGACTTGCCTGTGGGCAATCTGTTGCTTCCAGAAATATTAGACTGCAGATTTGCTGGCAGCTTGCAGCAGGGTGTACAGAAGTCAGAGGATTGTGTCCATTCTCCTCTGCATCATGCTATCGACAGACTGATCTCACCTTCTGTTATGGAAGGTGATGTGTGTGACTTGGGAACTTCCGGTCGTCTTCAACCACCAATTTTGATTTGCTGTTTTGAAATCTGCAGCAAAGACTGACAAAAACAGGAAGTAAGTCCTGTGTATGACATGTCTGGTGATACAGCATCTATACATCCGTGTTTTCTTAACTCTGATATGTTCGTGGACGCATAAATAACGATGTCAAATGGTCCTGAAACAGACTTCATCAGACACTCAGTCTTAGATGGTAATGATTTCTGGTCATTATCAGCTTGATGGCTGTTTTTTTTCTCCATGTCTTTATCTCTTCTCAGAGACAGTAGTCTGCATATGTAACTCTGTCAGGGAATGAAGTCCTAAGTAGTTATTAACTTGTACTTAGTATGCAATGTCTCCGAATTAAAAGGGCAGATCTATCTTCATCTAATGAACGCTTAGAACAAGAGTTACCTGGCAGGTTTGTAGCTAGCTCTAATTGCATTCTTCTTGCTCTGCTGGGACTGACATCCCCAGGAGAGAAGAGAGCTTAATAACTTTCCAAGAAAATGACAATTGCATCAAACAATATCAAGAGAAAAACATTCTGATACCTAACATGTTAGTACTTCCCCCTCATTCTTCCTCGTCTTAACTACCTATCTTCCCTCACCTTCAATTTTTTTGCTTTTAGGCTGTGGCAAACTTGCTGTCATGTGATTTAGTGCAACTTTACCTTGCTTTTATTTATGTTCTGCTGCTTATGAACCCTGTGGTTCAGAGATGTCTTGTTACATTGTATTCCCCTTAAGTGTTATTTAAGCATAAGGGGAAGTAAGACTAGTATCTCTCTCTTTTTTTTCCTTCTTTTTTGTCTTCTTTTTTCCTTTCTTTTTCTTTCTTCTTTCTCCCCCACCCCTGGAGAGGGATGGTCTTAACATGAGCGAGCAGGGAAGTTCATGACACTTGTCACTTTTGGGATATACCTTTTTTACTAGCTGTAACTTCCACGCATTTCAGGTTCTTCAAAGGTATTTTCTCTTGTGCGAATGAATCTGCTGGCATTCTCATGTTTTCTGAAAAAAAACACAATGTAGAAAAGCTTAGGTGAGATTTCTGTACTGAAGCCTAGTTGCAAAGTTATTTGTGGAGTGACTCTTCTGACTGGAAAGTGATTAGGCATCTGTGAGACTAATTAAATTATTGTGCTTCTCTTAATTTCCTTAGATACGTAGATTTAAAAAAAAAAAATTAAGATTTTTTAAAAGCCAGTGATTTTTTTTAAGTGTAAAGTGTTTTCTTGTAAGGATTTAATGTCATGGGCTTTATGTTCTAGGGAAAACACTGGAGGTCTTAAGGACTAAGCGGAATCAGTTTGAGTTAAGTTGCTTGAAATGCATTCACTAAAATCCCACACTTCAGTCTGGCCTTGGATTTGAATTGTTTTTTATAATCACGTAATGAAATATAAAAGGCTTTCAAGTTGATTTGCTGTCTAGCAGGTAGTTTGCAGTTAGTGAACTTGTTTGTTCCTTATAGATAAGAAAAATGAGGCTAGAAGCTACTGAAAAACATGGGGAAAAATGTTTAGGAGCCTTGATCTATTTTCTGTATCTGCCCTGTCAAGGAGCAGTCAGCCAGAGGCAATCACTGAGGTTAATGGAGGAGAGGTCTGAAGTATACTGGTTTGATATTTGAAATAAGATAATGTGGATATTCTTTATGTTCATTTATGTCTTTGCTTGCTGCAGTGTTAACATGTTAGCTTTAATGGAGGTAGCTTTTACACAAGTGCTAGAAATGTCTCTAGCTAATGCAGCATGCTCTCATTCTTTGCTTTCTTATGTTGCCTGCATACACCCCTTTTCCACCCTGGAAGTAGTGCAGTGATGGAGCAAGGCATAAAAATGAACTGTAATAATCTCTAAACAAAAAAATAAGGTTTACCCTCCTCCCGTCCTATATGCTTTCTCTTCATTTTGAGGTCCATTGAACTGCAATGTCCTTAATGACTATTTGATTGAGATAAGAGAGTTTAGATTAATTGAACCTGTGCTAGATGTGGTCATGATAATGATGGACATGATGGGGATATATCAGTGATATATGTCTTCAGAATCTTTAGAACCATGGCTGAGTTCTGTAAGACAGAAATGCACAATTACCTCAGTAGTTGCATAAACAGCCTAATGTTTGGGGTTTGTTTATCACTAATCATGATAGATAATAGTAACAGTTGTTAGAAGAAAGCGCCACATCTAGACATTAAAAGCATGGATTTTCACTATGGACCTAAATACAACAGTAAATCCAGTTGTTATTTGCACCTGCTATGCAGGTAGAGGTTGATTTAACATTAGAAAAGTGCAATAATAAGAAGGATAATAAAATTGTATACTGTATTATCATGTTTGCAGACTTTAGATGCTGCAGACAGTATAACTTGTTTTCATGATGCTTAGATTATCATACTTACCAATCAAAAACATGAATATTTTGTAAGTATGGTATAACAGGAGTCTTTTAAAAGAAAAAGGTGCAGCAGAGGCCAGTTGGGGATTGCTGTTCACAGGCTGTCCTTAGCTCTGCTTATTGCTTCCCCTTTTCCCAGCAAATCCAGTATTTAAGAAGGATTGTAAGACCCATGTAATCATTGAGGATTTACTTTCTTGGTGCCTCAGAGCTGCATTCAGCAACAACACCAGTGTTTTGTTTTTTAAACATACACATCACCTTCACAAGGTACAGATAGATGTCATCAGGAAGTATTTTGGATAGTAACAACTGTAAATTGTTGCTTGAAACTAACATTAGAAATATAAGTAAGCATAGGTTCAACTTTTGGTCTTACACTGGCAGAAGGCACTGTAGTTCTACAGCCATCTTAGATACAACTGATGTAAATTGGGACTCAGACTAGTGAGGTCAAGCCTCTTTTCCTTTTGTGTCAGTAAAAAATATTCTTAATTCTCAGTTTGATACTAAAATACAGAAGAATTCTAAATATATAATAGGCTAAGGCTCAGGGTAGGGTAGAATAATCTCTGCTGGCAATAAGTTCTGGTGTTGGGTGAATAGAGAGCATAATATTCTGATAAACTGCTTAATATTTCTTAATGCTTAAAAGTTTCTGAAGATTAGGGAGTGTAGATTGGTGGATTAATTAAATGAACAGTTTAATTGAAGCACTTTAGAATTGCAGTTTACCTTACACTGTTTCCAGTCTTTGCTTCAATACAGGCAAAATATAGAAACATTAGTGTTTATTCATATGCAGCTTTCCTCTTACTTGCTTAATATCCAAGGACACAGCATTTCGAAGTGTCCTTAGCATAAAAACGAAAAATAAATCGGTAATGAGAAAGGTGTATTAGTGAAAGAATCTTTATAAATGGAAATTTTAATATTAAATTGCTCCATCTAGTGGCAATCTGCTAAAACTGCTGTTTTTCTTTAGTGATTCTTATCCTTTGGTAATGATTATACCTCTTGAGAATTTAAGATTGAATTCTTTTTTTACATAGGAAGCACTCTACCAAGGGAACTGCACATGTGACAAGGGACAAACTTTGATTTTCCTTCCAGGTTCTTCTGAGGATTTTCACTGTTTCCTTAAATGGAAGCAAGCCTTATGTGTCCAAGTGTCTCAACTGCTTTTGAGATCTTGGTTTTAGCGCCTTACTATCTTTGATTCGAGTTCTTCTTGGGCCTGGGAGGGAAAACAGAGAAGCTGGATTGCATAAATAATACAATAAGGATGAAGTCTCTGATTCTTTGTCAAAGAGTTAAAATACACAGTGAATCATGTACTAAGTCCAGCATCTCGCGTCCTAACGTGAGAGAAATTTCAGTTGCAGATTGTTTCATCCAGATGCCTTAACTGGCATTGCTGCTGTATGTTTCATAATAATAATGAACTAATCGAATGGCTCGTTAATGTCAATATACTTTGTAAGCGGTTGGAGTTCTTACTCCAATCAAGGTGAAAACACCTGTGTTTCTGAATCATATGAAAACAGGGAGAAAATTCAAAAGGAAAATGTTCAAGAAGAGCTTTAATCGAGACATCTCTGGTGCCTTCTTCCTTTGAACACCCTGAAAAGACAAAAAAATAAACAAAAAAGAAGGGAGCTCTTGAGGAGACCTGCATATTTCTTGCTGCCCACTGCTGTGATCCCTTGTGCAGCTGGCTTTAAGGGGAACTGAGGTGCTTAAGAATGCAAAATCATAGAACAATGAATCACTTTCAGGGTGATTGTTTGGTATTTTTTTTCTGTTTATCAATAGAGCCCAAAACTGTGCAACCAGCAGCTGAAGTCCTGCAGAACACAAAAAATATTTAAAAATGAAAAGCAAAGAAAAGGCCCAACTGAAGTAGTCTAAACCCAAATTTTAAGTATTAGATTTTTATAAAAGAAAGCTGGCTGTTCTTGAAAATATAACAGCTGCACTGGACTTGCTGACTCCCCTGTCCTTTATTTTTGTACTAATTTTTTAGTTTTGGTTAATCTGCTACCTTTAATTTCCTGATAGATTAATTCTCTCCTCATTCCATGTCTAAATACTCCTTTAGTATTGAGAAACTGCTCTGTAAGACTGGAAGAGGTGCATTGTATTCCAAGACTGTTGTTGTTTTTATTATTCACTTGAATAATGGAACATAGACCTTTTAGTGCACTTTTCCAGACTTCCTCTTCCCAATTAGTTTGGTCACTTAAAATTGCAGATTGCTATTCCTATCTTCCTTTCCCAGGCCATTAAATATCACAATTGTGTAACTTCCCTACATGCTAAGTAAAGTTTCCTTGCAGCGTGCATTTTAACCTCAACTGTTATATTTCTGGCTGAATTTGCAAAGTTTGAAATACAAGGTATTACATCCTGATAATAGTTCATGAAGAAATATTTAATTGCTGTGAAATGGAATGGTGCTTTATCTTAAAACAGTAGAAATTTCCTTTGAATTAATTAAAAATATGTATATGGAATCTTTCTTGTTTCCTGAGGCAGAATGCCTTATGATGATTTGTACTGGTTCAGTTCTGCTCCTCTCTGGGGTTGCTTTGTTGTGTTGTTGTACTGATTTTGATACTGAAAAACATCTATACCATTTTACTTCTCATCCCATCAAAAATGCCTTATTTTTCTATTTAAACATAATTGTTTTAAGCCTGAGCCAAACAGCAGCAGTCCCAGGAAACAGTCAGCATGTGCACTGAAGGAGACAATATTTAATGTATACTCCTCTATTTTTTTTCAAAATGTGCTCATCAGAACCTGGTTGTTACCCACATATAGCATAAATAAATATTTGGCATTGACCACTTTTTCTTTAGGCTTCATCTTTGTTTCTGTAATGCTTCCTTGGTTTCTAGCAGAGTATGTATTTTTAAAAATGTTATGGGTGGATACAAAAATGGTGGGCATGTTTATCTTTTTGCAGGTTACTGAGAGTCTGCTGATCCATCTGATCTGAGCCTTTTCTCTGAACAACTTCCATAGGACAGTTCAGGACTTGCAGAGTGGTTGGGGTTTTTAGTATTAACCTGGACTTGAAGAGCTTGCTTTTCTCCCAAATTTCTGAAGATTTTGGTCTTATGCACCATCCTATTTAGACCAATGCCATGAAGTTTTGATTCTGTCAATCTTTAAAGGGAACATTTTTGCATTTTACATTGTTTACTGTATCAGATTGCTTATTTCATAAGCTTAATGTCGGATTGTGTGACTTAACTGGGCAAATAACTTATTCTCTTTCATTGAAGAGCGAGTCTAGATCTCCAAGCATGGCTAACCTCTTTCATTTTGGATTGTAATAAAATCTGATCTTACTGATTATTCAACCCTTTTTCATCATATAGATGTTATCTCCTCCAAAGAAATAAATGCCACATTTTGTTTGTTTGTTTGTTTTCAGTACATTCTTACCATTGATGATTTTTCTAGTTCAGTCAGGTTTAACCCCTTCTTAAACTTTCTTTCATACATTTCTTATTGAGTATCATATTCTAATTTTGGTGGTGTTTCCATGGTTGGCCTTCTCTTAGCTAATTAACTGATTTTCACATCCACCTCTAATAAAAAAGTGTCTGCTATAGTGGTGTGCACTGTGAAAAAGGAAAGCAGCATGTGACTTCTTGTCTTTACCTATTTCCATGACAGATAAAAAAGCGTTCTACTCAGTTGTTCTGCTCAGGTTTGGACTTTTAACCTTTGATACCATGTGGTCTTCAGGAATAATTTCAGTCCCAATATTGTAGCTAATCTGAAAAGATTTTAATTACATCTCTTCTATGACTGTAGAACAGATAATGGACTATATTGGTGCTCCTTTCTAGATTTACTACTAGCAAAGTAGAAGTCCACATTGAGAGGCATTTTTTCAGTCCATCAAGCTCTCTATGTCTGCATTCATGTTTCCATGAAATTGTGAATCAAAGCTTCAGTGAAGCAAAACATCTGAATCAGAATTAGGCATTCTTATTCTGGACAGGCGCAATCACGTGGTAATTCATTAGCATGGCTAAGAATGCTTATGTAGAAGTCCTGAATGTCTCTGCTATGTTGTAAAGACAACCAGTAAAAAGGACAGCTTAAGTACAGAGCAGCAAAGTGTGCTTGGCTTTTGCCGAGACTTCTGACACTTCTTGTGTTTATTGCTAATATGAACTTACCACTCGTTAATTAAACATGACTGCTCATAGCATCCTATTTTCTTTAGCAGATTCCAGTCACAGCAGTAATTGTCAGACTTGACAGACTGGCAGCTGGAGATACGAACCAGGCATAGTAGGGAAAAATTTAGGTGTTTGAGGACTCTTAGATCTCTCTTATCTTTTCAATTGCGTCTCTTTTCTTTCCCTTTTTTTTTTTTTCCCTGTTTCTCTAAACTGAATTTTTTCCTGTTACTCTCCTAAAGTAGAATTACGGGTTTTAATTTTTCTCTCCTCTTCTGTGAGCAAAAAGTGGGTTGCAATATGCAAGGTGATTTGGAACAGAAAAGAATAAGGGTTTGCAATGGAGGCAAACATTCCCTAGAAGTAGCATATTTCAGTCTGCTTTTAGCATTAGATTAGCATGGAGTTTAGCATTAGATTTGCATGTTGGAGTGTAAAACTGGACATTGTAGAAAGCTCTGTCAGAAAGAAGGGATGTCCTTCTGAAGCACATAGGTCCTAAGTAATAACACTTTTCTGGAAAAAGTCTATATATTGTGCCCACAACAAACAAGACAAGGGATTCAACTTCTGATTAAAAGCCCCAAAAAATCCTTGTGGGGGTTGAGCTGAGATATATGTGCAGATACAGCTGCTATATGATCAGAATGTCTTGTGCGAATCAAAGTTAAAAGTTGGTAGTTATTGATTTCAACAAATTAAGAGTCTGGAAGGCTGATGCATCTGGATCATATGACTTTGTATCTGTTAACAGGTAACAGGCCTGTGTTACTTTACAAAACTGTATGAGGATGCAGTCTCCCACAAGGCTGTAGGGAATGTACTTGACTTACTGAGAAACAGAAACAGCACCTGTGGCTTTCTAGTGGTGAGATTGTTTCCTAAGGCTGATAGGAGGCTTTGCTAAGAAGGATGGGTAGATTATGTTTACCTTAGTTTGAAATTTGCCTCCTTTTAAGATAATGTTATGTCATGTTTATTTGCTGTAAGACAGTAATCACTTACTTCTCTGCATGTTCTCCTGCAAATAGCTCTGCACATGAATTTCCTGTGCACCACGACATTTATTGTTTGCTGCTTCCAGGGCTATTAGAAATGCTTTCCAGTTGCAGACCTAATTCTACAGCTCACCTACCTTGTCACCATGTAACTTGCCATCTTCACAAGGTTGCATATCTGATCTTATGACTATTTTCTTTTCTTCCACACAAGAGGTGACTTTGAAATTACCTCAAAACAATTGTTTTACCGTGTGTGGCAGTTATGAAGGAACACTTGGCTTGTGGTGCTCAAATAGCAGGGTCTGCCACTCGTGAGGATATGGAAAATTGTGGACTCGCAGCCTCTGAAAACAGATATATCATGCTTTTCTAACTTAGTAAACGCTTGAAGACTTGGCAAAAATAACTGGGTATTAGTTTGCTGAAAAGAAATTTGGGAGGGCTGACAGGGGAAGCAGGAAAATCACCAGCAGATCTGTTAAATTTTGATTATAAGCAACCAAAGAATAGTGCTCTTCATTACTTGTGTTAAGTCTCTGTGGTCACTTGGAGAAGAATAATGTGGCAAGTAACAATCCAAATGGATCAGTATAATCAGCCATATCATCTTGCTTGGTTTCACTCTTTGATTGGATAGCTAATCAAGTACTAAAGGGGCTGTATACCTTTGTAATTTCTGTTTCATTTAATTCAGAAAATGCAGTAAGGAATCTCTGCTTTTCAGAAAGATTTAACAACAGCATACAGGCAAAGGAGACTGAACTGCACTGTGGTCTTGCTACTGCAGAATCCCATTTGAATTAAGTGAATCCAGTTTATTGGACTGAATATACACAGATTATCTGACTAACTTATGTATAGTAATGCTAATACTGTTTTTGAGGCCTGTCCCTATGTGCATGTGCATTAAAGATGGGACTATCTTTTAGCATTCTTGTGTGATCTGCCAATTATTTGTTATTTTATCCAATAAGTTATCTTTTAAGGTAGAGTTGCAGATAACTTTTCTATTTTTTCTGAGATTCCCAGATGCCTAAAGGCTGTAGAATATTGTAAGCCAAAGCATGGAATCCTATATAAAAAAAAGGACTTTAGTTGTAATGCATCTTTTGCTGCTTAGCATCAGTGAATTTTTATCCCACAGACAGTCAGTTTTGCTCCAGGAAATAATCTGACTTTTTATCTACTTGAGAAGGTTCAGGACCAGCTCATTAGCATCACATAAGTAAAAGCAGAATCAGGTTTGTATTTTGAGAAAGTTCATTTGTAGAAGACAATTGAAATAACAGATGTGGTGGTTTTTTGTTTCACTACGGAGAAAGATTAAAAAGATAATACTTTTCTCCTTATAGTGAGTTCCCTGAAGGCCACTAATTTAAGTTCAAAAATGCCAAACTTTTTTGGGATGAATTAGAAACTTTGCCTAGAGCGTGTTGATAACTCTCCAATCAAGGAACAATCTTCCCTTCTCTACAGGGCAGTTCACCTTATCTAGGGTTTTTTTAAACCATTATTGTGAAGACACACATGGCCAAAATATCATCCGCTGTGTATTTTTCATACCTTTCTGTTTTTAACAGGAAGTTGGAGCCCTCAGTCTTTCTTACGTTGATTTGATGTTGTTTTTGTAAGTGGAACAAACTTCCTTAATCAGTAAAGCAGAAAAATGCATGGAACCTGCTTTCCGAAACTATTTCCAGAGACAGTGGAAAGCACTCAGTGGAAGCTTTTGTTAATTTAAACTATTGAGTTGGCAGTCTTGGCCACTCTCTTCCCCACTAGGATGGGGAATACAAGTTTTTCCATTCCCGCCATAGCCACACATTGTGTCACTGATGACTGAATGGGTAAGATGCAAGGATAAAGGAAGTAGCTGAATTACTATGCTCATTTAATCTTCTTACTGTTGAGATTTCAGAAATAGTGCCAATTAGAAAAATTGCTACTGCAGTCTTGGCATTCATACGAATTAAATTTCACAAGCGAATCAAATTCTGTATAATGACTTTCCTACAAGGGTTCTAATTCTGCTGGTTCAACTTGGTCAGAAGCTGCCATATAGAAGACCCCATAAGAACTCAAGGATCAACGTTTAGTATTTGCCTCTGTTCAGTAATTGTTTTCTTTTATGCGACTTTCTGGAGTGCTCTGACAAGGAAGGAATGAACAGCTTATCTTATCAAGATTTATAGTCAATAGCTTCTGTAGTCTTGTGAAGAAGACATCTGCTGTGCAAATAGCAAGGTTAAAGTGATTGCACATGAAGTAAATACACATGAAGTAAATACAAACTTCAGCTAGTATTTCATCCTGAAAACCAGTCTGAACAATACTTAGATAACTTCATGTAATGAAAGGCCTTTCATAATCTTGACCCATATTCAGTTTTGTCAAATCCAAGGTCAGATAGAATTTAAAAAATAAGCTTTATTTGAACTTCTGTAACCATGATTTCACAATTGTAAGCATGCTATTTAATAAAAAAAAAGCACTAGTGTTGTGTGGTGGGTTTTTTTAAAAATTCTTATATAAGTCTCAGAGTTTGATCAGTTGTAATAGAAAAGAAAGTATTATCTATTTGTTTAGGAAATGTCTTCTAAATCATTGCAGCAGCAGACAAAAGGAGTTAATTTCAAATTGATTAATGTGCTGTAAGTACCTGGAATTGCTTGGTCTAGTCACTCTGTTGCTTTCTCATCTCTCTGAAAAATCAAATGAAGCATCTGGAGATACCTGATTGATGCAGTCAGCTTTGTACTGATATTACAGTGCATTTCAGGAAACGTTCAAAGTAATTTTCAATCTATTTTCAAGCATGCTGCAGTAAAGTTTTTCTCTCCGATTATACAAAGTCCGTTTCCCAAGAACTGTGGATTTTTGTGTTGTGCATTTGTGGGCAGGTGCTTTTACATATGGACCTTTATAAATACATATGAGAAAACGATTTATCAGTGATATTGCCTACTGTTGTACTATGCCAAGGTGCATTTTTTTTCTCCATAACCCATACTGCCTCTTTTTCTTATGTACAGGCTTTAATTATTTTATTTTCTCAGAAGCCATGTGTAACTTGGTTTCATTTCATAAGGTATGTACAAATTTTCCAAATCTTGCTGCAGAATGTTTCAGGACCAAATATGGTAATTCATTGGTAAGAATGTTAAAGTACAGGAAACTGTAACAAAGAAGATTATTTTCCTCCTAAATAGAGAACTTAGACAAGACAGTATTACTAATTCCTATGTTTGTTTTTTCTCAGCTTGCAAGGAAAGCATGAATTACCTTAAATTATCAATTTCTCAAAGTCATGGATATGGATGTGATGTGGCCAAAAGAAATTCATGCACCTAAGCTTCCTGAAGCTGTTTAAAAATCTTACTGTTGATTTGGTTTCTTTATGAAAGCATTCAGTGAAATAAAAGCGTAGCCTTTGGTATCCATAAGCTGTACATGCAAACTCTGCCGGAGATCTTGAGCTGCAATAAAGGTGGAAATACAGAAAAACTGTAACATTCCCTCAGGAACCCCCTCCAGTTCATAGCAGAATGGCTGGCTGCTTGCCATGCTGTCACTGGCTGCTGGCCAGCACCAGTACTCTGTGACCCCTTCTGGCACGGCTTATAGGGACTGGAGGATGAGTTAATGCTACTTCTAGCACCATTAATGAATCAAATTTTAAATGTGGATTCTCATCCACTGTGGTGTGGGAAAGTCCATTGCTCTGAGATGGAACCAGGAAAGAGAAATGTTCTCTTAAATTTAGATTTCATGTAGCTGAATAAAAGGTGTCTTTTTCTTCTGATCACCCCCATAAACAACATTGTTGGTGTCTTTTCTTACAACAGCATGAGAAAAGAACTGATTTTATTAGCATATTGCCATGATTTGTATAGCATATCTTGTATGTGCACTCTGAAGGCTGCCTGATACATAGTTTTCAGTGTTCTTCTGTCTTTGTCTAAAATATATAGTGAAATATCCTGATTCAGAAAGAAAAATAGCAGAACACATTTAAGCTTGTACTTAACTTCCATTGAGTGTAATGAGGTTGAAAAAAGACTTGTAAATTCTAATATGCATAGGTATTCTCATGTAGAAATACTTAGGGAAGATTATTTCAAGTTATTAGTTCTGAAAAATGGAATGCTGACACTCTTAAAAATTTATCGAACACATTTTGTAAAAAGTATTCCACTGTCTTCTGAGAGCAAAGCAATTCTATCTTGAAATTCTGGAAGCGGAGCACAAACATGATGAAATTAGTGTCAAGATTATTGTGATATAGACCTTAAATAGGGTCTCCTAATGACAATGATTTACCAAAATTATTTATTTTAAGTAGCTGAAGCAGTAACACAAGTGAATATTCTTTTGTGGTATAAATAGTGTTCAATTCAGTCTCTATTTGCTTGCTTATTGCTGCAGTGAAGGAGGCAAAACAGTTACATAATCAAGTCTTTATTGTATTGGTATAATTTGCATGTTTATTGTTTCAGAACCATCACAAATTATTATGAAACACTTATTTTCATGCTGGATGGATGATTGAAAGTGTTGAGTGAATCATTCCATATTTTGGGGTTTGCATGATAAGGAAATATCCAAAGACACTCTAGTTTTGTCTGTTATATAGCAAAGTATATTTTCCTCTTTTTTTAACCTTCAGCATATGTAGCCTGATTCTTTTTTGCTGAGGTGATTTTGTGCCACAGAAGTTATCAATAGGGCTGTATCCTGAACACTTTCCTTCCTATGAGCATTATTTGTGCAAAATTGTACTTGTATGAGCAGTGCCATTGTTTTCAACTTGACTACATTTACAGGGGTGTGCTCGCTGTAAACTTGGCCTACTGAGTAAATGGAAAATGCTTTTCTTGAATTCACTGCAAGTTTGAGCTAGGCTTACAGTGGTACTAATTAAGCTCCACCGTGCTGTTTAAAAATTTACTCTTCAAGAAGAAAGGCATAATCAATAAAATGGCTTGTTTGTTGGTTTTCATTTTGGTTTGTTTTTTTTTTTTTTTCCTGTTTAGCTGTGGGGGAATGTCAAGGCTTTGCTTAATAAAGTTGTTACTGACAAGAGCAGCTCTGGTCTTAATCCGATCCTATTCTGAGGCTTGATTATGAAGGGCTGTTCTACTGCCTTGTGCTAATCACAGATCAGTTTGTGGCCCTGTGTGTTTTGTAGTACAGTGCCCCACAACTCCTTCATCTCAAGTACACCACTCCTGTTCTCTGCGTGTGGCTAAATGTTGTAAGCAAAGTTCCAAAATAGTTCCAAAATATAATAGTTTCAAAAAAATTTGGCCTCCAGTTTTAGGCTGTTTTCTTATGGATGGTAGCAAAAGACAGTAATTTTCAGTGTTCAGGTGCTTGTAGGTCTTCATTCGTTCTTCATTCAATCTAAATTCAATCATTTATAGAATGCTACAGTTTAGCTAAGGCATTTTTTTAATGTAATCGTCTATGGCACTGTTTTTCTTCCCGTTCCCTGAATAGGTTTCTTTTTCTAGGTTAAGGACAATTCATTCCATCTAAAACTGTCTTCTTTTTTTTTTTTTAATTAGGCCTAGAAATGTTTTGCATGACATTGTAGCACTCCTTCCCCATTCTATTTCTGTTTTGCAAAGTGACATGCTGGGTCTGTGCTTGTATTTTGTAGTGTTTGCCTTTGGTCGGCACTGTGTCAATGCAAAGCTCTAAAAACAGTAAAATACTGACTTTGGGGGAACAGAAAGGCTGAAGGATTGGCTGTATATCTTTTTAAAATTATAACAGTAGTCTCATACACAGTTTGTATTAGCACCTCTATCAGCACTGAAACACCTTCTCCCAGAAAGTACATGTTCCAGACTTCCTGAGTACATGAAACACTTCCCTTAAGAAAGCAATTTCCCTGTAGAATCAGTGAGCTTTGCCTCCTCCTTGTCCTTCTTGGAATATCCTGTGCTTCTGGCCCTTTAATTTAATGTGAGGCGTTCCTGCACTCAGGCAGCAAAGAGACAGGTTATGGCAGAGCCAAATCAGTATTGTGAGAAACATCTAATGAGCCATACAGCCTGCAGAATTCTGGACAGCATAAAGGGGAGACACTTAAAAACAGCTTTCTCAAAGTAATCTCATTAGCCTGGGAACCAGGACTAAGAGATAAGAGAATTCTTAATCAGAGACTGGAACTTGCTTCTTGTGTTTATTGGAAGCTTGTTTTTCTGGAGGTTATACAGTGTATTTTCAAGGGTCTGATAGCTAAGCTGTAGTAACCTGACCTGTCTTGAGTTTCTGTCATTACTGCTTGCAGACTGTGAACTGAATCCCCAATGGTAGTTCTATAAAACAGTAACTAGTAATGTCTGAAGGTAACCAGAATTTATAGTAGGTTTGAATTCTGGAATCCTTGCCTAAGTAATCCTCTGAAATCGAATTGTTTTCAGACAAGTAGTGCAACCAGAACTGGGTAGGGAGTACTACTTTCCCCAAAAGCTTTTCTCCCATGACTATTTTAACATTAAATACAAAGTTGATAGAGGCTTGAGCCTCAGCTCCTGAGTAACAATTTCCCCTTCAAAAGTATGTTTTGGAAATAATACTGGAGATCCCTATACAAGGATAGGAAATATAATTTTGTGAGATTCCTTAAATAACTGGAAAAAGCTTTTGTTCTGGAAAGAGGAAGTGTGTAGGTATGCAGGGGTGGGAGGGAGAGGGAAGGGTGCATTATGGTTCCCACTCTAGTACAGACTATGCAGGAACAGAGCTATCAGCAAAGTGGAAAATAGGAATCAGCTTTGCTTCTAAGGAAAACAACTCCCAGGAGGAAGCAAAAGTCCATATGTAATACTATAACTGCTGATGTGCTGTTACTTCCCACAGCACAATGAAAGTTCAGCTTATTTTTTTCTTAAAGGGATACCCATGAAATTACGGAAATTCTCATATATAAAATTTAGTACAGGGCTTCTACTAATAAAGTGAGTCACCTGCTGCAATATGTATTTTCCTCTGTTATTTATCTGCAGAGGGGGAGATAACAGCAAAAGAAATCTCATGCAATATGGACTTGAAGGGGTGTTAAGGCATTTTCTTAACCAGACCTCCTGCCCCAAGACAATCAGCTGAGCCTATGACATGCCAGAGAATCACCAGTATAGGAGAGGTTACAGTTTCTGAAGGCAAATTTTTGCCTTACTTCAGTGTCTAGCTACCATTATTTGAACCCATGCTTATAGGTGTGTATTTATCTTACTTGTTGGTTCAAAACTTTGAAATCTGTGTCCCTTATTTAAGCCATTTAAAAGGTGCTGATGCACATGTCTTTCCTTTGTTGAAGAGGGAGGAATAAACGTTCTCTTGCAGACCCTGGTGGGTAGACACGTGATGAAACTTCCTCTGACTACCTTTCACCAAGGAAACTCACGCAGCGAAGTGGAGATGCTGGTGTCCTGGTGCTCCAGGTGCATGTGACATGTGGCCAGGGAAGCTAAGCTTTAATTGATATGAAGCTTTTGCCCCCATAAATACCCCAAATGTAATATTTCAAAATAGTTGCATTGGTAAGTATTTACGGTTATAGTTATATACTACTGCTGTCACTTGTAGGAAGTAGGAAAGTTGGGGTAACATGAGGTGCGATCTCTGTTTTATGCCAGTAGGAGTTTTGTGTACATGAACTTACACTGGGAAAATTGTTGCTGCTGTAATCTGTTCTGTGCATTATGGCTTAACTGTATTGGTACAATGCACATCCCTGTTAGATTCACAGTAGGAAAGCTTTGGGGGTATTCCTGTGTTAGAGTGCTTATAATAGAGCTATAGCATGAGCAAATGGCAGACACGTTTCTGTATGATACACTAATTCTTATTTATTCGTGTTGCTACAGCTTCACAGTAAAGTTTGAGGCCCTTGCATACAGAACAAGGGAGAAATTTTAAATCCTGGAATACTAGGGTTTTGCACTTAGAGCTCTCACCAGGACGCTGCTGTCACGGCTGCTGGGAGCAGGTTGGTGCCTGAAGTGCCGCCATGGAAAAGATGTTAGTTGAACGCCCCCTAGCTGAAATAATTTTCAGAACATGGCTAAGACAAAAGTTTCCGGGGGATTCCAATATCGAGCTGGGGGGAATTCCACGTACAGGCTTCTTTGTTTATTGGTTTCATCTCAGCCAAGCAGTTACTCTGAGGATAGATACATTTATGTTCATATACTGATCATTTTAGAAAAGTATCTTGCATTAAGAAAGCAATCTTCATTTTTTATTCCTTTTAATTAGGTTGGTACAAATTTGGAAATATGAGGCTGTGCTTGCAAAACTTATCTGAAAACTAGATTGCCATAGATGCATTCATACTTTAGAGGCAAATTGAGCAATCCTACAAATACAAGTGTCATAGAGCTCTGTGCCTTCTCTGGTGTCATAGATTGCAGATACTTCTCAAAGCAAGAGAACTCTGCCTTTTCTATTAGTACAGTTGGTGGTCTTTGAATAAGCTGCTAGCATTGGTTTTTTATCTTCAATGAAATGGACATTTTAGTATAGGGAAAGAAAAGAAGGAAAACCTCTTTCTGTGTAGTTAGCACTTTGACTTTGTTCTATTATATACACAGGATGGTATTGATTCTACCCCTTCCTTGATTAGATTGCTCTACATAGATCCATCCACAGGAATTTCTCAGAGTCTGCCAACACTGTATACATTCAGGAGAAGTTGTGACATATCCAGTTAATAAATGATTTCTATTGCCTGTATTCTCTCTCTCTCTCTCTCTCCTTCTCCATAAGTCTCATTTTAATGTCATGTTGGAGTGAAATAGACAGCCAGTTTTAAAACCCCAAAGGTATACAAAGTTAAGCATCTCAGGTGATATGCTTAACTGCTGCTTGATTTTGGACAGGCTTCACTGTGAGAGTTTCTTTAACCATTAAAAAAGTGTCACTTAGCTATAAAGTGGATGGTAGACTTGTTAAAATGGCCATACAGCCGTTCTTTTGCAATGCTGACATCGCTGCTTCCACATGGAGCAGGGTTTTTGAGGATGAAGTAGTATTGTAACAATAGATTAGCCTGGTAGTTGCAAAAATCAAGTTATTGAAGATTAGAGACTTCCTTTCCTGAGATTATCAAATGAGGTTTTTTTGTCTTACTGTTTTCTGTGCATGTAAGAGTGCATGAAAAGGTGGACTGTTACCACAAGCTGTCTATATATTATTTTTCCTCAAGCAGAGTATACAGAACTGAGCAGAATTAATTGATAATACACTATAGAAAATGCTGTCTTCAAGTTTACAACAAGCATAACAAAAGTATATTCAGTATGTCTCAAATGCTAAGCAACAGCAGTTGTGAGAAAAAAAATTGACAGAGGTTTAGTACTTCCATCTCCTCCAGTTAGTGCTGATTAAAACCTAGTCTCCCTTGTATTTCAAAAAGCAGAAAGTAGGCTTTTAAGCAACTTGTAAAACATCATCATCTTGGCGTTTTGCTGAATGTATAAAAGCAGCAAAAAGACACAACCCCTGTATCTTCCTTTGTGGATCACTGTTATGTTCAGAGATCTCTTTTCTCTTGGCTACAGCTGCAGTAAGTAAGTCCAAAAGTTGATGTGCTGTCTTTTAAGGCCCTTGGACTTTTTTGTGCCTTTAGGGAAACCAAGACTGGGAGACACATGATAAGAGTAGCTGAAAGCAAAAGATAGTAGCTGATTTCCAACTGCAGCTACCTAACATTTTAATGGTTACAGGTGTATTTCCAACAAGTACAGATTTTTTTAATGAAAATCAGATCAAACTGTGAAATTTGAAACTTACTTTTGCACAGTTCTTTATGAAGTGTGATCAGGATATGGTCTATTGATAAGACTACAATGACAAGGCATGGCAATTATCTGAAAAAATTCCCTTTACTTTCTCACTGGTTTTTTTTTTCTGTATTAATTATTCTTTATTAGAATTTGAAAAAGGACAAAATTAATTTCTCTCCTTCCTTCCTTCCTTCCTACCTGCCTACCTGCCTGCCTTCCTGCCTGCTTGCCTGCCTTCCTGCCTCTATTTGGGAATCACTGAAAATAGGCTGCTAAATAGTAAGGAATTAGAACATTTATCAGGTTGTCCATTTTAAAGCAGTTAAAGCACACTGCATATGAAAATCTCCAACAACTACACTGGTATTTGTAGTTTTTGCATAAATAAAGAGGTGATGTGTGCATCTTTACATATATAATGTGTATACTGCTTTCAGTAAAGAAATGAATTTGCTGATAAAACACTTGAGAAGATTCTTTGACTTGAAAAATCAAGAAAAATATGTAAGTAAGACATTAGCTTACATGTATTAGTCTTGCAAGTCTTGAATACACCAAAATAAAATGATTCAAACATTACTGAACTACCTGCCTGCACTAAAATTAAACGAAGATGACACAAAATATTAATTGCTATATTAACATTTCTGAATCAGTATTAACTAATTCCACTACCACCTACTCATTAGTTATTGAGGCCCAAATTTAATACAATTGCTGTTTTGTATCAAAGTACCAAGCCATAATAAAGGAGCAGAAGAAATTAGTTTAAGTTGTATTATTTTAGCATGTGTTTAAATCATGCTGCCAAATTACTTCTGTGTTTAGCTAAGTAGATAGCTTTAGTCATGAAAACTCAGCAAAAGAAATTGATTCAATACTTAAATACTTATAGTCATACAAGTTTGAGTGCATAACACTGAGTCAGGATTTTGGCTTATCCCTGCAATTGATATTTTTACTACAAAGATCTTTGTTTGGATCCCAATTCTTAAAAACATCTAGTTCTAGACCCTTCTGTAACAAAATATCAATATGATGTCCTTCTGTTACAGGCAATCCAGCATGCTCCTATTATAACCAGATGGGTTATCTAATACTCATTAGTGCCTCAACCATGAGATTTTGTTGCAGTTAGAGTGTAATCAATCAGGAGGGAGAACTATTTGGTACTTGTCTAGTGCTTTAGTAATTCATTCTCTATAGATCCTCATTAGAACGAAAAATTACAGCTGTAGAAACGTCTTAGTTTCAAGAAGCAGAAGCACTCTTTTTCTTTTCCCTCTTTCCATGATAAATATTCCATGGTTGTAGGTGAAGGACATGGGCATTGGAAGAAAAGCATCAAATGGCTTCTGGTAGGTTAATCATTGCATTTTTAGCTATGAGGGAAGTTCCCTGCTCTATACTGCTGTGCTGGTTGCTACTTTAAAACTAAGTTCTCTTAAGTTCTACACCGATACAGGAGAACCAAGGCTGAGAATCAATTACTGTTGGAAGTAATGACATGTGATTTTATGAAATGCCACAGGAATTGTGGCATTTATTTCCTCTGCAGACTGTTTTGTGAAAAGGGAAAGAAAAATCAGAAAAATTAGGAAATATTGAAAAATCAAAAGTCAGAACTCATGGGGTTTCAAATTATTTTCCTGCAGAGAGCAAGAAAATTGGCCATGATTTTTTACCACTGACATGTTATACTACGAATCCACAACTATGAAAATTTAGTTTCGTTTTAGTGCAAATCTTGCTCAACTCTGCAAGTGTGAACAGTGTTTGCATGGTGGAAGAAATGTTAACAGTAGGCCTCTCTGCCTCTTTATGAGTATGTGTGTCCTCTAAGGGAACCACTTGCTTAGTCTCAAGTGTGGGCTGGAGATGAAAGAACGTGCAGGCAGAATAGGTGTCTCTCAGAAGACAGGATTAAATGGGATATTTATGTCTCTGAGGTGGCTGCTCTTTGGCTATTTTCCTGTAATCAAACTTTAACATAGAGATAACCGCAGAACTGTATCTCCATAGGGCATGTCTTGGCTCTCCCTCTTGCTGTAGTGGGAAATGTTTCTAGTGGGAAATACAGATCAGGCAAAGCGGCTTCTGCAGGTTGGAAGAAAGTTCACTTGCTTGACCAAGGAGTGTGAATGGCTATAGCATGCCAATGTTAGGCCAGACCTATACAGGCCAGATTTAATCTGTAGTGCAACATCACTAAAGCTGATGGACGTGGTCTCATTTGCATAATACATGCAGAAGTTTGAGACTTCACTGCTCAGTCTGTCTGCTCCTTGCGCTGATGTTTCCACCCCTGAGGCAAAGGTAGCGCAACAAGATAGGGGAGTTTGCATCTCTGTTTATATACTTTTCAGCCTGATGGATTAATGCAAATTCAGCTTCATTGTTCATGTAAATTAATATATCAGTTTGGAGTGACTAGAGAGAGGTGTAGACTTTTACCTTTCTGCTGTCCTTGCTTAAGGGGACAGCCTGTTGCAGAGGTAGGTAACTTTTAAGGGCAGCAACACTGATTTGCACTAATAAACTTGTGGAGCCTTCTCCATGAAAGCTGTACGTTTGAATTATTTTCTTTAAGTATTAATGGATCTTCTATACATCTTCTCAAAATTAACAAGAGAAAATAATATTTTTGCAATATTCTTAAGGAACAGTTTTTTAGGAAACTCCTGGCTCTTAGTGATTACTGGGATACCTGACCTTGGATTTATATCTAAAGCTATTAGAAATTTGACTGTCTCTAATTACCACTTTAAGTGGTAGTCAGATCATCATGTCTTGTCTATTTAGCAAGTCTAGGTTTTTGGAAGCTGCTTGAGATTTGGCCTTACTTTTTAAATTACTCAGAATCATTTCACATATCTAATTAGCATGTGAGAAAATCAACTCACCTCATTTGACATTAGTCCATTAATGTAGCCCATGAAGTTTTATCTATTGTTATATATTACTGCCACTTCTACATGAATAAAAATTCAAAAAGAGAATTGCCCTAAACAGAAGCTATAAACCAGTGAATCATACAGTGTTTATAGCAGTTTTACCTTGGCCAGCAAATTGTCATGTGTCACTTCTAAGTAAAAGTAAGCCATGGTCTGGATGAAGAAAGAGGGAAAAAAAAATCTATGCTATGCTTGTAGGAGACATCATTTAATCAGCTAGACCAGTTAATAACTCTTGCTGCCTTTTTTATTTGTCAAGGGCTCAATATTTTTTCAATATGAGGTCTGCTTCAGTGTGCTTTAAATGGCAGTTTATAATTAATGGTACTTGAGCGTGTCTCTTATTTCAAAAATTCATACAACATTCTTGGTTACAATTTATACGCGATTTTAAAGTATAATTAACGTTCAGCTTTACAAGATATATGCAAACAGATATGCAAATTTGGAAATAAATATGCAAACATATAAAATGTTGTTGAATTAAGTAGTCCTTAACATTTTTAATGAAATCAATATTTTATTCATATTTTGCACACAATTTTGAGTACTTAGTGATTTGGTAGTTCTCAGACTTTTGTGGACCATGGCTGCAGATAGATTCTCTTGTGGCTCATCTTGTCTTCCAGTCTCCTGAACCTCATACTTTCTTTATGGAAAACAGGAGCTAATCCAAACCTCTCTAAATTATTGGGATTGTTTTCAATTATGCTTTCTGGATATTTGAGATAGTAAACTTAACATGTTACTGAAACAGTTGAAAATAGTCTTTATAAAAACTTCCATACTGAATCACATTAAAGGTCTGTCTAGCCCAATATCCTATTTCTAAAAGTAGCAAAATAATAAGGGAAAGATACGAAAATGTACATCAAATATATCATCTAAATGTTTTTCTAGCACACAGCCAACTGTGAGTCAAGAATGCTTATGGTGGTTTCTATGCAGTTAGTTACCCTCCATGAATTCTGTTTCATGTGTATGTATATATATATATATATATGTATATATATAGCCTGTCTTTGTATATGTATATATAAAAATGAGAAAAAAATACACATACACACACATATTCTGGATATATACATATATTCTGGAGATACATATATGTATTCTGTCCCTGACAGTGTTGGTGACATACCAGTTTACCTGTGTCTTTTGAGTGGTAGAGATCCCAACCCCAAACACACTATTACAGATGTGGTCTAACAAGTGATGAGTTTCTCTTCCCTCAATCTGCTGATTATGCTGTTACTACAGTCCAGGATGATGCGTGCTGTCTTCACCAGATGTAGTGCGAGCACACTGCTGCAAGCAAGGACATTGCGTCATCTGCTCCAACCCCAAGACATGGATCCTCACAATCCCTGCGGCTCCAGACCTGGAGGTTGGCATCCTCTCCTCAGGAGCTCATATAACCCAAGTATTCCCTCCAAAGGACATGTAGCTAAGATACCCAGACAGTCAAGGTATAAAGATATGTGGAATTTTGTATTTAACTGATAAGATGGGAAAATCCTCAGGGGTCCTGAAAGAAAATCAGGGTTCTGGATGTAGTTGCTAGTAAATAACTAGCTGTTAGTACTGGGAGACTGATGGGGGCTTGACAATTGTCATGGATATATATGTCGTTACAGTGTAGCAATAGATTGAACTTGGAGGTCATAAAATACTGGTACTTCAAACTACATCCTTTATAGTGTAATAATATAATGCATTCTGAGGTGAAGCAGCAGGAGCAGTTGAAGGGTTTGGTGTTAAAAAGGCTAAAGGCTGAAGTAGCAGGCAAGATGTGGAGACAGGTTTTCATTCTGCTTTCATTTCCATCTGAAGCATGCTTAAAGGTTGCACATTGTTGAACTACTGAAAGAATTTCTGCAGCTGGAGAAAATTGCTGAAATTGGCAGTTTCTTCCAACACCTAAAGTCCTCCATCTAGATTCTGCTGTTAGACAGGATGGCTTGGACAAGCATTGACTAAGACTGAAGGAATTTGAATACCAAGCATACAGATGTAGAGTGGATGAGTATGGCATAGCTAATTGCATTCAAGTCGCAATGCACCATAGATTGCAGGAGGTGTACCCTATTCAACTTCCAGTCTCAGAAGCTAAGTAAATGTTACATTTTAAACTTCATGTGCTACAGATCCCACAAGGTGACTATCAGTTGAAGAGTAAATATGGTTCCCTATCCTTGGTTTGTGAGATTTCTGACCAAGATGGCATGTCTGGGCTTTAATTCATTTAGGGTTACTACGTAAACTTGTTGCATACAAAAAGAGTCATGCTGAAGCCTATGTTGTTGATTATTTAAGACTTGTGCATTTTAATAGTCTGTAGATTTGGTCACTTACATTTTTTTCAATACAACCTAGAATATGTTTCATTTAGTTTACGTTGATGCATAAGTAATCAAAATCATAATTATATTGCTAAAGAAACATCACTTAAAAATAGACACATAAATGCTGTTTTGATCACTGCAAACTGCTATTTGTGGTGCAGTGTTTTAGTTATGTAGAAAAATTTATCTGCCTTTGCAGGTGCATACTCAAAATGCTATTTCAGGGCAAGTAGTGCTATAGTATTTTTCTGAGAGATACAGATTGATTTATTACTACAGGTATAGTGAGTGAAAATCCATGCAGCTGCTTCTTCCCTGTACATCTGTGGTAGTTTCAAAGTTTTCAGAGTATAATTGACTGAAAGAAGTAAGAGCTTAATATACTAGCAAACCTGTGTTCAAGAGCTGTGCAACACCCTCTGCCTTCATACCAAATGACATTGGTCTTTAAAAGACTATATTGCACACTTGCTCATATACGTTTTATTCTCACAGCATACTTCAGTGCTGGGCTCTTGCAAGATTTTGTTTCTGTGGGCTGGATTTCATTCCAGCAGATTGCCCAATCTCCTCTTCCTTCTGTTGGAACTGGTTTTTGAATTGTCTCAAATTCACCAATGGCTTTACAACAATCTGAAAATTAACAATGGCCCATTACTTGCACAGGGCTATGTGATTCACAAATTCCTTACTTAACTGATACTTCTTTTCCCCTTACTTCCAGCCACGCAATTTTGTGTGCTTTTTAAACCAGTGTAGAGGCAGTAAAATGTGTGTACAATGAAACTTTTTCTTCCTGGCACTCCATCACTTGGAAAGCAATCTGAGGCTTTTCCATAGGCTGATGTATTGGCAGTAACTTAAAAAAAACCCCCAAAATTTAGAAACATGATTTTTGATTATGCTATAAATTGGGATTATTTCCTTCAGGCAGGCGGAAGGACATGCCAGCTGGACTTTATATGTTGGCTGTTAAAAAGCTTTAGGAGCCAAAATTATAATTAGCTCACTCATACTGAAATATGTTCTCCCTTGCTGTTTTATTTTTTTGCCAGAGCCTGATGCAATTCCTGAAAGATGCAGTTTTCCTCAGCACAGGAAATATGCATCATACTGTTGGCATTAAGCAACCACCTGTGCAGTGGCTGTTGCAGTGCTTGCAGGAGGAGGCGATGCATCAGCTCCCTGGTGCATTTTGGGGGTGTCTGTCTGCAGGGCCTGGTGCAGAGGGCTCGCACTGACTGGGACTGCTCAGTGCACCAACTGCAGGGATCCACGCTTCAGGCAGAGGGGGCATGAATCACCCAGACTTGCAGGAAGTGCTTTTTAGAAGCAAACTGGGTGAAAAGCAGGGCTAGTTTGTCAACAAATCATCAGTGCAAGAAAGTTGCTTGTATTTCAGCAGCACCTAGTTTTATGTGTTATAAAGTAGTGCTTAAGAGCACCCATTTAGATCTAGGTGTCACCTATGCAAAATTACTATTGCACACTGTACATAAGTGGTGGGAGTGAAGGACTGGTAGGCATAGCTGAAAGAAACTTTATCAAGGAACTTTGACAGGAAACATGGACTACAGCACAGGATGCAAAAATCTGCCAGACATCATGGATACTTACTGGAAGAACTAAAGTCTCACTAGGACAGTTGACCAGGCCAGTGAGAGTAGAGCTAGACTGGGAATGTTTTCATTCACGCCGCTCTGTCACTCTTCTGATTTTAGCACAGATGTGTCCACTGTGAGAACTGGTCCATAACTTCTGTAGTTCACCAGAGCTGAGAAAGGGAATGAAGTATACTGAGACAGACAGTACAGCAAATGAGATTTCATAACAAGTCAGACACAGCTCTGCAAAATGAATCCAGATTCTCCTGTTTTACAGTTCAGTGTCATCCGATGGTTCATTTTAATTTGATCTGAAATTGTTACTGATTTTTTCCCCCACTGCTTGGACTGTTTATTTGCAAGATGGATATTTAGTCATATTAGGGGTGGTAAAATGCTTTTCACTGAAAGTTCTCTCAGATTCTGCGTTTGGTTGATTCCTTTTACTTGCATTTGTTCTTTCTCTCTATGTTGTGGATGCTTTCCCATGAATGGGAAAATTTCTCAAAATGAGCCCATTTTTTAAATTCCATATTAGATATCTATGATGGTTACACAGTTGCATATTTTGAATATTTTGTTTTGTTTTGTATAAAGGACTTATCCAACTCTCCATATTACTACTTTCTTCCCAAAGGAATATAAAACTTTAGGAACATCATTTAGTTTGGATAATGGACTCATGAAGTTCTGGCATTGGGGAACAATGAAGAGGGAGTGTTCCTAGTAGATGTTATGTCCATGCGGGAGCTGCGCCCCGCTGGCAGCTGTGGTTTAGTCGGCTCTTCCGCAGCTGTGGCTGAGCCGGCTCTTGCGCTGGCGGGGCCAGGCAGAGGCAGCCGCCCCTCCGGCGTTTGCAGGGTGTGCAAGCACAGCCCAGCGGGCGCTTCGGGGCACAGAGAGCCCTCCCCGCACAGCAGCCGGGGACCCGCAGGACCCAAGAGCATTTTAAAGAGTACTGAATAAGTTTCTTGTATTTATTATTTCAGTGTAAAACCCTATAGTATGTTCATGCATTGATTAACTCATTTTATGGACAGCCTCCCTTCAGTTTGAATTCTCTAACTGGTTTTGAAACTGATTCTTTGCAGACACAAGAAACACATGGAGAATCATATTCTTGCAACCATAGATCAATTCAGGTATTTTGGTAGGCAAAAAGAAGAAATTCAAAGCTAGAGTAGAAGAAAGAGCTAAACATTAATGGACCACTAACTTTGAAGTTTGCAGGCAAGCAGTTAAGTTAGTCTATAAGGCTGATAGTAATCCAGCAAATTTTTTCCCAGATGATGGATCTGATGCATGTTTCTCTCCTTAAGATGCTCTTTGTTTTACATCTGTTGAAAGATTAGGGAAAGAAACAGGCTTATAATGCTTGAGTTGAAAACTTTCTTACTAATATTAGCAATATTCAAAGGGGCAGTTTAATGCCAATTTGACTTCTTAATTAACAGTCATCTGGTATTGTAGTTTTGCTTAGATTCCTGGATTCATGCTAACATCAGTTACCATCTCTAACTCTTCTTTTTTCACATAAGAAGAATGAATGCTGTAGAGTGTGGTACTACCAGATAATACTAAGTCACTGAACAGAATGAAATGTTTAGAATTGGAACTCCAGAAAGTAAGCATGAAGGTGTATTACTTGAAAATTACTATAGTTTCCATGGTGAAAAATGTAGAAGGATTGTAATACAGTTTGTAACATCGATAAAATGTTTTATTTTGATGGACCATTTTCTATATTTTGAAATCGATGAAGTATAAGTGATGGGAATGTGGTAACAAATATGAATGGGGTAAAAACTTGAAACTTTTACTGCTTGAAAAAAGGGAGTACTCAGACTTTCATGCTTCGTGTTCTGGAAAGTATTAGTAGCTGAAATGTAAAATCTTAATTTTCCTATACGTTATACAGCGACATACTTGCAAAAGTGATATCTTTTCTTTCTCTTTAAAGCTGGATGTGTATTATAAAAGCAGTTACTTTTCACACTTTTTATTGACTTATATCTTCATAACTGTTTTTGGAACTAGTTTTGCATTAAAATACATGATGCCACAGTAATTCTCTTGGTTGTACATATTTTCATAGGACTACATGTTGCCAAAGTAATTCTGATTATACTTTCAAAAAACTCCAGTAAGGAAAATGCGGTGGTAACAAATATCTTTTATGTGTTTTTGGAGGAAATACATATATTTGGGGAAAGGAAGAGAAGTTTGTATGTACTTTAGACCTGATTCAAGCACTTTTGTTTAATATAATAGTACTGATAAGCACTGTTTTTCTATGTCCCTACTGATTTGCTACAGAACAGGAAATGTAAACAAAGATCAGTAATCCCCCCAATTCAAGTTCAATGCTAGGCGTGTTTAGATTCCTACCTCTTTTTTTAGGTAAGTGAAGATATACAAAGGAAATACATGTTTCACTAGGGCTGTTTGATCTGAAGTGAGTTTGCTTTGAAATTATTTTTGCTTCTTGAAATTTGTCTGCTTTGCTATCTTTGCCTAGAGTACCTACCTACCAAGACTACTCTGCCAGCTGAGGATATCTCTGCTGTAGCAGTTAATGAATGTTTGATGCATGGACTTACTTTTTGACAATGCACTTACCTTAGTGTCCTGTTGTGGACCTCGAAGTAAGAGGCACTGTCTTACGCTAATATTTCAAGATCATCTGCAAACTCTGACTGGTGGTGACCATGCCGTAGGAGCCAGTAGGAAGTCTGTTCTGCTTTCTTCATGTATAGGTGGTTAACCATTAGCAGTTACCAAAAATAGCGTTATATGTACATACACGTTGAAAAAGAAGCTAGAATTTTTGTGAGAAAAAATAATGTAAGTGTGGAAACTGTGACACAAGAAGGGTATACTACACACCCATACAGAAGTTCTCTGTATAATTTGATGGCTTTAGTACAGAGAAGTCGCTGTGTGGAATAACAAACTGTTGTACCTCTGAACTTACCATTGAATAAAGAATTCTCAAAACCAAAAAAATGAGACCATGAATAAGCAATGATGTGTCAGCTGAAAAGAAGCAATGAAAAACTGGGAAGAGAGAGAAAAATGAAGAGGATTTGATGCCGAAAAACAAAGTTGCAAAAAAATCAGCGTCTGTCAGATTGGTACAAGCAATAGTCCCTAGTTCCTCATTAGCTCCATATACAGTGCATGTTGTCAGAGTCCTTTGGTCCTACATTAATTTATAAAGTATTTTGATAAACAATTTATTCTTTCCAAAGATGTGCCAGTGGAGACAGAGAGGGGAGGAAGCAATATCTAGAAGCAGTCATGTAACAAAGGCACAAAATGCAACCAGGGGTTCTAAAAGTTTACTGAAATGCATTTCTCATAAAATGCAATGACCAGATCAACAGTCATCATTCCTCCTAGGACTTCTATAGATCACCGAAGAACATAATTTTCTATGTTCAGCAGCTATTTATTTGTGATACTAATATTATAGAGATAGTAAATGTACTTCATTCCTTTTATGCAGCTCAAGTGACATTGAGGAGAAACCGTACAATTATCCAGCTGTGCTTACACCATTAGGGAGCTTGTTCTGGATCACAGGTAAGTCAGATAAATATTTTGGCTTTGCGTATTTGGGTACAGAGCCTGTGGTTAGCAGTTGGTATTTGGCATGCAACTGCCTACTTTATCCATTTTTATGCACCAACTAATTTCCTTGATGTAGGGATTTGGGGATGGTGAAATAATTTCATAAATTATAAGCAAAAAAATTAATCTGTTTCATCCACTTCATTCTGGATAGCCATTGCATAAAAACTGTCAAAAACATATTGCTCCGGGTTCATCCCTGCTGCAGTTCCATTGATTACAGTGGAGTTAAATCAAAGATGAATCTGTCTGTTCAATTTAAATCTAATGATTGTTTAAAAAGTCGGGGGGAGAGCCCTGTCTAAATCCAGGGCTGTTTTATCCTTGTGTCAGCATTTAATTCCATTTGCATGTAAGCCTATTTCCCTTCTCTAAATTTAATTTGTTAGAGCTTGGCCCTCAGCAACAACAGCAACAACAAAGTAATTGCATGCACTATTGGGCAATGGTGCCAATACAGCATGTGCTATAAAAATGTCTCATGCACATTTATAAAATGTAGACATTAGTGACACTCTGCCTGGTAACAGGTGTCTGGATATCAGAAAAAAACGCCAACCTTGAGCTCCATGGACATGTAACATCTAATAATACACATATGAAGAAGCCTTTTTTTAATATCAGCTATTAATTGTGGCCGTTTCACCAAAGGAAATAAGATATCCATGTCTTGTATGACCAATAGGAGCATTCTAGAGTTTCACTGCGATGAGATAAAACTGGCTGAGGTTTAGTTCTCAGGCTGCATTAGATATCATCTGTGACTTTGCACAAGGTGCTCTTGCATTGTGACTTAGCAAGCTTGTTTTAAACTGGGGAGGAGTGGTTGGCATTGTCACAACATACCTTGTTTGTTTAGCTGCTACACTCCACTGCAGTACTGTGTTCTCATATCACCTAGCCTCCAAACACAGAGCCTGGTCTTCACTGAGACCTTTCACCTGGCCATTTTTGAATAAAGAGACTCTTCTTGTTGAACTTGACCTGTTCAGCAGTCATTCCAATTCAGCTGTTCTTCCAAAGGTAGTGCTACCTGCCTTAAGCTGATAGAATCCTTTATTCTTCTTTTCCCTATCCTTAATATTTGATTGCACCCAAATGGGAAACACTCAAATTTTGTAGGATTTGAGTTTTTCTTTCTGCTTTAAACCCTGGCTTCTTCATCATGCATTCTGATGCATTTAAACTAATCATGGTCATAGTTTCTTATGTCTTGTCAATTTTGCACAACTTCATGATCTGTTGAGGTCACTTCAGTTTCACTATTTGTGGAAGGAAGACACTGATGCCAAGGGGTAAATATATTGACTTGGGGCACTGTGCAATTTTATGCAAATAACAAAGCCTGGAAGAGAAGCCAGGTTTTCTGAAATAGGGCTGCATAATGTGGGACTAAGGCTGTGCTATACTTACTCACAGAGAGTGGAAAATAAACACTCATCTTCCCACTTTCTGATTTCTGTGTTTAGATAAATCAGGTTATTTCCTAATGTATCAGATCTTTTTAATACACACTGTTCCTCATGTGGACAGGAAAGCCCACTATTACTTCTGTTACTTGCTCCCATTACCTCTTGATGCACTTGCAGCCTATCCTCAGTAGGATTAGAAGGCACTCAGGACCTTTCAGGAGGCACTTACCACTTTACAGGATTATTATAAGCCTGCCTTTGATGTTTTTGTGATCATACCCATCTGTCATAACTGAACATGGTGAAGTAGGCTTTCTTTTTACTTACTGTTCTAACTACGTTTAAAAGGGTGAATATAAAAATATATTTTCTCAGTTTGCCTGCTTTTCTTTAAAACGTCAATAAGGATATGTTGTTTTTCAATATATATGCTAACGTTTGAAAAGTAAAAAAAACCCCATGGTTAGAATCAGCAAATAAAGATGTGGTTTCACCTGATTTTAAGGTTTAACAATTGTACTCCATGTCACACTCCTTCCTCTTTTTCCATCCATATATTCATTACAAATGTCAGATAAGGCTAATCCTTCATGTGACATTACTACAGATGGTTACATTGAGGACTTAAACCAGATGCTGATCATCTGGATAATCTGGATAAAAGCTGGTAACCTAAAACAAATCCATTTTGTGTATTACTCATGCTAACAGTTAAGAAATACATAAAATCTTTATTACCTTTTAACACTTTACATCACTCTTTTGCTTTCCTCTTTTTATACTTTCAAAGTTGTTATTTTACACAAGATTTTTCTTCATCTCCCGCTGTCCTTCTACTTCAGCTAAATCATGCATGTATGTATGTAATAAGATTTAGGGAGGGGAGAGACACTTTCTAGATAAGAATGAATACTACATTTATCTTTTGTTTTAAAATTCCCATTGGATTGAAAATTGGTACTGGGAAGTAACTTTAATTTACTTTCATAAAAAGAGATTTAATGAAAATATAAGCAGTAAAAAACTAACTCCCTTCTGTACTTTTGAAGAGTCTTTGAAATTCAGTGATTAGGATAGGAGCTGGTAGGGATGTGTTCTGCTGAGTGGCCCAGACCTCTGACTAGACTTGAGTGGAACCCATTTTTCTGTCTATTTAAGAATAGAAATATCATATTTTAGATGGGATTTACTCTGAATTTTATGTGTATGTTTATTCTTTCATTTAGTAATGAAGTTTGTATTCTGAACCAGGGGATTCACAAAGACTTGTTAGTCTAGGAAGAATTCTGTGTGTGTGTTAAGCAGCTAATTACTTACATGGGAAATTCTGTGCCATAAAAATACTGGATCCTTCCTTGCCCACCTGTGACTATCCCTGAATGCTGCCTATGGCTAGAGGAATTGGAGAGGAAGATACTACGTTACTGTTTGTAGCTTAGTATAAAGCTGTTTTGGGCTCTTTCAGCTGTACTATTTTTTATTTATTACTAGGTTTTGCTTCTAAGCTGGTCACTAGTCTGGAAGTACGGGAAAGTAAGTTTACCAAGCACCTGAGCTATGCAATTATTGTGTAGCTTTTCATCTGTTGCCTAGGACACTTGGGATTTAGATTAGGGTAAGCAACTTGAGCAGGTCCCCATACAGTATATGATCTAGGGTCTAATCTGATCTCTGTTTAATCCAGTGAGCTATGAGGGCAGTGGTCTGGAGCATGGTTCATGGAGCATGCTTTCTGTGATTTGCTTCTAAGCTTGTTTTGCTCCTAGTGTGTACTATAGGAACAGGTAAAGAAGTCGAGGTCCCTGGTCAGCCAAAGCATGTGTAGTACTGAGGTTTGAATACTGGGATTTAATACCACCTTCTATTGCCAGTCAAAGCTCTCAGGTGGACAATCCTCATAGTCTTTAGCACAGATGCAGTAGCTTGTAATGACTACCTCTCTCAGAGTCCTCACTATTTCACTGATTCTAAAAGTGTATAGATTACACCATTGACTTAAAATTAACACAGTTCTACTGAAATCAACAGAATCCAGATGACTTACACCAGTGGAAAAACTTCCCTTCATGTATGGAATGATACAGCAGTGAAGTATACTGCTCACTGTGAGTCAAATAATTCTCAGCAAGTTGCTGAAAATGTTTAGAAGAGTAGTCAGTCATTATGCCTTAGAGCATACTGCATATGGTGCAAACCTTCTGCAAGGAGATGAGTAAAGACTTATTGTCCAGATAGTTTCTGTTGTTAATATTCTGTTGTTAATATACTGTTAACAAATACCATCATAATTGTTCATTTTATATTTATACATTTGTAGTGGAAGATAAGGTAAATACTTTGGTCTGAAAGGTTAGCCAAAGGAAGAAAAATTATTGCAAAAATGTGGAAAGGTGAAAGGGGTGAGTAATTACATGAAATATTGCAAGCAAGGAACCAAACTCTTACAATTATGTGTTTTGTGGCAAATGCAGTCTTGGTGGGCTGATACTCAATACACTAAATATTATAATTAATAGTGATAATGTTATTTTAATGTTCGTGGTAATCAAAGAGTGGAAGCAATAACTGGATCTAATTGATAGCAACATTTGACTAACTTTCGACAATTACTTTTTTAAGTGTAAATTTTTAGATTGTCACTTTAAACAACAGCAGTTCCTTGATGATATATTTTAGACACTTGCAGAAAGTATGAAAATAAAGTTCTATTACTGACCACATAGATGTGGTTGAAAGACCTGTGCATGGGGCACATATTTTGCTACCATCTGTTCCATCTTAGAGGAAATGCCCAATTCAGCAGAGCTATTTCTTTGCATGTTGTAGGCCTGGAAATGCCATGTCAGCACTATAAAGTCTGATTCATCAAGAATGAAACGTCACTTTCAGAAATGCTGTTTAGTGGAGTGCGTATGTATGGAAATTATATCCTGGTATAGAGAGGGTCCTGGGTTATGGGTATTTTATGATCCACATACCTCTAATTCATCTTTTGCTTTTGAAACATAACACATGTTCTAGCTGCACTGATATGGGTTCTTGCTTATTATAGTTAATGGATTATTCATCCTCTTTGTCCTTGACATAATCCTAAGTATGTGCATAAAACTCAGATCATGTTGCCCATAAAAACCAATCAGCCCAGAGTTCTTCTGCAAGGTGTTGAACATTCACCCAGAGCAGATGGTAAAAATAATGTTTAATAAAGAGTTAGAGGATTAGTTGGAACAAAAATAAGCTAAGAGAAAGGGATAATTTAATTTCATATGAAACTCCATTACATTTCATGTACCCAAGGACTGATTAAAATTATGCCAAAAGCTGCTCTTTTTGGCCCGTTTGTCCTAATACTGACCCTGCTTATATTGTCAGCTGCTATATCTGCTTGTGTTATTTTACCACTTTCTGAATAACTCAAAAGAAAGCTCTTCTGATTCTCCTGTTGCTGGCAGAAGTAATTCTTAATTAAATAGGAAGAGGAGAGATGATAGGAGTCTGCTAAATGTGATGAATATATTTAAGCAACTGATACCTCAGCTGAGGTTTAGAAGAAAAGTTTTATAGGTCATTTTAAACATAAATTTTAAGTAGTAGTTTTCATAATGTGCAGAGTTAAGCTTTGGTTTGCCTTAAATTTTTAGATGCTAAATGGAAAACAGAGCAGGGGATAGTCCATAAATGATTTTCAGTCTTGTTTTAGGAAAATTTATTTTTGCTATCAAAAAAGTAGTGGAGTAACAAAACTTACAGATTTTGCATAACATTTGTAATGAATGTCCAGTTGTTCTTTAATAAGACTTAATAAAAGAAATTGAGTAAAACAAATCAGAAGCAAATATTTTACAGTTATGGTATTTCTGGGCCCACAATTGTCTGCTATAAATTTAAGATTTATAAATCAGAAACTGACAAAGTATGTCAGGTATGGGTGCTGCAGAAGCAATGTAAGTGGAATTTACTTTTAAATGCAGTGTCCTTTGTTCCAAACACAAAATTTAAATTATTTGAAGCTGTTCTCATAAATAAACTCATGTTCTTTTAAGAAGACATTTTAGAATGGTTGGTGGGAGACAGAAGACAACTATTTCTTTCAATGGTTATGGCACAAAAGCAAAACAGGATCAAAATCCAAGCTATTAATTTTCTTTACTGAGACTCGGTGGTCACTGAAGCATAAAACCAGATGTGAGCATCTCTGGACTTACTCCAGCTGAAGCTTAAAGCTCTGATCAGTCTTTAATGATAGAGCTCTGTTAGCTGCTTCTGTAATGCAGGAAGACAAAAGTATTCTAGAATCAACGTAATGGCTTTTGCACTTATATGCAGAAGTGGGCCAAAGCGGAAACCTTTGCAAGCCTCTTGATATTTGGTGGCTTGGGTAATATCACTACCTAGTAGTTCCAGCATTCAGCTGAAATCTTCTGAAAACCTGCTCTGCATTTTCTAGCCATTTCCTGTGCTTAAGGCAGTGTTTGCCTCCCCAAAACAAAGGCCCTAAAGTTGTCTTCTGCTGCAGATTATTCCTAACTTAATTTATGCTCCTGTTGCTTCTCTAATTAGTTACATTTGAAAATGTTTCATTGGGCACTTCAAACAGCTAGGTATATTTAAAATAGTCTGGATTAACATAAAAATAGCAAGACAATTAAGAATGAAGTGGAAATTAATGAAACCTTAATTTCACTGACAATAAGTGTAAATATTTTATTACAAGATGCAGGTTTAGCTGATTAATGGTTGTAAAACAGATTACTTTAAAACTTATTTCCAAATTGCCTTCAGTCTGCTAAATACTTGTTCATACTTCATTGTAGCCATCTTTTGAAATCACAGTGGCAAGAATAAAGCTCAAGAAGTGTGTCAGTTGATACACAGTATCAGAATCCGATAGTGCAGCTCAGCAAGAAGAGAGAGTCATATCGCGCAGCTGAGATGAGACATAGACAAGTCTAAAGCAAGTTATGGCTTTATCTCATCTCAACCTTGAACTAGATGCCCTTTGCAAAGCCCTCCCTTCCCCCACCCCCCCGTGCTTGTAGTATGCTACAGCTGTGCTGTAACAAACAGCTAGAATTAACAAAATTGGAGATGGGAGAAAGGCAGCTTCAAAAAGGATATTTTTCATTCAAAACATGTTTCTTAAAGTGTACAGCTAGAAATAAATTGATTGACTACCTGAATTTTGAAATAGAACAAGATATTCAGGTGTAAAAGGACTTCTGTTTAGTCCTTCATGTTAGTAGAATAATAATAGCAATGAAATGTATTGTGAAACAAAATATTTTTAACTTGTTCATATTTTTAATTTAAATAATGTTCCCACTACAATAAACCCCAGAAATTATGATCATTGAGGAGTGGGTAGGTGTTCTAATTCTTTCCCAGATGGTGAATGATTAATATACAAGTAATTTCTCCCAGCACTCAGAATGTTGTTCACCTTGCAAGTCCCTTCAGTTACTCACTCTCCAGCCTGCCAATTAGTGTGTTCACACCATCCTCAGATAATGCTTTTTTTCCTCCCCATCTGTATTTTTTTGGTCTTGGCAGGGAAATGTCAGAAAACAAGCTTTGTTTTGATTTCTTCCCCTTTGTTTTTCTCAACTGCTGCCTTTTCAAAAGTTTTCAGAAATCAAATGTGTGTGGCTGCTTTTTTATTTCCATTTTATCTGTAGTGGTTTCCTAGCTTGCATTCTCCATCTCTAATATCTCCTTTAATGGGGTCTCTGTGCTTCTTTTCTCACAAGGTGAACACTTTCTTCTTTTTCATCTGAATTACACACTTGTACTTCATAAAGAGATTTTTGGGTTTTGGTAGCTTTGGGATAGGTGAGATCCTACCATTAAGCATACCACATTTTGAATGCATTTCTTGTGTGCACAGTTATTGCTCTTGACTTGGATTTAAAAAAAAATTTTTTTTTTTCCTCTAAGGCTCTTATATTCAAATGCATAATCTCTTTCTTCATTGTTAGATGCTTATCCAAAGGAGGGTTAAAGTTATGCTTGAGTATCATGAGGACAGTATTTTTTTTTTAACAGAAAACCCACAAATTATTCATTGGCCCAATGTAAGTATCTCTGGAACACACCCTTGAGGAGATAATAACTGTGACGATATGTGCTTTTCTGTAGTAATAGTTTTATTGGCAAATGTAATGTTTTGCTTCCTAGTTACATCAGTGGGTTTTAATAAACAGATATCATGCAGCTACAAGGAACTATCTAATGATATTTCACAAACTGCTTTTCCCAACAGGAAAGAAAGCCAGTAGCAGCTAAAGTCACTGCTTTTCATTACAAATATTCTTGATTTTTAATTTATGTTAGGCTAGGGGATCTCCAGAATAACACAGTATACCACATATGTCCAAAACTCAGAGTACAGCTACATTTTCTCTTCCTCTATAACTTCCAAGGTCCCTGCTGAAGATTTACTTTAACTGTCTTACCAGGTCTGATGTAAGTTCATACCCAAGACAGATCTCAGTCTGTAGCTGCAGTTGTATATCCAAAAGAATAACCACAATGACTTAGTTCCTGCTGTTAGGTTATTGCTGCACCTGTGACTTCTTAAATTAGCCACAGCTGGCCTAGCTAGGACCTAGCAGCTGCCAGTGGGGAGCGGCAGTCTGCTCCAGGAACTCTCCAGCTTCTCCATCACATGCTTTTGAATGGAAAAACAGCACTGAGGCAGGAGAAGGGCAATGGCAAACTCAGGTTCTCTTTCCTCTCATAGGAAATAACCCTTACTCAGTTTAAGCTGAGTCAAAGCCATATTCTAACACCCGCTTTCCAGATAAATGCTTAAATTTCTGCATATTGCAGAAATATAATCGACATACTCCCTTAATTTGGAAGATCTCCCAGTCACCTGGAAGTAAATTATCATTTTTCAGCACTTGTGACTTCTATTTCCTCCAGATATGCAAATAAAAGCCAAAACCAAACCGAAACCCAAAGCTGGTGCAGAAGAACTGGAAAAATCCCATTATAAAAAGCGATTTGAAAGGACTGGTGTTTTTTCCATCCAGTAAATAATAGTTTCTTTAAAAAAGTACTCATAACAGAAGGGAAGAGTCACCCTTCTGCTATGCCCTTCCTTAGATATCCTCTTCTGGAAAACCCAATAAAAGAGGAAGGAATTGTATGCTTTAAGGATGCCCTTCATTAGCATAATTAGAGAAGCAATACTGTCTTCTGCTTTCTTCTGAGACAACAGCTATTACCTGCCTTGGCTTGGCTTGCCTATGCAAGTCACACTAAGATGGCTGCTACTTTGGCCAGTGAGAACATGGAGAAGCTGGGTACAGGAAAGATTGGACCCCCACATTTTCTAGTAACATCACGTTTTTCAACCTCCTTTCTTAAAGAAAATATAGAAATTGCTCCAGGTTTTCAGTGAAGAGTGGCAAGATACAAAATACATTCCTATTCCCCAGAGATTAAATTAGTGGGTAGGAAGGGTTGTCTGATGCCTTGCTTGCTTGTAATTGCCAATTAAAGAAAATGAAAGGAAATGTTTTGTTTTAAACAATTCTATCCCCTTTTGAATCTGGGCAGATGTGTACATACGAAAATCAAACTTATAATATTTCCAATGCATATAAATTCAAGTATAATACTTTTAATCTTTAGCAGGTAAGTATTTACTGGGGACCTAGATTAATTCTGTTTCCTCAGAATTTCCTTGTGCTCTTTTTGGTATAATAAAGCTGTTTGTGACATTAAGTGTGGTGGATTTGATTTTACTTCAGGTTGACATTTCATGGCACTAAGCGTGAAAAATTACATCCTCAACCAGGCTTTCCTTGGTGGAGCTCTTGGAGACAGCAATAACACCTTCTCATGCTAATTGGAGCCTGTGTGATGGCTGAGGGGTTGCTTCACTGTTCTTTTTGAGTTTTTGACTCTCACCCTGTTACCATCAGATGCTAAAGATAAGATGGAAGAGTAAAAAATGTAAAAAAAAGGAGAACCAACAAGGCTACATATTGGTTTTGTGTACATTTAAGTGGCATTATTTAAGCAGGTCAGTTCTCTTGCAAATCAAATGAAAATGAAGTGAATGGAGGATAGCTGGAATAGGTAGATCTATCATTGCTAATCTGGACTAGGATTTCTTTCTATTGAAGCTACAGGAAGTCATGTAAATAGGGGATAGTTTTCAATAATTCTCAATGTTTTCAAAATGAATATGTTCATGTACATACATGTCTAATTGTCAAGCATGATGGAAGTTTGTAGAGACTGATTGCCTTGTGAATCAATAACAATGAGGCCTTGTCTTTATGAAACTCTGAGCCTTGGATTACAAATCAAACTAAATGAGGGCAAACTAAGAGCTACTGTATGGCAAGGATGCTTAAGATTGAGTGCAGTCTGTCTTTTAAAGAAATATTGGTCTTATTGAGGCAAAATTTGGTGATACCGACACGTGGCATTGCCACAGAGAAAAGATAAATTTAGATTGAGTGATTTCTCAGATAAATAGGGACCAACAGGGAGTTCATAATGAAACAATTTACACATACTTTGGAATATGACAATGGCAATTTTTCTTGTGCTGAAAACAAACCATTACTGATGTATGTTTGTGACCCAGCAGGAAGTTTTCTAATGTGGACTCTTTCCACATCTATCCAGTAGCAGATGTAATTTGTCCAACTTGTGTAGCAGTATATAATACCATGTATTGTTACTCTTGTCACATTTTTCTATCATGGTGAAAAATTTAGGTTTGTTAGGAATCCCCCAGAAGTGACATATGTCCTTCAGCCTTGAAAGTTTAGCTCTTAATGAATTAAAGGCTTAAATTCACTTGTCTGTTTTTAGGTTTCATTAAAAATATTTGTGGTGTAATCTCTGATTCTAAAAAAATTTATCAGGTAACATTTTGACATATGTAATAGCAATTTTTCATTCAAATGCTCTAATGTAAATCAGGAGGGGTTCCTTTGTCAATGCAGTAAATCAAGGTGAAAGAACTGACTTCCTTTTAACAGGAAATTTTAGTTGCATTTAAAATGCCTGATACTAGAAGTACTTTTATTACTTGTGGCTTATTTTAGCTGTGTAACAGGAGAAAAGGTTGTCAGTATTTCTGATCTAAATGTGAGGTCTAAAGTGTCTGTCTTTGTCAGTGTGTATACAACCAATCCCACTCAAGATTGGTACAGTCAGTAGTGCTTGTGGACAGAGAATTTCTTGTAAGAGCAACTGAGCTCTCAGGTGATCTTCAGGATCACTGCAGGTCAAATGGAACTACTGGTGCTCCCTAGCATTGGGCAGAGACATTTCTAAGACTTCCTTGCTGAATGAGATGATACTGATACAGCTGATTCTGAACTAGAGAAACAGCTGGCATTTATAAGCTTGGGATCTTGAAGAGCTGCCCATCTAAAGGAATACTTTGTTTCTGCAGTATTGGTGTGCACCATTGATTTATGGGAGAAAAGTTAGCAGAAATTAATTGTAAAGTATTAATAATTGCACTGAAATTTCTGTGCAGGCCCAAGGGGAACACATTCTTCTGATTTCTGGATTATATATAGCAACATCTTGATGCTATTATCATGATTACCACTTTGCAATTGGTATGTCTTAGCACAGGAACATAACATTCCTAATGAGATATAGCAATAATTTACCTGTCACAAAATGATCTTTTCCCTTGGAAGCGACAGTGTCTTACTGTTACAAATATGTCCCCATTGACTAAAGCACTAATGAATAAAGGTCTAGCATTATCATATTAGATGTTTATGCCATTTGATAAAGTGTAGAACCTGGATAAAAACTATTCATAGTAGTGCACGAATCCTGGAGGTAGTTAAGGAAGTGAGGATATCTTTTCTCTTTTTTTCCTGGCACACAGAAGGCTTGAACTACTCAGGAAAATAGCTGGGGTAAATGCAGAGATTTTTCAAAGGAGACTAGAAGAGTTAAGCATTGCAGTCTTAATGTAAGTTTTTGTAAGCAATTCCTTTTGGAATCTCTGAGCCATTGTTTCTGTAAGGCTCAGTTTTGTACTCCTTCTTTAGGCTTTGAGCCCACAAATTTATGTGGGATTAATTTTAAGCATGTGGGCCTGTGGACTTCAACAGGCACATGTGTATGCATTTTCAGAAACAGAGCTGTAGGAGAGATTCCCATGTATTTTGATGGGAGTTCTGCCTGAATGCAGTTTGAACTCTTGTGTTACTAAAGCCATTCTTTGACACTCCAGTTGAACTGTCGTAACTAGGAAGAAGGTAATTCAGTGAGAGAAATGTGTATTGCAAGTTTTGCCACACTTATGAGAGGAAATCTGTTTCTTACTGCTTAATTTCCTTAGTGATGTAGATTTAAGTTTACTTTACAACACAGGGAGTAGCCAATACATAGTATAATGTCAATATTATCTGAATTCTGTACTGTTCCTTTTGTATTATTTTGCTTCCTATGACTGTGATTGAAGAGATGGTACAAATCTTCGAAATACACATTTTATGTGTGGTGATATGCATCACTGTGAATTATTTTATAACCATTCTATCATTTTTAAAAGTACTCTATTGTATGGTATTTCTTGGCTGTGTTGTGAGTTTTGGTCATTTTCTTACAAATCAATGAGGATGACTTTCAATACTTGAATAGGGCAAAGCTATTGACTAGATGTTTAGAATTGTGTTTGAATTGTGCATATAGCTGCTGGTCAAAACCTAATGACATTATGTAGCTCAAACTTCCAGAATTTGGAAGCCAGTTTTTAATAAATATTTTAAGATTAAGGTTACTGTTTTAACATAATACCACACCTCCTGCATATTGCTTTGTGGGATTTAATGGAGACCTGGGCTTCAAAGTGTTGTATCATTTTGTGGTAGTACTGCACTTACTGGTATGAATCTAGATATTGCAGTATCTGAATAAAACTGGGTTTTGAGGTGAAAGAGAATCTTAAGGTGCAAAATTTCATGTATTTTCTGAATGGTGCATGAGACCTTGTGAACTACTCTTCAGCACTGCAATGTCTGTAAGCAGGAAGAGGGCAGGGATTGAGACTGATAGTTACAGGACTTTAGAAAAATTGCAGCCAATGCACCAGAGTTCCATTGTGCACTTCACCTACAGGACTGGGTATGATTTCACTAGAAATATCTTCCCCACATATTTTTTGTCTGAATGAAGAAACTGATCTGAGTGTGGGTTTGAGCAGGTACTATTGGGAGACACATGCTTGCTCCAGCTATAGCCTACCTTTAATTACAGGGACTGGTTTGTATTATGTTGTTTAAAAATTTTAAGGAAACAATGAACTGACTTTACCTCCATCAGTACTATCCCAATATGTTGCTTTTTAGAACTAGAAATGTTTAAGAATTTCTGAAAATTCATGTGACTGGTTCTAGGCCTTCACACTGGCTCTGTTCTGTAGCAGCAGAATGCAAAGTCAAGCATGCAAACCTGAGCCATGAGATGACACCAAGTACAAACCCATATGAGGGACTGAGGAAATAGCATAATGTGAGATATAGGAAGTCCTCTTGGATAGCATTTACCTTTTCCCCCACATTTCCACACTAACATTAGAAGTGTTGATGAGATAGGACAGAGTCCTGGATGGCTCATAAGTCCTTTCAGTATATAACAAAATACTGTAGTATTGTATATCTCCATCTGTTTTAGTACTGGTTTCCTACTAGGAATATAACTCAGGCCAGCTTACACCTGATAATTTCTGGACAATACTAAAGTAGAGTAGGTTCCAACTTGTACCATGGAAGTGAAAGACCCTATTTATCTGTGCCTTGACCCTCCATCAGCAGAGTTTATCCAGGATTAATATTTTTTACTAAAGGCGTTAGAATCACTTGAATAATTCTGATATAAACTAAGTTTGGATCATCTTATTCTAACACCTCATCAACCAGAGTAATGTGATGAAGAATGTAACTCGATACTTTGTCTGGGAAGATTAGGACAGTCCTTCTTTAAAAAGATTGAAAAACCTCTGATATATGTGAGAAAAAGAAAACCTGTTCCATTTTTACTGAAATATGCAGGGAATCTTTAAACTGCTAAAGCAAGGCTATGTTCCAAAGTGGTCCATTATTAATATTGAGCAAATATGTACAAAAAAAGCACACAGAAGGTATGTAATATAAAGAAGATGCAAAATATTTCTTCAGTAGTATTACTTGAGTATTTTCTGTTACATGACCACATTTGTATTTGCTTTGTAAGCAAACCATTTTCTTTTGAAAAAAAAATCACAACTCATACTTGACATATAAATAATACAATAAAATGAATATGCACAATAAAATAATATAAAATGAATAATACAATAAAATGAACATGGAAATAATTTCTTTACAGCCCCCAAAGGGTGGACTTAGATAGCTGAAGAAACTGAGAAAGAAAAATTAAATGTAAAAGTGCATCACTGACCCAAAAGTTCGCCATATTTGGGTACTTAGTCTTTTGGTTCTGCTACTACAAGCATGTTAATTCAATCCACAGACTAGTAACTAGCATGTAGAAATGAACCATCTCTGAAATATGTAACATTTATGCAAAAGCATAAATATCAGTGTTAATTAGCAAAATAGGTGCAGCAACAATTTTACATCTGTAAAAGCTGATATAAATTAATATTTTAGTGATGTAATGATGTATACTAAAGCTCCTGTGAAAGTGCCTATTGAAATAGCTATTGACAAGTTCTTTTATGTACTCAGTGTACTACCCGCTCAGCAGTACACTGTCATTTTAGAGTAATTGCCCAGCAAACTTTTAAAATGCTGTCACAAAAAAATTGCTAAAACAGAGGTAGCTCTTTAATTTGTCTGTCACTTTTTCTGTCACTCCTACTGCACTTTATGTTGAGTGCAAGTTTAGCTGTCACATTTGAAGTTCTTCCACATATTTTTACAGATTGGGTTGAGGCCATGTTGCCAATTTGTCCTACAATGTTAAGGAAAGTTTTAAATAAAAATATTTTATACACACTTCTTTTACTTGTACACTTTAATATAGAAGATTGGGAATTATTCCTCCTATAGTTGGGGAAACTATTTTGGATTTGTAAAACAGAATGAGTTTCACTAGAGATGATGATTTGTCCAAACCCAGCTGTTTCATAGGAGAATGTATGTGGGTGTGTATATATGTGGTTATTTATATATATATATAATACAGCTGCTTAAGGCTGATCAGTAGTTGATATTCTGTCCAGGTACAGGTTCTTCAAATGAAGATTTTCTGTTCATAGAAGATAAAAAGGCTACAGTGGGAGGTTTGAGAACAACTTACCCCAGACTTCAAGTGGCCATGGTGCTCAGCTGGGATGTGAGAGAATACTAAGAGAAGAACTAGAACGTGCCTGTGTGCACTGTGTTTTTGTAATGTTCACTGATTTATTCAGATAGGAAACAGTAAAGCATCTGGAAGCTTTGAATTTTCATGAGATGGGAAAACTTTTCTTCACAGTTCTAGATCCAGGAAGTTTCTTGTGCATTAGCTATTCTTGTGTGATGCTGGAGGCAAGAAAGCAAAACTGTAATTCAATTTTTTGTACCTTTTCTAAAAGGTTTTATTTTCTGTTTGCTTTTTTAGGCAGGTCCTTCCAAGCAATAAGATTCCATGTTATCTCCCAGGGCAGAGTAGAGGTATAAGGCAGCTATGTCAGACAGCAACTTCTATGCCAGGAAATGGGGAAGAGTTGCTTTAAGGCCAAAAGAGAGTTATGCAGTCATCAGACTTCCATGTAGTTAGTATTATACTTTGCTGGATATTCTGAGATCATGAGCAGGAAGTAAGCAGAACTGAGTGTGTTATCCTTCTTTTAAAAGGAACTTAACTGTGGCATATATTGCAGACTCCACAATTGAAACTGATTGTAAAATTCTGAATTGCAGCAACTTGATCAGCTAAATGCTCTTACTGCTAGAAAACGGTTTTGCTGTCTGAATACCATCACAACTGGAAACTGTATTAGGAGGAAACACCTGAAGTTCATTATCACATGGATCACTTTTTGTTTTCTTACTCCTTAAAAAGACTTTTCATTTTTAGCTTTCATACTTTTTGAGGGTAAAATGATAAGGAAAAAATTACTGTTTATAGGATTACTTTTTGATTTCAATGAAAGGAAGGTTGCATTTTGATTTTTCAGCAGCATTTAATTCTTTCAAGTAAATAGTTACAAAAGTAAAAAGGAATAATAAAAATATGAGCTAGGTATGCTTGATACATTTAAATGATGGAAAAAACCTTTCTTTTAACATACAGAGTTACTAACAGTTTACACATTTGACTGTAGGGGGAGTGAATATTCATAATAGGAGAAATTTTACAATATGAGAAGGCAGTAGTTACTGACAATCTGTAGATATCAAAGAATGAGGACTGGCACATTAATAAGGAACTTAAAAGCAGATCCACAATCTAACATCTTAGGAACTATAAAACTACAACTTCTACATGAGTCATATGTTTGAACTCCAAACTATCTTAGAAAATTTAGCTAGAACACATTTTTCTTGACACAAATGAGTATATTAATTTCCATAAGATATTATCTCTTACCATATATTTAATTCAGTTTCTTTTTCTACTCCCACTAAGATAATTGCTTACAATATACTGACTTGATTTTATATGGCTAATTAGAGCAGTGCATGGAAAAAATAGGTTTGCAGGTAATAGTGAAATTAAATATGTTAATCTGTGGCTCAGTGCACACATTTTCTATGAGTTCTAATTTGCTATATAAATTACAGTTCTGTGTTTATAAAATGCCCTTGAAAGAATGTCCTATTTTTTGAATACTAATACCATAGGGAAACAAATACACAAAGCTTTTAGCTATAGGCTATATTTGCATAAATTAAGACAACTAGTCAGTCTGAATATCCAACTGCAGATATACTTTTAAATTATATTTTACTAAGAGTTGATAGGACTCTGTGTATTTAAGATTTTCATTCAGTTAGCAATGCAGCAGCCCTTCATAGTAGGCAAGTACATTTTGAACAATGAGGCATAAATAGTATAATAAATAGGCTGTGGTTTATCAGCTAGAGCATGGACCAAATATTTCAAAAGGCTCTGAACTCATTTCTCTGTGAGCTAGTAGCAAATATCTCCACTACTGGTCTGCTTTACAGGTTCATTCTAGAAGAAGCTGGTGTGACTCTCAGTGTAGCTGCCCAGTGCAGTGTGTATTTTGTGACATGACTGCAGTGGCAGTTTCACTGCTATTCTCCACAAAGATTCTGGTAACCTCAGCTAAAAGGCTGGTAATTTCAGCCTTTTAAAAAAAATCCTCACTGTTTAGATAACTCTCCATCCATGTGAATTCAGTTAAGATTCACTAATGATAGGGAGAAGGCAATTACAAAATTTGTGATGCAGAGTCCCAAATTCCGCTTACACTGTTTTATTAAGAAGGGCAAAGGTATATGCATGGCAATGCACTTTTATGCTTTTTTCATAGTCAGAGTGGTCAAAATATTCTCTCTTGTTTAGGCAATGGCAGTAAATTGGGATCAAATCACGAAATGTGTAGAAGAACCTAAATCCTTTCTGTGTCTGGCTCAGGAACAGTATCTCTACTGGAGTTACATAGCCACATGTTGTGGAATGCATAGGAAACATTGTATGGCATTCAAAATGCATCCCTGAGAATGTCTATTTTGAAGCAGCATCTTAATTCATTTTTATTTCCCATGGCTCTGTATCAGTAATCAAGATCTTGTATGCTCTTGACAGAACAAAGCATCACTGGTCAGAAAGTTTTTGATGAGTCTGACAGACATTTAATAGTGTTAGAGTATTAACATTTGGGCTATATTTTATTGCTTCCGTTACCATCTTAAGAGCCAGTAGTATGCTCTGAGTCTTCCCACTAGCTTCACCATAGAACAGAAAACTCAGAGTTAATTTAACCTTCAGACTGTCAAAGTAAAATAAACATTTTTTAAAATGAAAATAGCTAGTCAGGAATAGTTCACAGTGAAGAACTTCATTTTTTATTCATTCTCTTCATACAAGGTGAAGATCATACAAGTGAATGCCTAATACTGTTCCTCTGAGGGAGTGTCATTGAAAGTTCCATGTAGAATTAATGGTTTGATGATGCTGAACAAGCCAGAGAAAATTGCCCCAGAATGTTTTTTAGTGACACTACTATTTTTGGGTGAAGATTTCCCCCTTAGATTTTCTTCATTCTATATAATGCTGTTTGTGCAATTAAATAGTGAATTTGACTTTTTGGAAAAATAACCCTTCAACATTAGCTTTCTAGTAAGATTATTGTGATTGTCCATTGCTCCTTGCTGTTACATGGAAGTTAATAGAGCGCAACAAATAAATCTTCTTTGCTAAAATAAAAAAGCATGTTGCATAACTAAATGTCACCAGCTATGACTAAATATGTGACAGTATGAGCCCCAGTTACGAGAACTGGTAGAAGAAATACAGTCTCTAGTGATACTTTCATCAATCTTTAAGCCAGGTCAGAAGTTTATGTGACACCTTTTTATCTGTCTTCTCCATTACTAATCTAGTAACAGCAACAGAATAGCAAATATAAAGGAACATTTAAAATGTGAAAATTGCCACAAAACTCAACTTAGACCATGTAATGGTGTAAGGTTTGAAGAGAAATCTCCCATAGGAAGAAATCCAACCCAAAAGTATGATAGAAGTCCTGTCAGCTGGCCAATTTTTGATTTTTCTTTACTTTGAAATATGGCAGAACACTTAGCTGAAGTTTACAGTCTTTAGGGCCAGTTAGCATGGAAGACCATCATACACAATTTCAAGATGCAATGAAAAAAACCAGCTGGAATGGCTGCAGAAACCCTGTTTCATAGCAAGTACATTGGCAGGTTAACTGTGACTATAGGGGGAAACATGGCAGCTGAATGATGGAGAGTACAAAAAGTCCAACACAGTTTCCCAGATTGACTTAGCCTATGAAGACACTGGCTGGATTTACTGAGAGGCTCTGCAGATAAAACCCACAAACTCCACTTAGGAGCAGTAGAAATCAGGGGTGAAAGAAGGATGAGCCTTAATCCTTTCCTCCCATTGCAATGAGAGCTCATCCAATCTGTACTAAGAGCAATGTAATTTTGCTTCTGCCTGGAAACTGTCAGCTAAGACCAAGTGAAACTTAAAATGGGACAATTTCCTGCAAGAGTTGCTAAATTCTGTCAGTCTTTGGAACACTGGGGGACAAAACCAGGGGTATGCTGAAGATCTGTATTTCAGGATGCTCTCTGGGTAGGGTTTGTGTAGATGCAATACTGGAATGTTTGGTGGGGCAGAATATCGGATTCATAGGCATTCTAAGAATGGGAAAGTAGAGGAGAGGGAGAAAGGAAGGAAAAAAAAAAAACCGTTAATAAAAACTGTTCCTGCTTTTTAAAATCTAAGTTTATCCATATATCACACAGTCTCAGTATCTCTGAATCAGTGTTTCATTGAGATGAGAAATTAATAACATTTTTAAGCAATATTTTAGATGGAAAAGCAAAGAAACAACATATTTATTTCTCTTCAAAGATGGAAAACACCTGAACTAAAACATGCAGAGAATAGCAAACTAGAATCCTTTTTCTGACTAAAAGTGCTGTAGGGCATCAAAAAAAATCACAAGACTTGCATCTGATACAGAATCCTTTTAATTAGTCAACAAAGGTCAGGTCTTAAGTCAATGCACCAGAGTCATTAGAATGGACTGGACTGTACTAAATCTAATTATTCCCAGTCCTACTGTCAGACAAAGATGTTTTGATAATAACTTCTAACAGAGTAATAATGATAGCACTCAAAAAAAGGAGGAAAAAAAAGATGGTTCTTCAAAATAAAATCAGATTGATATCAACATATATTATCATTTGCAAGTACTACTTCAATCAATCAAACATCTGCTTTTTGATTTTAAAATCTGTGACTACTATCCTACTGAACTTCTCAATTTCTTCTTATTGTAAGGGGTATTGTCAAAGCCTGTTGACAGTTTTCAAACTTTCCACATTAGAAGGCACATCAATGCTACACTCTTGCTTTACGCACTTGGACACTCGTACTGTTGAACACATTTTACACAAAATAATGAATCATGATACCGAGGCTACAGAAGTAATTGTGAATCTGTCACTCATTGCATCCCACCTTTGGGCCTTGGCTCAAAGAGAGGTCTGTCTGGCAGTGAGGAAAGACACAATGGAGAGAATCTTGCCTTTAATTCACTATTTCATTCAACTATTTTTTCATATAAATTGGAATGGCTATCTGCCTTTTTTTCAGAAGCTCCCACTCATGCTCTTCCAGCTTTAAGGTTCACATAGAATCAGGTTTTTTTGGTGTCACTTGTTTTTGAAAAGTACACTAAACCCTTAAGTTTCGGGGTTTTAAAAAATTTTGAAAATGTATTAGTTAAAATAATTGGAAATATTTTTTAAAAGCCCGACAAAACAAACCCTGTACTAATTATGCTGAGTACTGTCAGTATGATGAGATACATGCAAATACTTCAGCTGTGCCTGTGCCACAGAAATTCTGGAGTACATGATATTTGAATCGTCAACATGTAGTACTCTGGCTTAGCTGCTAGCAAATGTATATTTTAAATATCAAAATTTTGCTATATAAGCATAAGAAATTTTTTCAAGCAAACCTAATTTTTTATGACAGTTGTTTAAGTTAAAAATTAACTAAACTTTACCCGAAACTGATCTAAAACCCCAATAATTATATTTCTGTTTGAGTCCTTACATGCCAAGTTATAGCCTGGTATCAAAGTCTAAATATTTAACTGTTAAGAATTCCAGTAAATCCTCCTTATGATTGTTGGATCAAACCATGAAATGTTTAAAAAACTTTCCTTTTGATTTTGGTTCTCTCATCTTTCTATGATTATGACAAGTGGTATACCTATACGTCTGGATTCTGTGCAAAGCAGAATTGTTCAGTGGAATTATTATTTTTGCCTGGCTATTTTACTGTGAAAATAAATTAATTTCTATTTAATTACACATTGCAACCTAACTGTATATTAGAGCTATTTGGGACTACATTTTATCAGAAAACTTTGATCATTGATAAGAAAGTATTGAATATGCCAGTTTTGAATATTTTTTGGAATAATTTCTAGGCCAGACTATGGTGGAAAGGATGGCAATGTGCCAGCCACAGAGAAATGCAGGTTCAAGTATCAACTCTTATGATTGTTTGTGCAAAAGATTCTCAACAAGTTCCCTTTCAGAATTACCACTGATCTCTGGGATATGGTTTTGGCCCAAGAATGACTGTTGATGTTAAAGACAAACCTCAGCTCCTGAATGAGTCTGTAGTTTAGAACAGGGATGAATATATACTTTTGCCTGGCATCTGGGACACACACGTAAGTCCTTTTTCTTTATCCCATATCCTCTGTGAATGCTCTGAGCACTTGGTGTTGACTTT